>NC_142089.1:38857420-39525753 GCF_054644295.1 Miniopterus natalensis
CTTACTTTGGAGGATGGATTTACTTAGGAAAGCTCCATCTGCAGTGAGGGTGGGCCCCTTCTTTCCTGTTGCTCCTGGCACGTGCTCTTCTCCAAGTAACATTTGCAGCAGTCTGGGTGGTTTGTCCGCTTAGAGCCATCCAGAAAAGTCAGTGGGAAAATCCAACAGACCACTGGCACTGAGAGACTGGAGTTGGCACCAGTCACAGTGAGAGGCATTGCTTTTATTAGCAACTTAGTCTTTCTGCAGCAGGCGAGGCAGAAGTGCCTAATATGCAGACTCAAGATGCTAATGTGGCTCTTAGGAGAAGAACAGATACACCCAGCATCCCACAGCAGTCCCAAATTACAGACATGGCACGCCTTTCACTAATGTGGTGATAAGACTTGATTTATATGCTTGCTTCTAGAAAGACCTGCTGCTGTCTCTCTTACATTACATGGCATGGTGTTTGAATCCTGGTTTTGCCACTTACTAGCTATGTGACTTTGTGATCGTAAGACTAACCTCTCTGCTCTCCTCTGTAACAGGGATGTTAATGGCATCCAGGTCATAGAGTTTGCTTTAGGAACTAACAGGTTAATACAGGTAAAGCACTTGGAACAGTATCGGGCACCTAGTACGTGCTCAGTGACGATTGGCCCTCATTGTTATTAAATGGCAGCTGGGTCTGCATATTGCTCCTCTCATTTGCTCCTCTGAGGCCTTTAAGGGACTCCTTGGGATGACCCTCAAAAGAGTCCAGAATCGGAGCTGTGCAGCCTACTACTCTAACCATGAAAGGACACAGTGTGCCTGAGGTTGGCCCCTGTTAGACGCCAAAGCTTATAAAAGTCAGAGGGAAGGGTTTGGAAATGTAACACAGCTGGGACGTCCCAGATGAAAGGGATACATTTTTAAAGACCCATAACAGTTCATACCCGCAAACTCACAAATAGGCGGGATTGATGCTTCCTGCCTCAGGGATGGAGGGTTTCCACCCTTTCCAGCCCCCCCCCCCCCCCGCCCTCCATGACTGGCCATGTGTTTTCTCTTTCTTTCTCTTTCTTGTTTAATATAATCTGTGCTTCCTAGGTCTCTCAGTAAGTAGTAAATATTGGGCATCTATTCTGTGGAGAATTGGGATGGCTGGTGTGATAACATAGACATGGTTCCTAATATGGAAAATTTTGCCATGTCAAAAGCAAGTTGAGAAATATACACTTACTGTGAGCACATTTAGCCTGGCCAGATCCCATTCATTCTTTAAAACCCACCTCAAGTATCACCTCTTCCAGGAAGCCTTCCCAGAATTCTCCTTGCAGAATTAGTGGTTTTCTTTTTTTCTTTTTGGTTGTGTTCACAAAACCTTATTATGATTGTGACTGTCTGCTTGCCTGATTCACACACTAGACTGGTAGTCCCTTAAGGGAACAGACTATGGGAAGCAGTCTAGGGGGATATTGTATAGTTCTTATTTATCAACGTATCCCCTAGTACTTGGGCAGTCAGTATATGTTTGCTGAATGAAATGGTAATTAAATATAAATGGTAAATAATAAAATAATAGCTGACACTTACTGAGTAACTGCCTTATGAGGAATTATAACTAGTGTTGCCATTTTATAGGTGAAGAGACAAGAGGCACATACAAGTTTGGGAACTCAGGCTGGAATTCAAACACAGCAATCTGACCCAAAACCTGGCCCCTTCACGGCTACACTAAAGTACCTCTCACTGTAAGACTTTAGAGAGAGTTTTAGAATTTTCATGGGACCTCCTTTCTCTCACTTTGAAGGCAGGGATTCTGGCTTATTGGACTCTTTTGCAAACTGACTTGAGACAACATAGCCATTCAGCAGGGATTCGGTTCTTTTTGGTGGGTTTGGGAACTGTGTCTCCTCCCCAACAAACTAAGTTACAATGAAAGCAAGTCATAGGCTAAATTTTTCACAAGTATGAGCATTTGTTAGCTAGCGAGCATAAAAATCATCACAAATCCCTTTCCTTTAGGCTCCATGAAATCCCTCTCTCTTTCCTGGAGCCCCCTGATCATCCTTGCATAAAAAGCTGAGACAGACAGCATAATAACATTCTAATGAGGGTACTTGAGATGTTAATAAACAACCACTCCCCCTAGAGTATCCCTCTCTGTGTAGCTACTGCATGTTATCATCCATCCCTCAGAGGTAGAAACATGTGTACATCTCACCATCAATATTCATATCTTTAAAGTAAATCACAGAAAATACTATAGCCTTACTCAGAGGTTGCATAGAATAGGGGAAAGAGACAGGCTTTGAGGTCAGGCAGGATTTGAACCTGTGTCCAGCTGACTCTGTGGCTCTTGCCACAGAGGGTCTGTGCATGAGTATTTCTTGGCTGCTTTGGGGAAGCCTGACCAGCTGCTGATTAGTCATTCCACTGATTTTTATCTGAAGCTTGAAGACTGGACCTGGGTGATGGAAGGACAGGTGTGCGGCTAGAAAGAGCTGGCGAAGTGGGCAGTGACGCTTCTGAGCCTTCTTTGCCCACCTGCCCTGAAGCCCTTTATCTCTGCGTCTCTGCTCTAATTGCCAGCAGTCCCCAAAGATGTCTTTTCCGTGCCTGGCGGTAGGACCTGATGTTGAGGGCAGGGATTGTGCCAGACTTAACTGACTGGTGTTGAAAGTTACAAGAATTGCTTCTCCCTTTAATTTTTCCTGAATGAAACACTATGGAAGGATGAGAAGATGGGAAATGGTCAAAAGTCCTGAGAAGGGGATCATCATAGTGGTGACTTGCCAGCTGTGGGCCTTTCAGAATGAGACTCATTTCCTTATCGGTAAAACAGGGTAAATAACATTGGTCTCAATGATTGTGAGGGTCAAGTAGAGTTTATTTAAGTGCCTAGCACTAGGCAGGAGCTTAATCACTGTTCCTTTACATTCCCAGAAATGAGCCTTGATAGCCCAGTGTGGGTTTCAAGCCCTCATTCAAATGGCTGACACATAATAGATTCTTAGTAAGTATTTGAATGAGTGAACGTGGTTGCTTTGCTGTCTTTCAGGATTTTTCAGTTAGATCACAGGAGGGTTAAGAGGCCATTAAAAGATCCTGCCCTTTAATGAGCATAGATACTAGTCTTTATTGAATACCAGCTTCTATCAAGTGCTTTACATGTTATTGAATTACAACAATCTTAAAAAACTTTTTAATGTCCATTTTTAAGTGAAGAAATTAGGGCTCTGAGGGGTTCATTATGAAAGCCAAGGTCACCGACCTCAGCAGTGGGGTGAAATCTGTATCTTACTAGCCATGCACATGAGGGCCTTGAGACATGCCATCTCCCTGGACTGGACATATACATCTTTTTATCTGGATGTGGGGAATGCATGGCTTCCCTACAGTGGGCTACATGCCTTAATCGACTTGTATTGAAAGTTACAAGTACTAATTCTCCCTCTAATTTTTCCTAAATTAAACACTGAAGAAAAGGAGAGAAGCAGGATGAGGGCTGATGGGAGCCTCAGTGTTTGGGAGCCAGGGCTTTGTCTCAGCTTTGGCCTCCATTTAACTGCTGATTTTTAGGTGCAAGATTTAGTTTGGACTCAGGAGAGCAACAGGTAGTGATGCAAACTTAAGGGATTTAATGATAAGGACAAGTTTAAGAGCCCACGGGTGACCATAGAATGTATGGAACCAGGTGGCTCTTATGAAGCAAGGGACCCTGGAGCTTTGCAGTGAGGGTCCTGTGTCTGGACTGCACCCTCCTGATTTGAACCCAGCCCTGCCACTCATTGTGTAATGTTATCTGTGTAGTGGGCATGATGCTGATGATACCAACCTCATGGCCTTGTTGTGTGAGATCTAATTTATGTCAAGCGTGTACAATTTTTAACACAGTATCTAGCTCTAGTTGGCATATAAACAAAGGTTAGGAGTTATCATTGACCAAAAGACCACATTCTACCCTGAACTTGACTTATTTCCTGAATGGATCTTGTGGGATGATTTTGACAGATAAAGCTGTTTACCGAATTCTTACCCTATGACTTAGATTTAGAAGCACGGCTGGGCAGAATCCAATTTAACACATATTTAAATTTCACAGAAAGAAAACATTTGGGTTGGCTTTGGCAGGGTTTCCTCTTTTATAAAGTTTATTTAAAATTTTTTGCTTTTGCGTTGTCAGGGTCTTGAGTGACGGACAGCCTGTGTCTAATATCTGGGGCTGAGAAAATCTAGTGAGAGTCAGGCCCATGGGGTCAAATTGGCCCTTCAGACAGAGCCTGCCATAGATTTTCTAGACGATGGAAAGGGGAGTTAACCCATCCCACATTGTAAATTATTTTTTCAAAGGAAAAACAAGGGAGCCAAGAAACAATTTGTCATGATTCTTTTACATTTTGACTTGGCAAGAATTGACCGATCTGCCATCTTTCTCTAGCTCTGGGTGATTTGGGAAAATTTTTATAAAACCAAATGTTTTCAAGTAACCTGTTTTGTTTTTGTGTGTGTTTTTTTTTTTGTTAAAATGTAAAATGTGATTCAGTGATCCACCTCCCCCTCCCCCCCAAAGGAACAAAAACTATTGTCCATATTCCTTGACAGCAAGAATTGATGCTCAGCCTTTGGTTAGGAAACAGAGTGGAGGGCGCTTATAGCTTAGCTTTACCAGCCCAGGAGATCATTTTCCAGCCCCAGGTGAGTAAGGTCCAACTCTGCAAGTTCTGATGTCCAGGTCCTGCTGAGTACTAGTAAAACCATGTTTGTTGTCTTCCAAATCCGGAACACAAACTTGAGCACCTATCTTCTTAGAGTTCTAGGAGATGAAAAATACAATGATGAGACCATGACATGCTTCCCGATGGGGCCACAGAGCTTAATAACGTTGACGATTATGACGGAGGAGGAGGGGCAGCGGCAGCTGGGCATTTATGCATCTGTGGCTGCCGCTTTCTGTGTCTTTTTTATTTAATCATCTTAGAACAGCAAATGCCTGCTTGAAGTGGGTATTTTTAGCCTCATTGAATAGATATGGTAAGGAACATTTCCTGATCTTGAGCAGCTTGCCCAAAACTCCAAAGGGAACGAGTAGATCAGATTGGTTTCTGCCTTTTCAAAGCCTGTGTTTGGAACTAGAATACTACACTGGGCAGTGGTTAAAGCAGCTGTGTGAAGAAATCACTGGACTGTGGTATGATGTGTGTTTTAGCAGAGGCGTCCAAGGTGCTTTGGGGACACAGATGAGAGAGGCTTACCTGTGGCTAGGATGTTGGCCTGGCCTCACAAGGGAGGCTCCTCTTGAGGTGGGCCTGGGGGTGAGCGAGCAGGAGTTTCCACTGGTGAGGAAGGGGAGTGAAGCTTCGCCAGTGGAAGGCACAGCTGATGAGAAGTCATGTGCACTGGGGGGCACAGGGAAGTGGGCAGGTCGATTATAGAGGGTGGCACAGATCAGGCCTAGGTGAACAGAATGAGAGGAAATCAAGTTTCTCTAACTGAAACCCTCAACGTGGTTAAAACGCTCTAATCATTTACCATGTGTCTTTTTCATCCTATGGTTAGGTTGCCGAGAAGGCCTCTTCTCAGGATTATATACAATGTCCACATGCTTGATTGTTGGGAAAGGAAACCAAGACCTTATTTAATCACAAACTGTACAGTGTCAGAAAAGGTCCTGGTACCCTGTCTTGTCATTGCCTCGAGTGACAGGAATTTACAGCTTGAAATAGCAGCTAGGACAGAAGGGAGCCTTTAAAACAGTCAGATTTGTTGGTTCACTTTGGTTAACCCAGAGGTCAAAAGCAGTTTCTGTCTAGCACATTAGATAACTTGGGAAGCGTTTGAGATGTTGCAGGTAGCGTTACAGGAACATCCGCACTTGTGATAAAAGGAGTTATTTATGAGGTAGCTGAGGTTTCAAATGTAAAAGAAAAAAAAGTCCTGTAAATTATGAAGACTTTGGTAACAAACTCCAGTTGGATGTTGCTGGCCTTTCTGAGAGGGTGAAAGGGAGATCAGCCAGGAATAAACTAGGAAAGTCCATTTAAATACTCACTGGAATTCCAGGGGCATTACCTGCTAATCGAAAGCAGCAATCCAAAGAAAGGTAAGTGACCATCACGGAGTAAGGATTAAGGCCTTCAGCCTTCAGATTAGATGTCTTTGGTGTCATGAGTTGCTATGGAAAACTCTATCCGTGTTTTTCAGCTGATCTAGTATTGTCTAGAAATAAGTGAAAAAAATTAATTGGTTCCAAAGGCATTATCACAAGGCATTTATGAGTTTCCTGCCTTCACTCATCAAAGCTAAGAAAGAGGGTACTCAAATCTAAAGTGAAAAAGTAGATGCCTTAGATTCAACTGCCTTCTGAGTCTCCCCTCCCCCCTTAAAAAGCAATCATTGTTGTATTTAACAATTATGGAGTACATCCTTTGGGGGAATGATGGTTACTTTTTAAATTACCCTTACCACAAATGCTGGAAGGTTAGCATTCTCTAGGACATACAAATAAGTCATCAATTAATTTTCTACTCATGTATGGTCGCAGGAAAAGAGGAAATTAATTAGGAAAAAGGAAATTGTTCTTGGCACAGTTTAGATTCTTTTTCTACTTTCCTTTTTTGTCTGCTAGTGTGCATTCAAGGCCTACACAATGGGACACAGTGGCCTGAGAACTGGCCTTGAAGTAACACCTCCCGCCAGTGCCACTGACTGGAGACCTGGGGCAAGTGCTGGAATCCTTCTGAGCCTCTGTGACTGATAGGCACCTACTTTAGCTCCTTATGAAGGTTGTTATCAGGATCCAATGAAGTTCTCTGTATAAGAGTTCTCTGAACATTTGTAAAGTACCAAGGAGATGTACAGTGATGAACATAAACTCTGTGAGGACAGGGGTTGTATCTGACTTAGGCCCTATATTATATTATCCCCATTACTAAGCACAGGGCCATTTTTTGAACAAACCAGGCAATCAGCCGTTAGACAACTTTATCTCATCAGTGGCCCAGTTTTTACTACATGTCCAGTGGGCCCTGTCTGAAGCTTTTGGTGGATAATTTTTAGAGCTAGGAGTAAATGATGCGGTCTCTCAATTAGGAGATGCCTCATAATTGGGCAAGGAAATGGGCAAAGATGTCACTAATTTTCTGCTTCCTTCACTTGCTCCTGCAGGGTGATGATCGTGTCTTGTTCATCTTTCTATCTCTTAGCCACTGAGGCTTTAGCACAGTGTTTTGCACTTGTCGGCGAGAAGAAATAGTTACTGGCTGGCGTTTTCAGTGGCCCTGGGCCATCCGTGTGTTGCCATCCCAGAGTGTTCCGACGTCCTGTTCTGGTCTGGGACTTGGAGCAGAACTGCGGCAGGTTGGCGGCTTTGCCCCACTTCCACTCCGGCAATGTCCTCCCAGGTGCCAGCATGATCCTGGGTGGACCCTTCCACAGTCTGCAGCCCGTTTATTACATAATCTCTGAGTGCTAACTTGAGAGCCCAGACGCTTTTCTAATTCTGCAGATGTTATCAAAGATTTTTAAAAAATCACTTACACATGTGTAGTGACCCCTTCTCCCTTCTGTTACAGGCCACTTCAGATGGCCACCGTGGGCATGGTGGCTTGGGGAGCGAGTAATCCTCATCCTGAACAGGCAAAGGGAGGAGCCACACCGGCAGTGCAGTTGTCAGAGTCCTAGGTGCTCTTGGAAAGTTGGGGTTACCTGAGCCAGAGGCCAGAAATATGACAGGAAGAAGCTTGTATTCTCATGGCATGTTTTTAATGTTTGTAAGCTTCAGATTACAAAGGAGGAAACCGCTAAGTCTATGAATTTTGACTAGTTGCTTCTTCCAGTGATTAGATAGTTCCTTTACCTTGGGGCCCATTTAGATGAACATAGAGTTGCCCAAACATCCAGAAGGCTGACAACTGGTTTACCGCAATGCTCTTCTGCTTAAATACTAACTACCAGCAACTCCTATTCATCTCTCCTCCCAAATCTTAGCTCCCTCATTTTCTCCCAGGCTCAGCTGGGATTTTAGTCCTCAGGGAAGCCTTCCATGATATCCATCAGGACACATACCTGGATCAGTCCCCTCAGAGCCCCTGGCACCTCCCCGTAGTGACTTTCCCCAGCACTGACCACCGTTTATGGTACTTGAGGCCCTGAGCGTGTGATCTGGCACAGGGAACAGCATACCTCTGTGAGCTGCATGTGCAAAAGTAGGGCTGAGAATATTTGGTATGGAGGAGAGCTGAAAAGATTAGAACTAGTGTCCTTGGAGGATCTAGCTCTAATTCTTGGCTCCACTTCCCATTCCCTTTCTTGTATGTTTTGAGCTGGTGGATTCAGCTCATTTTTCCTAAACCTTTCGCCAGTAACAGGCCTGCAAGGATCCTCGAGGTTGAGAGAGAGTCACTTCCCCAGGGCTTTCTGAATTACCAGGATAATCCAATGGGTTTCTGCACTCATTTTATTGTGAAAGGTGAAAGCGTGAGTGGGAAGGGAAGAGGTTAGGAGTTGAACTTGAGTGTCCTGCAGACAGGAGTGGATTAAAAGCTCTGTTCTGATGTATCCATCTTTCAGGAAGAGTCAGTTGACGATTTTCTGGCTCTGCAGTGATTCATGAGCCCACGGAAGGCATATTTTCGTTCATGTGGTCATTCATTCAATGACTACATGTCAGACTAAGAATAGAAGTGCCATATACCATTCTCCACTACGGGGACCCAGGGATCCTTGAGAAACAAAGCTGATTCCATTGCCTGGGCAGGAAAGGTACAAATTAAGCCTGGAACATTTTGTTTTGCCTGAAAGTAAGCAAACGTGATCAATGATGTCAAGAAGATATAAGAACCAGCTTGAAGGGACTTTCACTGGCCAGATCTGGGACAATTTGAGTGATAAAAATAAATAAGGACAGTAATGGATTATAACCCATTGAATGATAGGAATTCATGAGTCTCCTTTGTAATAGATAGACCAGTTGGTATGTGAGAGAAAAGGAAGGGCTCTTCTTTGCAGCGTAACGCCAACTGATATATCTGGAGGAAGTGGTGGATTCGGAAAGTCACCATTTTGCAACCCTAGAATTGTTTGGGCAAGAATCGTCAGTGGATGTTAAATCTGGTTGGATGGGGGAGGTTTGATAAGGAACAGGATATTTGTATGGTCTTAGTTTCTCCTGACATGTTAGCGGGCAAATAGTAACTGTATTTATACTGTGGAGAAAATGGACAACGTCTTGGCCAGATGATCAGGCTAATATCACCGGTGAGAAGCAGATTTCATGAGGCATTGTTTCCAGGTCCCGGTGTGTGCTCACAGCAATAGTTAGGTAGTATTCTGGCCAGGAGTGCATAACCCGAATCTGAGCACGAGGAAGTAGCAGACAAGCCCAGGCAAGGGACATTCTATACAATAACTGGCCTGTTTTCCTCGCAGGCCAATGTTATGAGAGACAAAGGCTGAGGACTGGGTTTTGTGCCAGAGGGGGCAAAAATGCTGTGTAGGTCATTATTGAGACGACTGACACATTGGAATATGGTTCTGGATTAGATGAAACTACATATCCATATTAAATTTCCTCAGTTTGATCGTTTATTTTGGAATACTCTTATTTTTTAACTGAGATATAATTGACATCTAGCATTAGTATAAGTTTAAGGTGTACAAGGTGTTGATTAGATACATTTATTTATTGTGATATAGTTACCACCATAGTGTTAGCTAACACCTCTATCATGTAGTATAATTACCACTTTTTTTTGTGGTGAGACCATTTAAAGATGTAGTCTCTTAACAACTTTGAAGTATGTAATACAGTATTGTTGATTGTAATCACTATGCTTTCCATAACATCTCTAGAACTTATTCATCTTCTAAGTTACAGGTTATTTTTATTCTTAAAAAAAATATGACATATTAAGGGGTGATGAGGCGTAATATATGCAAATTCTCTTTATAGTTCAGAAAAAAGTAAGTATACACAGAATGATATAGCAAACTGGGGTGAAATGTTGAAAATTGGGTATAAAAAGGGGTATGTGGGAGTTCTCTAGATTATTCTTGAAACTATTCTATAGATTTGAAATAATTTCAAAATAACAGTTTTTGAAAAGTATTGTGATACAGCAAATAAGTGGGGCCCAGCAGTCTGCCGCTGCTTAGCTGTCTTAGTTTGGACAAGTCATTTAGCATCTTTAAAACTCAGTTTCCTTGCCCTTCACACGGGAACATTCTTTTTGCTTTAGAGTTGTCCCTGTGGAAGGCTTTCTAGCTGCAAAGAGCAGTGGACGTATTTAGCAACATTTCAGTCTAAACATTTCCTCACTTCCAGGGCTTCAGATTCATCACGAGGCTTTGGTTCCTTTTAGTTTATGTACCGGTTACTAGTGTTTATAATATACCCCCTCCCTCACTAAACTGTGAGATAATGATACTACTACTGCACTACTATTGATAGTAATAATAATAATATCTAACACGTGTGTGGGACTCTGTAGCTTATATAGTGCTTTCTGTGTACCTGGCAGCATTCTGATTATGTTACATGCTTTATTTCATTGAATCCCCACCCTAACCCTGTTAGGTAGGCGCTGTTACCTTCATTTTACAGAGGAGGAAACTGAGGCAAGAAGAAGAGACAGAGCTAGGATTCGAACCCAGAGATGCAGCTGCCCAAAGGGAGTGTCTCTTTCTAAACCTCACAGTGTGATACGGGTTAGCAAGGGCCCCAGGATTTAAACCCAGGCAGCACTCAGCTCATGTCCTCCACTGGAACCCTCTACTGCTCCTGAACTCTATGTCCCCAGTGCCCAGCACACCCCCCTGCCCCAGCCCGGCACAGACCTGTAAAGGTGGGGAATAGAGTGCTTCAGAAAGCGCAAGGCTCTGGAAATAGATGGACCCCACAGAATCTACAGCCAGACTCTTAGAGCCCCATCTTGCATGTTTGATAAGAACAACCGGCAGAGGGGATATGCAGGACATGATCATGACTCTCTCCCTCCTCCTTTGCCTTTTCTTCTTTCTTTTTCTGAACATTTCACTATAGGCAGCGTTAATGTTGCTTTTAAGTCGGCATTCTTTCTCTTTTGCTTCTAATACGATTTTACATACTATTTTTACAGTAACTGTGATGCCGTATTGCAGTTACTTGCTTTCTGTCTCCCCTTAGACTGATTTCCTTGAGGGCAAAGAGCCATGCTGTTTCACTTTTGTCTTTATCAGCAGCATGATGCATGTGGCCTTGAGAGCAGGAGGGCCACTGCTAGCTGATATCACACGTCTGTGAGATTTACAAAAGGCACCCTACTGCCTCTGGCCAGGTGCAGCTCTGCAGGCACGAGGCTTGGTCGGCTGACATCTTCCGATGGAGAAAAGGCACCTTCTCCTTGGAGGGCCACAGCTTGGCAAGTGGGGCTATATTTCACCTGTCACTCTTCCCTGCAACAATCCACAAAGTAACTAACTGTATGTAACTGTAGGTCATATGAGCTGCTCAGGAAATGTGTGTTGAGTGAATGAGTGAATGGATAGGTGCGCAAGTGACACATTCCTTCCTGGGTTCCTTTCCCCTTTCAGCCATGACTCAGACAGAGAAGCGATCCTGTGCCTGCTTTATACGCAACCCCAGGCCCAGCTGTTAGCTTCTTGGTCAGATTTTTCACGCTTGATGCTGCCATAGAATTTTTTCCTTCCTGGAAATTCTTCTGAGTCTAACTCTGAGGATAGTTGCTCCTCTGTAAACAGCCTTTGAGCAGGAGCCCAGTGGAGGTCCAAACCTGGGTTGGGGCATCAGCACCCAACCCCAAATTGCCCCTCTCAGGTCAGGTTGTCTTTGCAAGGATGAGGCTCAGTGAAGGCCCCTGAGCTCCACAGCGTCTGTCTGAGGTGCACAGAGGACTGTGATCTCTAAGTGCCTCCTTCAACCCCCTTCACCCCTGCTTCCACTCCCAGCTCTGGGCAGGAAGGAAAAACCTTTCATTTGAGTAATTGCCAGCACTGGCAATGCAGACACCTAGGTGAGATCTGTGCCTCTCCAGGCTGAAGTCGGAGCCCTGTAGTTAACTGGCCTCTAGCTGACCTAGTCACATTTGCAGAGCACCTTGACCTTGTAATTTGATTACAGATAGAGTCCTTTCTACTTTTCACTCATGACATATGATGATTATTTTTCAGTTAAAATAATTTTAAGATTGCAAAGTGCTGAAGCCTTTGTTACAGAAAAGCTATGATAATACAAACAAAAAGAAAATAAATATTCATAACCCCACTCAGCCATAACCACTGTAAATGCCTGAGTTGATTTTTCCAATCTCTTACTCTCTCTTTCTCTTCCAGACACACACACACACACACACACACACACACGCACGCACGCACGCACGCACGCACAAATATAGCCTCACCTCCATTTATTCATTGCATTTTGGAACGGGTTGGACATTCAGAGATTATTCTGATTTGTAAAAGCAATGAGTGATCTACAAATGTAAAGTATTATTAATATGTTGGGAATGGGGGTGAGATTATACATTAAGTTCCACAGATATATGTTTCCAGTCTATCATGCCTGAAATAAACTTGCTGGAATGTGAGTCCTTCTTTCATGCCAAGCATATAATACACAAAGAGCCTACTTCCCAGGAGATTAGCTAAACCAAGCACGTTATGTTCCATCTTAATGTTGAAATACAGATTTCCCATTAAAAGGAAATCTCTTCCTTTCAGAAGGTTGAAAAAGATGATACTTACAAAAGAGGGAGAGAGAAAAAAAGACTCCCAGCTGGTTAAATTTAGGGCGCTGAAAGAGATCCAATTGGCAGATAATCCCTGGCCATGGGCCCACAACATTTTCATTTGATTGTGCATTGGATACATTTTCATTCATTTTAAGCCCTTGCCTTTCAGTATTTTGTTCCTTGGAGACAGGCAAACTAGTATCAATAGCTCTCTTGGCCTCCATCAAATGGCTTGATTTACTTAAGTGGTCCATTTTGTTATTCCAGTAAGGAGGGGCTTGTACTTGTTGACGCATTTCCGAGAATGATTGTGCAAAGAAATTCTGAGATTCTAACTGTTTTTTGTCAGTCTTCTCATTGGTAGACTTGTTTTATGCTAAAAGATGGATAAAGCGGTGAGTGTGGGACACTGAGAGGAGGGTACTCTGGACCTAGAGTCAGGAGACTTGGCTTCTCACCCAGCTCTGACACTGACATATGGATACAGCCTTGGCTAAATCTCCTAATTGCATTGGACCTGAATTTCTCTCGTCTGTAAAGTAGGGATAATCATCTCTTCTTTGCTTTACCCTCAGGGATGTTGTAAGAGTAAAATGACATAATCCAGTGGCTCATAACCTCAGTTGCACATTAGAATAACCTGGGAAGGTTGGAAAAAACACCATTTGCTAAGCCATACCCAGACCGATTAGATCAGAATCCATGGGCCCTGGGCATTAGTAATTTTTATATCCCAGGAGATTCTTTGTGCAATCAGGGTTGAAAAGCATTGAAAATCAAGAAGATAATACATTGGAAGGCCTGAGAATGAAAGTCATAAGGAAAGATTCAAACCACCCACATTAGTGTGGTGCCATGCAGTTTTCAAATGGTGTTGCTACCAGAGTAAGGTTCTTGCAATATCTTCAGAAAATGAATTTTCTAAGATTTGCACCAGAGAATGAGATGTGGAAAAAGGCTTTATTTACATGAAATTACATTTCTTGGGTTCCAAAGTCCCCTGCCCTTAAGCCATTCCTGAAAGAGATGCAGCTGGGGTTGCACAGAGTCTAAATGAGCAAGGCCAGTGACCAGAGCTTCCGTTCCGTGTTGCAGCCAGGTATAGTTCAGCATTCAGTCCAGGACCAGTCCATTAATTCACTGTGGATGTCCCACATGGCCGTGAGCCATGTGGGCGCAGGGGAGCGCAGCCTCCTGCAACAGGAGTCCCAGGAGGGCCCAGCACATGTGTGAGAGAGAGTAAAAACCAAGAGAGCGCGGTTCTTTGTGTAGAAGTTTAAATATTCAGGTTTCCCATGCTTGCAGTGGCCGTGCCTATTCTGGCCACTGACTCCCTTCCAGGTGTGATTGATGGGCGAGCACCTTCCCACGCCACGCAGACCTTACTGGGCATGCGTCTAAATTGCCTTTGTCTCGTCCCTTCCCCAGCGATTATGGGAAACAGACTTGGAAAGTGTTAAATGCAGCTTTTTGGCAGAGCTGTATAAATGGCATACCTATATTATTTAGCCTTCCCTTTCCTCCTTTCCTGTTAAATAATAACCAGATGATTACAATGGCATCATTGTCACATGGAGACCTATTAAGAGCCTATAACACAGTGGATTTCAAACTTTTTGGACTGTAACCTAAAGAAAAAGTTACATCCCAGTATACACACTCAGTAACACGTAAATATACTCAGTTGCATGCACAGTAGTCCCCCCTTATTCGTGGGGGATACATTCCAAGCCCCACAGTAGATGCCTAAAACTACAGAAAGTACTGAACCCTATGTACATATATACTGTTTTTTTCCTATACATACATACCTACGATAAAGTTTAATTTATAATTTAGGCACAGTAAGGAGTAATAACAATAATAAAGTAGAACAATTATAACAATATACAGTAAAAAAATTTTGTGAAATGCCCTGTCTCTCTCTTTCAAAATACCTTATTGTACGGTACTCAGCCTTCTCGTGAGGATGGGAGATGATACAAGGGCCTGCACGGTGAGCTGGAGTGAGGTGAATGACGCAGGCATTGTGATGTAGTGTTGGGCTCCTGCTGACTTTCTGACAGTACATCGAGAGGAGGATCATCTGCTTTGGGTGATCCTGGGTCACTAAGCCATGACTGTGTCGATGGTTGGAGAGATTTAATATTTTGAGACCTCAGTTGCCACGGGTAGCTGAAACCATGGGAAGTGAGACTGACGATAAGGGGGACGACTGTAAACACAACTTTCACAGAACAGTGCTTTCCCTTTCTACGTGTGGTCCAATCTAATATTTTTCTTCTTTTCCATTTGGTTGCAGTTTAGACTACTCTATTTCATTTTTTTTTTTTTTTTTTTTTATGCTGGTGGAGAGCCACAGAACTGATTTAATGATCTGCTAATGAGGGCTGACTTGAAGTTTGAAAACTGAGATAAAGAGATGGCATATTTTGGGGAAGCGGGCTCACCCGCTCTTTGATGTTCATTCCTTCTAGTTCCATATTGAATCTACTGGTGCTCAGCTCCACTTCCCCACCCACTGTCCCCCCATACCTTTACTTGCTGCATCAAACATACCCACCAGGGTGGGCCTGGCTCTGAACCTATTTGGTCCGTAATTGGGTGACTTGGAGCCTCCCTTCCTCTTCCACATTATAATCCCTGAAGTGGTAGACCTTATAATGATACATCATGCTCTGTACATCAGACAGAATTTATGAAAGAAACTCAACCCACATTGTCAGTCAAATTGTATGTAGTTTACAAAAGGGGTTCCTTAGCATAAATATAAGAAATTACAGTTAACAGGTAGCTCTAGCTACAACATGGTGCTCATGATAATTTTGGTCTTTCCGCTCTAGAGAGCTGGAAGGGGGAGCGGGCCCTAGGTCAAAGGTGGTGAACAGAGTTGTCTCTCTTGTTCTGCCCAGACCCTCTTCTTCCTCTGCTTTCGTCTGCTCCTCAGTGTCTTGTGATGCTCTAAGTAGGTTTGCTTCAGCTACACAGAATTCTCAGCTTCTCTCTCTGAGCTCATTAAGAGTTTGGCCATTGCAGCCCAGGGTCATCCTCTATCACACCTTTAGCCCTGGCTTGCTATTGCATCTGTTTGTTGGTATGTGGCTGTGAGCAGGCGCTCAAGGCTCATAGTTCTCTCCCAGGACATGTTCTCTAATGTGCAACCTAATCAAGCGTCTGCTGGTTCCTTCTCTCTACTTTATTGCCATGGAGGCTAGAAGGCTTGGGAGAGATTTTGGGTAGGAAGAGAACATATCCCTGGTATAACTGTTTCTAAAATTTCCTCCCGGTTCCCCCCTCACCCATGTGTGTTTAACCATTTTATGTCTGCTTAATTTATGTTATATTGCCTCTAACTTTGTTTGACAGTGGCACAAAATCAAATGTATTCAAACTTCTACATATAATAATTGAGCATATTGATTTTTGTTATTCTCACTTGATTCTAAAGCAACCTTTGAAGAGAGATCACTTCCACTGTATAGAGGGGATAACAGGCTTAGAGAGGAGAGGTGACTTACATGGCTATTAAGTGTCGGAGGTGGAATTTGAACCCAAGTCTTTAGAGTCTAAGCCATGGCCCCTTTCTTTCTTCCATATCAGGGCTCTGAATACCTGGGACAGGTGGACCTTACCGCTGCAAGGCATATTTGACCCAAGACAGAAGGACTGGTAGAAGGGCTGCCCCTATGCCAGGCATGAGCTTGGCAAGGGGTGAGGTGGTGGGTTCTACCATATGCCTGGTTCCCAAAGGAGGTTTCTCCAGACCTGTTACCGTTTTGAAGCCTTACTTTTGGGGGTCAAGCTTGTCTGAGGCTACCATAATTGACCAACCTACCAACTCTTTCTTTCCTGGCAGTGGGGGCTGAGTTAGGCTGGGAAGGAAATCTTGTGAAAAAATAGGTCCACCTTGTCCCACCCATGCCCTGCAGGGGATACAGGCGGTCTTCTCCCAGACGGCTGTCTGGGTTCCACAGTGATAGGCGTCCTGAATAAATACTCTGATAGACTAAACACACGTTGCCCATATTGGCCCGGGGAGCAGCAGTCCCGGGAGCGCTCCCAGTACAGTCCCCTGTGTGGCAGCCCAACTTGTTAATCATCGCACTGGCAGGCCGGCCAGGATGGAGATATTTAGCTTGGGGCTTGTGCGTTACCCTGTATGCTAATGTGAACATTCTTAGAACTGTAATTTCCGTTCCGACCTCCACGGACAGTCCTTATAGAGAACGCAGACATAAAACAATTCCTGAAATGTCAGGAAGAAATTGCATCTAATGGGGGGTACCTCTGCCAAGGAAAACATACTTCAGTTTTAAAGCATTCCCATCCAAACAGGGAAATTTGAAAGCTACTCTTGGGTTTGCACTGGTTCCTGAGCACTTCTCCATGTCCTTTTATAAGCGGTAATGCATGCACCAGCTAGCTCCACTGCAGGCTCCCCGTGGACCAGCGTGGCGGCTGGTCCATGAAGGAGATGGGGGAGCAGGTGGGAGGTGACAGCCGAGACCTGCGTGAACTGGCATCAGCCAGAAAAACCTTCCTGGGGGTCAAAACGAGAAGATTTACAACGGGAACAAAAATACTATATGCCGTAATGTCCTACCTTCATCTGTTTCAATGGAGAATCTGATCCCCATTTGGGACTTGAACCCTTGGCCCTCACGCTATCTGACACCAACAGCTAAGAAGCATGTCCTCCACCCTTTAGAGTTCTGTGTTAGGAGACACACTGCCTGTCTTCCAAAATTATGCTTGTGAGCAGATACCACTTAGAAATAACGATAATAATATATTGATAATACTTGCTATCATTACGAGTGTTTATAATATTCCAGGAATAAGTATTTTACCTAAATTATCTCATTTTAATCTTCTCAATAACACTGCAAGGTGGGTATTGCTGTTATCTCCATGTTATAGAGAAGACTGAAATGCGGAATGGTTGGAAAGCTTGCCCAAGGTCACACAGGCAGTAAATGGCTGAGCTGGAACTTGAAAACCATGTCTAGACCTGTGCCTGTTGAGTCCCTGGGATCACACACATAAAAAAAAGACAAAAAAAGGAAGTAAGAGCACTTATTTTTTATCTCATCCTTCACACATTTCTCTTTGATGTAGAAGTTTTATAAAGTATAGTACAATAGTACAGAGCTACATGTATGTACATTCTGAATAAATATACATATAATGGAGGATTGTGGTCAAATATTTTTTACTTATGAATCACACAGATTTGGAGATTACTGCTTTTGACCACTAAGTCGGACTGAAAGAAGAGAGTTTCTTTTCCTGAGGAGTGGCGGGTATTGATAATATCCTGGGAAATCTGATACTTCCAGAGAGTGTAAGCTCCTTGAAGGCAGACACATTAGTCTGATTTGCTCACCGCCGTATCCCTGGTAGACCTAATATCTAGTAGGCGTGAAGCTGGGAAACATAGGTGACCAAATGTAATCACTACGCTGTTGCTATCATATGATAGTACATGCCATATTTGGAGGCACTGCTCAGTGTGAGTAATGAGTCATCCCTCACTGACAATGCAGAGTGGCAGGGAAAGCAGTGTGACTTCATTCACCCCGAACGAGCATGACCCTTTCCACATGCTGCAGGGAGGAGGGAGGTCTTCAGCAGAGAAAGGGATTATGATGAGTCAGGAGCCTGGAGAAGGGAGAGGGGAAAGCCAAAATCAATGAAATTGGATCCAAATTCAGTTTCATGAAGTGCTTCTCACTGGTTACCTATAGTTCTCCCCCCCCCCCCCCACTGATGCCAGCACTCCTCCCAACCCCCAAATCTCTTCAGTTACCTGTTCCTTACCTGCTCACTGATGAACAGCTTTTCTTCTGCCCACTCCATCCCCACAGAGAAAACAGACAGGTTTTGCCTGAGCGGAGGTAAGGGGGGAAGGTTCCAGTGAGGAGGTAAGAGTTGAGGCTGGCTTTGGATAGGTGAAGGGGAGGAAAGCCACGTTTGAACAGTGCCCAGTGTACAAATCTGGGCTTGTTTTATTCTGCGAGGTAGTCTGGTTTTATGCCCATTTTATGCCTGGAGTAAGTGAGGCTTGGAGAGCTGAAGCAGCTTGCCCAGGCTCGCAAAGCAGGTCATCTGCTCACGGCGCTGTGCTCCCTCTCTATCTGCCGCACCCCACCGTGGGCCGGCCTGCGTTCCTAGGACATGCCTGGAACCTTCGCTCCTGTTAGAAATCTGGTACTCAGGGCTTAGAAATTTGCTCCCTCAGTGGCCTGCCTGGTTCTCTCACAACGGGAAAGATTTTGCATCATTTCCAGAAGTGCTTCAGTTTCTCAAAGGGAATTTGAGGACCTTAGTGATTTTCTCCTTTTTGAATGCCCCAGTCTAACTCATGCCCTAACTCCCACAGATCAAGAAAAAATTGGTTGTGTGTGTGTTGTGGTGGTGGATGTTTTCATTTTTCATTAGACAGTATTTGTAAACATACTTATTTTTCCTGAATTGGTCCAGTTTTTTAAAAAAATCTTTGTCTTGTAAATATCTTGATGATCTTGAAGATGCTTTCTTTATTATCTGTGTCTCCTGGAATGCTCCTAGCAGTTTCTAAACCTGGCTGCCCATCAGAAGGATCTGAGGTGCTTGTTAGGCACACACAATGCCCTGCCAGCCTCTAAAGTTTCTGATGAAGCAGACTTAGGGCGTGGCTCCCAAGTGTATGGGAGAGCTAGCATCACAGGTGAGTCTGAGGGCAGCCAGGCTGGGGAACCACTGGGCTGCTTTCAAAGGACATAATGAGGGGATGCCCTGTAGGAGTTAAACTATAATGAAACCAGACTGAAGGAAGCAGAAAATGGCACTGAAGTTTCATTGAAGCTATGAACTTAGCTGGGAGAGATCATCACTCATCATGGTGGAAGGTGATAAAAATACCACCAAAAGCCTTCATCAAACAAACAATACACTTCATTCACTTTGCTAGAAAGTCCTAGCGTTTCCTCAGATAACGTGTGAAATAAAGCCACAAACTTTACATCCTTTGTGAGAAAGAAGTTCTCTCTGAATATTTTGCCAAACTTTTTGAGTTAGAAATAGAAGGAACCTGTGAGAGCCAATAAGTGATTTGTTGTCTTTGTCATTAGTGATAAAATAGTCATGTCCCACCTTCTCAGAGGTCATGAGAAGCCATGGATAAGAGGATAATTAACTACCAACTTTCTTTGCCCTGATCCTATCTATGATTTGGGTTTTCAGAGAATGTGGGAGATGGCTGTTGAACTCATTTTGATACACAGCAAATCTTTTTAGAGCTTGGCTATGTGGCAGTCATTGTTCTAGGCACCATACACTGTTGAACTAGACAGTCTCTCAGGAGCTGACATTCTTGTGGGGAAGACAGACAATAAACAAGTAGATGAAATATTAAGAAAGATCATGTAAAAAAATAAAGATCATGTCAGTGAATGATAAGGGACATGAAGAAAATATATCAGGGTAATGGAGGGGACTGGAGAGAGTTGTTCTCTGAGCGAGGGTGTAGGGTAGGGAACAGCTGTCAATGGGGACCTGGCTGGCAAGGCAAGTGCCTCTGAAGAACTGAGAGAGTGTCCCAGGCAAAGGGAATGTGTGGAGGAGGATTTCTCAGGAAGTTACTGAAGATGATGTTCTTTGCTCTGCCTTCCACAGCCTTTCCAAGGCCCCAAGAGAGGCCTTACCTATTTTCCATTTGTAATTTTTCTTAAAGACACACCCCACCCACCTGCCCACCCCTGGTTATGTAAACTTCAGGCCCACTAAAACCTAGATCTACCCCTGGGAATGTGAAATATAAAAGTGCTGAAATAGCATTTAACTTGGAAGAACCAAAAGAAAACTGGTGTAGAGAGAGCTATGCTCAAGGTGGAGTATGGATTCATTCATTCATTCATTCATTCATTCATTCATTCATTCATTCAACGTTAGTTCACTGAGTGACAGGTACTAACAACCAAAAAGACAAATTAAGTCCCTGTCCTTACGGAGTTTCCATTCTAATGGGGAGGAATAGAAAATAAAGAAGTACATATATAAAGTTCCAAGTGGCAATGGTGAAAAGTAGCCACAGGGATGCAGAGTGTGTTTGGAGGTGGGAGGGTTTTGTTTTATAAGGGGTGGGCAAGGAAGGCCTCCCTCAAAGTTTCCATTTGAACTGAGTTCTAGAGAAGGTAACAGAATGGGCCACATGGGGGAAGAACATTCCAGTCAGTGGAACAGCAACTACAAAGGCCCCAAAGCAAAACATGTGGATCTTTTTGAGGAAGGTCCTAGACATAGAAGAAAACAGGTTATGGAGGCCCTAGGTAAGGAATTTTATTTTAAGAGCAGTGGGCAGCCTTTGGATGACCAGTACTTTAGAAGTCTAGGGAAGGAGAGAACATTGGGTATCCAAGGCCTCAGAGCTGACTTTAGGCTGGGCCTGGAAGGATCCAGTAGGGTAGGCAGAGCTCAGCATAAAGAAAAGGCCACGTAGGAGCAACAGCAGGAGCCCAGGTGTGGAGCTGTAAAGGGGAGACCTGTCTGTGGGCTAGATGACAGATGAGCCCTGACTGGAGCTGGTGTTCTATGTGGGAGAGCTCGGGGGGTGAGGTTGCAAAGGCAAGATTTGCCTGTATCCTGTATCGTGGAAATCCTTGAAGCCAGGCCAGGGAATTTGATATTTATAATATGGATCATTGGATGCCACAAGTAGAACAGTGGTGGCTCCAAAATTTCTGCTTAGGAACATTTTGGGGATAGCTTTCTGGTTAGAGATAGGGGTGATGGAAAGGGGAAGATATTTGTCTTAGAGCTAGCAAGCAAAAGTTCTTACCTAGATTGTTTACTTGAGAGTGGATTTGGAGGAGGGGAGATGGTAAAGATTTGAGGTTTCCCCCTAAAGCTACATTGCATAGCAACCACACTGTTTTTACTTGGATGACTTCCTATTTGGAATTACTAAGGGCTTGCGGGGGCAATGAAAATCATGGGGACTTAACCCTTGACTCTGTCTTGGGAGAATGAAAATTACATAATTAAAGCTGTATTTTAGGAAAGTGGACCACAGTCAGTGTGGGGAGGCATTCATTCATTCATTCATTCATTCATTCATTTGTTCATTCATTCATTCATTCAACAGTTGTTTATTGAATGCTCTTACATACCAAATGGCAGAATGGAACTTGGATATTCTTTTGTTCAAACCCTATTTCTACCACTTACTAGCTGTGTGACCTTGGGCAGGTTTTATTTAATCTCCTAGAACCTCGATTTCCTTACCTGTAAAATAACAATAACAATATCTACCTTAGTGGTTGTTGTGATTAGAGATAATATATATACTCTGCCCAACCCAGGGCTTGGCATCTACTAGAGGCTCAATAAATGGTGGTTCCTGCTGGTCTGCAGTAGATGGGGGACACTGGAGGGAGGCAGTGGCTACTGTGACAGCACAGATGTGATACAACAAGGGCCTTCATTAGGGTGAGAGTGGACACTGTATGTAGAGCAGGAGAATTTTGAAAGGCTTTGAAGGACACCTTGAATATAACTTGAGACCTGAAGGAGAGGGTAGATTCAAAGATAACATGAAGGTTTTCAGCATAGAAAACATGGAACTATTTGAGAGAGAAAAAAACAACCACAAACAACCAAGAGGTAACTGGGAAGAAAGTGGACTGGGGAAGGAGTCACAGTTCAGGCTGAACCTGAGGTAGCAGCTAAGTGGGGATAGTCTCTAGATTTGCAGGGAAAAGGTGGATCTCAGGAGTGAGACCTGAGCTAAGCAAATGGGTTTAGTATAATCATCACTGTGACAGAGTACTAGTCAGGGCATAAATTTGGTTGCTGAAACAAAGACCCCAAATAACAATGGTTTATACAAAAGAGAAGTCAGAGCATAAGACATTCAGGGCTTTTCAGCCTCATCTCTTGTAGATGCACCTTTATTAACTTGTAGTCCCCATTCCTATGAGCCAGAATGGCTTTTACCACCAGCGTGTCAGCCTTATAGCCAGAGGGGTGGGGGAATGAGGGTAAGGGGGGGCACCTAGTTGCAAGGGGGCCTGGGAAATGTAGTCTTTCTTCTGGCAAGTCATATTCCTAGCTACCATTCTATTATTTTGGAAGAGGTGTTTGAGGCAGCTAACAGCCTCTGTCCTAGGCAGTATTAAATAAGGACCTGAGGATAAGTGAGATCATGGAGAAAAAGGGTGAGACTGGAGTAATGAGTTGGGCTTTGGTACGACTCTGTAATGGCAATGGAGGGACCTACGATGTTAATGAAAATCGTGGAGGAGCCGGGTTCCATCTGGTCTTGGTGTGTACAGAAGGCCACCAATCGATGTTTCTCTCTAACACTGATGTTCCTCTTTCTCTCCTTTCCTCTCTCTAAGCATGTCCTCGGGTGAGGATTTAAAAAACAAAAAAACAAAAAAAAACCATGGAAGAAAGACCCACAGCCAAAGCAGGCTGGTGCAGTTTGTGGGCTGGGACAGTGGACAGCTGTGTCAGATCCTGCAGAGTCCAAGGGAATTGGATAGGTGACTAGGAACTCAGGGGAGAATGTTCTCAGTGGCGAGGGGTGGGGGCAGGCGAAGGCTGGACTAGAAGCGGGTCAGGCTTAGAGAGTGGAGGCAGTGGGCGTGGGTCACGCTGAAGAAGTCTGGCAGTAAGAGGGACCTCAGAAGAGGGTGGAGCCCCAGGGGCCAGCCAGGTCAAGTGAAATTAAGTTCACGTGTCTGAAGGGGCTTACAGATATTAATTTTACTTTTTGTGTTTTAATTGGGAAGAAGCTTTTAAAGAAAAAAAATTCTCTTAACTGAAAGGAACTAATCCTTTTAGGGAGTTTGCTAATGTAGGCATAAATTTTTTTCTTTGGCAGTTTTTTTCGTCTTCCATCTCCTTCAGATAATCTTATCTTAATTTTGAATCAGAAATCTTATTTATAGCTTTTCTAAAGAAAAATTATTTCAGTGGGGGCAGATTCTTTGCCCTTTGGACTTATTTTCTTTTTAAAAACAGATAAGTTATCCCTCCTTTTTCTTGGGAGAGACAGTTAAAATATTAATTTAAAAACAGTGATTATGACCTGAAAGAGGGGCGTAAATCAAAATAGGAGATGTAAATTCAGCCAGCTTCCTGTTTTTGTGTTTTTTTCCCCTTTTCTTATTTTGGAGGGAAACTAAAAATGCCAAAATTCCATCTTTCCCTCAGGACTAGAAGAGAATTTAGCATAGCTTAACCGACCTGGAATAAAACGGGGAATTGTGTGGTCTTCTCACGCTCCTTCCTCCACCCTCTACCTCCCCTTCCCCCTGCCAGGTCTGATTTAGATGAACAGCTTAGCATTCAAGGCTCAGAGACAAGCCGGATATCCATACTTTTTATAGTTGTATCAATTGTAGTTACTGCTGTCTGCATGCCTACTATGTGCATGACATCGTGTTGTGACACCCTTTCTCACAGCAGCCTCATTTACACCAATTTCAATAATAGGGAAACTGTAGCTCAGGGGACCTCTCAGCTAGAAAAACAATTGAGCCTGATTTTGAAGACCACCTGGGTCCTAGGCCTGTGAGCTTCACTTGTAGTTATCTCTACAAAGATTGACTCATTGAGTACTTACCTGGGAAGAGAAGGAGAAGGGCAGCTCCAGCACCCCCCGCACCCTCGTGATGTGCTCTGCTGGGCTGGCCCATGGGCACCGTGGCTCCTGTTGGTGGTGGTCATATTGGTGATGTCAGTTATGCTAGGGCATGTGCAGTGTGGAGCTTGGACATTATGATGTGTGAACCCTCTCCACACTTCAGCACACACTGGACCGTAGGAAAAGGGACTGCTACTGATGTTCTGAAGGCATGGAGAGGGCATCCAATATGAGGCCTGGAATGAACCACTGTCTTTGGATAAAGTGCCTTCTGCATCGCTCTCAGGATGGTTGGTCCTCCTTAGCTTGGTCACTGCCAGCATCAGATAGGCAGAGCTCATTCCCAAAGAGGCCAGGGAGTCACTAATCAATAGAGCCCAGCTCTTTGGGAGCTAAAGAAGAAAGTAGGGGCTCCCAGAACAACTAGTCCCAGATTTTTACCCAGAGCCCAGAATCTCATTCATAAGGTTGCTGAGGAGTAGGCGAGTTAAGTGCTCACCTACAGGTGAAGTGCTCAATAGGATGCCTCATACATAGTATGCATTCAGTAGACATTGGCTATTATTTATTATCAGATGGGCCCAAGGCAGTGGCCTGGATTCCACCATAAGTCACTTAACTCCCACTAATTCAGTGTATCTGAGGAGGCCTGTATCACTGTCATTTATTTACCATTTGAATTGCTCATAAACACCCTGATCATTGTGGTAAAAGCATGTAAAGCCAACTTCGTTGAGAAATAATTTTTGAAACTCATTCTCAAACATTTAAAAAGGCATAGAAGGCTGTGGTGAAAGAATTCCAACCTGTCTGAAGAATATAAGTAAGAAGTAAGTCTTTCTCTCACTTTTGCCCTGCTTCCTGGCCCCATTATTTAAAGGTCAGATGGTTACCATTTTCTTGGATATCCTTCCAGGACTTTAAAAAAGACATATGCAAATGTAAGGAAGTTGAAAAATATTACATCTGAGATGTGCCAAGAAAATGTAACCCTTTTTTATTTTTATTTTATTTTATTAATTAGCTAGTCTCCCTCAGTGCTGCCTCCCTCAGGGCTGAGGTGGGACAATGGAGGCAGGAAATAGACTTGGATTCAAGCCCAGCCTCTGGCTTCTCAGAGTCCTCTGCTTCGGGCTTGGCTGGGCCAGTCTTGGGCTGGTGTCTGTTGAAGAAGTCCGTGGTGGTAAACTTGTACGTGCTTCTCTCACCCTGAATATACACAGGGTAAGGCAAAAGTAAGCTTCCAGTTGTGAGAACACGAAACGTATTAACATTCACGTGGCAGACTGTCTGCTAGCACCTCTGGCTCTTGCTACATTTTCCTGAGAGTCAAGGCCATCCTCCGACTGCCCTCCTGTAGCCTGAATATGTCAGGGTTCCTGTGCTGTTGCAAGTTCATGCCACTCAAGGGTCTGGAGGTCCTTGTGCCCTGCTCCTCCCATCTCCTGAGGTTATAGTAGTGGGATGGCTGCTGGGAAGGAAATGGAAAGCACATTGTTTGCATATCTTCAAAACATTATATCCACTGCATACGTCAGTTTGTCAGTCGGTCTAGCCATTCGTTCATTCACCTAACTTTTTTCTACGAAGTGTTTTGTAACTTGCCTTTTCACTGACCAGTGTCCCTTGCTGACCTTTGCAGCACTCAGAAGAGTGCCCCGTCCCTGCAAATGGCTGTTTAGAATTGGGCCGTATGTCTATACCACAATTCATTTGTTCATTTTCTTATTGATTGACACAGATTATGTAGGGTTATGCAAGTATGTCTGAACACTTCATGCTCTCTGCGCATATTTTCTTTGCTCTTACTTTGTAAATTCCTTTACTTGTCACCTAGTACACAAGTAACAATATACCAGTTAAGAGCTTCTCTTTCCTTGTGAGTCCCCCGGCTGCGGCCATTTCTCCTGCACTTGTAATCCTTTGCTTGACAATTTTGACAACAGGAACACGGGATTGTGGTTTCAGAGGAAGGAGCAGCAGCAATGGCATATGAGTGTTCAAATCCCTAGGAGGATATTTTTTCTTAAGTGTGTATTCTGAGTTCCAAGTAAGAGAAGCACATTTTCAGAAAGGATCAGCATTTCTTCTACTTTGCCCAAAGGAAAGAAGGAGAGTAGAATTATATTGCTGATCAGGTAGGATCACCTGAGTACAGAAGCTTTTGCAGTTTGAATTTTTATTCTCTTACATAAAAGAGTTCTGGAAATAGGTGTTAGGCCAAGACTCCTATGCTGCTTCCATGAAATCATCAGGCTCCTCCTGTCTTTCTGCCCTATTTATCTCTCTATCTCCCTATCATCCATCTATCTATCTATCTATCTATCTATCTATCTATCTATCTATCTATCATCTATCTATCTATCTATCTATCTATCTATCTATCTATCATCTATCTATCTACCTATCTACCTATCTACCTACCTATCTACCTACCTATCTACCTATCTATCATACCTATCTATCTCTCTATCTCTCTATCTCTCTATCTCTCTATCTCTCTATCTCTCTATCTATCTATCTATCTATCTATCTATCTATCTATCTATCTATCTATCATCTATCTATCATCTATCTATCATCTATCTATCATCTATCTATCTATCTATCTATCTATCTATCTATCTATCTATCTATCTATCTATCTATCTATCTATCATCTATCTATCATCTATCTATCTATCTATCATCTATCTATCTATCTATCTATCATCTATCTATCTATCTATCATCTATCTATCATCTACCTACCTACCTACATATGCTACATCCATACCACATAGCTTCCATCCTCAGGATCATAACATGGCTGCTGGAACTTTGTCCATCACATCACATCTCAGGCAGGGAGAAGTAGAAGGGTAGAAGACAAGTGATGCCTGTGTCAACTCTCCACCTTTTTAGGAGCGTTCATGACATCCTGCATAACACTTACCTTTATATCTATCTCATTGGCCAGAACTTGCTGTTAGTAAGGAACAGGGAAGAATTGACATAGGTAGGCGGCTAGCAGTCTCTGTCTCATGTGATTTGACCCATGATTTGGACTTCTCATTTCACCAAGTGCTGACACATATGGAATAGTAGTTGCTTCTCAGAGCAGAGATGTAAAGTAGCTTAAGCTTATCTTTTGCCCTCTCTTGTCACCTGGGTTTTTGCGTCCTTCCTTCTCAGGATTTTGTCATAAACTGCTCTCTGAATGATAGGGGACTCCAGTGTAGCACTCAGCCATAAGGCGGAGCATACCACATATTCAGAGTTCCTTTCCCCAACCTCCCCTTCAGAACTTACATGTTCTGTGCGCCCTCTTTGCTGGGCACAGTCAGGCAGTGAGTTTACCTGAACTGAATCAATAGGAACTAAGGAGCTAGGAATTAACAGTTTACTATTCCAACTTCAGCCCCCATTGCCCTCCTTACTCTTCCAAAGTCTTACCTTTTAATTGTGCTGAATCTTTTCTCGGATTCATTGTTTCTTTTAAAAAGCTGGACACTTCTGCCTGAAATGTCCTCCCCATCTCCTCACCCCTTGTCCAGCCCCTTCCCTAGCATCCTCTGCTCGTTTTAAATGACCCAGTTCAAATATCACTCCTACAAGAAGCCTTTTCTAATTCCTTAGCAGTAATATCGCCCCTCCCCAAGCTCAGAGTCCCTTGAGTGCTCTGCTGTCACAGTTTATCACACCATGTCATCAGTGTTGATGCATGAGCCTGTCTTCTCCCACTAGACACGGAGATCCTTGAGAGCAGGACAGTGAATTTACTACTCAGCCTCTTATTTCTGGAAGAGTCCTTGTTACTGTTTGTGGAATGAGTGAATGAATGACAGCGTTCAGTAGTTTGACCCAGAGGGAAAGTAAGAATTTCCCTGATGGAGCAATGTTTTTGGTGATGGGAGACCTTCACACAGCCACACCATGGTGAAGGTATCTTCCTAATTCATCAAAGTATGAAGCATTCCTGTAACTGCTGCTATATTAAACTTCCTAATAGAAGCTCTGTGATCCAGGCCATCAAGGAGAATGTCTTAGTTTGTGCAGCTGAAGGGATTCATAGGTCCCCATCAGCCATTTGAATAAAATACTGGGCTTTCTATAATGGTTTATTTTTTAATAGGAACAGGTCTGTGGCACTAATCCTGTTTGAACCTGGAGTTCTGTTTAGCAGAAAGATGAGCCGGAGACCTCAAGTTACATTTGTTGTTAAAGTTTGACCAGACACTTGGTGTAAGTGTGTGTCATGCATGACTTTGCTTAAGTAATTAACATTCCTGTCAAGGCTCCTTAAAAGGGTCCTGTGTTATAGAGCCCCTCCAAACGCTGGCTTAAACCTTTGAACTCTCAGCCTTTCCGTTTATTGCCAATTACTGATATGCTTAAGTTTCATTTTTCTAAAAAACACAAAAAGGATTAACTCTTCTAGGAGAAATGTTTATTCTTAGGAGAATCAAGCTTGGAAAGTGAGGCAATGTCTAAATAAAGAGGTAAGCGTAGAAGTGGTATTAGAGAATGTGTTGGAGGGGAAAGTCTAAAAATCCTTTTGAAGTTAGGAAAAGGGAAGTATTAATATGAATATGACAGCAGCTTGAAAATATATCAGGGGCTGTCAGGGGGCTAAGCAATCTGATGCACCCAAGGTCTGCATTAGCGTTGGATCACCTCTTTTCTTTTCTATTCCTTCTCTTTTCTTTTCCTTTCTTTTTCCCTCAATCTATTCCCTCCTTGTCTTCATTTTTTTTTTTTAAAGGGGAATGACTATAATATGTCTTAATGGATTTTAGAGAGAGCGAGGAAGGGAGAGGAAGAGAGAAACATCGATGAGAGAGAAACTTTGATCGGCTGCCTCCTTCAGGTCCCCACTGGGGATCGAGCCTGCACCCCAGGCCTGTGCCCTGACCGGGAATTGAACCAGTGACCACTTTGTGCATGGGATGATGCTAAAGCAACTGAGCCACACCAGCCAGGGCTCCTTTTTTTTTTTTTTTTAACCTTTTAACTCCTATTAGGTGACTTTAAAATTACAAGGTATGTGGAGAAGGAGATGGATCTAATTTGTTAGTAGAGATCCTCTTGAATGAATGAAGGAAGACATGGATGTTTACAACATGCCATGCTCTAGCAATGCCAAATGAAAGGCATGACCTAGAAGGGAAAGGTAACAAACAGTTCAGTGCAATATGGAAACAGGCACATGGGGGTGTATGCACGGGGGCTGCTGAGGGAGCAGAAGGAGAGGGTGGCATCTACGCCTAGCTACAGAAGAAGGAACCTGGGGTTGGGGGCAGAAAAGACTCCCTAGAGTTGGAGATGATTTTACTGTGTCTCAAACAATGATCAGGTGTCTATCAGATAGGGGCATGGAAAGAGTGCGCCAGGTGGGACCAGCATGGGCAGAGGCCTGGGGTGAGAGCATCGTGACATCGGCTGTCATCCTGGACTGTCTCTGTGCTGCCTGTGAGGAAATTCAGGGCAGGGGTGGTGGGAGGTGGCTCTAGGAGAGCACAGTGGGTCTGTACAATATACAGCAAGTGAAAGAGTGCAGATTCCGTCTGGATGTGATGGGACACCTGAAGGATTTTATGCAGGAAGCTTTAAGTGTGTGTTTGAGGAGAAAAAGAAAATTCAGAAGCTGTTCATTAGACAGATAAGATGGTTCAGTAAAACCAGGTGAAACTAGAACTTGGATACGGTAGAGGGTGGACAGAGGGGATGGATTTGAGAAATATTACCACCTGGTTGACTGAGTGGGTGATGGTGCCATGTATACTAGACAATGAGTTTCTCACTAAAAGATGTCATGTGTTACCTTTATACCTTTAATGCCTATATTAGTATCTGGTGCCTAGTAAAGTTTTAATTTTAATAATGTTTGTTTAATTAGTGCTTTAATTAATTATCTAATTATACTGATCTATAAAACATATGTATCAAAGAGTGCTAGTTGCTTCCTAATATCCATTTCTCTTTTGGAAAAAGAACTCAGATTTGTAACTCAGCACATTGCCTCCCAGCTAAAAAACAGCACTTCCCAGTCACCTTTAGAGCTAGGTGTGGTCATGTGACTAAATTTTAGCCAGTGATGTCCAAGTAGAAATGCTATTTGGAACTTAAAGTCTTGTAGAAGAGGAGGGAGCACCCTCAGCCCCTTCCCTTCCACTCTCTTTTTTTTTATCTTCCTCTTGTCTAGAATGCAGATTCCAGTGCCTGGAGTAACAACGTCCATCTTTCTAAGCATAGTGGAGCAGCAAGATAGATGGACTCTTAGGTCCCTTCTGTAAAAACTGACAAAGCAGTCTGATTTCAATTTAGTCATTCCACTCGTTTATCAAATATTTATGAGAGCCTTATTGGATGTCTAGTGCTGTGCCAAGAGCAGGGGGAATCAAAAATAAATAAATCACATTCCTTGTCCCATAAGGAACTTAGAGTTGATCCTCAGGTTCTGAAGGAAGACTTTTCTTCCCTTTCTAACTCTGAAGTGATGTGAATTCATTACTTTGTAGAAAAATAGTAGAGCTATTCAAAGAAAGCCCAAACCCTCAACAATGGGACATCCATTTTGATTGTACATCCAGGTGTTGTTATTAACGTACGGTGGTCTCATTTGATTTTGATTCTTGGTTTCCAGATGTGGGCTGGCACATTTCACCTACAGTGTCTGAGCACCCTTTGTGTGGGCCAGAGGCATGACCTGAAGAAGTGACACCTCTTTAGAAACCAAGGAGGAGTTTCTCAGCTGGGCAGGAAGAGGCTCACAGTTGGAAGGAGTTGCTTAAGGGTTCACTTAGGTGTTAACTTTGTGTTCAGATTTCTCCCCTTGTCTTTATTCCCCAAAGGGTACAAGGAAATAGAAAGTTATCTAGTATTAATTGCTACAGTTACTTTTTACTTTAAATCCTCCCCCAAGGATATGTTTTTATTGATTTTTAGAGAGAGAGGAAGGGTGAGGGAGAGAGACAGAAACATCAATGTGCGAGAGAAACATTGATCGGTTGCCTCCCGAAAGTGCCCTGACCAAGAATCGAACCCACAACCTTTTGGCGTATGGGACGATGCTCCAACCTAATGAGCCACCCGGCCAGGGCTATTTGAGCATTTTTAAATATGCCATGCACTTTACATAGTGTCAGTTATTTCATTCTTAGAACTCCATGAAGTATTATTACCTGTATTTTACAGATAGAGAAAATGAAGTTAGGAGAAGTTTAAAAATCCCAGGTCTATATGATACCAAAACTCCCCACTGAACTCTTCTGCCTCCTTTGGTGACTTTAAATACATACACTTATAATCTGTCTCCCCTGAGGCTGAACAGGAGGGGTTAGACCTCCTCAGCTTTCGTTTATGGCAAGAGTGGCCAGTGCTGGCTGGTTATCATAAATAGTGTTGTCATTGGAAACATCAATAACAGTGTTCCTACATTCAACATTTTCCCAGACATTACATTTGTTTAGGAAAACACCCAACTTGTTAAACCTATCTGAGCAAACTAACCACAGTTTGTAATATTTTCTTTAAAAGAAGAAAAATCAAACCCTGAGTTTCCGAAAGCTCATAAAGGCAATGTGAGGACTATTTTCCCCAAGGTTCCACAGTCACAGCCTCTGAGAATCAGAAGTGTTTAGAGAGATTATTTTATATTACTGTGCTGTTATTGCCTCATTCATTATAATCCCAATGTCCTAGTCTGTTCGGGCTAGGTGGCTATAAGTTGGGTGGCTTATACACAACAGAATTTTATTTCTCACAGTTCTGGAGGCTGGAAGTCCAAGGTTAAGGCCCTGGCAGGTTCAGTGTCTGGGGGGGAACTGCATTCTGGTTCATAGATGACTGTCTTTTCACCGTAACCCCACATTTTGGAAGGGGCTAGCTAGCTCTCTGGGGTCTCCTTTTTAAGGGCACTAATCACAATCACCCCCAAAGGTCCTACCTACTAATACCATCACATGGGGTATTAGGTTTTAACGTATGAATTTGGGGGGAACATAAGTATTCAGTCCATAGCACCCAGAGTTCTACTTCCTGTGTCTAGAAACACAGTTTTTATGAGATCATTTGCATATTAAAGAGGATAGTCCCTTTTTGGAGACTTTTGGGTTTCAAGTTAGTTGACAAAATAACAAATTAAGCTTGAGCTCTTGAACTACATATAGGAGGCAGTGGTGGTAGCAATGAATACCATAAGGGCTTTGGAATCAAACAGACCTGGGGTCTATTTCCACCTTTGCAACTAACCAGCAGTGTGACCTTGTGCAAGGCTAACCTCTCAGCTTCAGCTGATTCCTTTTTAAAGTGGGGATATGACTGTTCACAATAGTAACCCCTCATGGGATTGCTATGGTACTACATCCTATATTTTAGGTAGAGCTTGAGTGCAGTGTCTGGCACAGGGTAAATGCTGAATACCTGTCACCCCAAATCAGTTATTATTATCTTCTTGCTCTATCATGTAAGGTCTCAGGTGTGGTAAAAAATAGTTAACTCCTTTGAAAGTTCCCAAGCAACTAGACAGGCATAAAATGCTGAGCTGTGGGAGACAGCTCTGCTGGCTGTTACCCAGAACTGTTGAAGCGACGGCCGGAATCCCCTACACTGAATGCCAGCTGTGCATGTCAAGCTGTGCCTCCTGGGCCTCGTGTATGTAGTTCCCTCCCGGACGGCGGGACACACCTGAACTTAATGTGTTGACAGAGTCACTGCCATGGCTTTTCATGAAAGTAACCTGTCCTACCCTGAAGTCTTTGAGTTTTGCACAGAGATAAACAGATGTCTAGGTTTGTAGAATTTCCTGCTGGGTCATCTGGTATGGAGGTATGACCTATCTGAAGACTTCAAAATATCATCCACTCGGAGGGAAGCGTTTAGATTTTATATCGAAGAAGCTACGGCAAGGCTGAATGAGCCTCTCTTGGTATCAAGCCCAAATCATACCCTCAACTCACACTCTCGAAGTGACACTGGCCCATCTCAACCAAGCGCTCCTAAGTTAGTGCCTCTTCTTTTCCTTTTTCGTAATTAGTTACTTTGCCTCTGAAAACCTCCCCTTTGAGGAACAAAATAGTATTGTTATAGGTTAGTCAGATTTTGATTTCCATTTCAACTGAGGGCTGAGGGAGTTGGCAGTGCGTATGGTGAGGCTGCTCTCAACTGCAGAATGAGCAAAGCATTGGGCCAGCTGGTGGAAGGGTCCTGATCAGGTCAGTTTCCTGCGCCAGGAGATGTTCCAGGAAGCCCCCACACCTTGCTTCCCAGTCACCTTTCTTTGTCCCATGTACATGGTCACATCTACTGTCATCAGGCGCTGCCTCACCAGCCTGGTTTCTCAAAGCTGTAAGAGATTTAATTGTTCGACCACATCAGGTTTGGAATTTTCTCAAATTAGTTCCTAAGGGGACCTGTTGTGATTAAGCAGAAACTCAACCGAAATGAATTACTGCAAGTGAAGGGCTTAGAATTGTGCTTGACAGAGTAACCACTCAATACATGTTAGCAATTGTGGTGGTGGTTGGTATTAGTCTATTATTTTATGAAACCCAGTGGATATAATTCTTTATGTTCTGTATCCAATTTTGGGAACGAGTATAAGAGGTTTCCATGTTTTCTTTAGAAATAACATCATTAGAACCCAAGTTGAGAAAAACAATTCCTGTATAAGATATAAAGGGACAGAGGAAAGGCTCTATACTACAGAGGAAGGTAAATACAGTTCCCTTCACAGTTCCTCCTATCCGTTCTCCCCTTCCCATCCTTTACCACTGTCATCAGCCCTGTTGTAGCCACCTCTGCGTTTCCAGCACTTAATACAGTGCCTGGCAGGTGCAGGATGTTCAGCAAGCATCAAACTGTCCTAATGTGACCGGCCCTTGTCCTAATTCTGCCCTTTCCTGTTTTGTGACTTTATCACTAACATGGGTGATAAAATCAGTTTTTCTCTCTGGGGCCTCAGCTTCTTCATTCATACAGTGGGAGGGGCACTCTGGACTAGAGGATGCCCTGAGTCCCTCCTGGTTCTGACACACGATTCCCTGTGGCATTTGGGTTCTCATGGCTGCTGGTGTGCTCTCACGTTCATGTGAAGGTGAGGTATAATTTTAAACATTTTTTTTTTTTAATCCTGGAAATAAATTAGGCAGAAATCTGTTTAGGAATTTTCTCTTACAACTGATGTATAAATTCCTTATTATACTTCATACCTGTGAGGTCTTTAGACATTAGTATGGGTCTATGTGCATATGACTGTGTATATTATGTCTACATATACTTCTGCATCTGTGTATAAATTACAGGTAGATGGTAAGAATTTTTTCTGTCAGATGAAGTTAGATACAAATTAAGTTGTATTTGTCCTGATAGTTCACTTTTAGGAATTTGTTCTAGAGAAATAGCCTAGAACATAGATGATTTATGGAAAAAGTTATTAATAACAATCTTACAGTACTGAGCAATCTATACACAGTAAATGCTCAGCAATAGAGGGATGATTACATGTAAATTTTCTATATTCATAAAATAGAATATTATATTAAGAAGGAATATACAAAGACATTTTGTTCAATCTCAGCTATTAAAACAGTGTATAGAAAAGGAGAAGAAATAACCCCAAATAATTATAATGATTATTTTTGGATAGTGGGATTATGCATTTTTTTTTATTATCTTACTAACACTTCTCTAAGGTTTTTTTTTTTTAAACAATGAGTATTATTTTTCTTATGAGAAACCTAAAATACAGAAAACTTATCTAACTATAGAACCTTATCTAAATATCTAAAGATTTATACATTTATTTAGGTATTTAAGTATTTAGGTAAACTTTAATCTAAAATATAGATATTCCTGTAATGAACACTAAAAACATCAGTGCCTGTTTCTTTGCCACATGGGAAATGGCACATCAGAAAAGCATGGCATGCATCGAACTCCCACTCCGAGTTTACTGTATACGCCTACTAGTTTCGTGCTTAGCAGCAGGGCCTTCTGAAAAGTCCTAACTGTAGCATCCTGCAAACAGCCTGGCTGGGACCCATGTCCATTGCACTGTGGTCACAGGTGGAAAGAGAATGTCACCCTGTATACTGTTCTGCCAGTGACCACTGCATCCTGGCCAGTGCAGTGTATCCGAGTCTGCAGGAATTCACTCAACAGGGTTCAGTGTTTACAGAAGGTGGTGTAGACCCAGAAAATAATACAATGAATTAATAATTTCCCATCAAGTGCTTTGTGACAAGGAGTGTTAAACAGCAGCTTCCTTGGAATCCTAGACTTATAGAGCCATCAGAGAACTTTCCATATCACTTTAGTCCAAATCCTGGATTCTTTTAGCCTACATGGGAAAAAATCCTGATTGGAGTCATCCAGACTACAATGGCTGTGCCACTTTCTGGTTCTGTGACCTTAGACAAATGACTCATTCACTCAGGGAATATTTAGTGAGTGGCTGCCTTGTGCCAGGCTCCATGCCAGGTGCTGGGAAGAAAATAGTGAACAAGATGAAGGACCTGTGCTTATCAAGTTTCATGCCCTCAGGGGCACAGGGGATCAAGACAAGTTATTTCACTTCTTTGGCAACTCCTGTTTTCTTTACCTATCCATTAAATCTTGCTGTTCCCTGCGGTTTGGTCCCAGGTTAGGTGTCTAACATTCCACAGTCTCACTTGAGCGTTTCACCCCTCCTGTCATCCAGGTACTGCCTGCTGAGGGATGACTTGCCATTTCTATGTCCAGCCTTGGTTGCTCTTCCGAGCTCCAGACTCATTGAGTCAGCTGTTAGCTCTCCCTGGGAGTCTATGAAGCATCTAAAACTCAGTTTATCCAAAACTGAGTTTGGTGTCATCTTCTCTCCTGTCCCCACCCAAACTGGCTTCTCTCTCGTGCTTCCTGTCTCTGTGGCTGGCCCTGCTGTCCATCCAGTGTCCGAGACAGAAATCTCTGGTCCTTCATTTCCTGCCTTGCCATCTACATCTAATGAATCGGCCAGTTCTGTCGATTTCCCCTCCTGTGGAGATATTGTTTGTGTCGGTTCCCTTCTCTTTACCCTAATCCCTCCTTCTTTTCTTTGGGTTTGCCTGTCGCCAGTCATTTCTTCACATTCCAGACAATCTTTCTTGAGGTAACTCTGATGACATCATTGCTCTGCAGAGCACCCCCTGCCTGGCTCCCCCAGCCCCCAGCATGAAATCCAGTCCCTTTGGTGTGGCCCTGCTGACTTCTCCAGGCGCATTGCCCGCCCCTCTTCTCTTAGACCTTGAAGCTCAGCCACCTTCCCTCTCTTGTCTGGGCCACGCCGTTTCGTTCTTTAGATAGATTTTGCATTGGGTGTGTTCCATCCCGAAGACGTTCCCCAAGGTGCCGAGTCTGTTACCGTGGCCCCCACGCACCTCCTCGGTCCTCGCTGGAGGGCGCTTGGTGCGCGTCGCTCACCAGGGGACCGTGCTCAGTGAGGGCAGATGCCACCGCGGTTGGCGTTTCTGGTCCAGGAATGGGTAATGGTAGGCGCTTCATCTTGCTTAAAAATACTTCTTTATTTCTTTGCGTCACACTAACTTGGACATAAAGAGATTAAAATAATAATAACCGAACGATTGTTTTGTTCTCTTTGTCCTTCCTTGACCCAAACCCTGCAGATGACTTTTTCTCCCTTTAGGAGGTGCTCCAGTCTCTCTGGCAAATGGACCTTGGGGAATCCTCTGATCTCATGGGCTTGGCCTGACTACCACTGAACCCTAAAACCACCCACACTTAAAACCAGAATGAAAGTGACCAAACATAGGTCTGCTGTTTAAGATTCTGGTCAGAAAGGGTGGCCTGTGGAAATAATAAGAGCTGACATTTGTTGAGAGCTTCTTACATGCAAAACACCGTTCTCACTGCTTTACGTGAATTATTTTGATCCTTCCAACAACTCTGCGAGGGAAGTAGTAGGATTATTCCCATTTTCCAGAGGCCCAGAGAAGTTATGTGGCCTGCCTCCGAGCACAGAGCAGAGAGTGGTGGAAGCCACTTCGACAGTCTGATTCCAGGGCCCACACTCTTAGCCACCACACTACTGCTTCCCTAAGCTGAGCTCTAAAGGACCTTTAGCTCTGACCTTCTGTGTTTCTCTGGTTCTCAAAAGTAGAAGTTGTTTCTGGGCAGTGAGGCATTCACTATTGTGGGTCTTTATCTCCCTCACCCTACCCCAGGTTGCCCTGGGATCCGGCCAATCCAGTTGGGGTCAGTCCTTCTCTAAGTCTCTGTGGCCCCATCCTTACTGCTCACATATGTGTTCACATTTTCTATAAGAGGCAACCCCCCTATGCCTCACTTTCCTCATCTACAAAACAAAGATAATAATATTATGTAATCCATAGGCTGCTATAACAATTAAGGGAGTTACTATAAGTAACACACTTATAATAGGCCTTGACACATAATAAGCTTACATTAGTGTTTTCACAATTTAAAATAATCTCGTTAATGTTTATTCTAACTGGTATTAGGATGCTTTGATTATTAAGCAGCAGGGTGGCTCTACCACGGTTTGAGATGGAGAAATCTACCAGTCCTTTCGTCTCATTATGGGCTTTAAAGTATATTTATTACTGAGGGAGATAAAAATAAATCATCCGCAAAACCCCACATGAAAGGTTCTCATAAATCTTATAAAAGTCAGGCCAAGTTTAAAGATCGCTACTTAGATCAGTCTAAAGCCCTTCACTGTGAACATTCTCATGGCTGTGCTTATAAAGTGAGGATCAGGAATGGTCTGGCTAGTGGTGTGTGCGGTCACTGGAATCCTGGCCTTTTAGCTACCTGATGAGTTAAGAGGAGTTAGCTCAGGCTCCAGGAAAGCACACAGATGATAAAACCTTGGTCTTTAGTCCTGCTACACGCCAAGAGTTGGAGGGCAGTGTGCTGTGGGGCATCGGGTTTTTGGTTCTTAGCCTGGCATTCATGGGCCGCACCCTGTGACCTGATCAAACGCACCTTGTACTCTGTGCCCTTCCATTCTTACCTTTCTTTTGTCTAGAATTTTCTCACTTCTATCTCAATAAGACCTGGGCCTGTGTGCATCTCAAGGTCCAGGTTAAAACCCATTTCCTTCCTGAAGCTTGTCTGAGCCCCTCAACCCGCTGTATTCTGTTCCTTTTTTGCACTCTGCCTATCTCTCTTATACATACTTTTACTTCCTAACTTCGATATGCTTATAGGGAATTTCCCTGTAGCCTGGGCTCTCAAATACATTCTTTCATTTAATCCTTTAAAAAACATTGTGAGGCATTATCACCCTTTCCTGATGTGGTTACCTGAGGCTCAGACAGGTTAAGTGATTTGCCTAAAGACACATAGCTAAGTCAGACTCAAACTCTGGTGTTCTTTTTTCTGTCTCAGCCTCCCTCCTTGAAGTCATGTGCATGTCTTGCTCCATTTCATATCCTCCTGAAATGCCTAGCACAGGTTTAGGATCAATAAATTTCTTTATTCCTTCAACTCATGCTTATTGATCCTATGACATGTTACTTAGGGCTTGGGCCCTAGCATTTAGCAAATATAGATGTTTATGGAAGGAAAGAAGATAATACGGTAATGGCATTTGTATTTTACTTAGAAAAATGGGTCTCACGGGGTTCACAAACCCAAACGCCAACAGAGCAGGCAGGTGGTTGAGTTAAGGTAGGATGTAATCTGTTGAGGAGTGACGTGATCTCTTGCTAACTGGACAGCAATACTCTATCTAATGGAGTGACCACTACTTAACTCCAGCTGCTTTTTGCGACACTGGAATGTGGGCTAGATGGTATTCTATTTTTTCAGAAAAACTGGAAATCAAGACTGACTTGTACAGTTTCTTTCTATTCCATGTTGGCAGCTAATTTCATTTTCAAAAAAGACTGAAGAGCTAAACAACACATGGCTGGTGGTTACCACTTACCACCTTGGAATGCTGAGCATTGAGCTGACCCTGCAGCCCGCAGTGCCCACACTTCCGAGGCAGCGGGCCAGTGCTGGGGAAGCACCAGGTCCCTTCGTCTCCTCAACAGCCTGGATGTGGGTCCTGCTCACCTGCAGCCCGCCTGGCTTTGCAGCAATCACTCCACCTCCTTACTCCCTGCCCTTTTGGCCCATTGAAGGGTGATGACGGTCCTGTCTGCTCCTCAGAGCTCCCCGACACTGGAGCTTGCTCTCTAATTTAGCTCCTTGTCTTTATTGTGATGAATGAGGCTGAGCAGATGACAAGCAGAGATCACTGGGCAGAAGATCAAACGCTCTCCAGAGCTGCCCCGAGCATATTTATGACTTCGCCGCGTTGGGAAGTTCCACCCATGATAATATGGTGCCTGTGGAGAGTGAACTTCTACCCCCTGGATATCTCAGCCCCAACTCAGTCCCAGCAGGGAAAAGTGATTTGTACAGGGGCTACCAAAGGATGACCTCTGAAAATAGAAATCAGTGACAAACTGGAATTTTCTGTGGCTGGAGCACTTCATAGAAACAGGGTCCAAACTAAGTGACCTGTGGAGTCCCTTCAGCTTTGTGATTTCGTGACTACAAAGTAGTATCGATATTTGTTTTAAGTATTAATGGAGGTAGTTATGCTAAGGGATTCCTCTTTGGTAAATTGTAAAGTCCCCAATACTGTGGCACAGGGTTTCTTGAAATATGATTTGAAGAGCATCAGCAACAGGCATGCTGTGTGTTTGTTAAATGCCAATTCCCAGACCGCATCCCACATCTAGGAGCGGGGTCTGGAAATGTGCATTTTTCCAAGTATCTCAGGAGAATCTCATGCGTACGGAGACTAGGGAGATTTGACTAATGATAATAATAGTAACTATGTTTTAAGTCTATATATTTATTCCTTACAACACAGCTATGAAGTATGTTTCTCAAGGTGGGAAATAGATATCATTGTTTGTGACTGAAATTTTGGGTGCCAAATAGATGAACATTTTTTTAATTTTTCAAAGTTTTATGTTTAACTTATATATAAAACTCATGTGCTTAATTAATCTGCTAATGTCATAATTTCATGGATAATATATCTTAGGTGAAGGATAAATTTATTTGAGTAAAAATAGTGAGTCAATTTAAAAGGAAATATTAAATAAATAATAGTTCCTGTAACAAAAACTAGGAAGGTAGAATGTGACTAATTGAAGTCTGTGGAGCATTGAGATGAGTGAAAAAGCTCTGTACTGAGCCAGAGGTCTTGGATTTAAGTGTAGAATTAAATCTTTGCTAGCTGTGTGCCCTCTAGCTAATCTCTCTAAGCTATAGCTTCATGCTCAACAAAATGGAAATATTAACACCAGCTTTACTGGGTTGTGCCGAAAAATGTATGAGAAAATATAAATAAAAGAACACATAATAAGGGGGTCAAGAAAAATTATTGAATATGAATATTACTTGAACCTTTCTGAAATATTAATTGACTGTGAGTCTCTAATGTGGACATTTCTTAAATCTCCCTAAAAATGTGTTAGACATATAAGCTCTTATTTTCTCATGTATTTTTCTGAGCTGTGCCTCAGAAGATTTGGGTTCTAGTTCCAGCTCTGCCTCTGGCTATCTGTGTGAACTCCAACAAGAGATTTTATCCCACTGTACCTCAGCTTTATCCATATGCCAAATGGGTTTGCACTAGCGGACTTCCACAATTTCTCCCAATCTCAACATTCTGCTTCCATTAGAGCTATTTCTTTATTATCTGTAGCAAATGGAGATCGGTCAGAGCCTACATTAAATATCATTGTATCCCAGTAGGTGATTGTCCAGAACTGCTCTACAGCAGCCTGCCTTCCTGGTTTTATTTTCTCACGTTCCTTTGGCAGCTAATGAACAGTAAAACCAAATGGCTGGCAGAAGATGTGGAAAAAAGACCCTGGAGCAAGAAATCTGGATTCCCCACAAGTAGAAATGTCTCCCCAATGAAAAAAAGTTCATGAATGTGTTTATAGTACTATAGTTTGACGATATTGTATATCTTGTTAGTAAAGTCATGCTAGCATTGGACTACAGAGTGATCCATGAATTAAGTTGTTTCTCTGTTTCTTCCTGCCTCAGAAATAGCAGTGAAATCTGGATTTTTTAAGTAGAAGGTCTTCAGTCTTTAAAAAGTGAATTAATAACTAAGATGGCATAATTGGCTGCCTGGGTAAGTGCTTTGAAATGAACTTCTTTTTGGATCAGCTGTAGTTAAGCAGTTATGCAGAATTCTTTCTATTTTATGCCCGGAAGTATAAAACAGAGAAATCATGGGATGCTGAAATTGCTGAACACACACGAAGTGGTGCCACAGTGTCCCCACCTCGTGCCAAAGCAAATTTCTATGTGTTATGTAATTTCTCCCTGGCTTTGCAATCCCACGGTCCTGTCTGAGGTTGATGCTGTGTAGTCTGCTGGGGCAGCATTCCCTCAGGCATTTCCTTGGTGGGTGAAGTCTTGTCAGTATTAGGGAGCTGTGAATCGGATGGCAAAAGACACTTCCATCATTTCAGCCCATATCCAGCATTTTGCCATCTTCCAAAATTCACACCGAGGATTGTTGAAACAGATAGTGTTTAATTGGCTGAAGCGTGAATCTCGACTTGCAAGGGTACATTCATTCATTTGGAAAATATTTTTGATTTTCCACTGAGCCAATAGTGCTGTGGAATTTGAAAAAAAAAATATATATATATTTGATATGGTTTTAAAAACAAAGTATATAGTAGAGCTCTTGCCTTCAAGGAATTAACAGCTCTTTGGATAACCGAGACATGTGTCCGTAAGTTAAATAACAACACATAGGAAAATGAGACAACCCTAGTGGTAGGGCTTACAAAAGGTGATGTCGGGGAGCGTGAGTGCTGCTGGGTGGCCTTGTCTAATCCTCTCGTGTTCCCGATGAGGAAACCGAAGCACAGAGAAGTAGAAAAGATGGACCTGAGGAAATAACCAGGGAAGCATTGAATTGGGCTTGGATGCACATCTCCTAATGCCCTTTGTTTCTGTTTTCTGCTACTCAAACACTGTTTAAGCATGAAATTCATGATTTCAGAAAGCTGTAGATGCTCAGAGAGAAAAGAGTGGCCCTTTAAAAATCAAAATTCCAACATTCAGGAAGTGCACAGAAACAGAGAGGCACGATTTGACTTAAACACAATACACACATCTCTCTAGTCCAGTGGCAACATCGTGCCATTACCCAGGTGTACACTATTGTCAAACTAGATGCTATAGAACCACCATCGACTGTTCACCACTTGGGAGAAATTTCTAGCATGAGGAGAATCTAGATCTCTGGTTTCGAAATGTCTTCTTTTTTCCTCTTCCTTTTGTCATTTGGTTTCAGTTTTCATTAGCACCTTTACTGGGGTGTGAGAAAATGAAACTAGTAAGTTGGCTGCCATTGTGCAGCTTCGGAAAATGGCCTGTAAAATGGAGGTGGTAATAGCGATCACCTCGTAGAATTGTCCTGAGGACCGAATGAGTTCATACAGCTTAGAACAGTGCCAAACACATGGCCAGTGCTATGGCATTCTCTTCACTGTCCCCATCAATTGCCTCTGACAGGCACTGCCCGCAGGCTACACAGTGGTAGCATGCACATTCTACTAAAATTTTCACCTCTTTTGTAGAAGGAAACTATATCTTTTCCATATCTTAGATCTTAATAAGAGTGCTTAAGTTCTGCCTCCTGAGAAACTGTCAGTGTTGTTGCTGATGATTGCCCTGAACAGATTTTCATACCGGTTAGCACTGGGATCATGAACAATCCCCCACTTGTGTCAAATGAGAACACTGTACTCGAAGCCTGGAGATGTTATTTGTTCACCTATGGTGGGTGTACACCAGAGGCTATGATTAGCCCAGCTAAGATTAGAACTTAGGAATCTTGACTTTAATTCCACACCACCTCTTTTATTTCTGCATTCAGGGAGGGGAAGAGAAAACATAAGGCATCCTTCACAGAGATAAGTCAGTGCTGGCTTCCTGAACCTACCACCGTACTCATGGTGAAAGGGCAAAGCTACATTTATTATTGTGATAAGGGAGAGCGCTATCTTGAAATTAAGATGGTTCTTTGAATGTAGGGACTTGACCAGGTTGTGCAAAGATCCAGATATAATTGCTTAGAATTGGTGAGCACAACTGTGTGTGAGAATGATGTAAACAGTCATTTGATGCTATCTATGGAAAAGTTGATCAGTTTGATGATTATTGAACGTTTTTCAGGAAGTTATTTACAACTTTTATCTTCCTGGCCAAGAATTTTCTGAAATAATGAAGTCATGTTGATGAAGAGAGTGAAATAGTAAAGTATATTAATGTGGACAGTAAGCCATGTGGTGTATTGTTGGTCTCAACAATAATTACACATTTCTTACACACCAACTATGTGCCAGATTGTTTATATACTTTTTTTGCTGAAAGTTCTGTATGGGCAGGGATCATATTTATTTTGTAGATGTATTCTGTCTCTAGTTCCCACACATATTGGGTGGCACATGGTAGATGCTCCTCAAATAATTCTAAAGTGTTTTAATTTTGTTATATATTATTATGCTTTACAACACTATATAGTTAGTATTATTCTGTGACTCAGAATTTCACCTCTGGAACCAAAGAAATTCTGATACAGTTCCATAAGGGACATGTATGAAAGTGCTCACCACAGAGTGACTGGTGGTAGCTGGAAATTGGAGGTAATCTGGGTGCCTGTCTGTATTAGGGTTTTCCAAAGAAACAGAACCAATAGGGTGTTGTGTGTGCATGTGTGTGTGCATGCGTGTGTGTGTGTGTGGAGAGAAGGAGAGAGATTTATTTTAAGGAGTTGACTCATGTAACATGGAAGGTGACCATTTGAAAATCTACAGAGTTGACTGGCAGGATTCCCTGTGCCCAGGGGAGAGGTCTGCCTTTTGGGTGTTTCAGACCTTTACTTGGTTGGATAAGGCCCACCCACATTATGGAAGGCAATCTTTATTCAAATTCCACCGATTGAAATGTTATTCTCACCCTAAAACACCCTCATCTGGGACCGTGCCCACCCAGGTTGGCACATAAAATTAGCCATCACCCTGTTCTTGCAAGGTAAAGTAGGTCCAATTTAATGGAAACAGACCTTGGGGTACTGTACCAATGGATGTCCCAATATGAAAGAGATGTAATTGAAAGAGATGTGCTCAAAAGAGAGTAATTGAAGAGAATTTCATGAAGGTGCTACTTATGATGGGGGACAAAAGTAAGGGATCCACAGAGACAGAAAGTCGTCCAGGAGCTAGCAAGTAGGAGAAACCCATATTATCTCTACGCCCAAGGAATAAGGAGGAGAATGATGTAATTGGATCACAGTGAGACTGGAGCCATAGCGGGAGGCAACCCAGCGTGGCCTTAAAGGAATGGATCTGCTCCCCAATCCTCAGTAAGGCAGGGAGAGTGGATGGTGAGAGAGGCAGGGTGGCAGACTCTAAACTTGACCTCTTTCTTCCAGCCCTTAGACTTCTGTTGGTGCCTCCATTTGTCAAACACAACCAGAAGCTAGTGAGCCCGGGCCTCTGGGTGTGTGTCTGTAGAGATCAGCCTTGAGTGCACAGAGCCAGGCAAAGAATAACTGAATGGCCTTGAATGGGCAAAAGACAAACGGCCAGCATCAATAGTGTGCAGCTGTTAGAAGTAATGAAGTAGACGTGCTCATCATGGCATGGGTGAATCTGAAGCACAGATATCTAAAACACAGTTCCAGTTACAAAAATAAAACACACACACACATACACGCAACAACTGCACAGTTTGCAACAGTATTTGGGAACAAAAGCATGCACATCAAACATTTGGGGATGGCTGGTATGTAGGGGAGAGGAATGTGGATGAAAGGGAATAAACAAAAGAATAAATAAGAGACAAGGCTTTAACGGACCAGTGTTGATGTGCCATGAGTGAGGAGAGAGATGAACTCAACCCCTCCATCAAAGGTCCCACAGAAGTTCCCAAAGAAAAAATACAGTTGGGCCCAGTTGGTGTGGCTCAGCGGTTGAGCATCCACCTATGAACCAGGATATTGGGGTTCAATTCCCGATCAGGGCATGTGCCTGGATTGTGGGCTTGATCCTCAGCAGGGGGTGTGCAGGAGACAGCCGATCAATGATTTTCTCTCATCATTGGTGTTTCTATCTCTCCCTCTCCCTTCCTCTCTCTAAATCAAAAGGACATTTTTTTTTTAAAAAAGTAAGATGTGCTTTTTTTTTTTTTTTTAATCCTCATTCAAGGACATTTTCTCCGTTGCTTTTCAGAGAGAGTGGAAGGGAGAGAGAGAGAGAGAGAGAAACATTGATGTGAGAGAGACACATCAATTGGTTGCCTCCCACATGTGCCCCAACCAGGGCTGGGGATCGAGCCTGCAACTGAGCTATGGGCCCTTGGCCGGAATCAAACCTGGGACCCTTCAGTCCGTGGGCTGACATTCTAACCACTGAGCCAAACCGGGTATGGCAATGTGCTACATTTAAAAATAAAAATTTTATATATATAGTTAGTATTAATTTCTCTCTTATAAGGATGAGGCATTAAGGCTTGAGGGGTCTGAGGAACTGACTCCAGGTTATAAAGGTAGTGGGAGGTCCCTCAAAGACATGAGAGGCCAGGGACATACTTGATAAAGACCCTTCCCTTCAGCTACACCACCATGCTCCCAGCTCTGTGAGACATTTGATCTGTATTGCACAATACAGGGAATTAAGACCTATCCAAACTCACATCATGCGGTTCATTTTTGTGCTCCTGAATGGTGACCAGCAATGAACTTCTCCAAATACTAACATCCCACTTTCAGAGTTTAAGGACTTACTTTAGGGAAGTACTACCATTGGCCTTATACCTATTATTAGCCAAAACTTCTGTAAATGGCACCACTTTGGGGGCAATGTAATTGTCAGGTTGGGCATGGGCAGACCCAGACCTCAGCTCTCATCTCTAAGGTCACTTTCAAACTCTTGCCCTTTTCCCTGGCAACAGGCATCTCACTTGGTTTATGTGAGCTTAGAACATGGGGTTGGGTTTAGTCAGAAGGACCGGATGGCTTCAGCCTCCTGGCTCTGGAAGGGAAGGAGGTGGGGATGGCCTTGCCACTCTGGAGCTCTGTGTAAGGGGCCAGGGAGTACTTGCCCCTAAAAGGGTGCTTGTCTCTGGGGTCAGAGTGCTGTTTGCCCATGAACATCAGGAGCTCCCAGTCTAGAGTTTCAGGTGAGGGCAATCATGGGAATGGCCCCCCCAAAAGTTATAGTGATCACATTAGCAGACTGCGAGAGGAGGTCAGACAAGGCTTTTTATTCTCAGAATATTAGAACAAAAATACACACTTGTCTGGATCACTCATGCTGCCAGATCAGTTCAGTGTAATTAATAACAACAATAGAAGGTCAGTAATTATAAAATCTACCAGTGTCATTTATTCATCTACTGTATAGAAAGCACGGTGCCAAAGGCTGATGTCCATGGTCTCATTTCATCTTCACGACAATCTCTTTTTACTGATGGGGAGACTGAAGTCAAACAGGTTAAGCCACTTGCTGAGCCCAGAGTGGAGCCAGAGGTGACTCAGGCCCCACAGCCTCCCCAGCCCCTGCCCCTTCCTCAGCTTCAGGGGGCTAGTCCATCCTGGGACATGGGGTGGTGCCCGAAGCCGGGAGAAGGCTGCAGCCCAGGTGGGGCTGGGATTGGTACTTGTCTTAAAGGCAGCGTTTTCTTGTTGGGGTGTTCTCTTTCCTCCTCTCCTGGAGAGTGATCTTGTGCTGTCTTCTGAAAGGACCATTCAGAGAAAGTTCATCCAGTTACACCATCAAAGACAGATCCTCCAGACAGGGCTGAGTCAGGGCTCCCTGTGATGTCCTGAGGGCCTGGTGCCCTGGCCTCCTTTGGCTCAGCTGAGAGGCTCAGCCTGGTTCCTGCCAGTGGAAAGATGGGTGGAAGGCAGAGAGGGTGGGCCTGGCCTAGGGCTCACGATTGCTCTTAAAGAGCAGAGGTCCCTGCACAGGAGCGGGGACTCCTGGGCTGTCAGAGCAAGCCCCTGTTCATTTCCCTTACGCGGGTGCCTTCACGAGTTGCCCACCCAGTTTGAGTCACACATTCCCCTCCTTGACAACCAGTGCCTGAGAGGGAATAAAGCCCTCTCTGCCCAATATTTTTTCAGTACTTTGCTCTCGCTGCTGCTCTCCTGGTTTTCTCTCTCTCTTTCTTTGTTAATCCTCACCTGAGGTTATTTTTTTCCCATTGATTTTTAGAGAGAGTGGAAGGGAGGGAGAAAGAGGGAGAGAGAAAATCACCAATGTGAGAGAGACACATCAATTGGTTGCCTCCCGCATGCCCCAGCCCCCTGACTGGAGCCATGGATTGAACCTGCAACCCAGGTATGTGTCCTTGACTGCGAATCGAACCTGAGACCCTTTGGTGTGAGGGCCAACGCAATAACCACTGAATCACACCAGCCAGGGCGGTTTTCTCTTTTTAATGATGTTTTGTTCGAGTAGCAAATAGTACTAAAAATAAAAATAAATAATTAAATCAACAATTAATAACAAAATAATCAGTGGCAATCACTGTCTAAGTGCTTTACATAGACGATCTCATTTGATTCTCTGTATAGCCTCGTAAATTATTATCCCCAACTGGCAAATGAAGAAAGCGAAGCTTGGAAGGGTTGGGAAACCAGTTGTTGCTACACAGCTAGAATATCGAGGAGCGTGGAACAGAACCCTGTTCTGTTTTCCTTCAAAGCCCGGGATACTTTTTGCTTGACCGCATTGCCTATAAAATGGGGATGGTAATAACAGTTTCCCTGCCTGCTTTGCAAGCCTGCGGTGGGGATCAAATGAGACAGTAATTGGGAAAGCACTTTGAAAATTGCAAAGCACTATATAAATATACGGTATTATTCTAATGTATCACTGGCCTGCAAAAACACTGCTCAAACATTTCATTTAGGAGAAGACACACCAGGTCATTATTCAATAAGATAACACCACATGTGACCCTTTTATCATTGGAAGAATGTTTACGAAGTCCACAAAACCAAAGCCATTAGGAAGGCTTTGTTTTCTGGGCAGGCTCAGTAAACTTGGAGCAAGCTCAAGAAGTCTTGGGATAGGAAGTTGAACTGGAGAGACTGCATTAAGTGTCGGAGAATTAAATAGGCTTTCACAGACTCTGGGAGTTTAAAATATACGCTTTTGATGAATTGGAATATTCCAAGGAGCTGCTTTGAAGGAGTTGAATCTGAATCCTGTTGGTACTAAAGGGAGCTATAATAATAGTACAGAATGATAACAACAGTAATTACGACCAGTGGAGCAGTGTGAAGCTCACTGGTTCCCATCCAGACTTCCTGGTTAACCAGATATGTGACCTGGACAAATTAATCTGTGCCTAGGGTTTTGTTTTGTTTTTTAAATATTTTATATTTATTTGTTTATTAATTTTGTATTTATTGGGGCACCATGGGTTAATAACATTATTTAGGTTTTAAGTGTATGATTCTGTAACACACCATCTGTATATTGTACTGTGTGCTCCCCACCCCAAGTCCGGTCTCCTTCTGTGACCATGTATTTGACCCCTTTACCCTCCTCATGCTTCCTGACCCCCTCCCCTCTGGAAACCACCCTTCTGTTGTCTGTGTCTGACTTGGTTTGTTCTGTTTGTTCATTTGCTGCTTTCTGTTTTATGTGCCACATGAGTGAAATCGTACGGTTCTTGCTCTCTTCCGTCTAAGTTACTTTGCTTAGCATGGTACTCTCAGGATCCACCCACGTTGTCACCAATGGCAGTATTTCATATTTTCTTATGGCTGAGTAGTATTTCATTGTATATCTGTACCGCGTCTTCTTTATCTAGCCACCCATCGAACGACTTAGATTTTGCCCTAGTGTTCTTACTGGTAAAATGAGAATAACAACAGTGCTTACCTTGTAAGGATGTTGTGACCATTAAATAAGTAATTGGAACAGTGCCTGGCACATTGTAAGCACTCAATAAAAGTTACCTCATGCTATTAATATAATTTATTAAGCACATAAAATATTTATGAACAATGCAAGAAGAGAATGTTAAAAATACTTAAAATATTCAGCTGTAATAATTAAAGCCTCCAGTGTGCCAGGTACTATGCCCCATACTTTATATACATTATCTCTTTAATTATCATAACAAACATCAGAAAGAGACCCCCTTATTTTACAGATATGGAAACTGAGGTCCAGGGGACATAGTATGATATTCTGAATTGGTCTCTAAAATTTCTTTATTGTTTACTACTTTCCCAAACTGCCAAAGCCTGGCAGCTGGTAGCAAGTCCTTGGCCCCTGGATCTAATTGGTTGATATTGAGGGTGGGGAGAGGGACTGACAGTGTCCTAAGCTCTGCCCACACTGCTGAGAGATGGGCACCCAGGGGAAGAATGACCCCTCTAGAATCAATGGCTAAAAAAATTGAGGTGGGCCTTTCCACACCTCTTCAGGGTTCTGAAGCTAATCTGTGATCACACTCTCCACTTAGGGCTATTTTTGAAGCTACTTTGAACAAGATTTTTAGGTTTTAGAAATATTCAGTAGAACAGGAGAATGGGGCTGGTACTTGGCAATCAATCCATCAAGATTTCCAACTGGGTTGATTTAGGATGGTATCACATCAGACCACCACTTTTAAACTTCCTTTAGGTCCCAATTGTCCAAAAGGAAATTGCCCTGATTTTTTAATATCATGGTAGTATGCAGTAAGCCTAGCCTTCACGGCTCAGCAGACTCAGGTCTGAATCCTGGCTCTGTCATCAACCAGCTGCATGATTTTGAGCAAAGACGAATTTCTCAGAGCCACAGTTCACCTCATCTACAATATAATGCTTCCTTGCCAGGTTATTGTAAAGATCAAGTAAGATACAAAGGGATGCAAAGCACCCTGCCCTGGTGGTTCAGGGTAGGTGATTACTAAACATTAGCTCCGCCCTTTTCCCTTGGCAAGGCACACATAACCTTTTCTAAACAGGTCTCAGTCTATTTATTTATAAACTTGATGTGCCCTATGTAGTTCATCATGACCATTTCCAAATGTGCCACATAAATGAGATCATTTCTGTGGATTTGCCTAGCTTAATGCCTAGGATAAAATGGGCTCTAAATAAGGTGGAATGAATGAGGGTGGCCGAATGGTAGGTGAGAGTGGTATTGGGACTGTTTTCTCCCAGGGGGTCCCATAGAAAGCTGGAAGGGGGTGGTCAGTGAGAGACAGCTCTGGTGCCTGTATAGTGCTGCCCCCTCCCCTTCTAAGTATTTGCCCCCTCCTCCAGCCCCAAAGCTAGGCCTCAACCTGTCACCTTTAAAGCTTGCTGTTTGCCTGTCCTTGAAAGGGCATCACGGAGAATAGGATTAAATTAAGTGCATAGTGATTGCTTTGTGGCTCAGAGAATTGCTCCTGGCTGATTTTGCATTGGATACTACTCCTGCAAATGTCATTAGGACGTTGGAGCTAGCTGCTTCTGTTGACTTCATATTGACGTTCTTTGTGTCAAATATAAGCTCGCACTTGAGTTCCCAAGCAGATGGCCATTTAAGGGCCCATGCAGCCTTCATAAGTTGATTTGGGGATACTTGGGAATGCAGACTCTCCTGGAACTGCATTTAGGACCCAGACCTAAAGTGTATTTTCATGCTAATGTTTCTTTTGGGCCTTTTCCATGTGTTGGATAGCTGGAAATGGACAGATACACAATAGGAAGTCTTTTTGGTTTCAATAGGGACACATCTTATATTTGGCTATAGTCAGCTCATTACCTATTCTACCTAAGTGAATTTTCCAACTAACCGACACATTCCCCATTAAATGCCAAATGGTTTGCTGTTTAATGGAAATCTTCCTTAATGGATTGCCCACACACCTCTGTCTTCCTAAAAAGGGCTACCTTTTCACAATAATGCATGGTCATCATTGTGAGTTATTGGATGGTGTTGCCATAGAGTACATACCAACGATGTGTTGAACTCTGGACTAATTGCCCCAAACTGTTAAATTTTTTTTCAGTCCTTGGGTCTCCTCTCTTTTCCCTCAAAGTACTTTCTGGTTATCTGCCTCCATCTCCTTTCCTGGTCTCAATTTGTTGTGTCTAGTCAATTCTGGACTGGGAAATCTGATAACTAAGCTTATGAAAAGTGCATATAAACAGCTTCTGAGTGAGGACCTTTTTAGCTTTCCTAAGGAGTAAGAGCTTCAGTGCATAAATCTAGGTTGGCTCATCAAAAGAGAAAGCGTCCTGACTTGGACCATATTGTGTCAGATATTTGTTTACCTAGTCTATCAAACTTGAGTCACAGGAATCCAATCCAAATGTTGACGGGGACCTCCAAGTTACTGCTACCTGAATGGTTCCTATAAAACCTTCAAAAATTTATTTAATCATTTCTTGTATACTGCCAGGCACTGAGCTAAGCACTGAGCTGTCCGAACCAGCACAGTCCCTACCCTTGGGATGTTGAGCATCTTAGGTAGGGAAAAATATAGAAATAGATAAACTTGAAAAACAGATTAAAAGGGGTGTATTAAAGTTCTATGTAGCTCAGAGGAGGGATGACATTTCCTTGGAAGAATGAAAGACAAGAGAAAACAGTTTGCTCCCTCTTTGTCTCCCTCCTTTATTTTATTTATGTCTTTCTGTACTTCTCTCATTCCTACATTCAATAAACGTTTATTCTGCACCAACTCTATTTCTTGCACTGAGACTGCAGTAGTGAATAAGAAAAATATGACCCCTGTTCTAATTTGAATATTGAAGAATGAATGGGGAGTAGGGCCAGAGGGGTAGAAATGGGCGACCCAGTACAGAGTCAGGGACTGCAAGGGCAGAGCGTGTCGGGAATGGTGGCTGTAATTGAGCATGGCCCGAATAATGGGAGACAAGATTATAAAGGACTGCAGGCTCTGCTGAGGTCTTTCTACTTTATCTGATGTACAGTAATGGAAGCCCAGTGAAGGTTCTAAGCGGGGGTCCTTAGAAAAGCGTGCCCATATGGTGGGTGGATTAGGCGCGGGAGATGGAGGCAGCAGAGGAGAACCAAACCCACACCATCTAAGAAATTACATGTAATTTTCAACTTCACCTTTAGGCCTTAAATTCTGGGTTTTCTGCCTCAATTATCCAGAATCCATCAATGGCTTTTTTGTCGTTTCTGCCTTTGCTCTTTCGTCCCCCCTTGGGTTCTGTTACGCAAACCCAAGGACTCAGACGTGTCGGAGGTGCAGCAGGCCTGGCAAAGGGCTGACAGGCCAGTCAGCCATGGTTTTGCCGAGGAATGATTTCAGCCGATTTTATTAATGACTGAATTGCGTCCCTTGTTGTACTGGTTCTTAACCCACATCGTGAGGATTAAATGAGATAATGAGTGTGAAATTCTTGTGCCTGACCCATAGACACTAAATAAACTGCAGTTGTTTTTAACCAATTTAGCAAACTTTGCCTTTTTTTTTAAAGATATGTGGGCTCTCAGCTGATCCCCACTATTGTGTTAGTTGCTCAACTGTGGGCATGGGGGAATGTTCATCTTTATATCATATTGACTTTAATTGAGATTATTTAAGGTGTCATATCCTGATCAGCAATGCAGAGGCACACATATTTTCAGAGAGCAGCAGAAATTCAGTTTTAATTCATCATTGCGTTTAAACTGGAAGAAAACCTGAGGGTAGTGTCCCTGGAGGTTTTAACCAGAACAACATTCTCTTTGCATTATCAATGTTCCTCAGTCCCCACTTGGCTGGAGCAGCTACCTCTGGCTTCGGTTAGCTATTTACATTCCTCTATTTTTATATAAATTGTGCTGTATTAGCATATATTTCACACTGTGACCTAGTGTTTCCCAGATCTTTTAAGCCAGGCTATTTGTACATTAGTCAACGTCAACGGAAGTAAAATCGCAAATTGAGTACAGACTATAGCCCTGCTACATTGCCCACTCTGTCATGCTGAAATGGATCCCTTGTTCTAAGAAGATTTGCCGTGAAATACAGTCTATTTACATTAAGGAGACCTCTGTATATTTAAGGCGTAATTGTTTCAGGGCCTTCATTAATTCTTGAGCTGCAAGACCTAGGTTTTCTTTTCTTGTATCTTTTCTATAACAATGGAAGTCAGGGGTTTCCAAAAAAATAACAAATTGGTCCTCATTAAAACGGAGCTGGAAATGGTTTTCTGGTAATATGCTTTACAAACAATGAGAGAATCTGATTGTAAATCAACTCCAGGACCCAGCTGTCTCAGGGTCCAGGCTGGGAAGCTCCAGGATAAAAGGTAGTCTGTATTTTTATGGAAAAATAAAACATTTTTTTGCCTCTGTAATTGATGAAGTGCTTATCTTGTCAAGAATTCTAGAGTTGGAAGGGATCTCAGAGTTCATTTAACCCAGCCCCTTCCTGGAATAGTAATCCCTTCCTCAGCATCTCTGACATGTGGACATCTAGCCTCTTCTTGAACACTTCCAGCCATGGTCCTCTCCTTTCTTAAAAAAAATATTGTGACCAAATATATACAAGATAAAATTAACCATTTTAGTCATCTTTACATGTATAGTTCAGTGGCATTAAGTTCAGTCACCCTATCTTGTAACCATCGTCACCATTTATTTGCAGAACTTTTTCATCTTTTCAAACTAAAACTCCATGCATTAAACAATAACGTCCCATTCCTTTCTTCCCCTCAACCTCTGGCAACCACCGTTCTACTTTATGTCTCCAAGAATTCAACTACTCTAGGAAGCTCATATAAGTGGAATTGTATTGTATTTGTCCTTTTGTCACCAGCTTATTTTACTTCACAGCTTATGCTTGTTGTAGCATGTGTCAGAATTTTCTTTCTTTTTAAGGTTTAATAATATTCCACATTTTGTTTATCCATTCATCTGAAAATGACACTTGGGTTGTTTCCCCTTTTTGGCTCTTATGAATAATACCGCTGTGATCATGGCATGTGTACAAATATGTGTTTTGGTCCATGCTTTTAATTCTTTTGGTTATATATATCTCCAGAAGTAAAATTCCCAGATCATATGATAATTCTATATTTAATTTTTTGAGGAACTGTCATATCATTTTTCACAGAGGCTATACCATTTTATACTCCCAGTAGCAATTAACAAGCATTCCAAGTTTTCTACATTGTTACCTACATTTGTTATTTTTCATTTTGGGGGTTTTTTAAACTCCTTTTTAAACAGTATGATATAATTCTAAGAGCATGGGCTTTGGCCTTGAAACCTGACTCAGCCACATACTGGTTGTGTGAGTTTGGACAAACTATTTAATATTTCTGTACCTCAGTTTATTGTTTATTTTTTTGAATAATAAAGGATGAAAATTATAATAAAATTATGAGGATGAAATCAGGCAATTCATTCAAAAACTACTTAGTTCAGGGTCTGAAAATAGTAGGCTATCGCTGAGTATTTGCTTTTGTTCTTTCGGTCCTTGATGAGTCCATGCTGTTTGGGGCCTACTCTAATTGTTAGATTATCTTCTTGATTTTCAAATAAAACCTGCTTTGGAGTAATTTTCTGTAATTTGTGTAACAGTTTTATCAGAATTCATCAGTCTTGGTTCTGTTCTTTATAACCTCACAGAATAAATCATATCTTCCTGCCATGTATCACCTCTCTGATATTTGAAAGCAGCCATCAGTCATTCACTAGTCTTCTCTTCTTTGGCCAAAAATTCTGGGTTCTTTTAACTGTTTCTTAAGTGATGTGGTTTCTAGATCTCTCATCATGTGTCTCAGCTGATTCTGGACTGCAGTTTGTCTGGTAAAATAGAGTGATTGGAAATGTCATTCTCTCTCCCATTCCTTTGGTTTTATTCCCTAACAGCGACGTTTAAATGGGAGAATGGATGTGTGGATATTGGTGAATGAATTCAATGATCCTCCCAATGTTTCTTCCTCATTGCTCAGAAACCCTGATGTCTATAGCACTTGCTTTTATTCAGTTTAGGATCAGTCTTGCATCATTTCAACTGTTCTCCATTTGTTTTTCTCTCTTGGCTGTCAGCTTAAGAGGGAGCAGATAGCTCCTTTCCTATATACTTTCTTCATAGTCCCACCAGCAACGAGAGGGCACAAGGGCTATATGTTTGAAATAAAACCGAGTTGCACTCTTGGATTTAGAGCTATGTCTTCTGACATGGTCACTGTGTCATTGGATTCATTGAGGGTGTTGGCTGGAGTATAGGCTTTTTCCATTTTTGAACACCTGAAGACTTGCCCAGGAAGAGAGAGGTGGGGTAGGAGGGTGTTTTGGCTGAAACGCCAAGAAGCACTTAGAACTTGGTCTACAGATATGAAAGTCTAGGGAGGGCTTGCTTCTTCGCGCCCCACACTGGGTAACTCGCTGACTCTACTCTCCAATGTCAAGCTAAACAGCCAGTTCCCAAATTTGCCATTAGGAGGATGAATGGAGGGGATGGGAAATGCTGGTGATGTTTTTGAAAGGCTCTGAGTAGTTGAAAGCATTTTGCATATTTCTGACTTCGATGCCTAACTCACCTGAGTGTCTTTTCTTTATGAGCTCTTTGACATCCGAGAAGACTTTTTGATTTCCTTATGAACCTTTCTACCCTTAAAAACAAAGTCCCAAACCTCTTTTCTGGAAAAGGGGCGGCCATGCTCTTGTCGAGGGTAGAATGCTGGGGCGGCCCTCTCTCCCGGCACCCCAGCTGTGCGGCTGAAAGCCTCGTTCCTCATGTGTCACTCTCCCAAGCACATGTCATATGTTTACATAAAATAAAGAGGTAAAAGCCAGATTCTCTTCCTTTCTTAAAAAAGTGAAGAGGAAGGAAGAATAACTCATTTTCTTGGCATTTTAATAGAGTACCCAGAATCCTCCTACCATAAGGCACTATTGTAGTTGAAAGGTGTGTTAAAACTATGTGTAAACTAAAAACCCCGTCTCTAGTAAAGGGCTAGTAGATTAACTTCCAGTTGACATCAGTGAGCTTTGTGACTTCTACTTTAACCACTCAGAACACTGAAAGGCATTTATCTATAGTTCACAGCCATTTTTCAAATATTTGGGATTGCCAGATTGCTGCATGCAGCTAAATAAGGTCCTATTTTGCAAAGTCGAGGCAGGGTAGTCACTTTTTAGTTTGCCGGCTTTAGGCATTTGGAACGATGCCATCCACGCCTGGTGATGAGCCTCCCAGCACAGACATTCTGCAGCTCCTGGGGTAGAAAACCAGCCAATCACCAGTGCGTGCCAGGGAAAGGCAGCCCCCTCCCCCCCCCAGGGAAGTTTGCAGGCATCAGGAGTTAATGCTCTTCAGTTTCTTTAAGGTAAAGAGAGGAAGTCCTAGGAGTGTCTTTGTGCAAAGAGGGAATATTCTAAGGGGGGTTATTAGTAGCTGTCAGCCTCTAAGTGTGTTAGGGAAGCCAATCTACCATCACCAACATGTCATGAAATGTGATGACCCTTCTCTCCTCTGTGTCACCTTTCTTGCTTGACTAACTCTACCTCTCACATTTCACATTTCAGTGTGGGGAACATGATACGACAATAGGAAGGGAGAATGTAAATAGTGATGCCTGTCCAGTGTGACCAAAATATCCTGACCTTACATTTTAACATTGAAACTTTTGGGGATAATTTCTTTGGTTCCTTTTTTTTTTTTGGTTTCGTGAACTTTTGAAAAAACACAACCCTTGTAGATGTCAAACAAAGTTTATAATATAAGTACTGTATAATACATTAAAAGCCAGAGAATGGAGCAAACATCCCCATAATAGGTTAATTATGTCATGCAGACTTCTGCTCAGGGTATTTGTGTTTAAAGAGATGGAATATATACACTCATCCCAGTAAAAAGATTTAATTAGTGATGGTTTAACTAGAGGCCACAGTAGCATGGGGACAGAACCATGGGTTCAAGTCTTAACCGACCCCTTTTTAGCAGTGACTTTTGCCACATCGCTCTTCAATCTTTGCTTTTGTCACAACTAAAATGAGAATAATGACACTTCAATAAATGTTTGTGAAAACACGTATAAATGCGCTTTGCAAACTCTCACTGATATCTGGAATGTTACTAGTAGGCTTATCCCGTTAGTTAGTGTTATATTTGCTGAAGCCCTCTCCCTCCCATCCTGTCTCTCCCTCCTGCCCTGCCATCCCAGCTACCCTCATGAACGCGTGAGCCGTTTGGGCAGGGCAGACATTCTGGGACCCATCTTGCCTGCTGCCTACCAGTCAGTGAGATCCAGCAAACATTAGGTCCCTAATAAGTTATGGAGATGAGTACTCAAAAAAGGCAAAAATGAATGAGCAGTAATATGTAATGAACTATTGGGAGTTCTAGATTTGCTCGGCTCCCTGGGACCTAGCTAATGTCTGCTCATCCTTGAAGATTCAACTCAGGGTCAACAGCCATTAGCAGCCTTCGATGATCATTTCGGTTAGTCTCCCACCCACTCTGAGGAGGTGCTCTGGGGTCCCATAACACAGGCTTGGAGAGAAACACTCATCATATGAAGGAATCATTGAGTACTCCTTTTAAAAAAACTCTCCTATCTTGCACATGGTGTAAAAGTTTAAAAATACAAAAGGATATATATTAAAAGGTAAGTCTCCTTCTCACCTCTGACCTGCTGCCCTCCCCGTTACCCTCCTCAGATGTCGACACTTACCAATTATTGTGTATTCCTTTTATAGCTATATATATGTATATGTATATATAAGAATGTATATTTATACAGTCGTGCACCCACCACATAGCAAAATTTGGTTAATGATGAACCACATATATGATGGTGGTCCCTGAGATTATAATGGAGCTGAAAAATCCCCATCACCTAGTGACATTGTAATGTTGCAGCACAGCACATTACTCATGTATTTGTGCTGACACTGGTGTAAACAAGCCTATTGCACTGCCAGTTGTATAAAAATATAGCTCATATAATTATGTACAGTACAAAATACTTGGCAATGATTATCAGTGACTGTGTTACTGGCTTACGTATTTACTATACTATACCTTTTATTGTTATTTTAGAGTGTACTCTTTCTACTTATTAAAAGACAGCCAGTTTGCTATAACACACTAAGCTATGTTACACCAGCGGCAGCCTCAGATATTTCATACAAGCTTCTAACCTAGAAGAAATAGGCTGTACCATACAGGCTATGAGCGTAAGAGGCTATCCCATCTAGGTTTGTGTAAGTGCGCTCTGTGATGCCCCGCAATGATGAAATGGCATTTCTCAAACATATCCCTGTCATTAAGCAGCACATGACTGTATGTGTAAGACTATATCTACACAGTAGTATGTGCATATACATATTATATAACATTACATATTATATATATCCACAAATATAAGAACACGCAAGAATTTTTTTCTTTTTATACAACTGATAGTTTTCTATATACATGAGCAGCACTTTGCTTATTTTTTATCTTGAGGATATATTTTGGTGACTTTTTTCTCAAATCAGTACATACCTAGCTTCTTTATTCTTTTTAACAGTTGGATTGTGTTATATTGTAAATTTTAGATAGGCCCTAATTTATTTAATTAGCCTCCCTGTTGGTGGACAAGTAGGTTGTTTCTAATCTTTGTCTTTTATAAACAATGCTGCATTAAAAATCTTATATAAATATCATTTCATATATGTTTGAGGACATCTGTAAGATAAATTCCTACAAGTGAGATTGCTATTCACAGAATATTTGTATTTAAAATTTTCATAGTTAATATTTACCATGTTTTACCAATTTATACTCCTACTAATATGAGGGTCCCTGTTTTTTCATATCCCTCTCACTATAGTGAGTTATCAACCTCTTTTTAAACTTCTAATCTGATTGGGGAAAATGACATCTAAGTGACATTTTAATTTACATTTTTTTATGTTATCAGTAAGCTTACAATGTTTTCATGCATTTAAGAACAACATGTATTTCCTTATCTGTAAATTGTCTATTAATTTCCTTTGTCCACTTACCTATTATATTCTTGGATTTTTCTTTGCTTGCTTTTTTGTAGGAGCTTTTGCTTGTTTCAATAATTTTTTCTTCCCAGTTTGTTATTTGTGTTTTGATATTATTTTTGCTTTTTTTCCTTATAGAATAACTTTAATGTGATTAAATTTATCTTTCTTTTTATGGCTTTTAGAATTGTGTCAAACTTTGAAAACCCTTTTTCCACTGCAAGATTGCTAAATAAATTTCTTCATCATGCTGAGGACATATTTGCTTGATGGGGAACTTGAGGCAGCAGGTCTGGAAAAATGAGGGCAGCAGAGAAGGCTTGTGGGGAAGGCATGCAGAAGAGGGAAGTCATCTGATGATGAGGTCACAGCATGGGACCTAGACTGTCAAGTCAAGGGAAAAGCAGCGAAACAGAACCAGTTGGGTTGCTTCTCTCTCCCAAGCGGTTCTACCAGTTGCAACAAATTTCCCCCAATACCTTGGTCATCCCTGACTGAAAATGGATGACCGCATTCCATGTGGGTACCTTCCTGAGCAAAGCAGCTACTAAAAACATTCTCTTATCAGCCGGAGATCAAGTAGCCCATCTCGGTAGGTGACACACCTGAGCGAACAGGCCGCCTCATCCATCATGTGCACGGTAGCATTGGTCGTTCCCGGTCACTGCAGTTGACTAGGGAGGCCTCCTGAAATGCTGCCGTTTGACAGCTCTGGGAAGAGGAGGAGCCCTCCCTTTTCACATGAGAGGACCTCTTTATCACCCCCAAAGCAGTGAAAGGTTCCCGTGCCTGCAGCCACAAATACCAAGGCTGCTTAAAGGCTGCTGGCAGAACTGCATTCAGACACCTGGGAACCAACTCACTGTTTCCATCAGGCTTGAAAAACGAAACAGTCTTGGCAGATGAATGTTGGAAGAGAATAGTCACAGAATTAACTATGTGCAAAATTATTTTTCTCTTCGTAAGACGAATAAAATGTACATCGCAGGACATACTGGCCAAATCACCAACTTTGAGTAGCAGTCACTATTAGCTGAGCTCTGTGTTTAGCGATGAGGGAACATCATTTCTTCCAGATCATTGCTGGCAAAAGATCCTGTACTTTTGCTTCCCTTAAACCTGATCAAATGAGCTGCCAACACAGGACCCTGTCAGATGAGGGAGGTCACTCCAGTGGGTAGTTTTTCACTGTGCTACACAGCAATGTAAGGAAGCTCCTCAGCCATTTGTCTCTTGTTTTTGGTTTCTCAAATTTATTTCTGATCGCCCAAGAATAGTTTAAATTTGGTCAATTTATTTAGTGGAAAGGCTGTGGGCTTTGGAATCAGAAAGACTGGATTCAAATCCTGGCCTTCTCACTGTATGGCTTTAGGCCCATTCCTAACCTCAGTGAGCCTTAGTGTTCTCATCTGCAAATGGGTATCTGTTACCCACAAATAATGCTGTCTAACAAACCACCCCAAAACTTAATGACCGAAAACCCCCAAGCATTTATGTATCTCATGAGTCAGTGTGCTGGCTGGGTGTTTCTTGGGTCTGGACTGGGCCAAGCTGATCTTTGCACATTCTGTCAGCCAAAGCAGGTCACAAGGCCAGCCCAGATTCCAGCTGGGGATGTAGATTCCATCTCTTCTGGGAAGAGCTGCCAAAAGTTGTGAATACAGGGAGTGATGAATTGTGGCCATTTTGCAATCTACCCCGTTACTTTATACGAATAAATGTGATAATCTATGGGGAATACAGCTATTATATCACCAATACATTCAGCAAACATTTGTTGAGTGCCTTCTGTGTGTACAATGCAACCGTGAGTAATGTAGAGATTAGTGAGACCTCATCCCTAGCCCCAAGAACCATACAGTCTCAGTAAAGAAATACACTGAAGCAATGGCAGGTCACTTACAAAGTGTAAAGTGTCTTAAGAGAGAAATAGATGAAACACCATAGGATCTCAGAAAAGGGAGAGATTAAACTAAGAGGCTCTGGGAAGCGATTCTGGTCCCAACTTAGGCTCTGCTCAATGTTTCCCTCTATTTAATTTTAATTATTGATCTCCCCAGGCTATCAATGATGACATGGTCCAGGAAACCCAGTCCAGACGGGCAAAGCAGTTTAAACTGGAGCAATTTGAGGCAAATTAAGTATTTGAAAATTGCCAGTCATCTCGATCCTACACGCCCAGGCTTAGATGGCTGGAGCAAAACCATCTCACTGTCTTACAGGATAATAGTAATCCTCCGCAATTTACCTCTCTGGTTAAGATAATTTCCACTAATCCAGGAGTCTCTCAATCCCATTAACTTAAACACTTGGTTCCTAGGGACAGCCAGAAGGTACAAATTATACTTTCAATAGATTTCTTTTTCTGAAAATACATCCTTTCTAAAAATGTTACTCCTCACTCTTTGGAACTTTGAAATGATTGAATTAACAGCACGCTAAAGGGGATTTGGAAAAAAACACACAAAACCTTAAAATTGGGAAAGAGGCTTCACCAAGCATGTGTACCAACCTGCGTGGAGCCAGGTTCGAGTGAGGAAGACCATGGTTCCGTTCTCCTGGCAGTTGATGACATGCCGGGGACCTTAGGCAAGATCTCTGGCCGAGTCTGGGTTTCTTCAACTCCAAGCAGGGTATGATTATCTCAGGCCTTGACCCTTTGCATGTGGAGTCATGAGCTAATGTCTGTTCTGTGTACAGACTTCCTTGAAAGAAAAAGTGCTACCTAAATACAAGGTACTTGTATTACTGTAAGGTGCTTGGAATCTTAATAGCTTTTTCAACTGCACCCAAACTGGGCTTCTCTTTGTAAATGCTATACATGGCTGAGAATCAGAGCCAAAAAGGGTTTTGTTTTACTCCCCTCCTATGACGTGCGTGGGGTGACTGCACATTTTCAGAGTGTGCCCAATGTGCCCATTGAGTGGAGGGCTGGGTCCACAAGCTGCAGTTCCTAGCCATTGACATCCTGTGTCCTTAGATGCTGCTTGAGACAGGCTTGCCCTGATCTTTACAGGATGTGGAGTTTCCTCCTAAAAGTCTATTTGGCTAAATCATTGGTCAACCAGTTAAGAGAACCTTTAAGTTAAACATAAATACTTGGCTTTGAAAGACATTCAAGAAGTACCAATTTTGTTTTTGGTTAATATGCACTGGGCTGTCTCAATATTGAGGTTACTGACCACTTTGTAATTTTATGACAAAAACAAGAGTTTTAGTCTGCCAACTCCCTTCCCTTAGGTTCTTAAATGACGTTAAACTTCTCAGTTCATTTAAGCCTTTTTTTTTTTTTTGCAGGCATATCATTATTTGTTTCCCTAAATTGGTGGTTTGTAGGGGGACAGTACTAGGCTGATTATGTAAGACTCACCTAGAGAGAGTTAATAGTTTTGCGATAGGGGCTCCAAGAATCTGTGTTTGTTTAACATGCTCCCCAACTGAGAGCATTAAATACCCTTCAAGCTGTATCTATGGTAATTTAAAAAAATCTTTACTGGAGAGTGATACCTACTATTTTGATGACGATTACCACCGACTGGGCACTGAACTAATCTCCAAATATTGTCCTAGTTAATCCCCACCACAGTCCTGCAAGGGCATTACTGTTATGCCCAGTTTATGAATGAGGAACCGAGGTTTCCAGGTGCGAAGTAATTTGCCCGAGGTCATAAGCTAGAATGTGCCAGAGCTGGGATTTGAAGGTGACTACTCTAACGTCGACACAGCACCTTCATCTGTCTGCTGCTGCCTCCCATCTAGCCTGTCCCAGGGTCGGAGAAAGCAGGTTAAGGACACAAAGGAGGCATGAGATCTGGTCCCTGCCCTTGCAGGAAGTTTGCTGTCTAATCACAGTGAAAGGTAGAGCACTTACTCGTGGGTGGCGGAAGGACACGCGGACCACAGAATTAAGTGCAAATTGTAAGGTAGAAAATCAGAATAATTCCAGGTGTTTTTTTTTGTTTTGTTTTATATTTTCAATAGCAAGCTGAATATCACTGAGTTAGCAGATTTATTTTATTTTGCTATTGAACTCCATGCTGTTTTGCTGGGATTTAAACATAGTTTGAAACGGAAGTGTGTATTCTATTTGAGGTTCACACATGAGAAAGATTTTATTGATGCAAGCATTATACTATTTCAGAGATGAAATTTGTGCACCAAATATTATGTTCTATATGGTTTATTTCCTCCTTGATCCGGCTGGGGCAGAAGTCATTTAACCTGTGGACAGTACCATGTTGAACAGGCATTCCGGAGCCAAGTGTAAATTAGAAAGGTCAAAGGAACTGGAAATCTAGACCCTCTTAGACAGGTTAGACTAACCTTCCAGGCCTGGCAGATATTTATGTTGCTAAGGAGATAAAAGCACAAAAGACCCAGTGCTGGCTGAAGAATCGATTGAGGAAGTTTATAGGGGTAGAGCCAAATCACTAAACCTGGGAGAGGCATTCCCGGTTTCCAATAGAAGACCCCACCTAGTAGCCAAGTTCTGCAGGCAAGGCCGTCAGTGATTATAGCAGGTGAAGACGTACCTACTGTAGAGTTCTCAGCTCTTTGTGCACTTTTTTTTTCCTTCAGGAAAAATCCTGTTTTATTCAAAGAAGGAAATTAGATTATCCAGGTTCTTATGTCCATCTAAATATCTGGCTTTCCAGAAGCCACATAAGTTTCATCATTGAAATCTTTGATCACGACAGGATCCTCCAAGATGCCAAGTCCTTTGTCCCTCAACCCCACTCTACCCTGTACACAGCATTTCGTACTATATTTTAATTCTTTATTCACTTCTCTGTGTTCCTACCACACAGTGAGCTCTGTGATGTCAGGAACAGTCTTGGTTTTGTTCACCATTACATCCCAGCACCTAGCTAGCACTTAGGTAGTTTGGAAGAGAGTAGGTGCTCAATAAATGTTTGTTAATGAGTGACTCAGTGGGTGGATGGATGGATGGATGGATGGATGGATGGATGGATGGATGGATGGATGAATCAGTGAACAAACAAATGAACATAGTAACATTAAACTCCAGTTGAAAGTAATAAGTTTTAAAAGAAATCCTTTCTGGCCATCTAGTTTCCCAAAGCCCATGCTAATACACTCTGGCTGTAGGAAACACCCAGTGCAACTTAACTTCATTCCCTTTGTGCATAGAACTTAACAAGACTTTATATGTTTTGCAAAAGTTAAGAACAAGCTCTCAGGCTGCCTGGAATTGCAGCTAGGAAAGCATCTTTCTTGGGTCTCTTGTTTCTTTTGAGTGACAGGTGACTTTGAATTGGCCAGGGACAATTACAGAGCAATAGGCTTTTACTACAAAATGGATTATAGACTATGAAATGAGAGTGTGCGTGGGCCATACAAAGGGGAAAATTAAATGGCAAACCCTGGAAGACAAAGACAGATGACATAGCAGGATGAGCAAGAAGGAAAAATTGCCAGAAGGCACTTTTGAGGGGAAGAGCATAGAAGGAAGAGCAGCCAAGTGGAAACCAGAAGAAAAGAGTGAAGTTTGTTGATGTCATTGGAAGTCTAAGGTGTCTGCGGCACCCGAAAGGAAAGGAAATGAAAACTCTGTAGGAGATAAGACCAATTTCTAAGCTGTGTTTGCCAGAATGCTTCCTTTTTTTTTTTTTTTTATACTCTGTCTTTGCCAACTTGTTCTGAAGGCAGAAGTAAACTAATTCTTTTGTTGCATTAAGCCTCCGTTGAGTGGCGCCGTGGGTGAATGAGGGAGTGCTAACTTTGGATCCATTCATTTGGACTTCTCCTGGGGGAATATTCAGGTCTAAGCCATTTTGAAATTTCTGTTAGGGTTTTGCACTGGCCCTGAGAAGATCCTGTCTTCCCAGTAACTAGCAGGGATGTTTCCTTTTTGTCTGTAAGGAAAAAAACAACAAAAACTCGAGAAGCCCTGGAATTTTGAAATTACTGTTTGTTTACCTGTTAGAAAAGGCTGCTACTGTGTAATTGAGTATGGCCATTATTGAGTTGTTTGCACTTCGCCTAATGTGCCATAATATTTCTAATACACAGGCCTCTTCTCAGACTAGAACAATCGAACAGTCTCCCACGCCCTGATCCTTTGGGGACCCCCTTCCCCAATCTGGAGGGTGTGCTGTTTCTCAGCGCTGCCTTACCTCCCTGTTTACCTCTGTTATACCTCTCTTATCACATATTTAGTTCAAAGTGAAGGCTTATTTAGCATTTTCAATGTATTTTCCAATTTATTTGCTTATTATTGCTTCTTGCATACAACTCCTTCTAGATTTAACTTCCTTCTTACTGAAATAAACAGTTTAGCTCAAAAGGCTGTGGGTGGATTCATAACAGTTTTAGTCTTAATAGACAGAAAATGGAAACAACCAAATGTCTGAGGTGAATGGTTAAACAAAATGTGGTACAGCAGTGCTATGGAATACTACTCAGCCGTAAAAAAGAACAAACCATTGATACAACAAGGTGGGTGAATATAAAGGGTATTTTATGAGTTCATTTATGTAACATTCTTGAAAAAATTCTAGAGATGGAGAAGAGATTGGCGGTTGCCAAGGGTTAACTATGACTGGGGGTTAGATATAGTTGAGAGGAGGGGATGGGTGTGACTATTACAAAGTAACATGAGGCAGACCTTTGGTGATGACATAGTTCTTTGTTTCAATTACTGCAGTGTTTTTTTTCACATCTACACATGTAATGAAATGACATAGAGCTCTACACACATTGTAACAATGTCAAATTCCTGGTTTTTATATTGTAGCATGATTATAGAAGTTGTAACCAGGGAGGGAAACTGGGTGAAGGGTACCTTGGACTTCTCTGGTCTTTACACACCCTTTTGATTTCTTGTATAGATATTTCCTCCCACCCTACCCAAGTTCTGGATGGACTACAGGGGCCCTAGCAGCTTGTCTGGGCCACTGGGGGAAGTGTTTCCACCCCATTCCCACAGATGGGGGACTTTCCCAGGGTCTAGTGAAGGCTTTAGGCAAGAATCCAGAATTCTGCTGGCCTCATCTTTGGTTTTCAAATGAGCACTGAAACCTCAGCCCCAGCCCAGCGGCACTTTCTGCATCAGTTTCCACTTGCTGCTCTCTTCCTTTTGGGTACCTGAGAATGTCCCTTTCTTTCGATCTCAGCTATGCATTATATTTTTTCTTGTGATGTTTTATTCAGTAGTCGAGGTGTCTTTAGTCTGGTTGGGATGAGGTGGGAGGAATGACGCAAGGGATGGGGAGGCCCTTTCTGCCGGCCTCTCCCGTTGCCCTGTCACTGTTTATAATCGTGCTCCTGTACTCCTCCCCCATAGGCTGTAAGCTCTTGATCATTGCTGGGGACCAGCCCAAGCTTTTTTACCCCTGCTCTTGTACATGGGCAGTGCCCCTACACGTGCGTGTCCAATGAATGAGTGAGTCAGTCCCTAGAGTCCCATGGAAGAGACCCCAAGTATGATAGTTTTAAGGAAGATAGTTTTCAAGACTATTTACATTCACTCTAAAGATGTGTGTCATCATGGTGCTTTTTTTTTTTTAGCATAATTCCCTTAGATACAAGAATTGTGTGCTATCCAAAATATGAACTTAGCAGATTTAAAGAAAGAAATCGTATTTTCAGAGGAGTGAAAAAGGCATTTAAGTGTTTTCAAGAAGTGTTTCCTCTCCTCCCTCTGTGTTGCCCACCATCCTTTTTAGGTTTTAGAATTAGGGGAGCAAGCACCGATGGGGAGGGGTGTGGCCGCTGGTACTGCTTCTCGCAGTGTGCTGCCCAGCTGGGCGTCCACCGGGCCCTCTGGGACTGAGTGGGGCCTAGGCCTGAGAGCAAGTGAGTGAGCCTTTCCGCCTTTTGGCAGTTTGAGACACTCAGGTTCTGCCTTCACACTGCCTGCATTGGATCACAATCCCCACCCCCACCCAACAAGCTAAGTAGGCAAGTGCCTGAGGATGTCCTGCCTCAGTTTCTTCAATCTTGAAATGCAGGCAAGGATGGTACCTACCTTATAGAACTGTTGGGAAGATCTCTGAGCACAAGCAGAGCCTCCAAGACATTGAGAAAACCTGGACACCCCCCCCGCCCCAATTTCTTCTATATAAAAGATGAATAACACCCCCAAATTTTGGCATGTTTAAAAAGTTTCCCTTCAACAAATTAATGACTTTGGCACATTTATAGGAAATGCACTGGGAGAGCCACTCGTATCCCATTCTCTACTTTGTGACCCTGGGTTGGACGCTGGTCTCGTGAGGATGCTGGTCTGGGCCTGTGTAACCTCACGTATCACTGGACTGGGAGACAGGATGTGGCAGGGCTGGGTGCTTTTTGGAAGAGCTTCTGCATCCTGTGAATGTTGGGTGTCTACCTGCCAACCGCTGAGACGAACCAGTAATCCTTTTGGAAAGCGCAGGCTTTTATCAATGAGGAGGATTCAAGGCTTATTTTTTTTTTCCCCCTTCCTTCCAAATAACACTCCCACTGTTCAGGCTTAAATACCAAAACCTTATGGTTTGCAGAATCGGTGCCAAGAAGTCAATCATCAGTGCAACTGCAAAGATAATAGCTCCTATTGATCAAATCGGGGGAAGAATGGTTCGCCCTCCCGCAGAGGTCAGGGAAGATAAGAGCTGGAGTTTTCTAAAACATGCTCGATTGGCCTAAATTGGATCAAACCACATAAAACACTTATGTTCTTAGAGAACTGGTGACCAATTCAGGAAAACCTCACCAAATGAAAAGATTGGCCTGGATTAGTAAGGCATGCGAAATAGAATCTTTCTAAAAGCCCTGCATATGCGTTATTTCAAACCCAGACAGCGACCTAGCAGCTAACTGGAGTGTGTCCATGTAGAGATTGGCCACTCGCTAGACAGAGGGGAAGGCGTGAAAGACCCTTGTGTGTCCATTCTGTGCTGGGCACTGCACAGGACCTTTGTGGTCCATTACCTAATTTAATCTTTACTGCAGTCCTGTGAGATGCCTTTATTGTCCCCGTCTTACAGAAAGTAATTTTCTTGTGATCACAGAATTAGTAAATGGCAGAAATTAGTATTTTAATCTAGGTGTCTATTTCCATTAAGCATTGTGCTGTGTCCTAATGAACATGCAGTCATTTGCTGTTACCACAATAATTTTACACAAGGAGGGGCTGCTGGTCTGGTATTAAATAGCTCATCCATTAGCAGTGGTGAGGAGACTAGGAGAGGAGCTGAATCCATCAGAAGAGATGCTGCCGGGTGATAACTGGTGTTCATGTCTCTCTCTAATGCTGCTGACCCTGGAATTGATGGAGGTCAAGTTGAGATGTGGGTGGGAAGCTTATTAAACATTATTTTTGTGAGGGGAATTACTAATACTAAACTTTTCACATAAGATAATCTTTTAAAAATGTAGCCTCAAAATAATATTTTTCAGAGGGACATCATTCATATCTTAAAATATTTGATCTGTTTTTATTATCACTGTATCTGAGAAGCTGAACGTGTGGTTATCTAAAGGAATAGATCTGGAGGCTGAGAACAGCATTCCTCAGAATCATCACAACCCCTTAATGAGCTTGTGAATTGAAATGATCTTTGCCGTAGCCCAAGAACCAAGTGGTAATTACTGTCCAGGGACACGTGGGGACAGTTTCACTGTTAGCAGTGCCAAAAATCTATTCATTTGTCATCAGCCCTAAATTATATTCAATCAGCCATTCAAACTCAGGTTAGAAAAACCAAGCGACATACTGCAACTAACTTTCTATAAAATTAGTGCTGCAAAACGAAACCTGTATTGCTGGCGATTTAACTGTGAGCAGCAGTAAGATGAAGCTATGAAAATACTGAATGTCAGTGTTGTCAAGATCTGCCTTAAGCCCAGCCCTTCCCCGCCCTCAGCTGCCATGCTGCTGTTCCCGGGCTCCCTGGAGTCTGGGCGATGCGGGGCTTGATGAGCCTTTCTCTAGGGTGAACCACAGTGGCCCGTGCTCCTGCCAACAAGGGTCTGTTATTCAAAGAGCCCCAGTGTGTGGTGGCAGCAAGGGGGTCAGAGGGAGCTATGGCTGGAGTGACACTGAGGGCCCTGCCATGCAGACAGTTAGCTCTTCCTGGTGAGCCCACCTGCCCGTTCCAGGACACACGGTCGATAACAGAAGCACTGCCTTCTACTGGCGTTCTGTGTTAAGCGAGTTTCTTAAGTGGGTGCATTTTTCTTTTTGGCTTCATATTTTGGAATTTGATGTGCTTGAAGATCCCTGTCATACTGCCCACCCGACCTTGGGTCCACTTAAAAGAATCTGTGCTTTTTTTTTGGCCTAGGATGTAGGAGGCACGGGGGGCCATTTGAGATGGGGAGGGTATGTGTGGCCTGTCTTCTTTCCCACTTGCTTTCTTTCCCACCTGGACAGGGAAAGAGGCAAGCCAAGGACGTATGTACAAACCAGACAGCCCTTTTGTCTCCGCTGCGCGTGGCAGGTTGATCGAAGACCCAGCAGACAAACTACAAGAGGGCCCCTGCAAGGTCTCAGTGGGTAAACATCCTGTCCTTGGCCAAGCTCACTGACGGTGACATGCGGCTTCTGGGGCCATGTGGCAGACAGTCCCCATCAGCAAATACGGAAATGTGGAAAGTGTGCTTATCTAGGTGAAAAGGTGAAGTGGGAGAGAGGTGGGGTGGAGCACAACTTGGCTGCACAGACCCAAGTCCGAGGCAGCAGGGGCTGCTGGGAGTTGTGTGGATGGCGGTCAGACAGACCTGGACTTGAAGCCCTTGTGTTCCAGCTCAGGTCCGTTTTTAGTGGCTGCCTAGAGTGCGGTGTTGAAAAGACTCTAAGGCAAATCCCAGGTTTACTAGACAAAAAGGGCCACCCATAATTGATTAATAATGGCTGCACCAGATTGAAGGAAGGGGAACTTGGGCATGGATGCCATATATCAAATAACCTGGGCTCCGGTCTCTCTGAGGTCCTGCACAGCGCTAAAGTTTTGTAATATAGTGACTCTGTGTGTGTGTGTGTGTGTGTGTGTGTGTGTGTGTGTGGACATCACCTAAAGGGAGATTAGTGCCATCCTATGAAAATGTGCTAATAGAATGGCTTAAATTTTCAAAAACAACACAATTATCATTTGTATTATTAGTTATTGAGTGAAAATTTTTAAAATCTTCATAGTATATTATGACCTTTAAATTGTTGATTTGCATATTGGCTTCAATTTATGGTGGTTTTGAAAATTATCTTTTAAGTTCATTTAACCACAGATGACTCTCTATATTCAAATACTTTCATTTGTCTTGACTGAAAGTTTCAATATAGAGAAATGGGTTTCTCTATGACTACAAATGCTATCAACTCACAAACATGCATGAAATCAGCAGCAAAAGCAATATTGTTCTTATTTTTCATGGGAAGACTATTAAATATATCCGTCCAAGACTGGTCTTCTAACAAGAAATGGAAGAATTTATGTTCGATGACGGTTGATCATGTCTGCAGATTTGGTTTTTCATTAATGAAATATTTGTATTTTAATTTTTAAGTCTGTGTTTCAAAGAAAAAATCCTCAGATCTGGCCTACAGACTGTTCATCTGGATAGCCTCTCTAATGCAGGCGCCTCTGCCTGGCCAGGAGAGCGACCGTTCTGTTTAATAAGCTGTGGAACGGCAGTGGTTGCTCTCAGAAGGCAGGGCCGCTGGAAATCTCCTGTAATGCTTCTAACAGCCCATAAGTTACTGTGGTTAATATTGCCCTTGTCTCTCTCCCCTCCCTTCTTTTTCTTTTCAGAAACAGAGTTGTCAGTCACTGCTGAGTTAGTGCCTACCTCATCATGGAACGTGTCAAGTGAGCTGGACAAAGGTACACAGTGGGGACGCGCTGGGGAGGCGGAGGGAGGCGGGAAACTCCGTTTCGAACCCTGGCAAGGCCTACTTTGAAATCAACTGCTTTTTAGATCACTGGAAAGGGGTGGGGGCCAAAGTAAATTCCCTGCTTACTTTGCGATCATTTAACATTTAATGACTTGGAATTCTATTATTTCTGGAGAGGTGTTTTTTTTTTCTCTCTCTCTCTCTCTCTTTCCTTTCCCTTCTTTCCCTAAAATGTTCCACATGGTGAAAATGCTTCAAGATGTGAAATAGGGTTGTTTCTGACCTTCCTGACACTGCATCTAGTGGATCTTATTTAGGGGATTTGATTCCGCCTGAGCCCGGGTTGATCAGAGCCGTTTGCTGGGTGACCTTTTGCAGTGCGCATTGGATACGCTTGCAGGGCTCAGGGCGGAGTATTTGGAGTGTTTGTAGTCGCCTGTGCACACCGACGGCAGCTTCCTCCGTGCACGCGGGGAGCAGGTTCCTACTATGAGATTGTTGTAGTATTAATTAAGCCTCGCCACATGCTAAGTACCGGCTACTCTATGGAGAGCCTATGTCCCTGAATGGTAGATCAGGACACATTTAAAGCCCCTGCAACTGCCTAATATTACCTTTCCAGCCTTATTTCTCTTTAGTCTCCTTTATGCCTCTTTATGCATTTCCAGCCAGATTTGTATTTCTTTCTATATAGTAGCCTGTGCTTTTCTGCGCCTTTGCTTTTGTCGCAGCCATCCTTTCCACCTGAATTGCCCTCCCTTCCATGCCAATACCCATTCTCTCCCTTCCACAGGGCCGCAAATTACTTCTCCTTCAAGTCTGAGCATAAAGTCTATTAGCCATAGTCTTACCTAACCCCTCAGCAGGACGTGGCCTATCTTTTGGCAGTCCCACAGCCCTCTCCTCTGTTCTTCTCTTTGCATATTTTCTATATCATATCATGGTGATTTACATACCTAGACATCTTGCCTTTAAACCTGGAAATTCCTCGCAGATAAGATATCCGTCCTATTTTTTTTTGTTTGTTTTTGTCTCCATCCCAACATCTCAGACAGACTGCTATTCACAGGAAATCCTCAGTAAATACGTGTGGAATGATGGGCCACACCATATCTGGGGACAGAGAGGTAGATGGGCCACATCTACATGTATGTGTGCAGACACATTCAACAGACGCGTTGAGTTTCTACTTTAGTTCAGGCATGATTCTAGGTTCTGGAATTATAACAATAAAAGGAGCTCAAAAGTCATCATCAAAAATTGCCTTTTATCCCTGGCCAGTGTGGCTCAGTGTGGCATCATCCTGTCCACTTCTGGTCTGGGCACATGCCAGGACTGTGGGTTCAATCCCCAGTAGGGGGCATACAGGAGGTTACAGATTGATGTTTCATTCTCACATCACATCAGTGCTTCTCTCTCTCCCTCTTTGTTCCTCTCTCTCTAAAAATCAATTAAAGAAAAAAAGCATTAACTTTACAAAACAGTCCTAGGCAGAGTTATTTTGCTGGTTATACTTTTTAGTATTTTAGGGTGGTGGGATGAGGTGAGATGTCTGTTCACCTTAAATCAAGGGACATTTAGGAAAAGTTATTGTTAGATTTGATCTGGACACTTTTTTCTAATCGAGGATTAAAACAGGGACTGCATGTTATTCTTCCCCATCTTTAGCACCAAGCCTAGTGCCTAGGAGGAAGTAGATTTTCAACAAATATTTATGAACTGTTTTTAATGGAAAAGAAGAGCTAAAGCACACTAAACGTTAACTCAGTACCTACTCTGTGTCAGCGCTGTGCTGGGTGCTCTCAAGAATGTGAACTTAATGGGTCAGCTCCTTATGTCAGCAGTAAGAAAAATGACATTATTGCATACTACGTGCTATTGATCAGGTTCCAGTGATGGCTATAAAAGGACATCAGTGTGAGCTGAAAGGCAGCAGAGCCACGGTGACGAACCTAGCCTGCCAGCCTTCACAGTTCTGCTGCTAGACTGGCCCGTAATTAGCTGTGGTTGCCCTTCAAGAAAGAAGTAGTGTCAGGAGTAATGAAACTACTTGCCAAAGGGCTGAACTCAGGCAGGCCTCAGACTTTTTTGTTTGTTCAGCATGGCCTTCCAGAGAGCATGGATGGCTTTCTGTGGATTCTTGCTCTCTTCTTTCTCTAGAAGGTAATTGTTGTGTGGTCTTTAATTCCCACTTAGAATCAAAGAGAAAGCTGATGAATTTACTGATTCATTCATCAAACCTCTGTTGCTTCCTACTCTGGTCTGGGTACTGTCTGAAAAATTAGGATCAAAAGATAAATTGGACAAAGTTCTCTGTCCTCCAAGAGGGAAAGACTGATATCTAAAGGCTTAATCATAAGCTCCTGGTCAGTTTGACAGACTAGGTTATCAAGGGATATTTCCACCAATTACAGAGAGATGCTGGTGGAAATATACAGCAGGGAAAAAAAAATCCATTACCAGACTGGTGTGTAAAAAGTAGAAATCCAGGTGCTAGAAAGGACGAGCAAGCTCAATAATGGAGCAGTGACCAGTGAGAAGGAATTAAACAAAAGGTCCTATGAAAATATGGGAATGATACATGCTTCTTAGGGGCTGGAATTTCAGTACCCCATGGGGATGAGAGCTGAAGCCATAGCAAACAACCTCCTGCATAGCTAGTTTTCAGTGAGGGATGACTGACCTGCGCGTGAAACAAGAAAGATTCTGCTGAGGTTCTGGAATGGAAGTCTATCAGCCACCCTGGGTCATAGGGATCACCCATGAGAAATCCAAACCAAACCTACGCTAAACATAAGTATGGCGTTGGGGTTCCTCTCGTGTAGTACACAAGCCATAAGCCAAGAAGACAGTATAAAAACTTGGTCTAGAATTAAACTGTGAGGCACTGACAGGGGACAACCTAAAAGTGGGTCATAAAAATGTCTCAGCATCTCAATGCATGTGGGTCTCCCACCAAAAACAAAATTAAAAAAAATCGAAACAACAGCAGCAAACTCCTGCTGTTAAGTTTACTTTTAAATATTACAGTACATGCAAGAGAGAAAAAATGCCACCATTAGTGAGAGCCAGCAGCTAAAACATGTGGAGAAATTCATATCTTAGAAACTAAGACGATAGACAAATTTGAGTGCAGATATGTTAGAAAATGTTTCATGGTGAAAGAGGGAATAAAAACCATAGGACAAGTACAGGATAATATGACCAAAAAGTAGGCATTTTAAAAGAACTAAGTAGAAATTCTAGAATTTAAAAAGTTATAGACATGAAAAATTCATCAAATGGGTTAAACCAGTGGTTGCATTCAGCCGATGAGCTAAATGGTGAACTAGAAGATAAATTCGAAATAATATGGTGGTTAAGAGAATGGCTCTGGAGCCAAGGCCACTGAGTTTCCATCCTGACTCTACCATCTGCATACTGTGTGACTTTGGGCAAGCCACTCAACCTGTCTGTGCTTTGGTCTTCTCATTTGTCAGATGAGATAATAAAAGTAACTACCTCGTATGGTTGCTGTGAAAATTGTTCTGGCAAATCTGATAAACTAATTGGAGAATAAGAAGTAACAGCTGGTTTTGGTTAATGGTTATTACTTTGGGCTTGATAATAAAAAATAAAAATCATAGGTACTTTGGCAGGCTTGTAAGGAAAGCATATTTTAGGCTTGGAGTAGGAATTTCAGGTCCTGTTAAATCAGCCCATGTTCAGCCACTCGCTACCCACTCTGGTCTTACACAGGGGAGTGTTCACCTGCACAGGCGCTGTACTTCTTGGCCTGGTAAACATGCTTTTCCACAGCCTTACCCCTGTCGACTCCTCTCACTTCACCCCTATACTCCATAGCTTGTACTCCCTTTGTTTCAACCACCTGCCTCTTAATTTCCTAAAGATATCTTTAGGGATATGCATTTGTTCATGCAGTTCCTTCTGACTCGACATCTTTAACCCTGTTCTACACTTGGCTAACTCCTTTTCTTAAGCATCACCTTAGATGCTCGCTCACCCCCTTTTCCCCACAGTGCTCTTAATGGACACAGTGCTGAAGAAGGCAGGCAGTGCTCCTGCTTAGTGGGACCTCGAATTCTAGAGGCGAGACAGACAATTAAGGAATTCTTTCATCAACCCCATTGACTGTGCTGTCAACAGTGCCCCCAAATACTTTATGCATGGGGCGCCTTATCTCTCTCTGTCTGTCTTGATTAGAGTCTTTAGCACGCTGCATTGAAATGATCTATCTTGTGCCTGCCTCTTTAAAGTCAGGGGCTGTCTACCTGTGGGCATGCTCGTATTGCACAACGTCCGGTGTGTAGTAGAAAACGTGGTGTTAGATTGTATGGGTTCAAATACCACCTGTGCCGGTTCACAGCTACTGCGAGTGAGTCCCTGCCAGGTGTGAGGCACTTGCGAAGCATGCTGCACACATAATTTGAGTTCACACCACCCTGTGCAGTAGAACAAATAGGTGACTGAGGCTCATGTGGGTTAAAGGGCTTGGCTGTGGGGCACAGCTGGTGAAGGGCAGTGCCAGGATTCCCACAAAGGCCTCAGGCCAAATCCAGCATGACAGCCGTTGACACTGTCTCCCTTCCGTTACATCCCCTGCTCCTGTGGGGCAATTTCTCCCACATGGAGAAGCAGTAAAAATGAAACCCATCACGTGAGATTCTTGAACACCTCTCTCTTCGCTTGACTATTCTGTTCTACCTATCAATCCTACCCTGGCTCCTCAGCCTCACTCAGGTCCTGGTTTTCTGTTAACCCAGTCCTGTCAGTGGCACTAAACAGTTACCTTTCCAACAGGAAATGAAATTTAAAAGAGACAAGACCACCTGGGAAGGGCCGTTGAAAGCTACTATTGATGGGACAGGGGGGTAATTTCTGAAACAAATGCTTCAGAACCTAGTGCCTCCTAAAGCAAATGGATCTACAGGGGCCCAACCTCAGCTTCCCCAGGGGGGTTTGGGGTGGGGTGTAATGAGGGCCTCTTTCCCTTCTTCCATTTTCAGTCACATGAGGTCTCAGAGGTTCTCTGTAGAAAGCCAAATGTTTCTTTTGGAGAAAGGACTGGAAATTGTACCCCTAGGTAGCAGAAAGGGAGGGAGCCTACTGCTTTAAAAAAATAAGGAGGCCTGCTTCCAACTGCAAATAGTTCTCTGTACTGACAGACCAGATTTGGGGGGGATTTTTGCGCTGGCTTTTAAATTTTTATTATTTATTTAAAAGAATATTTTTATTGATTTTTAGAGAGAAAGGAAGGGAGAGTGAGAGAAACATCGATGTGAGAGCACAACATCAATCGGCTGCCTCCTGCATGCCCCCCACTGGGGATAGAGCCCACAACCCAGGCATGTGACCGGGAATCAAACCATGACCTCCTGGTTCATAGGTTGATGCTCAACCACTGAGCCACGCCGGCCCAGGCAGAGTCACTTTCTTTAAAGGAATGACATTGTCCTGCCACTATCAGCAACAAAAGCACCTGGAACCTCTATAACCTCCTATGAGAAATGGGGGAAGTGAAATTCACTCTAAAGGGTTGTCATAAGGGCTGGATAAAATGTGAAGTGACTTTACAGTCTCTAGCCCAGATAGGTGCTCACTGTGGGTAGTTCTCTTGGCCCAGCCCCTTCTTATTCCCAAGGAGAGGGTAGTACGGTCTGGTGAAAGAGCACTTAAGAAGGAGTTTATATTCTAGTCTCAACTCAGCTCCACGACCATTATGAAGCTTCAGTGCTTCATGGTCCAGTACAGCAGCCACTAGCCACCTGAGGCTGTTGAGCAATTGAAATGTAGTCAGTTCAAAAATGAGACTAGTGTAAATGTACAGCAAAAACTGGATTCCAAAGGCTTGATATGAAAAAAGGACTTAAAAATAACTTAGTAATAACTTTTCTATTGATTACATGTTATAATTTTGCTCATATCGAATTATGTGAAATCTATTATTAAAATCAATTTTGCCTGATTCTTTTATTTCTTTATTTTTAAAAATTTATCTTTATTGTTGAAAGTATTACAGATGTCCCCTTTTCCCCCCGCATTGATCCCCTCCACCCTGCGTTTGCCTCACCCCCAGGCCTTCGCCCCTGCCTGATTCTTTTAAATGGGGCTACTAAACAGTTTAACGTCATGCATGTTACTGCTATTATATTTCTATTCAAAGGTGCTACTCTAATGAAACAACAGCTGGAGCCTCAGGTAAATCTCCCAACCTGTGTTTCCTCCTTGCAGCATGAGAAGTTCTCATATGTGTATAATGCTTAAAAATATATAAAGTACTTTATGTATAACGGATTGTCGTTACTGATTATAACCTGATCATTAATTCAGTGAAAGGCAGTATTTCAACCTCCCTTCTGTGGAGAAAAATTTTGTAGGTCACAAATCCAAAGCCCTGAGGGATTATACGTTTATAATGCTTACCCAAGACAGCAGTGGAACCACAGGACAAGTCAGGAAATCCTAGGCCCTCAAGATCCAGCATTGTCTCCGTCTCTCAAACCTCACCTTGCACTGTTGTCCCCTGTAGGCTCTTCATCGGCCACACTAGCTTCCTTTAGGTTCCTGCAGCAAGCCAGGCCCTTTCCTGACCAGGGGCATTTTGATATGTGGTTCTTTCTACCCAGAATCCTCTTCTGTTGCCTGTCCCCTCCTTCAGGACTGGATGCAATTGTCATCTCTTCGGATAAGCTTTTCCTGATCATCCAAAGTTAGTTTCCTTTTCTTTTATAGCAATTAAAAAAAAAAAAAAAGAATCTGGTCTAGACCTGGAAGTAGTGAGAAGAACACCTCTTGACAGAAAAGCAGGGGAGGTTCTGGCCAGCTCTGCTATGACTGCTTTCTGTCCATAACTAAGAAATTCCTGGTGCCTTTGCCTGGAACGCAGCATAGAAGCACGTGGCGTGGAAATCAGTTCCCCTTCCATCAAGCTGCTGACTCTAGGACTCTCGGTTGATCCTGTTTACTTAACCAGCCTGTTGGCTTTAGGGAAAGGAACATGCAAGATGAGGGCTATGGGATTCTGTCAAAAAGAGAAGGAAACTGAGCCTTTGTAGTCAATCTTGATTGTTCAAAGCCTGCTCAAAGGGGAGGAGTTTGCCATGGGGCAGCAGGAAGGGGTGGAGAGAGAGCCTCTCCATTCGTGGTCTTTGCAGCCACTCACTCCAGCTCCAGCTCCAGCTCCTGGCATCAGCCCCTCACATCAGCCGTCCAATCCCCTCCCCTGTGTGCCCCTCAGTGGAGCATTCAGCTTTGAGGCACAAGGCCCTAGGGTGTTCTGCAAATGGCTAACTTGGCCTGTGTGAGGAACATGAGTGGTGGATGCTTTAAAGAAGTATGTAAACATACCTGTTTGAAAACAGATCGTGACCCTGGAACAAAGGATCCTCACAGCTTCCCTAGCTAGGCCCAGCTAATAGCCATCTGAGGTAGGGGTCAGCCCTTCATTTTCTCTGGTTTGTTTCCTGGGAGCTTACACCTACAACTCCGTTTTAGCCCTCCCGAGCTTGCAGGGGAAGTTAGGCCACAAACAAGACAAGTCCCTTATTTGGGGTAAGGACCCACAATAGGAGGAAGGCAGTGGGGCCTCGAGCAGGCAGTGAGCTCTGCAACCCATTACAGACATCATTAGGAGGCAGCGGAGTGTGGGGAAACTGCTCTTAGACAAGGTTGGAAATTTTTGCATTCCTGTGCCAGGCAAGATTTCCTGTAGGGCCATGAGAAGCTCACTAATCATCTCTTTAGTTCCAAGCGATATTACTTCAGGGCAGATCCTGTCAAGGCCCTATGCTTAAATGTCTCTTTGCCTGGGTTTATTCCATCAAATGCTTCATTTGTTTTAACAAATGCTCCGAGCTTTAGCTGGTCCAGCTGCTTAGGAAGTTCAACTCCCCACATGCTCCAGAGGGCTCCTAGCTCTGCCCCCCATTGCTGCAACTAAGAGTAACTCATTTTCTGCAAAGGATTCCATTGGGCTTTGATCAGACCTTACCAACTCCAGCCACTGGAATATGGTTGTGTAGAACTCACCTTGGCTTGCAAGAACTTTTTATCTATGGCTTTTATTTGTTTTTTGAACTCAAAAAGCTATGTTTTCCTGGAGAGCCTTCCCAGGTCTCTAACTTCAGTTCTTTTCCCAACACTTATATTCACTCATTCACACATTTGGTACTTATTGAGTGCCAAATGTGTGCCAGGCATTATACTAAAGATACAATGGTGAAAACACAAAATTTTTTTCTCATGAACCTCACTTTTTGATGGAGTTAGGACATCCCTGTGTAGGAAGTACTGTTATAGCTAATACTTCCTGAATGTTCATTCTGTCCCAGGTTCTGTACCAGGCACTTTACTCACAATACTATCCCAATTTATGTGCTATAAAACCCTGGGAGGGAGGTATTATTATGTTCATTTCAAACCAGGAAAACAAGCTTAGAGAGGTAAAGTAACTCAATTACTAAAGGGTAGAGTCAGGATTCAAGTTCAGGTTTTTCTGACTACATAGTCCGTATTCTCAATAACTACACTTCTAAAATAACAATCCATGTTTATAGGGAGGAAAGAAAGAATGGGGTTGTAAGCTTTTTAGCTTATAGAATATCTCCTCTGGAAGATGGATATTCTTAATTACCCTTAGGTGCCTTTTAAAAATTTGTGTTTTTTCCCCTCTAATTTCCACACTTTCTTCAGTAACTATCCTATATATATAATCCTCACCTGAGGATATGTTCATTGAGAGAGAGAGAGAGAGAGAGAGAGAGAGAGAGAGAGAGAGAAGAGAGAGAAACATCATTGGCCGCCTTTAGCACACACCCAGCTGGTATTGAACCCGCCACCTAGGTATGTGCCCTGACCAGGAATCAAACCCTCAACCTTCCAATGTACAAAATGACACTCCAACCAACTGAGCCACCCATCCAGGCTGGAAAACTTTTAATAGTGCAGCCACACTGAAGACAAGAGCTCGGAAAGCCTTTCCGTTGGTGATAAGCATCTCTCTGCTAATGATTGATTCTTAGTGGGAACCAGGCTGATCATGACAGTCTAATAAAACTTTGGGCCCAGATAACAGGTAAATCCCAGGCACACCTTGAGATGCTGGCCTTGAAATTAGTGCCACTTTGGTGCTGAGTAACAGAAGCATTCTGAATCGAGTTGAAGTTGCCCCCTGTAGCCCATCCCTCTTTTGCTACGTCAACCTGCTCGACAGTGTCTTCTCAGTTCTCAGCAGCCCTCATCCTGCCAAGAGACTTGGGAAAGGCCTGGGGAAATCTTGAAAGATCACTGCAAAATCCAGCTAAATGGTTTGGGTCCTGGATCAGTTGAAACTCTTGTTTCAGGAAAGCTAAGGTCTCCAGGAGACTTGTATTAGGAAGATGGGTCTCAGCTGCTCATCTCTCTTGAGGGGAGGTGGACCTAGAGGGTCTCCTGTATCTCTAAGCTGAATGACCTTTAGAGGTCATACAGTCCAACTTTCTAGGTGATATGTCACTGCTTCCAAAAGCTTCATAAGTGGTTCTATATTAATGCTTTTTTTCTAATTAGCAAACTTCTACATTAACACTTTGTTTAGTGTCATTACACAAGGCTAACCTATTTTTGTCTTTGAGAAGTCCTAAGGTTAGATTGGTCTTTCTTATACTGAGCCAACTGGTTTTCATTCTCATTCTTTCTGCCATGTCTGCCTCTCAGAGAGTGGAGGAAGGCTGTTCCTTGGACTTTGTCATCATGTTGGCCCGACTTTGTGCTCTAGTGCTCAGTAGCTATAAGTATGGCCTTGGGTAAATTAAACCTCTTTGAGCCCCATTTTGATCATTTGTGAAATAGGAATTCCAGAATTCCTATCATTAGCCCAGCCAGTGTAGCTAAGTGGTTGAGCACTGACCTATGGACTAAGAGGTCACGGTTTGGTTCCCAGTCAGGGCACATGCCCAGGTTTCCAGCTCAATCTCCAGCAGGGGTCGTGCAGGAGGCAGCGGATCAAAGATTCTCTCTCATCATTGATGTTCCTATCTCTCTTTCCCTCTCCCTTCCTCTCTCTGAAATCAATTTTCTAAAAAATCGTAAAAAGAAAACTAAAAGAGAAAGAAAATTAACATTTGCTGATAACCAAGAGCTAAACAGTGCTGCTCTACACACATTATTTTTACCCCCACATAATCTTATAACATAGTTCCCCCTTTTATAGATGAGAAAACCAAAATTCCAAAGGGCCAAAGACCTGGTGTAATTTCACATAGTCTGTCTCCTTCGCCTGTTCCTTCATGAGGACGCAATCTCCCTCTTCAGCCTGCCTGACCTTTCTCAGAAATGCTATACTGTACGAGGAATGTGCTGGGGTGTTGGTGTAGCTAATATTTCAGTTTTTTCTATCTCTAAAGTCCTATGACTCAGAAATTTTCAGTCTCTGACATCAGTTTAATGGGAATAGACCTATACAGCCTATCTTCTGTCATCTTTTTGGGAAAGAAATATATCATAAAACTCTTAATTAAGAGTACTACAAATTATTATCACGGTATTTTATGTGTTGTTGATCTCATTAGTTCACATTTATGAAACTGTTTGGAGGACACAGTTTTGGAAATATCCATACTAATAAAATTGACTTGATCCTAGCCAACAGGGGCTATATTTTTCAAACAAGAGCTACTCTATCTGGGGGGAAAAGCGATAGTACGCATAAGTTGTCACCTGACTCTAGAAGTCAGATGGATGGGGCACTTAGTCCCGCCGCCCTGATTAGAACTCATGCGGAAGGTGGGTCCCTGCGGACGGAGCTCCCAGCGCCCAGGGTCAGCCCTGGGGCAGGCGGCCAGCGCTCTGAAGCGGCTGCCATTTTCCTTTGGTAATTCCTGTGTGAAAGTGTCTCCTCTGCAGGAATTTGGATCCTCTCGTTCTTCTTCCCCAGCCAGGCTCTTATCAGCCCAGAAGCGTCTCCTCATATAAAACGCATCCAAGTTGCGAAGTTCCTGGATGATAAGGATGGTTGCTCGTTCCAAATCCATAACTCTTTTCGTCTGCGGCATCTTATGCTTGGCTGCGCTGCTTTTTGTACTCAGCAGGGCCTTAGGATCCTGGAGCTGGTGCACACATTGGTGTTAACTTAGAGATCATGAAAAATGATCCAGGATCTCTATCTTCTCAATTCATATGGTTTATTTAATTCATTATCTCTCTTTCCAGTTGTGAAGTCATTGCCTTGAATTTGAGCAAAGTCTTCGCTCCTGGGTGTGTGTGTGTGTTTTAAATAACATTTTGGCATGTGCTATGAAACTCCTCTCGACTCTGTTCCCCCACCCTCCCCCCACCGGACAGAGGAGAGATGAATCACCAAATGACCTGCCAGGAATATCTAAAACCAGTTCAGTTTTCCTTTTGGTTTGTTTGTTTTTTCAGGGTTTTGTGGGGGTTTTTTTGCCCTACTTTGTTTTCCCAGAAAGTATATCATGGGTACCCTCCTCTTCTTCCATTTTTATTGTACAAATTGGGTGGAGATGGAGATGGGGAGAGGGAGAGAATGATATTTGTGAGTATCTTGTGAAGGAGGAATGCCATCAAAACATGAATATGAAGTTGACTCTGCCGTGGGATCATTTAACGCAGTTGGCCTCAAGCTTAAGTGACATGACTCAGAGAAGGTTCCACTCAATATCAAACAGTCCTCTTGTAGGAGAGCTGGCACCAGGCCCATTCCCTGGTCCTCATTGCATAGCCTTAAATAGCACAGCTTCCAAAAAGTCTTCCAAATTTGCAATGAAGGCCAGGCTGAGGAATCAGCGCCCTGAGGGCTTGGAGGTTGCTATCAGGGTGGTGGGTCTTTTCCTTACAGTTCTGTAAGAAAACCTCAAGGATCTGGAACCCACAAAATGAAATCCTCAATGAATTGCCTGCCATTGTTTTCTGTACTGAACTTTTAAAACCAAAGACAGAAAAGGTAAGAAGATAAATAAGGGATTAATTGAAAAAGCAATATCCTATATGACTCCACTTATATGAAGTACCTTGAATCGTCAGATGGATAGAGACAAAGTAGAAGGGTGGTTGGCGGGGCTGGGGTGACGGGAGAATGGGAGTTGTTGAATGATACTAAATCTTAGTTTGGGAAGATGAAAAGTTTCTGTGGATCGATGGTGGTGATGGTTGCCCACTGTGAATGTACTTAATGCCACTGGACTGTACACTTAAAAATGATAGATTTTATGTTATGTATGTTTTACCACAATAAAGAAAGCAATATCTTTGGTACAACCTGGAATTTCCATATCCTTATGTATATGCATGTCTAGGAACGTGCTATGATATCCTTAAGAACAGAAATAAATTTATACTATCTTTTATTTGCCTTGCACTTTTTATTTTTAAAGCAACTTCACATGCATGATTGTGTTTGATAGTTACCAAAACTATCATGAGAAGGGCATGACGGGCATCCTTATCTTTATGTTACAGATGAGGAAACTGAGGCCCAGTGTTACACAGCTGACAGACAGAAGAGTTGTCATTAGAACCCAGGGCTTCTAATTTCTGTTCTTGGAGCCAAGCAGGCTCCACCTTTGTAAAAAGTTTTAAGTTGATACTTAATATTCTTACTAACCCTGGAAAGTAGATTACCATATTTTATTTTATTATTTTTAAATTCTCATCTGAGGGTATGTTTCCACTGATTTTAGAGAGAGAAGAAGGGAGAGGGATAGAGAGAGAGAAACATCGATTGGTTGCCTCCCCTACCCACCCCGGCGGGGATTGAACCCTCAACCTAGGCATGTGCCCTATCGTGAATCGAACCCGTGACCTCTCGGTGCACAGGACAACACCCAACTAACTGAGCCACACCAGCCAGGGCTAGACTGATATATTTTAGAAGAATTTTCAATAACTTTGAACAGTGTAGTGGTTTGGAGAAGGTTTTTAACTATGAAAATAAATTAACTTAGCCACCCCATTGTCTAAATTCTGATTAACTGAGGTTTTATTGTATAGTAATAATACTGACATACACTCATATAGGACTTTACTATGTAACAGGTACTATTCTAAGTGCCTTAACTAAACTAACTCACTTAACAAAGTATATTATTTATAATTAATTGAGACTAGCATGTACTAAATAGCCTCCCAAGGGCTATAGATACTTTATCTCATTTAATCAACCTACCAATCCTACTCAGCAGGTATGACCAGAGCTTGGAGATGTTAAATAATTTGCTGGAGGAGGCTAGATTGGAAGTGACATAGCCAGGACTCAAATCCAGGTCTGCCTACCTCTTGACTACTATGCAAACAGATGGCGTAGTGTGCGTCTTTCTAATCACTGTCATCTCCAAATATTAGTTATGTCATTCAAGCGGCTGGGGCAGTGTCCAAGCGGGGATGCTGGTTGGCTCATAGCTTGCTTCTTGAGGGACTTCTAAGTTTCACCCTGAAATCCTGGCTGGAAATTTGACTCGGTTGCTGAAAGTGGAAGAAATACAGCTTTCATGTTCATGCGCAATTGGTTTTTTCATTTTCTTTTATTATCCTGAGACTTACTGTAAATCACACTTTCCCATCAGTCCTGGGGGTTCTGATTATGTTCGTGGGGTCCAGCTAAGAGCAAGGGCAGTAAATTACTGCCACTTTGTTTGAAAATTTTTTTAGCTACAGTACATTAGCTGCTTTTGTTTGCTTTTCCACTGGTGGTGTGCACGTTTTTATTTCAGAATTGGTGTTTCTTGAATGTCTCATTTGTGAATAATGCAGCTTGCAAAATGGAATGATTGGAGTGAAGATATGCAAGAGGGTGTCCTGTTGGCATCTGTAAGATTTTAAAGCATAAATAGCCAAAATGAGTTATCGAGTTCTCTTTCTCTCTTACACACACACACACACACACACACACACATTCCACACTTTCCTGTTCTCTCTATTCTACTCCGGTTCCCAAAAAGCAATCTCGAGGTAATGACTAATACAGCAACTGCTACCAGGTAACTACCAAGACGTGCCTTCTTCTAGCCTTCTCTAAGTATTTTTGTTTATTTGGAAGATTGATAGATCAGAGGGTTGGTGGATGTGTTTTATCGTGTTTCTGTTCCAAATTTCCTGACATTTTTGGTACAAAAAAAAGAAAGAAAGAAAAATTTTTAAGAAAGAAAGGAAACCTTTTAAAAGGCAGAAATGGGGCTAATAAGAACCAGACCCTAAAGTGATTGTCAAAATGTCAAAAATAACTGCTTTTCCTTTATTCAATAGCATTAATCTTGAGGCACCTACCTTTCTGTAGACTCGAATAGTTTGACTTGATTCTCTTGCTGGGCCATCCATAAACAGAGTGGCTTCTAAAGTGATACCCAAATCCTCAGTAGCTTTCAGTAATTGGTGTGGGAGTTCAGTGGAGACATTTGTTTATGTTCCTCAAATCAAATCTTTTGATAAAGTGGCTAGAAAGGAGCCCCTCTAGCATGGTCTGGCAACCAGAGTTTGAGGTGCCCTCGCGAGCCAGCATTGTCATGATGTTCACAGGACTAACCTTAGGCTCTAAAAAACAATGATAACTGTGCAGGACCTAGATGAGAGTGAAAATTCTTTTTTTCTGAAATTCATCAGTTTCTAGAGTGGCTTTGGAAAGGATTTTAGTGCACATGAAGATGGAGCTTAAGTTATAGAATTGTCATCCTTATCAATAAGCTATGCAATGGTTATTTCATTTTCTTGGACTTTGTAGTAGACACCTTTCAGGGAGGCTGCCTGCTTTACAATAACCCCCTGCTGGCTAATAACTGCTCCCATGACCCATGTGATGGGCCTTTAGCAGCCGTGTTTATATGTAACCCTGTCCCTCTGAGGAGGGCTGATTGGACCTGGGGTGGATGCCTGACCCACACTGGGTCAGCCAGAGTCTCTTTCCTGGGAATTTGGAACTGGGACTCAGAGACAGCCAGTCAGTCTTTGCAAGCTGCTAGTAGTGCCGTGAGATCAACTTGGGGGCCATAGAATGATCATCCTCTGCTGCGAATGCAGAGAACTCAATAAATTTGGTTTGCAAAGAGGAGATTTAAGCAGATTCATAGAAAAAACGAGAGATTGGGGGTGGAGGGATGGTCCTGACCTCATTCCCAGCAGCTTTCTAGTCTCGGTTTCTGTTCCTCTGAAGGCCTGGCCAGACTCCTTGCCAGGTTGCACAAGAAAACCCTGGCATCCTGTGTAAAGCTCCCCATTCTCCCCACCCGCCCCCTCCCCTGCTTGCACCGCCAGGGCGCCTCACAGCTCTGTGCCCCCTGCCCCGCTGGCTCACTCACCCGTCCTGAAGCTCAGCTCCGGCTCGGCCCGTCCCAGGGCCTGCACAGGTGGAGTTTCTTACTCTTCTGTTCCCCACTCCTCGCTGTCCCCCCTCCCCCAAATGCCTGTGCACTGCAGCAAGAGCACAGGAAGTCTGGGCTTTCTCTCCCTCTCCACTCTGCTCTGGGTCTTGCCCACTCTCCTGATAAAAGGCAGAGGACTGCGGGGCCCTCAGCGCCACTGCGCAGTAACCCTGGCCCGCCCGTTTTGATCTCGCTCCCCAGCTCCTTCAACACTCAACCTCTTGACCACACACTTAGCTTTTACTCTCACTCTGACTTGTACTTTCAAGTTAGATTCTGGAATATCTCTTCCTTTCTTCAAGATCTTAAGGGGCTCCTGAGGGATAAAGACCGTATCTCCTCCTTTTCAAAAATCCCACTGATCGCTAAGTGTCACCTCCTTTGGAAGTCCTTCCCTGCCACCCCATGCTCAGAAGCGGGCTCCGTTTCCCTCCTCTCGGGTCCCCTGTCACCCTAAGTACTCAGATCACACTCTGATTTTTCCTTTGTATATTTGATTTCATAGCCAGGATGAGAGATCCTTGAGCACAGGCACTTCAACCCATTTGTTCCTTAATTCATTAAACATTTTACACACCTATTCACAGTAAACCTGTGTTAGGTTTAAGGTGCTATAACAATGAAAAAGACCTGGTCCCAGTCTTGTGTGTTTGATTGTTGCCTCTTGCTGCTAGGAAAACAGTATCCGTTTCAGTTTTCATCTCCAGATTGTTTAGTACCTTTCTGTTTTCTTGAAAAACCAGTAGAGGACTTTGGTTCAAAATTTGAGGACAAAACCCATTCCATCCATAACAGAGAATATTCAGTTGACAAAAGACTTCTTCCATGCATTGTCCTGCTAATAGGAAATCTGAGGTGTGGCCAAGTCAGAGGATTCTTTTAAATTTTGAAATACAATTCTTGCACAATGAATGGAGATGAGAGGAAAGAATGGTTTGTGAGCCCTTTCATGTTCCCTGAAGTTTATATTCTGGGAAAACCTGAAACTGGAATGTCGGGGTTGGTGGGATCGAGCTGGAATGCTGATTGGCACACAAAGGGATTGGGGCCCTGTTCAGTTAAGATGTGACTAGAAAACTGAGACGGTGGAACTGTATGGTTCCTATAGGAATAGAAATTCCTTGGCCAGAATGGCAAACTTGTCTTTTGAAAGCCACTGGGCTCCACTTAGAGCATCAAACACTTGAGAATTTGTTATGACTGGACAAGCTGCTGCCTCACAGCGTCAGGCCAGCATAGTGAAAATACAGTGACTTCTTCTTTGAAGGCCCTGAATGTGGCATGGGTCTTCCTCTCGCTGGGCTCCCCAGCAGGGCTGAAATCACACTGTTACCTTTGCATGAGGCAGAAGCATCCACAGGCTTCCCTAGCGAGTATCACGCATTATGCTGACGCTGAGGCGTCTCCTGTCCACAGTATTGAAATCACAGTGATGACTTATGATGTGTTCTGTTTGCATTGGCCCACAGCCCAAACCAGAAATGTATCTCAGACTTGGCCTTCTAGATATTATCTCCAGTCATTTAAAAGTTCATTACGCGAACCCACTCATCCTGTCCCGCTATAGTTAAGGTCTGTCAGCATTTTACAAAGGTTTATAACTCAACCGTAGCGAAGGAGAATGCCGTTTTCAGGTTGCAGTGTAGCATGCAGGGCCTAAGCCCAAGGGTCAGAAGCTTTGCTTTTTTGTTGTTTTTAAGTTAGAACCTTACTAAGTTATAATGAAGCAAAGTACTAGCTGGTGCTTTTGCTGGTATTATTTGGTCTGATTTTCCAGGGCTGGGAAGTGACTCCTTCAAATGTAGATCTACCTACCCTGTATCTGAAGACCTCATAGGCCTATGGGCTTATCATCTTAGCATTCAGCTGAAGATGGGGGGTTAGTTAAAAAAAATTTCCCATTATAAAGTTAGGTTAGGTGAAGATCAGGGGAGTCAGAAACAAGATTGGAAATATTTCTCTAAGATACAGGGACCAATTTTCAAGCCAATTTGCGTCCTTTTGAATTTTATTTGCAAGAATTTGATTATGTCAAAATCAAGTCATTATTCTGATGGGTAAGAATGTTTCTGCTCATAATTTCTAACTACAGTAATCCTCCCTTATCCATGGAGGGTATGTTCCAATATATGGATGCCTGAAACTACAATAGCACTGGACCTTATATATACTACACTTTTTCCTATAACCTGCATAGCTTTTCACTTAAAGGGAGCACTTTACGGTTTCTTTTTAACATACCTGCATCACCAGCACCACTACTCTTGTGCTTTGGGGCCATTATTCAGTAAAATAAGGGTGACTTGAACGCAAGCACTGTGACACTGCAACAGTCTATCTGATAACCAAGGCTAAGTGACTAGCAGGGTATGGGGGTCGCACATATACAGCATGGATGCACTGTACAAAGGAGTGATTCCTGTCTTGGGTGGGACAGAGCGGGATGGCATGAGATTTCATCCCACTATTCAGAATGGTGCACAATTTAAAATTTGTGAGTTGTTTATTTCTGTCATTTTTCATTTAATTTTTTCAGACTGTAGTTAACCACAAGTAACTGAGGCTATGGAAAGGAAAACCATGGATCAGAGGAGACTGCTGTATTCGTATTATTACTAAATTTAAATGAAACATGCACACAGTGATAAACATGAAGTAACAAAATGATACCCCCAAATAATAAAAACGGTTGAAAAAAATATTAAAATAAATTGGATACTGAAATAAGTCGCAAAAGTTTATAACTAGGAAAAAAGTCCCTGAGTAACCTTGTTGGCAGTTGCCAGTGATCCAATTCGATACCCTGCTCTTAGAGTAGAAATATGGGTTGGTAAAGATAATCTGGGTAGATTCAGGGGAGTCAATAGTGGAAGTTCTTAATGACAGCAGGGTATGGAATAGTAGGTTGAGAAGGGACAGGTTGGGAGTGTGTGTCCGATAGAACTGGCTCCAGCCCCAGCCACAATGAGCCTGACTATTCTAAAACCTCTATAAGTCTGGGTATCTTCCTTAAAATGGGGTTAGAAATGCCTCTGCACATACAGGGTTTCTAGAAAGGCTAAAATTCAGTAATATGCATAAAGTGATGGAGTCAGTGTTCAACACACTTGTTCCCTTCTCCTGCCTTTATTAATCATATCTGCGACTCAAAGCCATCTAAACGTTGGAGGTCAGCCACTCTGTAGGTCTTAACTGCTTAGGAGGAAAAAGTAGTTTTCCTGAGCTTTTAAGGGTCTATTTACATACAATCGGCCTACTTGTAAAAATGGCCTATTCATTGAAACAAGTCTCTAGGTAGCAAAGTTTTCTTAAACTCCTTTGAGTTGCTATGTGGCCTTATTGTGCTTCCTAAGGAAAAACCTACAAAGACAGCTGTCTTTTCCCATTAGTCCCGATTTATAGGGAGGTTTGCTCTAAGTGCACATTTGCCGAACTGTTTCTGATATATGTGCGTTTCCTCCGCAAAAAGGAGATGTGTTATTGACTGTTTGTTGTCTTTGGTCCTGTGGACACTCTTTAAACCCACTCTTGTTACTCAGAGGTCATCAACCCGAGCTCAGCTTGACACATTAGTACTTGAGCTCTCAAGAAAATGTGTTAGGCCAGGACCCAGCCCAGCACAGGATTTCTTTTCTTTTTGATGTTTATACAGTGCCAGTGGACTACGGCAGCTTTGTCCAGCCAGAAAATGCTTATCTTCATCACGCCATCTCTCTACCTGGGTGAGGGCATAGGTTTGAAACTGGGGAGTTCAAGGCAGAAGTTTGGATTGGAGACGAGGTTCCACTATTCATTTATCACTAATATGACCTTAGGCAACATGCTTAATGTCAGTCTTAGTTTCTTCTGAACAATGGGGATTGTAGTGGAGAATCGACTAGAGATTTTTGAGCAGTAGAAGCTCGGCTCAGCAGGACTCCAGGCAAGAATGGGTGGTTGGGAAATGTTAGCCGTGATGACTGTAGCCAAGTGTTCTCTTGTTGACTGTTCAGGAGAATCATTTGAGGGCTGTCTTAAAAAGTGATTATACCTGAACTGTACCCAGGATAATTAAATTACAGTCTCTAGGGTTGAGACTCAGGTATCAGTATTTTGTTCAGGTTTTTATTCCCCAGGTGATAGTGATGTTCAGTGAGGGTTGAGAATTTCTGGCTCTAGCTTATGATAGCTCCTTGTAGTGAATGCTTTTGGAGTTCCAGAGATGAGCTATCCTATTTAACCCCCACAATAACACTACTGGGTACTTAGAATTATTAACCTCATTTTGCAGTTGAGGAAACTGGGACTTGGAGATGTTAAATAACAGCAAGTGAGAGATGGTACTCAGATACAGATACAAAGCCAAGCAGTCCAACTCCAGAACTCTGTTCTCACGGCCACGCTGCATCAGTTATCACGAATAGTGCCTCCAGTGGGAACTAGGGTCCAGCAAGAGGGGTCATCCAATGGCCTCAGGCTCTCTCCATACCTTCAGCCTACTGACCTGCTTCCCGTGTGTTCGGGACTTCCCAGCAGCCCCATGTCAGATAACAAACTGTGGTTATTCAGAAGTCCCCTGCTATTTCCACTGATTTTTATTAAATACAGCTTGTGGCTCAGACTCAAGAATGCGCAAGCCGATTTAGATTACGTTTTGCATTGAGTTTATTAAGATAAAAAATATTTCCCGAGATAGTGAGTCAGAAGTATTTATGGTGAAGTGCGCTGAAAGTGAATGCAGGTTGATAGCGTGAACAGAATGTTCTCTCGGAGTCAAATGTGATGACCTAACTGTGTTTGGCAGCCTTCCTTTATGTTTAGCTAAGCATTTTATTTCATGCCGGGAGCCTCCTCCCTCTTCTGAAAAGGGTCGGTCCTGCAGGAGACTAGGATTCTGGCTTGTTCCTGTTTGATGCCGAGGCCCAGGCCCTGAGCCTAATTGTGACTGGCTCCCTGGCTCCCTGGCTGGGTTGCCACGGCAAAGGGCTGTTAAACTCTTTATATCTCAGTTTCTCTCACCTGTCAAAGCAGGAATATAAGTCTTGGCCCCGCCTCTCTCCCTGAGGAGAGTGGGAGGGCACTTTGAAAATTAAGTAATAAATGTTGGGAGGGATTTGTGGATGTGACGTCTTGTCAAACGAGTAAGTAATAAATGGGGTGTTGCCGAAGCTCATTTGCCCAAAATACACTTGAGCCTTCCATTTACTTAATCAACCAGCATTTATTAAATGCCTATGAAGTTCACAATAACACATGGAGTGCTGAGGGAAATACAAAAAGGAAAAAAAAAGAGGAAATAGAGTCTCAATTCCCAGAGAGCTCATAAACTTCTTTTTTCTCGCAGTTCACTTTTTAGGTTGATTAAGCGTCAGTATGAACGCTGCCTGAGCTGTATTTAAAAAGCTGGTTCTCGATGATGACTTCCAGTTACGTCATATGTAACTAGTAGTGATTTAGTTGTTCTCGGGACCAGTGGGTATTGTCACGTGCTGGAAGGCCTCATAAAAAGAGCAAGACTGTTCTGTAGTCCTGGTTAGAAGTGGTGGGGGACAATGAAAGACTGAAGTCTGGGTTTAAACGGTGCATTGGTTGACAGTATGGTCTTTTGTGTCTAAGGGTCTGGGTCTGCGTCCTGGCTCTGCCACTTTCTAGCTGCATGACTTTGGGCAATTACTTAACCCCTCTTCATCTCATTTCCTTTTCTCAAAAGTGATGGTAATGATAGTGTCTAACTCAGAGGATTGTTTTCAAGATTAAATAAATGAATGTGTGCAAGGTGCTTTGAATGGTGTCTGGTACCTCATAAATGCTCAAAAAATGTTAGCTGTGATCATCACTTTCTATAGGGAATGGAGAAGATGGTGGCACTGAAAGAATGCTGTCATTTCGTTTTCCTACCTTATAAAAATATCAAATCTCTTTTTATTGAGTCCCAAGCTTTTCCCAGATCTACCACAATCACTTAAGATTACTCCCAAACCCCAGGCTGCTTATTCAGAAATAGAAAACAGGCCATACAAGCCCCTCTCTGGCCTATGGTTCTCAGGACTAAACCATTTTGTTCTGAGAGCCTCGCACTAGACCAGGACCCAGAGGGGCCAAGAAGGTGTTTTGTTTTTGTTTTGTGAGAGGCAGCAAAAGTTATGCTCAATTGTCTTTGCCCACAATTTATTTAGCACAGGTTTGCTGTGGGGATTATAATAATTTTACAAGCCAATACATACAGGATAATATCTCTTAATGAGCAAAATAAAGAAATAACATACTCCAAACAAATGGCCGATTAATTACACTCTTGTTCCAGGCAAGGAGGGGTGAAGGAATAAAGCTCAAGTTTAATATGAGATGCACCTTTTTGTAGGAGGTGGCACTGGGAAGAGTAGGCAACCAATCAAAGAGCTGATTTCGGGTGGCCAGCGTAAACATCAAAGTTCCCTGCTGCTAGAGCACGTTGCTGGGGAACAAAGACGCCAGTGTTGGTGGGCTGCTCATCTCTCACCAGGTCTCTGCAGGGTTTATCACCACTGTCTGCATGTAGTGCCTTGCCAAGACAGGAGCAAATGCCCCAAGGGTCTACAGGGAGATTTTAGGTTTTGCCCAAACCAAAACTTTCAAGCAGGCCTCACAGCCTCTCAGTATTTATAGTCTACAAGTCCCCTTGCCATGGTTGCTTCTCCACATGCTCTTATCCATGCGCCCCCAGGGGGCCCTCCGCCGCTTTGCTGCTGACTGCTTATCAAGGACAACAGATGTAGAATGATGACATCCTGGCATGACTTCCTTCATTCTTGTATCAAAGCAATGTGAAATGATGACATACCGACACCACTTACTTCATACGTATATCAAAGCAACTTTTTTTCTTTGTCATAAACAAGTTGGATTAAAACAACTTCTCTTAAGTCATAAACAAGTGGATTTGAAATTGAACCTATTACATACACAATAGAAGGGCAGCTATGGAGTGTGATGGAAAGAGCACTAAGCGTGGAGTCCAAATCCTGGCTTCGCCTTCTGTTAGCTGGGATAGGTCTGGGATAGGTCTTTACGTCCTCTGAACCACAGTTTGCCCATCCTGATTGTGCAAAAGCGATGGTAGGTAAGACTGCTGGGGCCTTAGCACAAGTCAATACAGTGGTAACTAACAGATTGTATTAGAAGTCATAGCCACCACCATGCACTTGTGGTTTCCTTTAAAAAGCCAGTTGCACTTAAGACCATCTCTAATGAAGTAGTAAAAATTACTAAATTAAATCTTGACCCGTGAGTATGTGTTCTAATATTCCCTACGTTGAAATGGGAAGTACACATAAGCACTCCTGCTAACTGCTGAAGTACTATGGTTGTCACAAAGAAAAGCATTTTGAGTTGTGAGCTGAACTGGTCACCTTTGTGCTTGAATGATTGACAGTCAAGCCATGGTTAGTTATTCTTGAATATTCTTGAAAATGAACAAAATGAGCCTGCCATATTAAGTAAACAGGAAATTATATTAATTGGCAATAATAAAATTTGAGCGTCCAAGAAAAAATTTAAATTTGCGAAAACATTTAGCCACCACCATGAACTTGACAGCTTCCCAATCTTTACTGAAGAGCTTTAATTAAGATGCTATTAATGAATATGATTTTTCTATATTATATAATTAAATGTGTCCCCATTTGGAAGATCTACATAACTCATTGAACCAATGTTTTCTAAATGGGCACTGCATGGCGTTACAAAATCACACATGGGTAAAAGATCTTTAAAGGGGAGGATAAACCAATTCATTTAAGTGTAATGTATTATGAAAAGTTCTTTGATATGGCTTCAGATTTCACATTGCAACTAACCTTTAAGACACTATCATTTGTCTAATTTTAGTGTAGTATCAAAGAAGGATATTCTAAATTATCTGGAAAGGCTATTCAAATACCTCTCCCCTTTTCCAACTGTATGAGGCAAGATTTCTTTCATATATTTTAACTAAAATGACATATCTCAACAGACTGAATGCAGAAAGAAGAGACTCCAACTGTCCACTTTTAAGCCAAATAATAGATTTACAACAATATAAAAAAATACCACTCTTCTTACTGTTTGTATTTTTCACTAAAATATATTTACATTAACAATTAATGAGATTATTTTTAACTTCAATAAATTACTAAACAAATATTTTAAAATTATCTCTGAGTATTCAATATTTTAAAGAGTATATTAGGGGCCCTGAAACAAAAAGTTTGAGAATTTCTGTCCTAAAACATGGACCCTGGAGTCAAAATAGTTTTTTTAAAATATACTTTTAGAATAGGTTTATATGCACAGCAAAATTGAGAGGAAGATACCGAGGTTTCCTATATACTCCCTGCTCCTGCACATGCACAGCCTCCTGCATTATCAACATCCCCCACCCGGATAGTACATCAGTTAAAATTGATGAACCTACACTGACACATCATAATCACCCAAATACCATAGTTTCCATTGCTGTTCACTCTTGCCGGTGTATATTTTATGGGTTTAGTCAAGTGTATAATGGTATGTGTCCACCATGGTTTCATGCAGAATATTTTCATTGCCCTAAAAATCCTCTGTGCTTCATCTATTTATTCCTCCCCTCCTTCCGCTCCAACCCCTGGAAACCACTGATCTTTTTACAGTCTTCATAGTTTTGCCTTTTCCAGAGTGTCATATAGTTGAAATCATACAGTATGTAGCCCTTTCAGATTGGCTTCTTTCACTTAGTAATATGCATTTAAGTTTCCTTCATGTCTTTTCATGGCTTAATAGCTCATTTCCTCTTAGTGCTGAATAATATTCTATTGTCTGGATGTATTACAGTCTGTCCTTTTATCTACCGAAGGATATCTTGCTTACATCCAGGTTTTGGCAGTTAAATGAATAAAGCTACAAACATCTGTGTGCATGGTTTTGTGTGAACATAGTTTTTCAAATCCTTTGGGTAAATACCAAGGAGAAAGGTTGCTGGATCAAATGGTAAGAGTAATATTTAGTTTTGGAAGAAACTCTCAAACTCTTCCAAAGTGGCTCTACCAGTTTGCATTCCCACCAGTAGTGAATGAGAGTTTCTGTTGTTCCATGTCTTTGTCAGCATTTGGTGTTATCAATGTTCTGGATTTTGACCAATCTAATAGATGTCTAGTGGTATCTCATTGTTGTTTTAATTTGCATTTCCCTGATGACATATGATGTGGAGCATCTTTTCATAGGCTTATTTGCCTTTTTTATATCTTCTTTGTGAAGGGTCTGCTAAGGTCTTAGCCTTTTTTTTTTTTTTTTCATCAGATTGTTCGTTTGCTTATTAGTGAGCTTTAAGAATTCTTTGTATATTTTAGATAAGATTCCATAATCAGATGTGTCTTTTGCAACTGTTTTCTCCCAGCCTGTGACTTGTCTTCTCATTCTCTTGACATTGCCTTTTTCAGAGCAGAAGTTTTCAGTTTTAATGAAGTTCAGCTTATCAATGATTTCTTTCATGGATCATGTCTTTGGCATTATATCTAAAAAGTAATCACCATATTCAAAGTTATCTAGATTTTCTCCTATATTACCTTCTGGGAATTTTATAATTTTGCATTTTATATTTAGGTCAGTGATCTATTTTGATTTATATTTTGTGAAGGGTGTTTTTTTGCCTGCAGATGTCCATTTGTTCCAGCACCATTTGCTGAAAAGACTCTTTTGCCTCTTTGTAAAAAATCAGTTGATTGCGTTTATTTAGGTCTGTCCCGGGGCTCTCCATTCTTTTTCATTGATCTATTTGTCTGTTCTTTTACCAATACCACACTGTCTTGATTATAGCGAATCTTGAAGTTGGATAGAGTCAGATTCAAACAGTATGGTGAAGAAGACCGAGAGGTAAAATTTCATTTAGTATCTCCCCACCCCAAGATAACACCATTCTTAACATTGTGGCACTTTTGATAAGAAAGAAAGCGTGAAAAACTGGAAAAGCAGAAGCAAGATTATTTATAGTAGGTCACCTAATTCAGTCGATAGGTTCTGCAACTTGAAGGGAAACAGACTATAACTAAACCAATTTTACCATAGGCTAATTGATCTAAACAAGAGTTAAATTCCCACAGCATCTTATCAACATTTTAATGAAACCATATTAAACGAAATGATGTTATTAGAGGACCTGCTGTATGTCCACATGGTACAAGATCAGGAAGGATGTCAGAAATCTTCCTGCCTGAGATGATGTAAAGATTACGAAGGCCAGGTCATTGGCAGACAAAGTGATGGGGCAATAAATATTTCCATAATGTTACTCATATCAACTATAACACATTAATACTCTGAAACACAAAAGCTCATTTTGTCTTGTCCTGGAAAGTACATTTCTCCTTGGGTACTATATAGTCATTTGAAAACTTTGGGTTTCATGCCATGGTTAGTAACACATTCCCTTCCAAGCAGCAGGCTCTGTGGGTGATTGTTCCATAGTCACGGGGTCTTGGCAAATGGATACTTTCGTGCCTTGTCTGTCTCCACGGTGCTGCTCCTGTTCAGTCTCTGTAGTCCCGGGGCACCGTGCTATGGATTGGGGGTACTTGGAGGTGCTGTCCAGCTGTCTGAGCCTCTCACCTGCCTCCTGCGCCCTGTGCTCACAGATTCTTACCTGACCCTTGACGAACCCATGAATAACATCACCACGTCCCTGGGGCAGACGGCCGAACTGCACTGCAAAGTCTCTGGGAATCCGCCTCCCACCATCCGCTGGTTCAAAAACGATGCGCCTGTGGTCCAGGAGCCCCGGAGGATCTCCTTTCGGGCGACCAACTATGGCTCTCGGCTGCGGATTAGAAACCTGGACACCACCGACACCGGCTACTTCCAGTGCGTGGCGACTAACGGCAAGAAGGTGGTTTCTACCACTGGAGTCTTGTTTGTCAAGTTTGGTAAGCAGCCTCCTACTGGGGTTGGCTTTGGCCCTCAGCCTCTGTTGGGGTGAGGAGGGAGGGAGGGAACATGTGCTGAGAATGTACTGCGTGCCCAGTTGTGCCCATTTTACAAATAAGTAAACCAAGGCCCAGTAGTTACCTCCCGTGCTCAGGGTTGCCCAGCTAAGTAACCAACAGAGCAGGGGTGGAATCCAGATGTGTCTGAGCCCACAGCCGCCGCTCTGTGCAGTGAGGGAGAAGTTGGAAAGATTCGCAGCACACGTACCCCTTTTCTGTCCAGCGGCCATCAAAGGCCCTGCCGTGGCCAGTGGCCAGTTGCCCCGGAGTCCGGCGCAACCACTCATCCTCCCGTTGGAAACTCCCTGGGTCCTGCCAGGACGCCTACTCTACTGACTCATTTTTCAGCACTTGTCTTAGCATTTTTCAGGCCTGAACTGTGAGATAGAGACAAGTTCTCACTGGTATGCTGTTTTGTAGAGGTGGTTGGGCGGGGGGGCTGGAGCAAAAGGATAAATCCCAGAAAAATAAATATCACCCCAGGAGATTTGAGAACTTTAATCTGTAATGGTTTGACTGTACCCATGCTCACTGTCCAATAACCCAGACTGACTGTTTCTTTTGTTTTTCTTTCATTTCTTCAGGCCCCCCTCCCACTGCAAGTCCAGGAGCCTCGTAAGTACTTTTATTTCCTTCCTTGTCATTTCTGTTTCTCCAGAGATTTCTAGGGCAAAGGCAATGTTGTCCACTGCTTGGGCCAAAACACGATGTTTCCAGATTTCATTCCAGTTTGCGCGGCCCTCATTCCTTTTTGCTTTTTCTCTGATATGAAGATCCACAGGAGACTAGCATTGGCAGTAATCGCAGGCGTGGTGTTGGTTCTGAACGATCAAAGCAAAAATCTGCTTACATTTACTATTTGAAAATGAATCTAACATTATTTACAACAGTGGATTTGGTTAAATCAAACAAACAAAAAATGATATGGTGCTGTCTTAAGAACTTGACTCTGGCCTTTAGCTTGAAAGGGTCTAGTCTATGTTTCTGCAAGCATGTCCGATGCGTTGGTCACTGACAGGTCAACAAGGAGGTGTTCATTTATTTTTATTCCCTTTAAAGAACTCAGAGGCCAAAGCTCTGACTCACACAGGGGGAGAAAGCACTGTGCCTGGGTGGAGAGTTACATGAAGTTTGATTCATTTTGAATCCGTTGTTAACGGAGTCTAAAGATCCAGTTTTTTTCACTAACACTATTATTAATACATTTGCCCTTTTTCCTGGCTAAGGGATTCTGTTCTTTCACTCCATAAGTATCCATTTGGGGTATTTTTAATGTGTATTTTTATTTGGGGGGGGAGACCCATTTATTAAAACTCTTGCTTTGCAAGAAAATATATTTCGTATGTTGTAGACTTCTGAAATAAGTTTCACTGGGTTCTGCCATGAGAGCATCAAAATCTCTGACCTGGACTATACCCGTGGCAAACATAACAGCCACTTTATTTGCTCTAATCCCCACTGTGCCACTAATTACAATGTGGGATATTTTAATATATTTGTGTGTGCCTGGAGGCCCAGTGGCCCACAATCCCATTAATAAAATAGGTAATGGGTAAAAAATAAACGTTGGCCATCAGCCACACTGTTCTGCTATTTCATCAGTTGGTTAAAGGCAACTGTAAAAGAAATATTTAAAATCACCAAGTGCTAATTGCATTCTACTTGCCCAGGTAGAAAATGTTGATTGATCTAAAATAGGTCACAAGTTTGGTTGGTCTGCCTTGCATTTCTTAAAGTTAATCTTTTTTTAAAATGATCTCACAATTGATTGATACATGGAATCCTTTTGAAGTCTTATTTAAACAAAGATTACAACTTTTGTTACTTGCTGTAAAAATACTTCCCACCCGGGTTCCTTATTTGTTCCTCTTAATCTGTGTTTCAAATATGGTTGATAATCTGTATCCCAGGTTGATTAATGTGCTTTTCACTAATCTGCCTTTATTATTAAGCACTGGGTGGTTGACTTTCTACCTGTTGTATTTGTACCAGAAAGTTCCCTTTTTTATTATCAAAATTCTTTTCAAACACTGATATGACCTTTCTTTTTAAGTTTTACTTTGCTGCTACCTTTCTGATAAACCCAGTTTGTCTCACATGGTTTTTAATTTTACACAAAGATAGTACAGTAAGTAGTTCCCGCTTATCCATGGGAGGTACATTCTAAGACCCCCTGCTGGATGCCTGACACCAGGTAGCAGTGAACCCTTATATGATGTTTTTTCCTGAACATACATACGGCTTCTCCTTGGCATATCCAAATGTCACTACACTTACACTTTGGGGCCATTGTTAAGTACAATAAGGGTTACTTGGCCACAAGCACTGGATACCAGGTCTGTCGATCCGATCACCGAGATGGCTACTGAGTGACTAGCAGGCAGGTAGCATGTACAACATGGATACACTGAACTAAGGGGTGATTCACGTCCAGACAGGATGGAGACGAGAGGAATGGCATGGAATTTAAAGCTTATGAATTGTTAATTTCTGGAATTTTTCATTTAATATTTTTGGACCAAGATTAACCCATGGTAACTGAAACCATGGAAAGCAAAATTGCAGATTAGGGGGGCTACTGTGTACCACCCTCATGAGCTGTTTACAGAGAGGGTATTGAAGTCCTTAAAGATGCTTAAGCATAGCTAAAAGTATCCTTTGCTGTCAGGCACCTCTGTTTTATCTTAGCTGTCCAGTTACCCATCGTGTTAGTCAGCAAGAGCATGAAATGTCTAGTTGCCATTTTTGCCAGGAGGGAGCTACAGTAAGATGCAGTTGCTGTTGGAAATCCCAAGGAGCTTTGGGCCGTTCAGTCTCCATCCTCACTGTGGCATTGCCAGTTGGCATTTTGACACCCCTTTTTTCTCTTTCCCTTAGAAACCAATGGCATATCCTACTTTTTTCTCTCAGCTGCCACTACTTAACCCTGTCTCTAAGAGTTCCTCTCTTCCTAAGTCTAATTCACAAGTAGAATGCCAGTTCCCATTCCTACCCTCAGAGTCCCCAACAAGCAGCCAAACCTCACTACAATGGGACAGGTAGCCACGGGGTATAAATATCATAATCTTTAGCACTGCTCCGAAAGCCTTTTGTTAAACTGCACAGTGCTTTTTCCAAGATAGAAGTGAAGTGCAGTCAAAAAATTGCTGTTTAGCTGAAGGTGGCACAGCAGAGTTACTGTAAGGAGATCAGATGCAAGTCCATGGCACAACCCTAACGTTTAACACAGTGAAATCTATGTGTATGAAACATGGTGAGATCTAAGTGCCTTTTGAGGCCACAGGGCTGGCAACACAGCCCCCAACTGGGAAAGGCTTATCCCTCACGACTGTGGCCCAGGAAGACAAAGCATGTGAGGTACCTGTCACTCCCTGTAGGGACTGCATTAGCTGGTCACATGAAGCTCACAGGATGGCATTTTTAGTTTGTGGCAGGAGCAAGTTTGAGACATTAGTAGTTTGGCTTCTGTTCATAGCTTCGGGCTTTATTTTCTTCTGTCATTGCTGGGTCCTGGCCCACCTCTAACAATTCCAGGGCCTGGGGCATGAGTACAAGAGGAGGCCCACATACCGCACGTCTAAATATTTAAAAGTTATAAATCAAGCCAGCAAACTGTTAGATGAAATATGTTCTATCCTCCCACGTTGACAAATATACCTTCAAAATGACAGAATAAAAAATATGTGCAGAGTTATGGTTTTTATCTGACTGAAAGCCAGGAACTATCAAAAGACTACTTTAATGATTATTATGCGTTTCTTGGTGTTCTGTTAATGGGCCAGAGATATGATAGGTTGTAGATTGTAGATTGATAATTTGTAGGTTGTTATATATTAGTTCCATTAAAATTTTTTTATGGCTTTCATTTCTGCAAAATGACTACCTATGTTGTTTTACACAAGTTTTACACATAGTGTGTATTTTTTTGACAACAGTACCAAATGAGACAAACTTTCTTGAGTCATTGCAATTCTTACTTCTTAAAACTAATTATAATTTAGAGAAACTATGCTTCCCGGAGCCAGTAGCAACTATAATTCTCAATGAAATTCCTAAAGCAATACCAAATTTGCTAAGAATTTTAGCAGGTGTACTAAGAAGTTTGTACGTTGTGTTCAAATAGAGTAATGGGGTCATATGATAAATAATCATTATTGCAGAATATATTCAAAGTATAATTTCATTATAAAATCAGTATCATGCTTTATACATTATCCTATATGCGTGCAAACTGAAGAGCAATATGAATTGTTTAATGTGTTAGTTTTCTAAGGCTGCCATAATAAACTACCACATTGAATGGCTTAAACAGAAATGTATTGTCTACAGTTCTGGAGGCTCGAAGTGGGAGATCAAGATGTTAACAGGGTTGGTGCCTTCTGAGGGCTGTGAGGAAGAAGCTCTTCTGGTGATTTGCCAGCATTATTTTAAAATATATATATTTTTATTGATTTTAGAGAGAGGAAAGGAGAGGGAGATAGAGAGAGAAAAACATTGAAGTGAGAAAGAAACATCCATCTGTTCCCTCCTGTACACACCCCGACTGGGGACTGAACACACAACCGGCATATGTGCTCTGACCGGGAATCGAACCAGTGACCCTTTGGTGCACAGGATGACACTCAACCAACTGAGCCGTACCGGCCCAGGTTGCCAGTATTCTTGGCTTCTAGAGGCATCACTGTAATTTCTGCCTTGATATTCACATGGCGTTCTGCCTGTGTGTATGTCTCCGAGTTTCTGTTTTTTATGAAGACACCAGTTCATATGGTATCAGGACCCACCCCAATAGCCTCACTGGAACTTGAATACCTCTATAAAGACCCTATTAACAAGCAACGTCGCTTTCCGCGGTACTGAGTATTAGAACTTGAACGTATAGATTTGGGGGGGGGGGGACAATTCCACCCATAACACTTTATATTGAAAAATTTTTCTCAGCCATGTGAAACTCTTGCAAATAGTACGCTAATTTATGAGAACTTTCAGAAGCGCTGGTTGCAATATGAAGAAAAGCAGGGAAATGGATACTTGGTAAGAATAGGAATGACTGTTTGTTGTGTAAGAGTCTATGGCATTCAAGCTGGGAGGAAGAATCTGAGAAATGGATGAAGTCATCTCTTGCCTTGTTGGGATGCCAGTGCCGCGGCGCACAGACCGTCCCAGTTACCCAGGCACGGGGCAGGAGGCGCAGGGGGGCCTGGGGCCAGAGCAGCGCGGGGCACAGGAGCGGGCGGTAAAGGTTGGGGGCTGCTGTGCCAGCCCCGAGTGCCAGCCCCTGGGGGCAGGGGTTCCCACGCGTACGCTTCCCTCTCATCGAAGTGTTTTCTGTGCACCTTCGGCTGTGGGCTCAGGGCAGCAGTTGGCTTTGTTGCTATTGTCCTTCCTCTCCCCCCTCCTCCTCCTTCCCTTCCTGCCCCCCCTTTTCTTCTACAGTTTCACCGAGACATAGTTCACATAGTATAAAATTCCCCATTAGAAGCGTTAAACTCAGTGTTTTTAGTATAGTCACAGAGTTGTATTACTGCTATCTGTGTTACTACTATCTTACTTTAGAACATTTTTGTCACCTCAAAAATAAGCTCCTCTCAGGCCCCGGTAACCTCTACTCTGCTTCCTGTCCACGGGTTTGCCTGGCCTAGATACGTCACATCACTAACATCTTACAATATTTGTTCTCTTGTATCTGGCTATTTTTACTTACCATGATGATTTCGGGGTTAATCTACATTATAGCATGCATCACTTTTTTTTTTTTAGAGACATAGATATTTTAATTCTGTTAAAAACTTTATGATACAATTTTTTTTCATTGTACAAAATATTACAGATGTCCCCTTTTTTCCCCATTCACCCCTTCCACCCCACACCCTCTCCTCTCCCCTCCCTCCCCAGGCCTTGGCCACACTATTGTCTGTGTCCGTGGGTTATGCATATATGCATATAGATTCTTTGGTTAATCTCACCCTCCCATCCTCCCCTACCTTCCCTCTGAGATTCATCAGTCTGATCCATGCTTCCATGTCACTGTGTCGTCCTTTTAATGGCTGAATAATATTCATTTTTTGACTATACCATATTTTGTTTTATCCATTCTTCTGTTAATGGATATTTGGGTAGCTTCCGCTTATTGCCTACTCTGAATAATGCTGCACTGATCGTTCCTATATGAGTTTTTTGGGGGGGGGGGGTTTAGTTTGCTTGGGTATATACCTAGGGATGGAATTCCTAGGGCATGTGGTAATTCTGTTTAACTTTTTGAGGAACTGCAAAACTGTTTTCAAAAGGAGCTGCTCCGTTTTATATTCCTCCATGGAATGTATGTAGGTTCTAATTTCTTCACAGCTTCTCCAATGCATATTTTCCCTCTATTTATTTTTTATTATTATAACCATTTTAGTGGTTGTAAAGTTGTATTTTATTGTGTTTCTGATTTGCATTTTCCTAATGATGAATGGTATTGAGCATCTTTTTATGTACTTGTTGGCCATTTATATATTCCTGGAGAAATGTTTGTTCAAATTCCCTGCCCATTTTTTTAATTAGGTTTTTTGTCTTTTTTGTTTTTAATTTTTAAATTTTATTTTTGTTTAAAATATCACAGATGTCCCTTTTTCTCCCCAATGCCCTGTTCCACCCCATCCCACCCCCCTCCCCAGTCCCTCTCCCCACCATTGTCCGTGTCCTTGGGTTGAGCATATACGCATATAAATTCTTTGGTGACTCTCTCCCCCTCCACCCACCCGCCCCCCTCCATCCCTCTGACATTCGTCGGTCTCATCTATGCTTCCATGTCATTGAATCTATTCTGCTCATCAGTTTATTAAGTTCTTTAGATTCCACATATAAGTGAGATCATGTGGTATTTGTCTTTCGCTGCCTGGCTTATTTCACTCAGCATCATTTTCTCCAGGTCCACCCATACTGTCCCAAAGGGACAGCTGCATGGTACTCCATGGTGTAAACGTCCCACAGCTTTTTTATCCACTCATCTACTGATGGGCACTTGGGCTGTTTCCAGATCTTAGCTATTGTAGGTTATTTGTCTTTTTATTCTTGAGTTGTAAGAGTTCTTTACATATGTTAGATGCTCTACTATTATACAATACATGATTTACAAATATTTTCTTCCATTCTGTGGCTACCTTTTCATTTTCTCAATAGTGTTCTTTGAAACAAAATTTTTTAATTTTGATGAAGTTCAGTTTATTTTTTTATTTGGTTGGTTGTGCTTTTGAGAAAGCATTGCCTAATCCAAGGTCACAAGGATTTACTCCAATCTCTTCTAAGAGTTTTAGTTTTATAGCAGAGATGAGTACATATGGAAATATACTACGATGACATTTGAGGATGACTTAAAGGAAGTGAGAAAGCAGTGCTTCCAAATTCCTGGTGGGTATTAATCTTTGTAATTCAGGATCAACAAATTAGAATTCCTGGAAATTCTCAGAAATTTCTAAAATCGTAAGATACATTTACTTGCATGTTTCTAATTAATTATGATTTTCTATAATAATAAACAGTGAATCATTTTTCTCTGATACTGGAAAGTTTTTGTAAAGTAAAATTCAGTATAATTAAAGAGTTTTTGTTTTATAGTTTTAGCTTTTATATTTAGATTTTTGTCCATTTTGGGTTAATTTGTGTATATGGTATGAGGTAGGAATACAGATTCATTTTTTTGCATATGGAAATCCAGTCATCCAACATCATTGGTGGAAAAGACTATTCTGTACCCATTGTCTTGACAACCTGTTAAAAACCAATTGACTAAAAATGTGTTTATTTCTGGACTCTCAATTTTACTCCATTGATCTATGTGCCTATCCTTATGCCAGTTTCTCATTGTCTTTTTGTTGTTGTAACATACTTTTTTTTTTAAATTAAATTTATTGGGGTGACAATGGTTAATAAGATTATATAGGTTTAAAGTGTACAATTCCTCATAGGCTCGATTGGTAGGTTTGGAGTAAGTTTTGAAATCAGAAGATGTGAGTCCTCTGTATCAGTCAGTGTTCCACTGGAAAAACAGAGCCGGTTAAATTTTATATGTATACAGATATAAAGAGATTTATTGTAAGGAATTGGCTTATGCGATTGTGTAGACTGGCTAGCCAAGTTTGAAATCCACAGGGCAGAGTGTCAGGAGGGGCTGGCTAGACACTCCTGGCCAGATGCTCACCTGCATTCCACAGGTAGAATTTCATCTTCCTCAGGAAAACTTTACTCCTGCACTTAATGCCTTTTGACTAATCCAGTCAGGCTCACTCACTCTTTTATCCTAGATGCCCTCCTACAATTCATCAACTGATTATAGACGTTAATCACATCTACAGAGTACCTTCATGTTTGACGGAATTACTGTGGACTATATCTTGCCAAGTTGATACATAAAACTGATCATCAGCCCTGGCCAGTGTGGCTCAGTTGGTTGGGTATGGAGGGTTGCTGGTCCCATTCCCAGGCAGGGCAGATGCCCAGGTTGCAGACTTGATCCCCTGGGGTGGGGGGAGGGACGCAGCTGATCATTGTTACACTCTCACATAGAAGTTTCTCTCTTTTGCCTTCCTCTCTCTCTAAAAATCAATAAACTATTCTTTAAAGAAACCAACTGATCATCATATCCTCCAACACTGTTCTTTCTCAATAATTTTTTTGGCTATTCTGGTCTTGCATTTCCGTATGACTTTGGAGGTCAGCTTGTTCAATTTTGACAAGACGCCAGCTGGGATTTTGGTAGGGACTGCATTATATTTGTAGATCAATTTGGGGAGCATTGTTATCTGAATAACATTAAATCTTTAATCCATAAAATGGGGTGCCTTCTCATTTATTTAATCTCTTTCAAGGGTATTTTGTAGATTTTAGTTTACATGTTTTGCTCTTTTTATGTTAAATTTATTCCTATTTTATTGTTTCTTGTGCAATTGTAAATGTAATTGTTTTCCTAATTTCATTTTCAGATTATTTATTGACACTCTGTTGAAATACAACTAATTTTTGTTTTTGTTTTTGTCTTTTAAATATATCTTTATTGATTTCAGAGAGAGGAAAGGAGAGGGAGAGAGAGAGATAGAAACATCAATGATGAGAGAGTCATTGATCGAGCCCACAACCCAGGCATGTGCCCTGACCGGGAATAGAACCCCAATCGCCTGGAGCCTAGGTCGATGCTCAACCGCTGAGCCACGCCCTGCTGGGCCTAATTTTTGTGTATTGATCCTATATCCTGCACTCTTGCTGAGCTCTTTTATTAGCTCTAATAGTCTGTGTGTGTGTTCCTTAGGATATTCTATCTATAAGATCATGTCATCTGTAAATAGATATTATTTCACTTCTCTCTTTTCAATATTGATGCCTTTTTCCCCTGCCTAATTACTGTGGCTAGAACCTCCAGTGCAGTGTTGAACAGAAGTAGTGAAAACTGGCATCCTGTCTTTTTTCCTAATCTTAAGGGGAAAGCTTTCGTGATTCTAGCTATAGGTTTTTCATAGATACCCTTTATCAAGTTGAGAAAGTTCTCTTCTATTCCTATTTTCTTGAGTGTTTTTTAATATAAAAGGATGTTGGATTTTGTCAAATGCTTTTTCTTTGTCTATCAAGATGATTATGATTTTTCTGTCCTTTATTATATTAATGTGTATTACATTGATTGATTTTTTTTATGTTAAGCTAAGCTCACATTCCTGGAATAATTTCTACTTGGGCAAGGTGTATAATTCTTTTTTAGATGTTGCTGGATTCAGTATGCTAGTATTTTGTTGAAGATTTTTGCATCTGTTTATAAAAGATATTGGTCTGTAGTTTTCTTTCCTTATGATGTTTTTGTCTAGTTCTGATTACAAGTTAATACTGGCCTCTTACAATGAGTCGAAGAGGAATCTCTCATCTTGTATATTTGGAGAAGAGTTGTGAAGGATTTGTGATAATTATTCTTTAAATGTTTGGTAAAATTTACCAATAAAACCATTTGGGCCTGAACTTTTCCTTGTAGGAAGTTTCAAAATTACTAACTCAACTTCTTTACTTGTTTTAGGTCTGTTTAGATTTTTCTATTCTTCTAAGATTTGTAGTTTGTATCTTTCTAGGAATTTGTCCAATTCATTTAGATTATCTAAGTTGTTGGCACAGAGTTGTTCATAGTTTCCCTTATCATTCTTTTAATTTCTGTAGTATAAGTAACAGTATCTCTTATGTCTGATTTTAGTAACTCATATTTTCATTTGAATTTTTTTTTCTTGGCCAAGATTAGCTTGTCTAGCTAAAGATTTGTCAATTTTATTGATTTTTTTTCTTCAAAGAGCTACCTTTTATTGAAAGTGGACATTTAAATAATGCAATGTGGCAATTCTCAAAATCAGATCACCTCCTCTTTGATGTTGCTGTGTGCTGTTGCTGTTGTTAGGTGACTTTCCTGAACGAATTCACTGCAGCCTGTATTCCCTGTCATGTGCAGCTCCTGAAGTCTCTGCTGAGTTAGCTTAGTGGTCAGCAGACAATTAGACAGAGATTTCCTTAAACCAGTAAGTCTATATGTGGAATCTAAAGAACAAAATAAATGAACAAACAAAACAGAAACAGACTCATAGATACAGAGAACAGACTGATGGCTGACAGAGGGGGGGTGGTTTGGGGGGCTGGGTGAAAGAAGTGAAGGGATTGAGAAGTTCAAATTGGTAGTTACAGAATAGTCATGGGGAATATAAAGTACAGCACAAGGAATATAGTCGACAATATTGTAATAACTATGTATGGTGCCAGGTGGGTACTGGAAATATCAGGGGGAACACTTTGTAAAGTATATGATTGTCTAACCACTGTGCTGTACACCTGAAACTAACACAAAATAATATTGAATGCAAACTGTAATTGAAAAATAAAATTTAAAAATAATTTAAAATATCTTCTGCCCTATTAGGGCCCTTCCTCCCTTAGGACTTCCCATTTGGAATAGATTCCCAACTCCTTGCCCTGGCTCCCTGCCTACTTCTGTGGCCTCCCCTTGTCCCGCTCCCACCTCAATCATTCAGCTCCAGCCATGCTGACCGTGCTTCTGTTCCTTGGACACCCAGGCTTGTTCTGAGGCTTTAGGGTTTCTGTGCTAGCAGGTCTCTCTGTCTGGAAGGTTTTGCTCTGAAAGCTTTCTATGACACCCTCCTTCTTGTCATTCAGCTCTCACCTAAAATGTCACCTCCTCAGAAATGACCCCTGAATCTATGGTAGCCCCAGTCACTTTCTGTCTTATTACCCTTCTTCATTTATATCAGGGCATTTGTCACTACCTAGCATTTTTGTTTTATTCACTTGTTCATTTTTCTGCAAAATAAGCTCCCTGAGATCAGGACCTTGTCTGTTTCATGTACCACTCTCTCCCCAGTCTTAGGACATAGCCAGAATTCAATAAATACTCACTAAAAAAAAGAAAGAAAAGAAAAGAAAAACGGCATCTAAGGGTCCTCTTCTAGGAGATGGTGATAACAGTACTTATCTCAGGGTTGTCGTTAGCAGTAATGGGACAATGAATATAAGGTACTTAGCACCTGGTGAAACTTCATAAGTTTCAGATGAGTGAGATAATATTTGTTGACTGACTTCATTATCTCACCTGCCTTATGACAGATGGCAAATCCTAGCATGGAGCCTGGTGTAAAATTAAGTTTCATGAATTTAAGTTGTATTTCTTTTCCTTCATCCTCTGAGGCCTCCTTCAGAATCAGTCTATAAAGAGGACATGGTGGACAAAAGTATCTGTCCCATAGGATTATTGTGAAGATTAAATGAAATAATAAGATAATGTGTGTAAAGTACCTAGCCCTGTGCTTGGCTTATTAAGAGCTTAGGTTACTAACATCATCATCATCATCACTATCACCACCACCACCACCATCATCATCATTGCTATCGGAGCAAAGAGATCATGCCTTCTTTCCAGCTGGAGTCCTTCTGGACAACATTCCCTGCTGTAAACTCCAATAAGATGCCTTGAAGCCTTTATTTCTTTTTCTCTTATTGGCCTTTGGCTAAAGTCCCTTTCTGCAGAAAGACAAAGTGACCAGCTTTTGATGAATTCTTTCCTTCTCTTATCTGCTTCCAAGCCTCAGCCACAGTGAGGAAGTGTAGCTGGGTGCTGGCCCAGCCCAGGAAGTGATAATGTAATTTCCAACTCAAGATAAACTCAAGGATAACTTTCAACATAGATACTCAGGCAGCGCGAGGGCGGAGGTGCCTTGCAGGGGGAGACCGGGAAGTCATTCAGCAGCGGGGCCAGGACGCATGTGTGGGGGGGCACCGCTCCAGTGAAGTAGCTGACCTCCGTGTCTTCATCAAACTGCCTGAGACCCAGAGAAGGGCGGATGGAGGGAATGCGGAGAGATTAGATAAGAAGGATTTCCCAATCCCAGTGGGAGATAGTTCTAAAAGTACAGAAGGTTAAAAAGCCAAGCTCTTATATCCCAATCCACCCCCGTCACTCAACAATTCCCACTGAATGAATAGGGTGTGGAAAGCTTCCAATTAAAACGATGCTTGTGAATATTGGCAAACATATCCTTGTGTGCAGGGCACATTCAAAGAGAGAAGAGGGAAGATAAGTCCTTGCTTTCTAGGAGCACGCATTCTGCAAGCTTGTCCACCGGGCTGTGGGCTTCTCAGCCGATGTGTTAGTCATGATCGTATCTCCACACCTAGCCCGCCACCTGGTACGTAGCGGATACTCAACAAATGTGTGTTAAATTGAACATCAAGAGTCTCTGTCCTGAAATCTTTTCTCCGCATATGACAAGGTTTTATTCATTTGCTCAACACATTTTTATCAAGCTCCTTCTATGTTCCAGGCCTCTGATTCTTAGAAGATGTTTTTAAGCCATACATGTGGGTGCCAGGCAACACAACCGATCTAAAAGTCCTCATTCTACACCATTTACACTTCCCCTTTCCGCGTTTATGAGTATTAACACCAGCTTCTGCTATAAGTTACAGAGCAAGTGCTTTTCAAGCGTTCACCCAACTCTGGCTGTGGGTGAACCGAAAATGCCAGAGGAATCAGAGTGCGGTTTATAGCACTGCTTCTCAAATTGTAATGTGTGTATAAGTCACCTGGGGGTGTTGTTAAAGGGTAGGTCTAGGGCCTGAGGCTCTGCATTTCTAACTGGTCCCAGCAGGTGCTGATACAGCTAGTCCACATGCTTTGAGAAGCAAGGATTTAGACAAAAGTTACAGGTCTGGGTTCTAGTTCCCTATTATCACTAGCCAGTGACCCTGGGCATATTGCTGACCTGCTTTAGATCCCAGTTCCTTTATTTGCAAACTGAAGAGCTTGAATTTAGTCTCACCGAAGAGTTACTCTAACTCTAAGTTTTATGACTCATTGAAACTCAGTTTGCTGTTTTCTTTATTTATAGTAAGACCTCTTCAAGTTCTGGATCTCATGCCATTTGCTCTTGGGCTCTCCTTCTCTGCTCTGAGGTGTTAATAGTCCTTTTTTATCTACCATGTGCTTGCATCCTGCCCATTCCGAGCATGATGTTGTGCAGTTAGGTCAGTCAGTGAGAATGATTTTACAGAGAACTCCCACACGGGAAACCCCCGCCAGCACCATCACCGAGTTCTGAAGGGGTGAGGCAGTGTGGCTTCCTGGGTCAAGGGGAAAAAACTATGGGTTTTGCTCTTTAGTAGCAGGCTCTGTTTATATCCTACTAAAGAGAGCAGCATTTTCCTCCCATATTTCTCCACTGGCCTCCTGCCTGGTAGGCCGAGTGGCTCTGTGTGAGGTTGAGCAAAGGGGCTGCGGCAGGAGGCAGGGTGATGTAGTGGTGGACACAGCCTTCTGATGCCTTCAGGTGGGTGTTTTTAAATGCCGATCAGATGATCTTGTTGCCTCGCTAACAGGCCCTGAGGGTTGATGGGAAAATGAGGACACTGGTTTGCATGTGTGACTTGTGAATACAGGTTCATTATTGAGTTACACACTCAGAGTTTTCTAAGGGAAACAACCAAATCTTACAACAAACAGTTAATGAAATGTTAAGAATAAGCTTGACTGTGTTAAAGGGTAGCTAAGCACAATGATGTATTCTTTGCATAAATGACGTAATTTGCATTTGATTTTTTTCAGCTTAATGTTCATGTTTCTTCTCTCTTTGGTCTCTGGTCTGATGTTTATAATCAGTGTCAGTGCTCACAATTTCTCATTGCTTCTGTCTCCCTCAAACTCACACACACACACACACACACACACACACACACACATACACGTTCATATTTATATATGCTCCCAAAGCAATAGCAAGGGTCCCATAATCTTGGGCACTGCTTCTCAACTCAAATTATCCATTAAAATTACCCAAAGAGCTTTAAAAATTACTCATACCCAGGCTTCTCCTCAGACAAATTAAATCAAAATCTCACAGGCTGATGTCCAGACATGATGTTTTATCAAACATGGATGGATTCTGAAACCATTAAGTTATTTCTTGTGAATGCAGCCAGATTTGAGCACCATCCTCTCCTACCCCCCTTCTTGCCTGAAGGAGGCTTGCATTAGACTGCCCAGTTCTAAAATATTGTAGATACCAGAGGACTGGACGCAACAGAAACTCTGAGCCTGGATATCACATGCCTACTGCACCATCAGGACCCAAGCAGGAAAGCAGAACCAACTCTGAGAATTTAACTCGGGGAAATTAATGTAGGGAATTGGTTACACGGGTCATGGAATTGTAGAGAAGACAGGGATGGTGAAGCTACTTAAAGATCAGCAACAGATGGAAACCACAACCATGCCTACACTGGAGGGACAAAGAGCAGGGTGGTTTTTCCTGGAGCCTAGGAGGAGGGTCGCCTGTGGAGGCTGGAATGATGGCAAACCTGTTGTGTGGGCTCCGGGGCCATGAGAGGCGCTCTCACCTGTCTCCCAAGACTGAAAGCAGGCAGAGAAACAATGGGCCTTCGAGCTACCCGACACAGGAAGCCTGAGAATTGCAGCTGCAGAGGCCACTTCCCTTGTGGATGCTGAGCAGAGCGGGGTAGGGGTAGGGAATGATGCTGAGAGCACACGGCCCAACGCTAGCACCAGTACCCCAGAGTGACTTCCATGCCACTAGAGAGCTGGGGATGGAGGAAAGTGGGCTAAGAGGGAACCAAGTCAAAAAGAGTGTATTCAAAGTTGCTGACCCTGTCCAGCCTTCAGATGGAACCATCCAGTGGACAGTTTGTATTGTAGAACCGGGACCTAGGACAGAGGTCAGGAAAAAGTAAAAAAGTCAGGATTTCTAGCCATGAAAGGGTACTCTGATGGTTAGAGCACAGAGAAATTTGATGTTTGGGGGTCAAATGAGAAGCATTCTGTCAAACTTGGAACCTGGCTGGGGTGTTGGGAAGATGTGTGAGACATCTTCCAGTGCAGAGCCCCATCCCAGTCCCCAACCACATCCCTTTAGCCAAGAGAGATTTCCTTGGCTAAAACATTCCAGAACTCACAACTTCTCCAGAATAGTGCTTGTTTGAATCAGTATAGGGCTAAAAATAAGAATTCAAAATATGAGAACGTCAGATTTCAAAGCAGCATTCTGCAGGCTACATTTCCTCTTGGATTAAAAAATATACATGTGTGTGTGTGTGATTGGGTGATCATCCTGATTAAAGATAAAGGGTAAAATGCAAAGAGAAACCCCATGAAGCTGCAAAGTACAATGTTATTCTTTTAGATTAGGCTTCATCTGGAAACAGTGCACCACGTGGCAGGCAGATGCCGCAGAGGGTCAGGACAGTGGGAAGAGGCAGCCAGCGTAGCTCCCGTGTCTGAAGCCAGGGCAGCAAAGCGACTGGGAGACCATGGCTTTGAGTGGGTCCCGGGCTCAGCCTCCAAATAGCTACGGGTACCTGGCTCCCTGGGACATCTTCGTTGCTTTTGCTGCCCTTTTTTTGGTTGTGGTAAACTATACATTACAAAATTTACCATTTTAACCATTTTAAGTGTAAGTTCACAATGTTGTGCAACATCACCACTATCTAATTGCAGAACAGTTTCATCATCCTAAAGGGACACCCCAGGCCCATTAAGCAGTCACTCCCCATCTCTCCCTGACTCCCAGCCCTTGGCAACCACTAATCTGCTTTCCGTCTCTGTGGATTTGCCTTTTTTGCACATTTTATAGATGGAATCATGGAGTATGTGGCCTTTTGTGTCTGGCTTCTTTCATTTAGCATAATGGTTTCAGGATCCATCCGTGTTCTAGCCTGTATTTTCCCTGTTTTTTGATGACTTTGAAAGACTCCCTGGCATAGTAGTAGAAGGCCTGGCATAGCAGCCACGCAGACCTATGCATCTGAATTCCAGGCTCCTTTGAGTTTCTTTTTCTTGAGCAACAAAATGAGAATGTCCACCTCAGGAGTCCTTGGGCAAGTTCATTTGCTAATTTTAACTATTCATTTGCTAATTTGGCAAATATTAAACGAGCAGGTACTGTGTGCCAGGCCAAGGCTTTAGGAATACATGGGTGAACAGCACCAGGCAAGTTCTTTGTCCTTGTGGTACTTGCTTCTAGTAGGAGAAATAGACAAGCACAGAAAAAAATAAATATAATGGGAAGACTGGGTGATGTGCAGTTGTCTGGGGTTAGGAAAGGGCTGCTTTTAACAACTTGGTGAGCAAGTTTTCTGGTAAGAAGTTGAGTTGACATTTTAGCTGACATCTGAGGAATGGAATGAGCCAGGGTGTGAAGAGCTGCGGGAAGAAAGGCTATTCTAGGCAAGAAAACAGTAAGAGCTCAGGCCCTGAAGTAGATAAGAGTTTGGCACAATCATGTAATGGAAAGAGGGCCAATGTGGCCAGAACTGGGTGAGTGAGGGGTGGAAGGAATGACGTGAAGTTGAAAAGATAAGCAGAGGCCAAATCTTGTGGTGGTGTGTGGACATCAAAACGCAAGAGGGATGGAGCCATGAGAGGGTTTTAGCTGAAGGAGGGATATATTCTAATTTATGCTCAGAAGGCCACTCTGGCAGCTGTGTGGAAGCTGGGGAGGGTCTGGGCGGGAACTGGAAGACTAGTAAGGTGGCTGTTGTACTTGTCCACATGTGAAAATATGGTGGTTTGGTGACTTGGGCTAGGATGGAAATAAGTTGTTAAAAAGTAAGAAGAGCTGAGATGGCCTGGGGAGGAGACAAGTATGAAAGATGAAATCACTAGAAGTAAACAGAGTAAATGAAATCAAATGAAAAAATGTATGCAAAAATGCCTAACAGAGCCTAGGATGGAGCTGGTATTTAACTCTTGTCCTGTTCCCCACCCTCACCTACACATCCCCACGTACAGGCTCAGAAAGCCCGGTGGCTCTTTAACAAAGCCTATATGGGTCTTATCTTCATCTATGTTTTTTTGCTGTTAGGAATGAGTGGGAACTGCATGTGCATATAACTGTCATGGGGTAAAGAGAGCATAAATGACCATTCCCTATTCAACTGGAACACTCGGCCTCTTACAGCAGCCTTGGCCTTCAGCGGGTGACCTAAAAGTGGAGTTCTGTGGGATGAAGCACTTGGCCCTGTGCTAGGAGAGGAGGGGAAAGCAATAAAGAAGGTATTCCCTCCTTGTTCAGCTGCTAGAGCCCAGCCTGAAGGGCAGTCCCTTCCTCCGCTCTCCAGAAGCATTTGTGCTTCCCCAGTTTACACTGTTTTGTGGCCCAGGGTTTAATTCTCCAAGCAGGACCACTCATCTTTGTGTCCACTACCTCTGGCACAAAGAGGGCACTTGATTGAGATCTAAACAATCAATGAGTAACGGAACACACCAGTGCTGCCTGGCTTAGAGCAGAGAATCTTCTGGGGCTGCAGAATTACCTGTGAGGTTTTCTCTTCTGTAATCAATATATAGCATCAGCTCAAAGGTTCGTGAGGATTAAGTGTGATAACTTGCGTAATTTACTTAGCATGGTGCCTGGCACATAGTAAGCCCTCAATGGAAGTTTGCTATTTGTCCTGTTATTAGGGGTCGTTTTTTTGTGGCTTCTTCTTGTGGAGTTGTATATAAATGGCCCATGGAGACTCCTTCTGGGGCCCTGGATTGTGAGGGGAATGTGGGCCAGTCTCCAGGAAAGAAGGGCCCTGGTACCCAAAAGGCCCTCCAGTTCTCACTGTCACTAGGGACTTAAAAGTGGAATTAATAAAGTGCTGCAGGTTTGCTGCCAGCTTCTTTACGGGCTGATTTTCTGCGCGTCGTGTACCAGATGAGACATAAGGGATTGCAAATGTGAGTGGAAAGTGGGATATTGTTGGCCAGGGCCAATGTAAATATGTTTGTGGGGGAGGGCAGAACAAAGGCCCGAAGGCCTGATGCTGACAGAAACCATGTTATTGTTTAATATATGACTTCATCCTAGTAAAAATGATAGGTCCCTCAGGCCTGCCAGGGACCAGGAGAGCTGGGTTATCTGTACCTACACAGGGCGGGAGCCTCAGTGGGGCTGGCAGCCTGCATGTGACCTTGACCCAGCCCCTGCCCCCAAACCCTCAGGGGCTTAGTGAATGGTGCTCACCTTGGAGTCAGAAATTTAGAGCCCAGCTTTGCCAGGCACCAGCTTCAGCACAGCAGCCTCTGTTCCCCCCTAACGTAAATTCAGAAAACAACTGAATCCCCATAGACTAGTTGTGGTGAATAAACAAGAGAAATAAGATAAACAAGATTGAAAAGAAATGTGAACTTAAAGAGAGTCTTTGGTATTTGCACTAATCTCACCCACTTGTGAGCGCCCTCCCTGCCCCCAACGCAGGAAGCATTGCAATTCCCGGCTCCATCCCCAGCCTCCCCCCTCCTCACCCTGCCCTCTGCTTAGCTTACCTCCTTTATGTAAAGCTGTTTGATTTCATTAGGCCCTTTGCATGGGGTGTAAAGGTTGCTGGGCTCTGAAAGTGGAAGGCCAGGAAAACCTAAGAAAATATTGGCCACTCCAAGTCCTTCTTCTTGCCCAGCCAGCCAGAAGATCCCAGCTGCTCCTCTGCCTGCTCCTCCCCCTTCATCTGCCCCATTACTTTCTCCATTTCCCCATCATCAGTGGAGAGAAGGAAGCATAAGACTTTCATGGCAAAGGGGAACCTCCGTGAGCATCGAGAGGAAATTCTTAAGCAGTGAGCCGAAGCATTTATTCAATGCCATGAACATGGGGACCCAAGAACTGGACTTGGTGAAGCTTTCCAGTTTGCCACTCTCTTTCCATTTTCTTCCCCTGAAAGTTTCCACTGGAAATTCCCCAGCTTTGGTTTGAGCACTTGGCTCTGTAATCTTGGAGACATTCAGCATGTACCCCACAATTAAGACTTTGCAACTCCACGCAGTGTTTCTTAAGAGAAAGTTAGATGCAATTAGATCATTTGAAGATGGATTAGCCTGCCGTCTGCACAATATTAAGAAAAATCACGTTGGCAAATGACGGGGCCTCTTTGAAGAGCTCTGAAGGAAAGCCACTAATGAGCTCTACACTGGGTTTCCCCCCTGTTCCCGAAGGGTTAACACAATTTGTGGGAAAGGAAAAAATCCCCTGTGGTATTAAAATGCTGTGTCAGAGATTTGTAAGCTCTCCTTTGTAGCTCTGCCCCTAGGCCTGGCTCACTGCAGTTAGAGCAGGTTAATAAGAGCTCTGTTGCTGCCTGGCAGTTCCTAATGGGGTTTTGGTCTGGTGCCTGACCAGTGAAGAACAGTTATTATCGTTATTAGTATGATTATTATTAAAGTGCCGAGGAATTTGATTCAATAAGGTAAGGGACATCTGTTGTCCTTGCTTGCCCAGTGTCCATTCATCCTTCTTTTGACAAGAGCAGCTGGCTTCTCCTTCGGGAAAAACTGCCTCCCGTCTACTCTCAGGCCTGGTGGAGCTGGCTCTGTACCCAAATTGGGGTGACCACATGAGCCAGCGGCTCAGTTGCTGTGCTTGAGAACTAACCCTGCCCCAAGCCACTGCTCTTGTCAGTTACCTGAGCCTATAAACACCTCTTTCCTCTACCTCCCACCCTCCTGTTTGTTTGTTTGTTTGTTTGTTTTCGGCTTCTGCCAGGTAGAGTTAGGATTTCTGTCATTTGCAACTAGGAATCCTGATTAACACAAATTTGAAGGAACATACTATACGAGGCACTCTGAAGGGATACAGAAGAAACCCAGAAAAAATCCTCTTACTCTTAGGAACCACCACCTTAGAGAGTCAAGCCTGAGGTACGTTAACTATTTAAAAGATTAAACAATGTGGAGTATGATAAGATGAGATAGAAAATGTGTTCTGTGGGAAGTCAGGGGAGAAAGAAATTGATGTGGCAGGTGGGGCTTCCTGGCAGAGGCTGAACTTGAACTGGGCCCTAAAGGATGGAGAGGATTCCGTGAGACCAGGGGGTGTCAGGCTCTGCACAAGGCACTGGGGGACCGTGGTTACAAGGAAGGTCTGCTGTGAGGAGGACTCGGGAAGTGGATTTTGACATACAGTCAGGGCAGATGCCAGAGCACTTGGAATCCCAGGGTGAAGGTTTGAACTTGCCTGGGTGGATCTCCGTGTGGGCTTAAGTTCAGGTGAAGAAATCCACACCAGATTGTGCCAACTTTTTTAGCAACTGTATGGCACCGTATGTTTCACCTGTGTTTATGAGGAGCTGGTACAGGGGAGAAGGGCCACTGACCCTGGCTCTCGCCCTTAATAACTGAGTGACAATGGGTGAGTTTTTTAACCTCTCTGACTCTCAATTTCCTCCTCTGCATGTTGGAGATAATCATAGCTAAACACTCAGGGTGCATATGAGGACAAGGTGAGATAAGCCTATGTAGGAGCACTCAGAACAGTACCTGGCACATGATACTCACAGTAGGTAACAGCTGGTGAGTGCGTACTAGTCCCCCAGGCACTGTGCTAAATGCCTGGCCTGCCTTCCCTCATCAATCCTCCCAGTAGCCAGGGCTTAAAAAAAATGTTTGCTGAATCTGATTTGGGGTAATAGTTTCATTCCTGTGCTTAACCAAACAATAGGCCTTATCAGAGTTCAAATTCACTGTCCAATGAGACCTGAGTATATTACCAGAACATTCTCAGGAAGTGGAGGTTATGAGTTCTGATTTTTTAATGCACATCTTAAATTTTTTTAAACTTCATAGAGTCATACTACAGAACTTTTAGCGAATAGGTGAGAAGGAAAAAAATGTAGACATAACTCCACTACCTACAACAAAACCATGATTTCCTAGTAGGGGGTGAGGTTAAGAGTATCTGCTTCTAGTTTCATCAGTTATGCACAAGTGTGACCTTAGACAAGTTCCTTTAACATCTGTCAGCCTCAGTTTTCTCATCTAATCTAATGGGATGTTGATAGAAGCTTCCTGACAGAGTTTCTTTGGTAAGGATTAAATGAGATAATTCATACTTTATAGAGCACCTGGCACATATACACACTATTAAATGTTACTCATGCCTTTCAGTCATTTCCCCCGTTCATCTTCCATAGGGTTGCAATAACCTGTCTGTACAAGTGCTTTCATCTTTTCCTGCTTAATATTGTACCTTAGATATTTTTGATATAGTAACATAATCTCCCCATTTCTCACTGCTAATGTATACGTTCTCCAGGCTGATATCACTGTAATTTATCAACTTGTCTCCCCTTTCTTAACACTTATCAATAATGCTGCCCTTCCCCCCTTTATACATGCGCTCTGTGGTTCTTTCTGAGTTCTGGTCTCAGTGCACCGTTTCTGTGAGCTCAGATTATGATTCCGCCCACACCCTTTCAGAAAGTAGCAAGAATGAGTGACACTCAAATTAGCAAAGACCTCTGACAAATTGTGGATTATGCTGGTCTGACGGACTGCCACAGGGAGATATGATTGTCATTATTTTTCCATCAGTGAATTCCCTCTGGTGTGATCATCTGTGCCTCATCTTTCAAGTGGTTTTGCTATGAATCTGAGTGTCAGCTCGGTCTCCCTGCCTTCTTGCTGACAGAGCAGGGCGAGTCCCAGCACCTTTTCACTGGAAGTTATTTCCTGGTCTCCTGAATCTTATTTCTTGGAGTAGGATGGATTCTGCAAAACAATTTGAGGCTGTCTTCCAGTTGCAAATCAAAGCCTCACCCTCTTTTTTGGGGTCCTTTAGAGTAAGGGTTCTCTGAGTTCTTTGAAATCAGACCCTCCTGCATACACCTGGAGTTACCAGTAAGCCTGGCTGGCAGATCCCCTGGCTGATGGACACACAAAGCGAAGGGCAAAGGTGAGTTTTTCATTTCTCTCCCAGGCCCAAAATGCCTTTGAAATCTTTATTATCTGCACCATCAGGGATCATGCAAACAGCTTGAGGAAATCCTAAAATTGTGTTTGCTCTAGGTAAGCATTTGGGTCAAAGGAAAGATCTTTGCATGACTTCCGATGGACAGAATCTTGTCTCAGTTTAGAAAAGGCCACCAAGAACAGAAAATGGAATTTAGCATTTATGCGGTACATTGAGAAATAGTTTCTGAAGGATAAATAGCAAAGAAAATACCCTAAAGCAGTGTCACTATCCTGCAAATCTCAGACCCCATGAACACTTGGAGTGAGTAGTAAAATTCATGAACTATCTATAATATTTCAGAAGTTCTACTGGTAACTATATATTATATATTTTTAAACAACACAGGACAACTAAAGCTACAAATTTATTTGTTTGCATCAATCGAACTAGATCATTTAAGTGAGAAAAACATTTTCATTCTCATTCTAATTAGCAGCTTTCATTGATAGTAGCATTTGGATGTATTTACATGTTATTTTAATAAATTTTGGTTAACTTTTAATATTTTACAAAATATTCATTATTGTAATAATAATAAGGGGAACAATTACTTTATTTAATTAGCTATTAGTTAATTGTTATTGTTTAAAAAGCTGTGTGGCCTCGGATAAGTTAATTAACTACAAATAAGGTCACTTATAAGGTGTGTGGTCCTGAACTAGTGACTTACACTACCAGAGCCTCAGTTTCCTCATTTACAAAAGAGAAATAGTATCCTCAGCTCACAGGATTATTATGGGGAATAAATGGCACAGTATGCAAAGCGCATGGTATAGAGGCCAAAGACCTGCCTGACACACAGTAAGAGTTCAATGTATTAATATTTTTATAAAATCTGCAAATTTATATATTAGACAAAAATATCCGAAGCAGGGGTCCTTGGGGGCAAGAAGATGTAAACTTCATAAAGGGTTCTTGGTGAAAAGGTGGGAGGCCAGCTCTTTGGCTTTGACTAGAGTTGGTTTACTTAAATAAGACAATTATCAATACTGTCATCAGAATAAAGTGCCCACTAAAATTTATCTCCATTTCATAGCTACCAAGCAACATTTTTTTGAGCGCTTTCACACCTGGCATAACATACCTGTCTCCCTGTACCTCGGGGGCTGACATTACCCCAGTTCCTAAAGGCAGCCGTGGAGCCAAATGCTGTGTCTGGGGAAAAAGAAGCTGACAGGCAAGTCCTCTGATCCTTGCCCAAGGGCCTGCTTTGTGACTAGTGGCGTAAATGCCGCTTTTGTTTCGTTTTCAGTGACTGGCCCACAGCTGAACCCAGAGAGGCAGGCTGCTCAAGGCAGCCCTGGCCCACCAAGGACAGACCTACCGACCTGAGCCAAGAGATCACTCTGCCCCGGTGATCCTGCCTGGTGGTTCTCCCCACTGGGGAACCAGTATCAGGGGATGTCGGTTTCCCCTTTGGCATTCCAATCCATTCCAGATTTCATGGGCGTAAATTGGAGGTTTGAAATGTAATATCACTACTAAAAAAGCCAGAACCTTCCACATAGAACCAGTATATTCTTGTTAATTATAAGACCTAATAATTGCTTTGTACTCATTCAAGTAAATTGTCATTCACTCATTTATCAAATATTAATTGAGTTCCTACTAGGTGCCAGGCATTATATTAGAGACATATAGATGGAAAAATGGCATTTCTGCTCTTAGAATCTGGTGGACTAATGGAGAAATTGTCACCTGCTTAGACAGGTATAGCATAGTGTCCTGAAGACAACAATGGACATTTAGAGAAAAGGAAAAAGCCTGTCTATGGGTGCTAATAATAATAATAGCTACAACTTACCAAGCATTTACTCTGCCCCTCACTGCACTGACTACTTGGCATATATTATCTCATTTAATTCTTAAAATACACTTATAAAACAGATTATGTGATTGTCTGATTATCTTCCTATGTCTCTAGAGAAGGCTATAAAGGAGATCTCATCTGAGGTTCATGTAGAGAAAGGAGACTTAGTACTCTAGCACTCTGGTTAGAAAAAAGGAAGGCCATGTTTGTGTTGGTTTTTGAATTGGAAAGCCTACACATATGGGTGGAATGTGAGAAGGGACCAATGAGAAAGAAACTAAAAAGACAGGACAGAAAGAATGATTGGTGGAGACAGATCTTCACCCTCCTTAGACTGGAGACACTAAACCACATAGGCACGTTTGTAAGAATAGGTGTTGGGGGGGTGTCCCAGGTAGGAGGAGGCAAAAGGGAAGGATGTGATCTTGAGCATTGTACCTGCCTGATGTCTGTTCTGTCTGTCCAGTTAAAGGTAAGTCTTATGAGCGGAATGAAAGTGAAGGAGTTTTTAGGGTCCTTGATGAAAGGGGTAAACGGTTGGAATCACTGTTGAGTGCACTTGTTAGGTGCTTGATGACATACCTTTGGATCATGAGAAAGAGCGTGTGTTCAAAGGATGAAGAAGAGAGTGACCGGTGGGGAGAAAGGGGATGGCATGTGAAAAACAGTTGAATGTAGTTGGAATGGTTGATTGGAGTGGAGAGCAGATGAAGAGGAGGACACTTAATAGGTGCTTTCAGGGTCTTCTTTCAGACCTCTAAATGAGAGAGTGGACTTATTTTGTGTTGGTTTAGGGTATAGAACCAGTTCCAAAAAGTGGCCCTTGCTAGGAGGCAGATTCTATCCCCCAAATCACAAATTTATAAATAAGTAGTGCTATCCAACAATGGAATAATCTGCCTGGTGAAGGGTTTCAGTCATCTGTCAAGGATGTTGTACTGGAAATTTTGTAAACTTAATTAGATGACTTCTAAGATTCCTTTTAATACTAAAATTATATGGATATGTAACATGTGGAGTATCCAAATAGAGGAAAGCCAGTCTCAGCATTCTTTCAGGTTGTTCTGCTTTCTGAGCATGAGAGTCTTGACGCTGATGTTCAATAGGGTTTATGCAGTTTAATAACTGTAGAAACAATCTTGGAATTCTTGTTAATTCCAGGAGGATTTAAAAAATAAAAAATATATATCTTTATTGATTTCAAAGAGAGGAAGGGAAAGGGGGAGCGAGAGATAGAGACATCAATGATGAGAAAGTCATTGATCGGCTGCTTCCTGCACGCCCCCAGCTGGGGATCTAGCCCGCAACCCGGGCATGTGCCCTGGTCAGGAATTGAACCACGATCTCCTGGATCCTAGGTCAATGCTCAACTGCTGAGCCATGCCTGGCCAGGCCAGGAGGGTTTTTTGAATATTGTCAGAAGCCATGCTCTAGTGTGAGCATGATATACATGATATTATCTAGTTAGCATGATATTATCTATTTAGCAAGCATGATGTGTTTATAATACTTATCCTCACTTTGGAGAGGGTTTCTTTCTATTTCATGCCGATTGCATTTCACTACAGATCTGGAGAAGACCATTAGACATGGGGACTAACAGAGGCTCGTCCTCATCTGATTTGGAGTCCTCACAAGATGTTTTGTACATCTTCCATGTCGAGTAACTTTCTTTTCACTTACCCCCTGCATCAGGATTAGCTGTTTCCTTTTTGGAAAACCATTAGTCTATTTCAGTGGTTTTCAGCTGGGGGTGATTTTATCCTCAGAAGACATTTGACAATGTCTGGAGACAGTTTTGATGGTCATCACTGGAGAGGGGTGCTACTGGCCTCTGGTGGGTAAAGGGCAGGATGCTACTAAACCACGACAGTGCACAGAACTCTGGGAACAAAGAGTTATCCAGCTTAAAACATCAATAGTGTTGAGGCTGAGAAATTCTGGTTTATTTTTAAGTCTTTCTTCTAAATCAGCTGCTATCAACACATTCTGTAAAATACTGGGTGCCTACTTTTATTTTCCAGTTGAAGAGCTGTTGCATGGCTCAGTGCTCTGTCTCTGTCAACTGCACACCCTACCCATCACTTTCTTCATGCCGTAGCATCAAAGGGGACATTTTTAACTCCCTTTGGCTCAAAAAGTCACTTCTTGGTTGGAATCCAAACAAGAGATGCATCTCTCCCTGGATAAAGTCAGTAATGCCATGACTTTCAGAGTGGCAGCATCAGATAGCTCCTAACTACAGCAGCTCTGGGCTATGGTGCAGGTAGAAGCCAAGCTGCAAATGCAGCTGCATGGTGCCTAATTTTGTGTAAGACCTTGTATCGTCTTTAAAAGGCTGAGTATTAGAACTCAACCTTGAAGGACCCCTACAGTCTTCCCAAAGCCAGAACAAGTCCAAGACAGCAGTACCGATGCAAATGTGACTTTAGCACAAATACACATTGAGAAAATAGTGCCTGACTTGATTACTCCTAATCTTTGACCCTCAGAGAGCCCCATACAACTCATGCTACATGTACCCACACCTCTAAATCCCAAATCAGGCTAAAGTTTTTAGGGAATTAGATCATAAACTAGCCCTTTGTAGCTTCCAGATCTTCTATCCCCTGAAGAATCCTAGGACAGCATCCTTTTGTGACCCAGCATGCATAGCCTGACCCAAAGCAAATAACCCAGGGTTGAGATTTCTCTTTTCATCTTTTACTTTTTACAGGCCAGTTGGCCTCAGAGAAATCATTCAAACTCCTAGAACCTAGATTTTCTCATCTCTGAAATGAAGATATATATATTCCCATTTCTGGAAATCCATTGTGAGAAAATATTCTTAAATTCTGATAAAACTTTATGTACGGTTATGTATGGCTTCATTATTTAACATTAGACATCATTATGGAATAGATTAATTATGGCACATGTACAGGATGAAATGTTATGTGTCCATAAAAAAAATAATGTTCATAAAGAGTTTATTGACTAAGAAAATGCTTGTGCTCTAATGTCAAGAATGAGAAACGCGTTATAACACACATGCGCATGCGCATATAACATGATGTCAACTATATAAAGTCTGTAGAAAAAAGTCTGGAAGGAAACCAAGCTGTTACCAAAAGTTTTACTTAGTTTTATGTTAGTACATAGATAACATTTTTAATAAAATAATTTAATGCTAGGGTATACAATATTTTCCCCCCTTTAAAAGCAGAGCATATAATATTCAAGTTTGAGAAACCTTGATTTAGAGCTCTGAACAGAACTGAGTCTGCAGATAAAAAGTTTGGAGTCATGGGTATTTCAGCAGAGGTCAATTCATGGATAAGACATCTGAGATGAGCCTGTAATGTGAGAAGAGACAAGAGCTGAGGACCGAATCCTGGGAAACCACAACTTTTAGGGAATGAGTGAGGAAGACAAGCCAAGGAAGAGAATAAGCTGATGGCAGTAATCAATACGAGCTAGCAATCTATATGGATTAGAGTGGTGGTACTGAGAGAGGGAATGATAAAGCTGAGAAGCATTTTAAAAGCACTTAAGAATTACAAATTGAATGTAAGAGATAAGGGTATTGGAAAAGCTAACACACCAAAGGGAGAGATAGGATCATTTAAAAGGGAAGCAAATATGGAGGGTGGGGGGTGGGCTGGGAGGGAGGAAAAGTTAACCTTAGTTTTGTATGGATTGTGTTTGAGATTTTCTTTCAAGAGAGAGCCTACTTTAAGAAATGCAATTAGCTGACAGCTTGTAGCTGCAGGGCCTGGGACATCTGTCATAGCATGTAAGCAAAGGTCACACTTTCCCCAGGTAGCTTGCAGTCAACCAGTGACTAAACTCCAAGGGGGTAATAGAGCTGAGCCTTTCCACCCCATGCTGTTCCCCTCTAATAGACCGTCACTGCTCTGGGGCCTCTCCACTGGGGGGCCCGGACTCTCAGAGCTGCACCGTGGTCTCATGCTCTTCTTTCCCAACCCTCCTTCCTTGCCTCCTTCTCAGATGTCAGTTTGAAGCCTCTCCCAGCCTGCTTCACTCTTTTGCCCCTTTACATCAACAAACATTACTGCCTTCGCCCTCCCCTCCCCCACCCTGAGTTTCCTGTACTTTAATTCCATCTTAGCATCTGCTTCCTGAGGACTGGAACCAACACAGGCGATGGTTGCACATCCAAGTGGAATTATGTTGGAAAGCAAATAGTACAGGGTCTTGAAGCCAATCAGGGCTGAGGGATAACTGAATCCCAGGGGCCTTTCAACAGCATCATCAGAGGGAGGAATGGAGGACCTAGGTTTGAGCCTTAAGTGACACTCATAACTGGGAAGGGGTACAGGAGAAAGGGAATTTGGTATAGGAGAGGAAGTTATTGGAAAAATAGAAGAAAAACATAAGATCTTAGAAACCATGGAGGAGAGAGCAAGCTTTTTAGGAGCAAGTGATAAACAGATCAGATGTCTCAGAGGAAAATCTGAGTGAGGCCTAAAATCTTGCATTGAGAGACTGAAATTGTGTTTGGCCATTGAGAGATAATTTCAGAGAAAGAATGGGAATAGGTGACAAATTTATAGTAATCAAAAAAAAACCATAGTGGGAAATTACCAGAGGTAATGCCAGTAGACTTCACGTTTAAAGTATTTGTGAATGGGTGGAGGGAAATTGGGCTAAGAGAAGTAAAGACTGTGTATGCTTGTGGTCTTTAGGAAGATCTGACCATTTCTGGAAGAAGGCTTTGAAGATGCTAAAGAGAAAAACAGCCATTGTGAGATTAAAATTCTGAAGGCAGTAGGAAGAGAAGAGTGACTGAGACCAGGTAGAGGGGTTAGATTTCAGTAGGAAGAGAGAAACCTCTTTTCTGGAACTTGGAGGGAAGAGAGAATGTGGTTGGAATGATGGATAGATGAGAATTATGAGTGAAATGAGGAACTTCATACTCGGTATGTCTTTCAATTATCAAAATGATGAGGACAGCCTCGGAAATTCAGGGAATGTGTTGGGGAAAATGTTTAAAGAGAGGGAGGTCAGGAATAGCTGGTGTGCACGCTAAGGCATCCCTTAAGAAATGGGATGAAGTGAAGGAAATTCTTGCCTTATGTGCACGAAGTTGGGACTCTGTAAAAGTATTGGTCCAAAGGATTGTGACTCTAATTGGCAAGAAAGGACAAGTACGTACTGGCATTTCTCTTACAGTTTGAATTTTCCCAGCTCAGATGTAACATGCGTGTTCAGAGACACGACTAGCATTGTGAGGTCTACTATTGTCATTATATCAACTCTCATAGAAAAAGAGCTAGTGTACAGATATCCGTTTGCTTTGTTTGGGTGGCATTGTACTTCATCATAACAGTGGGTGATAAATATGAAAAGATGACAGAATCACCATGCTTTGTGTCACAGCTGATTTGATCAGACAAGAAATGTTGTTACTCTTGAGCAAATGCTCTATGTAATCAAAGTCTGGATTTGCACAGTGTTTAGGTTTTATGGCTCTATCCTAGTCCCTCAACTCTGATAGCTATAAAGAAAACCTTTATTATTGATATTTATAAAGGAAAAACTTAAGTATGAAAGTGCTTAGCTCCCAAGCACTTTTCCTATTGAAATCATTGTTTCAGCTCGGCCGGCGTGACTCAGCGGTTGAGCATCAGCCTATGATCCAGGAGATGGAGGTTTGATTCCCGGTCAGGCTGCAGGCTCAATCCCCAGTAGGGGGTGTGCAGGAAGCAGCTGATCAATGAGTCTCTCACCATTGATGTTTCTCTCTCTCCCTCTCTCCTCCTCTCTCTGAAATCAATAAAGATATTTAAAAAAAAAAAAGAATGGTTTCAGTAACATAATATCTGCAAACTTGTATCGTCTTAGAAACGTGACTGTACATTTAGAGCAGAGGAGAGCCCAGCACAGCAGCCTGAAATCGCCTGAGTGGTAGAAGCCACGGCAACTCTCATTAGTGTTAGCCAGACGTGGCTCTCAGAGCCACTTCCACTGGGCTTCTGAAGGGAAAAGCATTGATAAGCAACGAAATGGGCCAAGCCTGTCAGTTTCTCCAAAGCTGCCAGCTGATACGTCTGCAAGTATGACTTATGCTTGCAAGTTACCCCTAACATTCTACAATAAGACAAAGCTCTTTATTCCTCTGACTTTGAAGCATAACTTAGAGACACTTCTCAAAGGTCAGATGATAGGCCGGCTTTTGTCTTCTAGCAGGCTGTGCAGGTGCTGCCTGTCGGCTTCCAAACCAATTTTATTCCAAGGCTGGCAAAGTTTGCAGAAATGTCATGCAAAGAGATTTATAACACTTTCTGATTCCACCCAGCCCCAAATCACTATATGAATAATCTTTCTCGTAGCATACTAAGTAATTCTACGAGTGGTCTTAGCCAAAGTCAGCGGAATGAGCGAGCTTAAGGAAATAATTTTTTTCCTTTTTAAGAAATCGTTCTGCTGAAGTTTTACAAACCTCATAAAAATTAAGGGTTCATTTGAATTTGGGAGAAAGACTTGCTTTATCTAAACTCATTTGCCAAAAATATTTAAATGAGCACATGCTGGATGTAAAAGTGCCCAAGAAATACTATCAATTATGCGTTCTCAACCTTCCAGACTCTCCAGAGCCCTTAAAATGCAGCGTTTTCCTACAGGTGTTAATGGCATCCCACAAAGAGGAAAGGGATTTTAGGTAGGATTGTGACAGAGCGGCTCATGGGGTGGGTGCTGTGGAACCCACCGAAGGTTCCTGACCGGGTCCCACTCGGAGCCCACAATGGCACTCGTTGTTCTAAGCAAGTGTCAGTCACTAAAGAGCTGCCATTACTGAGTGGAGCCCAGGTTTCCATATTTCCAGCATGGCCAGAGGTTTCATTCCTTGAGAATGTGTTTATTCAGCCTAGTAAAAACATTAAAAAGAGGAATAAATCTCAGCTGACCCCAAAATGCTTTTCACCACAGCTGTAAACCATAAAACATTTAGAAAGGTAAGCAGGACTAAAGATAATATAGTTTTGCCAAGCAGCGTGGGCCTGAAGGTGGCCCTTGCAAAGACGGCTGCAGTGCACAGAGCTTCCCTGCAAGATCATTAAGAGAGGGACAGGTTCTAGAAGGTGTTAAATTATTATTAGTAGTTTTTTTTTAAGGGGTGGGGGAGAGCAATAATAAAAACCATGTGCTCAGCAGCCTGTTTAGCAATATAAAGTAGAGAGGCCTGTGACTTTAAGTGTTGTAAAAGGGGTTAATTGTCGATTTCTGAATATGGCAAGTTTATTGATCTTGTTAACAGCAGTGGAGCATGTGCCGTTGGTTACCATGGCAGGGAAGAAAAATAGCCTTCCGTCCTGTTATTCCATGGTCGCCCTTACTGGTTTTGAAGCCCAAGTTAAGGGACATATGGGTAAATGCAGCATTAAAATTGCTCCTTTCCACTTGTCCTAATGTGTATCCATCCTTAAGGTTTCAGTCTTCCTTATAACTACATCTTTACTGCCTGCAGTGGATCAGTGCCTTTCACAGAAAATGTATTATTTATTTATACAACAACCCCATGTAGTAGGGAGGGATTATATAGCCATTTTACAGATGAGGCAACTGAGGTCCTGAGAGGTTAAGAAAGTCATCCAGGGTTATAGAGCTATTGCAGGGATCCAAACCCAGGTCTTCATATTCCAAGTCCGGTGCTTTTCCACTAGTTTTCATACAATTCGTTCACCTGTTCACTCAGTAGATATGCATTGACCACTCACTAAGAGCCAGGCACTGGTCCAGATGCTGAGGACAGAGCAATAGACAAAACTGACAATATCTCTGCCATTGCAGGGTCTGTATTGCAGTGGGTGTTCCCCCAGCTTTCAATACCCACCCTTTCTTCTAAACTACATTTATATGTCCCGTTGGCTTCTGTAATTGCTGTTTCATTTTGCTGTTGAGTATCGTTCTGTTGTTATTTCATGTATATGTGTTTCCTTTTGCTCCCCCAACTAGACAATAAAGCCCTGTGAAGGCAGGGCTGTTATCTAATGCTTCTCTTTTTCTCACTCCATCCAGAACAACCCATTAAACAAAAGTACATCTGGCCTTTTCTCTGCCACAGAAAAAATTCTTATTGCTCTGATCTTAAGATCATTTAGGCTTTATTTAGGACTTAATAATCACAGGTTCAGTTATTGAGCATTTGCTAAATGTTGTACTTATATTGTCTCATTAATACTGAAACAACCCAACTGTTAGTCCCATTTTATAATAGATGAAGTTGTGGCTTGTGGAGGCTAAGGAACTTGCTCAAGCTCTTATAGCCAGCAAGATGCAATGCTGGGATTCTGACATTGGTCTGACTCAAAAGTCTAATTTCTTTACACCATATATTTGGGCCTGAGTAGTCAAGGAATTTTTGCCCATCTGAAACACATAGAGAACATCAAAAGACCTTATTGTATGATATGCAGGATAAATAGGGTGAATTCAATAACTTGGCTCTCTTTAAGTCTACCAGTCATTGATTCATCCAATCATTCAGACCTTCATTACAAAGATCATTTTGTATCTTGGCTCCCTGCCCCACCCACCCTTCATTTTTTGGACCTCTTTCAGTGGCCTCAGTCTTAAGTCAGGTGCTATTTCAGAATGCCATAGAATAGGTGACTGACACAACAGAAATTTGTTTCTCACTGTCTGGAGACTGGAAGTCCAAGATTAGGGTGCCAGCATAGTTGGGTTCTTAGTGATGTCTCTCTTCCCAGTTATATCTTTGCATGGTCCTTTTGTTACATAAACACAAAGGGGGATATCCCTTGTCTCCTCTTTTCCATAAGGTCATTAATATCATCATAAGGGCCCCACCTTCATCGCCTAATCTAACCCTGATTACCTCCTTAGAGTGCCACATCCTAATACCATCCCCTGGTGACTGGGGTTCCAACCAATTGAATTTTGGGTGAACACAAACATGCAATCCATAACAGCATCTTTTTCCAATAGAGCAATTTGCAAAGAAATCCCTATGTTTCTAGAAACGTGGCAAATCAGAGATGGGTTAAAGTCAGAAGGGAAGAGGTAGGTTCACACTTGCTTGTGATAACTGCTTATTAAAAACGTGAGTATTTGCATAATGGAATAGGATCTGAACCACCATAGTACATTAGCAGTTGGCTTCTATTCTGAGAAAAGATGGTGGGCCAAAGCCAGAGCATGGGTCAACTGCTGAAAAACAGAACCCAGCTGGAGCCACCAGAGGTCCTGGAAACCAGGCAGAGGCTGACCCTTACTTTTCAGTGTTGATGGCATAGTTTCCACTTTAAGTAATGTGGACTTAATCTTCATTTACATTCTTCGATCTACACAGAAATGTATTTATTATTGTCTTGTGATAAGCGGTAATGTTGATGTAAAGCAGTGTTCCCTGAAATTGCCTGAAGTTTCCAGGGTCTGGACATAAAGACAGAAAAATGTGTTGAGGAGAGCCCTGCAGCAATGGCAGAGTTTGTTAAAATGAAAACCAAAAAAAAAAAAAAAAAAAGGAAAAGAAAAGAAAGAAATTGAATCCTAATCCTTTTGGAACTTTTATCAATCAGTCTGTCAACAAGTAACTAGTAATAATTTCTAAATGTGAAGATTTGGATAACAAATGAGTTACATGTGTAACAAGGTTTTGTTTGGTTTCTGCATGTGGATAGTGACTCAGCTGGTAAGTACCATCGGAGAGCGGCAGGCAGTAGACTGGGTCTCCTGTGAATGCTTGTGTTTACTTAATGGAAGGCTACTGCTTTCATTGAGGCTTGTGGAAGAGTGATACCTTGCCAAGCTGCATTTTTGCCAGCTGTGGTTTTGAGATAACATGATTGAAAATTTGTATGCCAAACTGAAAATCCACAGTCTTTTTCATATAGGGCAATTCAATTCAATCTCCTTAATCAAAAGAATGTGACAGCAGTTATTGCTTCCCGATATTATTGAACATGAGGCAATATAAGGAAGGAAGCCGAAAGGAGTGGTCTACTGTATTAGTATAACACCTTCTCACAAAGGGGTCATGGGCCCGTAGGTTTTGTGTATTCAGAATAGCTCCTCCTACTTTGGAGGAGATATTTCTCTTCTTGCCAACTATATGAGTCTTATGGGAGTGCCAACCAGAGTGCTTCACACTCGGACCACAGAGACTGGTCCGAGGATGGGCAGATGACAGAAGCCAGGCCAATCCTAATCCTTCCACACTTTTTTCTAATATGGAGCTGACAAAAGCCCTTTCTTGTGTTTCTAGATGTGTAATTGCAATATAAATCTGGAACTGCCTGTGACCATAAAATCAAGAAGCTGAGATGAGGGTAAGATAGGATTATCTGATCCTTGGATACAGTCTTTCCTGAGCTAGCTCTACCCCCACTCTCCCCAGGCATTGGCTAGTGAGCCAATAAATATTCCTCTATTGCCTAAGCTAAATCAAGTTGGGATTCTGTCATTTGCAACCAGAAGTCCTGAGTGTTACGAATGATTGAAAAATCAGACCTAGAGAAATGTGATCCTTAGTAACCTGATCATTATAAAAATCATTCAAGCAAGCCTTAAGATTTGAAATAAGGAGAATGCATATGCAAAAGACAGTCCACTTTAAGGCATTAAGGGCTAGTTTGAAATCTTGGAAAAGATATACAGACTGCAGAATATATATAAATCTTGTGGGAGAACCTCTCCGCAGTGTTTTCTGCAGAACTGAAAGATCAGGGTTTAAAAATGACAAATCTAATTTACTCTGGACACAGGTTTTCTAGAACTTTTTTACTATGTTTTAAAATATATTTTCACTGTGACTAAATACTACTATTGATATTTTCCAGGAAGATTATTCCAAAACTGATAAGAAGTGATCATAGTTGAAATTATGGTACATTTCGCCTTTGGTTTACTATTTTATTTCCCTAGATAGTGGTCACCATTTTAGCTGGCCTTGCTAACAACAGCTAAATAATCAAAACAGTAGGTTAGAAAGTGTTGGTATGGATGGGCTCTACTGAAGGACATTAACCAGAGAATAAACAAGCTGGAATGTACACATCGAATTCATCTTTCATCTTCCTTCAATATGTTAACAATAATTGGGGTACATTTATATGTCTATATCTACACTTTTATAAATGAGAAAAGAATATGTGAAAATCTGGCTACAACTGACAGTTTTTAGAGGCAGGAAAATATTTTATATTTACTGTGGACAAGGGAAATGTAACAACTCTCTGCACATTGAACAGAAAGTATCTGTTGTGTTCTCAATGTCCAGATCAATTGCATTTATCCACGTTCAGGGTGTCTCATTTCCCATCCAAGGGACACCCACAGTGGCTCATGTGACAGGCCTTTGAGGAGAAACATAATCATGCTCATAAGTGTGTTAAAAGGAGCAGATGATCTCAAAATTCATAGTTAGATGAACTGTAGCTGATTCACTGAGACATTAATTATGTCAAATATCTCATGAACCCTAAGCTGCCTTATAAAAACTTTTTGATGCTCTGTTTGGTAATTGCATAAGTACCTTCAATTGTCGTTGAATGTACAGAAAGCAATAATTAAAGATGAACAAACAAACAAGTTGGGGTATGATGTCATCAGAATATAAGGAAATGACCCAAAAGCTGGTGGTTCTAGAATTAAGTGTTTCCAAGAGGAAATCAGTTCCTACCCCATGTGGCCATTGTTACAGACTAGAATCTGGATTTTGTTTGCACTTGATTACACAGAGGAAGAAAGAAAAAATATGTTGCCCTGGTGAGGAGCAAATGGCTAGGATGGTTTTCCTCAGTAAAAATCAATGTGAAATCTTTTTTTTTTTTTTTAATGCATCTTTATTGATTTCAGAGTGAGGAACGGAGAGGGAGAGAGGGAGAGAGTAATTGATCGGCTGCCTCCTGCACACCCCTGACTAGGGATCAAGCCTGCAACCCGGGCATGTGCCCTGCCCGGGAATCAAACGGCGATCTCCTGGGTCCTAGGTCGATGCTCAACCGCTGAGCCACACCCAGCTGGGCCAGAGTGAAGTCTTACTCCAGGCCTAGAAAAAGGTGAGAGGGTGGGAGAAGGGATGTGATCTAGCCCACCAAGTCCAATAACATTTCAGATTGCACAATTTAGAGAGCTTGACATTAGTGATTCTGACATTAGCTTCCTACACTTATTTGGGCCTGTTGTAATAATGGCCATTTTTACGTATTAACTCAAGTAATCTGGAAAGCACCCCTAATAATTTGATACATTTGTTATCACCCCCATTTGAGACTCAGAAAAAGTTAAATAGTTTTCCAAAGATCCTATAGATGCTTAGAGGCAGCTAGGATTCGAATACCAGTCTGCCTGTGTCTGAAGCCCACGTCTTCCCACTAAACACACTGCAACATGCAGTTGACTTGCACACATGCACAGTTGCTGCTTCTGACTCCTGAATGCTTTTTTAAAAAATATTAAGATGGGCTGGTGGTGCTTGCTCCATGCCCAGCCAGTCACCCTTTAGCAGAGCCGCATAAGTTTGTGAAAGGTCTCGTGAGTATCAGTACAGGTCGGGCCCAGACACAAAACAAAACCGGAAGCGTGTTTACTTCAGGCTTTGTATTAACACATCTTAACAGCTGCCCAGAAACCATATAATACTAGGGCGATAGACTATGAGGAGCTCAGTAAACTCTCTTTAACGTACTAAAATTTAGCATATTTGTAATCACATTTTATAGGAGGGGTCACTGCTGTGGAGTAAAAGAAAATGACAAACTTTGATCCCTTTTTGTCCTGGGATCCCCAAGATCATCCTCTCAGCCTGCTTGCTGCCAGGCTGGTCTTGGATATTCCAGGACACAGGTCCCATTCTGGGCCAGTGGGGCCACAGAAATACTGTGCATCACCTTCCCACACATAATACCGACCTGGGGTTCTTCCTTTTGATCCCAACCATGGACCACCATAATATTTTCTCTTCTCCTCCCCTCGCTTGCCCTTCTCTTTCTTCTTCTCAGTCTCTGTATTTCCCATTCTCTTAACCTTCTCATAGATTTAGCATCAAGCCTGTCTTTTCTGTTCAAAACTGAGTTTCTTGAAGTCGGGCCATTCACCCCATATCCCAGCAGCAAGTGATACCTTTGAACAGAGTCTACTAGTTGGATGGATGGGTTAATGGATGGATGGGGCTGTGGGCCATTTAGTTCCTTTAAGACTCAGTGAAATCGTTGAATTCAGTAAACAAATAATCATTTCGATATCATGTTTTCACCCATTTCAAGTTACTTATTTATACAGTTTTGAGTGTGACTCTCTAGAGGGTAGGGGAGCTAAAATTTAATTCTCTCTTTCCTCCTGTCTCTCTTCCCTCCCTTCATTCCAAATATCCTTTAGATAAACAAACAAACAAAAAAACCTTTGTGGAAACTTCAAACAGTTTGTACCTGATTGTGTGATTCCTAAGAGGTGAATTGCAGGTGGTTTCAATGTCTTCTCAGAATGACTCCGTGTAATATAATGGCAAGAACTCTGGGCTGGTCATCAGGAAGCCTGGCTTTAGCCCTGGTCTTCCCTTTTATTGTGCCCTGAATTCTGGGCAAATCACTTGGCCTCTCTGCACCACTTTTATCACCTATAAATAGGGACATTTGGACAAGTGAGTGATTTTCATTCTGTTCCTGGGAGCCCTCAAATATTTATGGAAGTGCCTTGGGGTCTGTCCCAGGAGGGATGTTGTAACAGAGAAGGTGGAGGTTGTATAGAACAGGCAGGCTCCCCTCCCCCCCATCCCTACTTCAACGAGAACAAAGGTTCTTGTTAAATAAACTCTTCTTAACTCTATCACAGTTTTGAGCTTCTGCTAGAAAATCTATTCCAAGAGAGTTTGAAAACCACTGGACTAGATTATCTTTAAGGTGCCTTTTGGCATATCTGATTTCAATATATAAGTCATCTGTCTGAAATCTTCATTTATAGGAAGAATGGAGACTTTCTTTTCCTCATGTGGTTGTTTCTCTAAGAGTGAATTTCTTATCATGAAAATGATCTTTTCATCCCGCTTCCTACCTGGCTCATTATAGCACAAAACCCACAAGCTGGTTCCGTTTCCCCCCCTGTGAATATCTTCTATTTAGACACGTCTGTCAATGGTGGGCTTATGAAAGACATAGATGTTTTCACAGTTGTCACTGTTTTGGTAAGGGTTACCATAGAGGACCACTCTGTGCTCTCGAGCCGTCCTCTGTTCGCTGGGAAGTCAGAAGCCATAATCAAAGCAAAACACAGGTTGTTCATCCACTTTGAAAGAGACATCTTTATGGTCCTGCTGACATTTCCTATATTTTATTAATAATGCATTTTGAGAAGGCGTGCTTGGTTTGTTTTCTGGACCAGTTGGATGAGTCTCTTTCTGTTTTAGCCACAGGCCTTTGTAGAGTTTGTTTTTCCTGCTGTCCCAAGACAGACGATTTAATGGGTTGCTGAAAATGTCCAGGCCGCTTCTGGCTCTGGAGGTAGCTCAGGTCCAACAATGGGAGGCATTTAGCAGAGACTCATGTTTTAGAGCAGGAAAGACCTGAGAAGGCATGTCATCTGGTGTTTTTCAAGATGCTTTTTAATTTTTTAAGCAGCATACTTTTTCCCTCAAAAACCAAATCTGCTGCAAAACTTCCATTTATAAAACAGATAAAAGAAGAGGGGGAGAGGGGGGAGGTAGGAGAATCCTACCAAGTCACATTGCCTTGCTAGTCACCCTCCCCCATGCTCAGTGACACCTAAGCAGTTATTGGGAACCCTTTGACTCCTAGGAAGTTACAACCCCACTGATACAGTCCTGTCCTGAACCCCGTTTTTTTGCTTGTTTGTTTGTTTGTCAAGAAACTGAGACACAGTGAATTTTAGTGACTTGCCTAAGACCCCCCCAAGGTAAAGATATCAGCACCAGATTGCAAGGCTTCTGACTCTAGTTCAATCTCTGCATGTTCCCACCAATCCCTACCCCGCTCCCACCTCACCTTTTAACACCAGAAAAGAGCAGGGAAAAGATTATGGACCAGGTCGTGCTTGATATTTATATATCTATCTTTAATTCTCAGTGCAACTTCATGAGGTGGGCATTATCATTTTTCCCATTTTACAGACGGGGGAAATGAGAGTTAAATAACTTGTCCAGTGACACTCAGCCAGAAGCAGTGGACCTTGGGTTGCAAGCTAGACTATCTGATTTCAAAAGCTGCGCTTTCTATTATAGCGCAGGATAAAGAATGCAAACTAATGCTTGTCATGAAGAAATCCCTCTCTTAACATGATAAGCTTGGGTCATAAAGCCTGGCTCAGATTTCATGGGATACTTTGTAGCTCTTAAATTATTACCATAGACTCCTTCTCTCTAAAGTTTTCTGTTGTGAGCACCTTTGAGGGCGTTTTCCCAAACCTTAACTAACCTTTCTCTATGAACTATTCCCTGCCAGCCCTCCACCCCACCCCATCCCATCCAGAAATGGGGGCTTCTGGAAGCCATGATCTTCATGTTCAATTTGAGTCAGGTCTTGAGTGGGCCACGCTAGGGTTGAAGACCAAGAGAGAGTCGAGATGCAAAATCAAGAGGCTTGTTCGCCACATGGATTGAGCAGTGGAAGGAGGACAAGAGAGAGAAATGGGGAGAGAGACGTCCTGTGATGGCCAATGACATCTTGGTTCTGTTCCTGTGGGTTCAGTGAGACACCCTTTTTATAACGTAGCCTGCCTTTCCTTTCTTAAGCTTTGCTTTCTGTTTCTTGAAACCAGAACAACAATACTACTGAACATAATATCAAATCTGGGGTCTGCGATTCTGCGGGTGGGCTCACAGTCATGCTTATTGCACGTGCAAACCATGCAGTGCCGGCGCTGTTAGAGGTCTGCACATAGGAACCCGTGACTCTGTAAAACCCCCTTTCACACAGGGAAGGTCCAGTATCTGAGAAGTCAGTCTCTTCTGCCCGGTTGACTCCGTCTCTTTGTCTTCTTCCTGCCGGACAGAAAATGCAAAATATATATGCTCAAAACAAATACGCCAGCAATACAAAGTTCAGTTAAGTAGGAAAAAACGCCGTGTATCTTACAAACAGATTAATTTGAGAAGCAAAATCTAAGTGATGATAGTTTCCAAATGGAAGTAGCCCAAACTTCCATCAGCCATAGGGTAAATTACGGTATTACGTAGTCATGCCACACTGAATGGCCGCAAGAAGCGAGATGCCGCACAGCAACAAAGGGGAATGAATTACAGCCACAGACAGCAACGTGGATGAGTCCCGCAAGCATGCTGGAAGAAAGAAGCCAAGTGCCAAGGAGTGCAAGTTAAATAATTAGGTTGCTATTGTGAAAATTAATAAATAGAACCCTCACTTAGACTCCAATAGACTCTTTCTTTACAAAGCCCCTCCCAGGCCCATAGAAAAGCGCTCCTCTCCTTTGTTTCTCTGGACTTGCCCTTGGTTTCTCGTTAGACCAGATGCCCCCAATCGGAATTCTTTGTTGTTCCTGATTAAACCCATTTTATTGGAGAGATATCTGGTTGTCTCTTTGTTTAAGGTCACCATTGTAAAGCTCAAAAACACGATAAGTTATATAAGGTGGTAGAAGTCAGACTAATGTTACCTTTTGCGGGGGAATGACCAGGAGGGCATAGAGGAGACTTCTGGGTGCTGTAATATTCTATATCTTCACTTAGGTGGTAGTTATGTGGGTGTGTTCATTTTGTAAAAATTCCCCAAGCTCTGTATTTACAAATTGTGCACATTTCTGCAGGTATACTATACTTTAATTTTAAAAGCTTATCCGAAAAAAGTCTAAATTACTAGAAATTAGGCAGAAAACTTCTTTTAGGTCTCGGTTTCACGTTATTTAAAAATAAGGAATTCAACATTCCTAAAACTGGAAGGGACCTAAGAAACAGTATCTAGTTCAATGGCCAAATATTTTAAAGAGAGAGAGAGCAGGGCCAAAGAAGTGAAGTGATATGCTATAAATTATACAGCTTATAATTGGTAGAGCCAAGATTAGTACTTAGATCTTTTAGCTATGTTAATAGAGATATTCCAAATAAACCTCTAAAAGAATAATATGCTAAAATCAATTCACTCTGAAGTGTGCTTTTATATTGGGAAGAAAAGAATTTATAAAATAAATTATGTGAACAATGCTATCAGTATTTATGTAGAAACAATAGAATAGCTTTCTTAAAGATAAAATCCCTCCTGTGGCCTACTCCATGAGATAGCCATCTGGTTCGGTCTGTGAGAATTTTGGCAAAATTATACATTACTAGAAATCTCATTCTCAGGCTAGCATTTGAAATAAAGCCTTGCTGATGGTAATGATGATGATGTCAAGGACGGTGACAGCATCAGTGATGACAGGGTCAACAATGGTGATGGTGATATAATCTTGGGTGGTGTATTAGTTTCCTAATTTGCTAAATTTGTTTCCTCATTGCTGATGTAACAAATTACCACAAACTTGATTGATTAAAACAATACAAATTTATTATCTTACAGTTTGGGAGGTCAGAAGTCCAAAATGGGTCTTACTGAGCTAAAATCAAGGTTCCTTCTAAAGGCTATAGGGAGGATCCATGTCTTTGCCTTTTCCAACTTTTAGAGGCTGCCCACCTTCCTTGGTTCATGGCCCATTGCATCTTCAAAGCTAGCAATAGCCAGTAGAGTTTTTCTTACCCTGCATCATACTAACACTGACTTTTCTGCCTGTTCTTGATTATATTGGACCCACCCAGATAATCCAGGATAATCTTCTTACTTTAAGGTCAGTTGGTTACTGAATCTTAATTCCACCTGCCACCTTAATTCCTCCTTGCCAGATAACGTATTCAAAGGTTCTGGGAATTAGTACATGAGCATCTTCAGGGGCCATTATTCTGTCTACCACTGGTAGGATTGTACTTACACATTTTTCAAAATACTTTTACATGCATTTTTTTAACACCTTAAAACAATGCTTTATCTAGAACAGTGTTATTCTGTTCTTGGTGTAACTATTCTCATTTTACTGGGGGTGGGGTGGGGAGACTAGAGAATTGAAGTGACTATATTTCTGCAGCTGGTTAAGGCAGAGTTAGAACCAGAAGAAGCCAAGCTTCCAAACCACTCCTGTGTCCCCATTCAGTACAACTGGGACTCTGAACCCAACTTCTGTCTCCTTCTAGCTTCAGAACCTCTTGAGGCTGAGCTGCAGTGGACAGTTTGAAGCATTTGAGATGTGAAAAACTGACAGGTTACTGCACAGTAATCACTACTCGATGGACAAGTTTTTGCAAAGAGCAGCATTCTCAGTCAATCGCCACACAATTGCTACACATCTCTGAGGCTTAAGACACCTGCCTCCCTCTCCTATATTTAACCCTCAGCCTGAGTCATGTGCTTGTCACAGTGCAATATTCCTCTGGCTCAGGGACAGCTTCAGCCCTTTCAAATTTGTTCCGGGTAATTTGGGGAGGCCCCAGGGCAGTGATGAAATTAAGTGAAAGCTGCCAATCAACTAAACCTGGAAGCATGTTCTGTGGGTGAGAAGTCCAGAGCTCTGATCGGAAAGAAAGACCTTTATCTCAAGCATATTTGGGCTTTTAGATGCAGTGGGCTTCTGCCCTGAGGCTGACTCCTTGCCACTTCATTCCCCCCATCATGATGTCCTCCCAAACCCCCTCTGAAATGGTGGAAGAATGGGTCAGCTTGTGCAATTTAAACTGCGCATGCAAATAGAAAAGGGGTGTTCCTGACCCTTCTCTTAGCCAGAGCTCTGGTCATGGAGGTTCCCCAGTCTCTCTTGTAGAGACAGCTGGCCCGCCTTTACTGTTCTTCCATTTGCCAGAATTCTCAGGTGAACTGAGCCTCCGTGCAAATTGGGGCTCCAGGCTAAATAAAAACAGCACAGCCTGGAAGTGAAAACACTTTGCTAGGTGCAGGCCTTGCTCAGTCTGTCACTCTGTGTAAACTGTTCAAGTTTCTCCACAGTGATCACCTATGTTTATGTAGATAACAGATCTAAGGCTTTGGGATTCTTCAGGACCAGTTGCCCGTCCTGCAAAGCCTAGCCAGAGGGGTTTGCTGTCCCCCAATGTGGTGCGTGCCTCATTCCTTCACCCCAGCTGTGCACAGGGCAGGAAAAGCTTTGTGATGTTGGGACAGAGCTAAAGCAGGCCCTGTCTTACTTCAGGACTTCGTCAGCCTGAAATAATTTTCTCTTGGCAATAAATAAATCATTTCCCCAACAACTCTGAGAAATAAATATTAAGGCTGTGGGTGAAATAAGTTGCAGGAGATAATTAATGTTATAAATAATAATATGGAATCTTGGGTGTTTTACTATACATAAAACACTTTCATATATATTATCCACTTAATCAAGAAATGTTTACTGGTGGGCCCTGGTGCTGTAGATACAGCAGGAAATGAGGCATGGTTTATGCTCTCACAAGACTTACTCTCTTCTAGAATTCTCTGGTGAGTTGCTGAGGAGTGAACCTGTAATCTTGTATATCAGGGTACCTCTACCACTAAGCTATATTCTATCCATGGTGTGTATAATCACAAACAATTCCATGAGACAGGCAGTCTTCTTTCTTCCATTTTAAGGAGGAAACTGAAGCTCAGAGTGGTTGGGAGCCTTGCCAAAACCCTTGGATTGACATGTTGATCTGCATTAAATCCCAGTGATCATTCCAGTGCTTCAGTTTGTTGTAGAGCACAGTGCTTGGTCCACAAGAACCCTCTGCAAATAGTAAGAGCTACTGAGTGTTCAGTCAATGCCAGTTGCTATGCTAGTTGCTATTGTAGAGTGAGAGGGATGGTGAAACTCAGTTGAGCATCCGAACTCATCAGAGGCCACTCTGATGAATGAAGGAACATTCTGCTTTAGAGCATTTGCATTCTAACTGAAAACTATAAAAGCAAAATTAAAGTTTTTATATTTTCTAGTTGGTTAAACAATAGAGAAATAATGATAAAAACAAATTAGTTCCCTGCCCCAATGTTTTCAAGTTTGCATATTGACTAATATTTTTCCCCCCTGAAATAAATTTTAATAGTAGTGTCCCCTTATCTGTGGGGAGTATGTTCCAAGATCCCCAGTGGATTCCTGAAAATGCGGATAGTACCAAGCCCTATATATACTATGTTTTTTTCCTATACATGCATACCTATGATAAAGTTTAATTATAAATTAGAGCAGTAAGAAAGTAACAATAGCTGATAATAAAATGGAATAGTTATAACAATACACAATAATAAAAGTTATGTGGATGTGATCTCTCAATATCTTATTCTTTACTCACCCTTCCTGTGATGATTTGAGGTAAGAGGTACCTACTGATGAGATGAAGTGAGCTGAATGATGTAGACATTGTCATGTGGCCTGTGATGCTGCTGTTGACCTGCTGTGTCAGAAGTTAGGACCATCTGCTTCGGGTGGTCCTGGATCATTGAGCCACTGCAGTGGCCATGGTTGGATGTCAGGAGCAGATGTCGATAGCTGGGAACATTTAATATTTTCGGACTGCAGTTGACTGTGGGTAACTGAAACAATGGAAGGGGAAACCGCAGATAAGGGGGCACTACTGTGCTTATTTGTAAAATAATGCTCATTTTCCTTAAGTAAGTTTGTGGGTTTTTGTTGTTGCAAATAAATTAGGTGTTTAGTGAACCAAATATTTTAAAAATTAGAAAAAAGTTTTGAAAAAAGTTTTTAAATGCTATCATTGTAGATATTTGATAAATATCCATTGAGCTAAATTGAATTCAATTGAATCTTTTGATTTGGTGATTTTTAAAAATGTCTATCGATAATGTCCCCCAATATTAATATTGATACCTTGATTTAGAGATAGTTGATCTTCAGTGATTTCATATCAGCATTGCTTAATTTTAATAAAGCAATTCTCCAAATAGTCATTCTGGGTTTTTTGTTTGTTCTTTTGTTGTTGTCTTTAATCCTTACCCAAGGACATTTTTTCCGTTCCTTTTCGGGGGGGGGGGGGGGAGAGAAGCATCGATGTGAGGGAGACACATTGATTGGCTGCCTCCCGCACATGCCCCAACCGGCCAGGGATCGAGTCTGCAACCGAGGTATGTGCCCTTGACCAGAATCGAACCCAGGACCCTTCAGTCCCTGGGTTGATATTCTAACTGAGCCAAACTGTCTAGGGGTCATTCTGGTCTTTGGTTTGTTTTTTTAAGTGAAGTTATAAAATTAAGCTGGAAAAATATCAGAACCTCTGCTAGTGCATGCTCTCGAGTGATCAAGCCTGTGCCTCTCCGAGCGATAACAAATCTGTTTTAAGGGTATAGCGAACACTAGTGATCAGCCCTCCACAAGCAAACATGTAATTCTCTGGAGTCCAGAGTTAGTCCTGATTCTAAATGCAAACACTCTGGGGCCTGTAATTCAACCTGGGTAGGTGCCCTCTCCGTGCCTGGGCTGTGGAAGAGATTGTTCTCTGAGATTGCCACATCTCAGGAGACGAGTCTTTACAGGAGCGCTCAGTGATTAGGCCAAGTAATTGGGGAAAACCCGTCGCTGTATTTATTTTTACAAGCCAGATGCCAGCGCGGAGTGCATTCTTTTACAAAAATAAAAGGGGTTTGGATAAAAAGAAAGGTCCAGGGTCACAAATGAAACCATGAGAGGATTTTACAGTTTTATGAGTAGAAAATTTCCTTTATTTTTACCTTCTATGATGGTTCTGGAAGGAAAAAGGAAAACCGTTTAGCTAGTCTAAATGCAAAAAATAAACTGGGAAAGAGTTTTAAGTGATGTTCAGAGTACAATAAAGACCTTAAAACTGGGACTTCAAGGGACTTCGTGTCTGAGGGCATGGAGAGGGTCACAGTGCCATGAGTGGGGAATAGGGAGTCCCTGCTCACCAGGATCCTGTCTTGTTCCTAAGGAGCCTTTAGGAACCTTTAGTGAGGCTGTTTTGATGAACACTAAGTAATAGCCAGATGTGAACATGTGGAATTGGTTAAAAGAGGAGGGATTAACTAATGCACTAAATAAGCCATCCCAGGCTGGCGGGGTGAGGAGAAGGTGGAGGGTGGTCATGGTACAAGTTCCTGCCCAAGATTGATCATGAAACTTTTCATGCGATCCACATATATTTAGTGAGCACCTAATAGGAGCCAGCTACTGTTCTAGGAACTAAGGATAAAACAGTGAAAGAAATAGGCAAAGATTCTGCTCTATCTTTTAGGGAGATTATACTCCTATCCTAAGGAAGAACCCAACCATGCCAGGAAGGGGTCATTGCTTAAGAAGAAATAGAAAGCAGAGTAAGAGGAAGCAGAGTGGTATGGTATGTTCAATACGTTGGTGAGGGAAGGCATTTCTGATAAGGTCACATTTGGGCAAAGATTTGAGTGAAGTGAGGGAGTGAGCCGAGAGCCTATCCAAGAGAAACGTATTCCAGACAAAGGGGACAGCCCGTGGGAAGGCTTCTTGATAGAAGCATGCTTGACATAATCAAGGAGTAGCACAGAATCTTAGAAATCGATCGAGTAGAGCTTTTAAGATCAACTTGTCATCTCCTTATCAACTTGTTGGAAACCTGTGTGTGCTATGTGGTTACTGTTCAGGCATTAAGAGCTGGTGCCCACTAATAACCACAGCACCTCCTGTGTTCAAGTGATAAAGAAAAGACTCTGCTCTCAAGAAGCGCAGAATAGGGCTGGAGAGAGGTTTAGAGATAATGGGACACTGAGGCATGACTAGCTAACTAGACTGCAAGTAGCAGCACTCTGACCTTCACATTTCTCCTGTTTGTTTTAACAGCTCTATTTAGCAGCACCACAAGAAGAAGTGTGGAAAGTGTGGAATCAGATCTGTTTGTTCAATTTTTACATTTCAGATGATTAAGTGAAATGTTAAATGAAACCAAATCTATATTTCTGTCAGTGTGAGGCAGTGAAGGAAAATAAACTCCAACCCCTGGTGTAGACAAGGGGAGAGTAAAACAAGTGAGCCCAGCTCCTTCACACCCACTCCCCATCTTGTCACCAAGAGCAGTCCCTCGGAGGCCCCCGGAGCTTACATTGGGCATGTCCAGAGAGGAGTCAAGGGACCCTGAGAGCCCAAAGAGCTCAAGGACCCATTGTTGGAGCCCAGAGCTGAGCATTTATCCCCTGTCTTTTATTACACATCCACCGTGAGCCAGCCTCGTGCTGGTGTTGTAAGTGCTGTGGCCGGGGCATGCACAAAGGCCTATGGCATCAAGAGAGGTACTTCCAAATATCAGATTAAAAAAGGCTTCCTAAAGAAGGCAACATGGATCTCAAAGCCAGACAAGCAGGATTTGATTGACTTTGTTGTTATTTTTGTTTTGTTTTTAAACAGTTTATTCGTTGTTCATCTGCTAAAATCATCTCAGAGCCATGCTCTAGAACAGGATTTCTCAACTTCAACACTATTGACTATTTGGGGCTGGATAATTCTTTGTGTGAGAGGCTGCCCTGTGTTTTCTAGGATGTTTAGTGGCATCTCTGGCCTCTATCCACTAGATGCCAGTAGCTCCTGTGCCCACAGTTGCAATGAAAACCAAAAATGTCTCCATACCTTGCCAGGTGCCCCCTGGGGTGCAGACTCACCCCCTTGTGAGAACCACTGGTCCAGAAAAGGAAGTCCCAGGCCCGGCCTGATGTTACTTATAATCTCCAGGTCTACCAGAATGAAGCTCTGCTGATGAACAGTTGGACTCATTTTTCACTGAAGCTTGAAGAGTGGAAAACAGGCTAGAAAGGCAGCCGGAAGATGTTAGGTTAGCTGTGCAAGAGGATTTCCTGCTTAAAAAGTTAGTAGGAACTCAGAAAACCTCAGTGCAATAGTTACAAAGTATTCTCCATTGTAGATATGTGAGCGAAACAAAACCTCAGTAACCTGTTTATTAAAGGAAAGGTTAATCTGCCTTAAAGGACAAAGTCAGAAATAGTTGTTTTTTTAAAATATGTATATGATTGCCGCTTCAATACTTTTAAGTACAGTTACCAGTTTTAAATTTGCTTGAAAATGGTTGGTAGTGTGTTTTGAAGCTTTGGTAACTGTAGAAAATTATTTGTATTTAGTATAGTAATAGAACGTAAATGACTTTCACATGAATGTCTATAAATAGTATGGTTTTATAAATGAATCTAGTGTCCTGCTAGTTTTTTAATGGACACTGCTAGTTTTTGTTTTTTTCATGTTACTGAAAATATGGACTTCAGTTCTGCCATTATTTGAATTAGTGCAAATTCTAAATTAGTTGGGGCTCACCTCACACACACAAAAAGAGATTTATCTAAAAGGAGGGAAAGAATGAACATTTATCAAGCACCTGTTTGTGCCAGGCATTGGACTAGGCCAGTGGTTCTCAACCAGGGGTGATTTTGTCTTCCAGGATCCATCCTACAATGTCTAGAGACAGTGTTGGTTATCACAGCTGGAGGGGTACTGTGGGTGTCCAGTGGGTAGAGGCCAGGGATGCTGCTTAGGGTCTTACAGTGCACAGGACAGCCCCACAACAAAGAATCATCCAGTTCAAAACGTCAACAGCACTGAGGCCGAGAAACCCTGGCTAGGCTACGTCTTCTCTCTTCTAATCCTTACGCCATTCCTTACAAAATCCTTACAATTCTTAATCCCATATTATAGATGAAGAAACTGGGGCTCAGGGGTGTTGTAACTTGCTTAAGATCCTACAACTAGTGAATGCAGAAGTTAAGGTGCAGGTCCACCTGGATCCCGTGGGTGGTCGTCTCTACCACAGCCGGCTGCTCTCCCACAGGGACTTTGTCAGTTCTTATTTTTACTGAAAGCCATGCATGGTGAGACTTTGCAAGGAGGATACTGATGAGTCAAAAAAGGAAAACCACAAGTTCTGTGCCCAGTCCTGTGCTAAGCAATAGAGCATGAACCCTGCATGGTTTATCCCTTCAGAGACCATAAATTCTTGGCGAACAGACATGGTCATTTATTTTCTTCTCTTTTGTTCTATTTTCAGTTTGTTTTCTTCTATTTTTCTAAACGTGTAATTTTTTTGTGTGTGCCTCATTCCTTTGTGCATGTGACAGGAGTCTGGAAGGCTTTGCCCTCTGTCAGCTCACCCCGCCCCCACCCCCTAGTCCCTGCTCTGCCACAAAGGAGGAGCAGCCAGCTGACAAATCATGTTGCAGTCTTCTCATCTGAAATGGGACAATGACACTTTTCTCACATGGTTGTTGGAATGATTATACCAGAATAATAACAGAAGTGCCATATATTGCATTGTATTAAGGGCTTTACATGTATTATCCCATTTAATTTTTAGAATATCCTTTACAAGTAGATGCTGTCCCCATTTTGCCGATGAGGAAGGTGAGGCACAGAAAAGTCACGGGCTTGAGTGTACATGGTCAGGAACTGGCAGAACCAGCATTTGAATTTAGGATGTCTGGTTGTAAGGCCCAGACTCTCTTAACCACAAAGCCCTCCGCCAAGTGCCGTGCAAATGGGAGAATTCTTACGAGCAATGATAACTCATTTAGTGATTAGAAAGTCTTTGTGTGCGCCCGAGGGCCTTCACAGGGCAGCATAACCGACTCCCTTCCCGGTTTTATCACTGACATTATCTGTGTAAGGTGCCTATTATATTTCACTTTTGTATTTTCCCAACTTTACTTATTTTTTATTTTTTATTAAATATGTCTTTATTGATTTCAGAGAGAGGAAAGGAGAGGGGGAGAGAGAGATGTAGAAACATCAATGATGAGAGAGTCATCGATCGGCTGCCTCCTGCACGTCCGCAACTGGGGATTCAGCTGGCAACTCAGGCATGTGCCCTGACCGGGAATCGAACCCCAATTGCCTGGATCCTAGGTCGACGCTCAACCTCTGAGCCATGCCCGGCCGGGCAGTGTTTTCCCAACTTTAAATAGGGCCTTTACAAAAGAGAAGTCTGGCTTTGTTAATAAATTTTCGGAATACATTTTAAATAAAGGGGCAGCAAATCAGCTCCTTTTCTTGAGTTGTCCAGATTTTTTTTTCATCAATTCACTTTTTAAATTCTATTTTAAGCCCTTCACTTAGAGCTGATTACAATACCCATATTTATCAGTATAATTGTTCTGGGCCTTACCTCCGAAGTCTTTTCAAATTTGGTCTCACTCACTATATCACTGAGTAAAATAATCATTCATGAAGTGGAGGTAGAGAAAGAGCATATTTCTGTAGCCACCTCTGTGTTCTGAGGGAGCCAGTCACAAATATTCAGCATCTGTGGTCAAAGTTTGGCCCTGTGCTAAATCACAATCATTTTAATGGCAAATAAATGACATGTTTAATTATATTAATGGTTGTGTAAATTTTGGTTAGAATTTGGGCATCATATTTTTGCCATTTTTTTAAAAATTATTTTTGAGCTATAAGTGCTAGGTCAGAACACGAGATCATTGTGGTCCACCAACCTCTCAAATAACCAGAACTTTCAAATAACCAGATGTTGTCAGCACCCCACTTCTAAGATACGAAAAAAGTGACAGGGGCAGAAGCTGGTAACGGAAATAACTATGGAGTTTCCACATCCTAAGCCACACATATACACACACCAATGCAATGTTTTTAAAACAAAAAAGTGAGTGAGATGTTGACCACTAATGACAGTCCTAAAGAGGAAAATCAGGGAGAAGATGGATATCTTGTGTCCTGGGGTTTGTGTGAAGAGGGGATAGGTGGAAATTGGCAACTAGTTTCAACAACCTTGTTTGCATGGATCATAAGCATTCCTTGGGAGAATTATTAAAAATAGTGTTTAGGAGCCCTCCCCCCATCCTAGTCCACTTGAATCCAAATCTCTAAAACTGGGGAAAATGCATTTTTTAAGTAGCCAAGAGATTTAGGACCCCCTAGACCTGAGGAATCAGAATCTCTAGGGCTCAAATCAAGGCATGGGAATGTGGAAGAAGCTGCAGATTGAATTCTGATATAAACCCCTGCTTTAGAGGTACCCTAGGGTCCCTCTCTTTCCTCACTGTGTTTGGAAACATAGCGCCTTTCCCCAGCCCTAGCCCAGTGTTCCTCAGAGTCTGGTGGCAGCCCACATGCAGCTTGCTAAAGATGTACATTCCTGGATCCCACCCTGGACTTTTGAATCAGATCTCTGGGGGTGATTCCTGGCCACCTGCATCGTGAGCCTACCCTCTTAGGTGCATTTTCTAGGCACCCCAGTTTGAGAAGCACTGCACTAAGGGCTGTACTGAGTTTCATCAGAACCTAGGCAGCCTAATCTCTTACACCTGCTGCATCAGCTCCACTCTACAGCATGGCTGCGAGCACAGCTTCTGTTACAGTTCACCCAGCACTCACACGCTTCCTATTCCTTTTGGTCCTCACAGTCCTAAGAGGCCCCTGTACCTGGAATAATTACATATGAAGAAAATGAGGTTCAGAGAGGATAAGTAACTTCTCTAGGCTCATCACGTACTCTGATCAGAGTTTGGACTCAATTCACATGCTTTTGACCCAAGTCCTGAGCTTCATTCCCTACACTCATGATTTTGTACATGATGCTTATAGAGCACTTTGACGCCCAGGACCTCCTCTGAGCTACGGAACCCTGTATGACAGGCAAAGCAGGCATTATCCCCACTTAAAAGGACAAACAGTGTTGCTAAGAGATGAAGTTCTTTATTCAGGGTTGCATGGTGCACCAAGGTAAAGTTGGTATTGGCACATACATCTTCTAGTTGTTATTGCCAGCGCAGAGACACAGCCATAGGGTCTGTAAGATTCACAGCTAGCAGAGGATGATTCTGTCATAGTCACTGACCCTATCACCAAAACAAGAAGAAATGTCTCTTGATAGAGTGACAAATATTATTCTTTAACTTTATGTCATGCATTTTGCTAAGCACAATGGGAGGGAGCGTCCCAATATTAATGAAAAGACATTTTCTGCTCTCAAGGTGGGCACAGTCAAGTAGAAAATAGACTTAAATGATTTAGAAATATTTCAACCTAAAGTGTTCTCCATAACTTTCACTTACTGCTAGAAAATGTAATAAACTAGAATATTCTATTCAGTTGAAAATGTTTTTACAACACCCCTTGTGTACCAATCACTGTGGTAGACATCAGGTATACAAAGATTACCAGGAATATCACTGCACTCAAGAAACAGAAAAACTATTTGTGCTTTGGAGATGTGTGGTATCAAATGAAAGTAATTTCTAAAGAGGGAGACTTCCCCCATCCAAAATCTCTACATCCAGTCCCAGATTTCACAGTGGGCAAAGTAAGCACCTTTTTAGGGAACTTAACAGTACAGAAGCATTAATTAAAATCATTGGGAAAGAATGTGATATTTTAAAAATATTGTAATGGTCATCATGAGAGAAAGTAGAGTTTTGTTGAACTTGCTTGCATTTTCCCTCCCTCCCTCCTTTCCTTCCTTCCTTCCTTCCTTACTTCCTTCCTTCCTTCCTTCCTTCCTTCCTTCCTTCCTTCCTTCCTTCCTTCCTTCCTTCCTTCCTCCATCCATCCATCCATCCATCCATCCATCCATCCATCCATCCATTATATGGTAGGGTAGGCTGGGCAGGAGATATGTTGTCCTTTTGGGGCTTTTGACCTCCAAGGGTCTTACTCTGGCCCTGCCAACAGATATAACTCAGACCAGAGATGACCCTACACATCACTCATGCACTTGAAACTTGTTTCCATCTGCTGCCACCAAATAATATCTCTGAATGGCATTTAGAATATGGGCTGCAATTAGCAAATCGTTAGTGCCTTTGATCTGGGCAACCCCCCAAATTCAGAGGGATTCAATAAATTTTAGGCACTGAACGTAATCATTGAATGTACTTCTCACTTGTAGGTCTGAGCCATATACTGTATTTGGAAACGTATCTCCCTCGTGTTATTGGATCCTAAGATTTGATCATAATAGTTACAGACCTGCATTCTCTCGGTTCCCCTTGGGTAAAGGAAATTAAGCCAGTTGCCCTGTGCTGTAGGCTGTAAAGTGACTTTCTGAGCTGCAAAATGATTGGGTTGTTTAAAATCTTCCTGTGTTTCCCTTTTGCCCTCAGGATAAAGCACAGACTCCTTTGCTTGATTTAAAAAGACATCCTAATCTGTCCTGTCCTTCTTTGCCCCTCTGGCCTCTTCTGCCCTCCTCCCCATCTCCGTTCCCTCTCTGTGCCCCAGAATCCTGAACTGCTCTCAGGTCTCTCCCACTCAGGAGTCTGAGCACATGCTGTTCCTTCCATCTGGAACATTCTCCCTCCTGCCCCTTCCCTTCAGCTCTCAGTTTAGACATCGCTTCCTCTGGGAGGCCTTTGCTGCACTCCTCTCCCCCCCACCCCACACTGCCAGGTTACATGTCCTCCTCTGTGCACCCCAGGTTCCCTGTCTTTGTCCCCTCCTCATGTGACTGTCCGGCTGTTCCTCGAAGCCAACCATTCTCCATACGTACAGTAGACACACACAGGTAATCAAGAATTTGTGGAATGAATGACTGAGCAAGTACAATTAGAATTAGTGGGTAAATTCTTCTAGTATCCAAAGCAGTGAAGGTAGTTCTTTTCCTCCGATGCCTAATCTAAAATCCAACCTTTCTCCTCCTCTTCTTATTTTCTATTTTAACCAGATGTTATGCTTGTAAATATATGGTAATGTGGGAAGAGATCACCAGAGGAGGCAAGTACTGTTTCCTCCACTTGACATTGAGGAAGTTGCCGATCAGAGACAGCAAGTAACTTTTCCAAGGTCGCACAGCCTATCAAGTATAGAGCTGGGTTTGAATCCAGGTCCGTCCGACTTCGAAGGCCCAGGACGGGCTATCAGTGAGCAAGTGGCTGCGATTGGAACGCAGGGCTCACTCCTGTTCTCTCTCTTCTGCTTGCTTCTTGCCTGAAAAACAGGATTGCTAATGGGGGTTGCTTTTGTTTATAATTTCATGGTCAGTATTCAGTATAGGCCAGAGGTATCTTAAACGGAAAATCATAGGGTGTTCGTTGGCTACATATTCCTTCACTTCCATCGTTGGGGCTAAGCTGAGGGGTCCCTCATTTCACAGATGAGAGTTGAAGGCGAGGGAGTGTCAACAATCTCAGAAGCGCGTGTGTCTGGGAAGCAGGACACAGGGTGAGGGGCCAGAGGGGTAAGGGTTAGGGGACCGTTAGGAGCCGAGTGCAGGCCTTTAACTTGAAACCACTACAAAAACAAAACTTTCCTACCATACTTTTGTGAGCCCAGGTAATTTCTGAGTTTCTGGTCAAATCTTTTCCTCCAAAATGCCTGCTAGGAAACTCGGAGAAAAAGAAAGCGGGGGTTGGGGAAGGAAGGACAATGGTGCCTTTCAGAAACTTGTTCTAAACCCTTGTCTCTCTCTTCTGTCAGAAATCCTCTGCTGCCGACCCTGGCGCTCCCTGGAGATTTCCTCAGCGGCAGCCTTCTTGTGTTTTTACTAACCTCCTCCTATAAGAGAATGTTTTGCTTTTAGGGGCCAGATTTCAGAAAGCGAATCAGTGCGAGAATACATTTGGTTGTAATTTTTGTCAGTGCTGCCATCCGCCAGGAGTTGAGGATGCTTCCATTTCTACCGGGATAATAGCTTTGTTATCTGCCGAGATCTGCAAGAGCCCGACAACACAGGAAATCTGCGTCTCAGCCCCTGCTCCAGATTTAGCTCATGCATTACCCTAAAATTGGGTTTACACAAGGAAAATTACTTTAGTGCTAATCCAGTTGACTTGTAAGTAAATTTAGCTTCCCCAGGTTCCTATTCCCATAGTCTAAATGGGTTTCAAAGGCAGCTGTAGGAATCTTCCCGCACTTCTCACGGACACTCAGGTGCACGGGGGCCCGGCAAGCTGGTCCGTCTCCTCGCCCGTTGGTGAAGCCTTGGGGAGTTGTCCTGTAAGCTGGTGACGCTCGCTGCCGTGGTGCACGTCCGCGGCCCCACGGTGACACACTGCTGGGTGGGTCTGGGCATGGGCCAGGAGAAGGCAGCTTTGGGCTACTCATTTCACAGTTCTGTCCCTCTGTCTGCAAAATCCTGGTGCCACAGGGGGAAAAACAAGTTAAATTCTTTGAACCCATTAACAGAAAACTTGTGGGATAAAAATTCTCTGATTAAAAGTAACAAAATCGCCCTAGCTGGTTTGACTTGGTGGTTAGAGCGTCAGCCCAAGGACTGAAGGATCCCGGGTTCAATTCCAACCAAGGGCACATACCTGGGTTGCAGGCTCGATTCCTAGCCCTGGTCGGGGCTCATGCAGGAGGCAGCCAGCTGATGTGTCTCTCCCACATTGATGTTCTTCTCTCTCTCTCTCTCTCTCTCTCTCTCTCCCTCCCCTCCCCCCTCCCCCACTCTCTCTGAAAAGCAATAGGAAAAAATATCCTCGGGTGAGAATTTAAAAAAAAAAAAGTAACAAAATCTTCTCAAGTTATATTTTGCCTTGTAACCATGTGTTAGATCTGGGTTCACTTTCCACAACTTACAAACCAGTCAAATGTAATGGGTTTTTAAGACTTGTTTATAGTGGTTTACCCAACGCTCATCAATAAAAAAAGTCCTTATGTTTGCAAAACCTGGTCAGCTTTGCATCAACAGCCCCAGAAAAATGATGTGGCTCACATGACATGCCTTCCCAAGAATGCCAACCCAGAGCCTGGGGTTCCATTACAAAGCAGTGGATATCCTGTGTGAGTGGGAACCTGATGGGGGATGAGAGGTTGATCTGATCTGTGGCCCCTCAATTCAGAGGCCACGGACTTTTGAAAAACAGGCCTTTCTAGGTAGGTTGGCCCATATGGAATAGCTAATATTTATTGCTTGTTTATCATGTGTCAAGAATTGTTCTAAGTGCTCTGGTGTTTCTGGAATCCTCATGATAATCATAGGAAGCAGGTAAAGGTATTTTCCTCAACTGAGGCTCAGAAGGAAAGGCTATGTTGTCCAAGTCACATAGCCAATAAGTGGCAGAACTAGGATTCAAATCTAGGCATTCATTCATGGTTACTAGTGGCCAGGAATTGCTGATGATAGTAACGTGTCCTGGACTTGGGAGAGCTGAGTGTTGACTCAGGAGTACCAAAAAACTCCTGATAAATCTAGTGGTTTCTTCTCAATCACCAGTATTGTTTATCTTTGTAGAATGGGACACTGTTCATTGCACTTTCTTCATTTGCATTTTTTTACCTTTCTCTCCACCTCTCTGAAACTATCTTTTTAGAATGTTCTGCTAATTCCTTTTTTGCCTAACCTTTATTTGTGGACTCCTCCACAAGTTTTTCTCCCTATTCTTCCTCCTCACTTCACCATTTAATCTCACCTGTATACCTGGGTGAACTCATCAGTTTCTATAGCTTCAACTGCCAGCTCTATAAGGATGGCCGAAATTTGCCAACCAACTTGAACTTGAGATCTGCATTTCCAACTTCCCCTTGGTCATCGCCCCATAGACAGCCTGCCAGCATTTCCCATGCAACCTGTCCACACTGGTCCAGTAACTGACACAATAACCAGCATACAATAAGCATGTGATACATGCTTAGTAGATGAATAAATGCATAATTTAATGTGAAAGTTGCCAAGTTTCATAGATTTTATCTTCTAGATTGCCCTGAACTGTACTGGCTTCTTCCATTTTCCTGACTACCCCTTGCTTAACCTGCTCTAAGGTCCCATGGCAAATTATGTTTCTCTCTGTTCTGGTGCCAATTTTTTTCCTATGTTCTGTTATAGTTATTCATGTAAATATCTTTTTTTCTCAATAATGTACATATTTTAAGGGCAGAGATTGTGTTTTATTCATTTCTACCCATCAGATAGCCTTACACTATGATTTTCACAAAGAGGCACATAGTAACTATTGAAAGAATGGATTAGTAAAAGTGCACCTAGCACTTTGCAGTTTACAAAAGGCTTTCACAAATTTCTTTTTATAAAATTCCACAGTATGTTAGGAGGTAGGTGATTAAGTCATTAGCCCCATTTTACAGATGAAGAAGCTAAAGGTTCATGTGGGCGTTACTGGTCCAGGATCCCACTAAATCCTAAATTGGAGGACAGATTAACCCTTCATCATGACCTTCTCCCCCATGTAGTCGGGGGAAACAAGGGACAAAGAGAAAGGGAAGTTTGGGGTGGGAGGAAATTGCATTGGGAACAATGACAAGTGCGTCTGATTCGGCGCCTTGCATGTCACAATTACCCAAGTTCCATGTGTCTTTTAAGAACCCTCCATTTGGAGCTCCTAAAAGCAGCTCACTTCAGACGAGACCAAGGTACAAGTTATTTGGGGGGAATTCAATGTTTTTGTCTCTAATAAGAAAAGCATGAAGTTAAAAATACCCAAGGATTTTTCTTTTGGAATCAGACAGATCTGGGTTAGAGGCCCAGCTTCAACATTTAACAACTTCCTTGCCCTCCCCTCATCTATAAAGTAAAGATAATAACACTGACTCAAGAGGACATGTGCAGAATAATGGGGGGGGGGGGGGGATTTTAAAGTGCTTGGCATGGCTCCTGGCAAGGGAACTCAGTCCATTCTCTTCCACTTCCCCTGAATTGTGCCTCTGTGTCTTTAACTCTTTCTACATGATGGGTCATGACGAGTGAACTTGGGCCCAAGATGAGACTCACTTGCTGAGAGGAGTGAGAAGAAGACTGAGCTAATGACTGAAGCACAAGATGCTGCTGAGAAATGTCAGCTGCTTCTTGTACACTTGCCACATGCTTTAGCCACCGGCGGTCATCCCCAACTTGCAACATGACCGCCATACAGCTGGGCCATTCAAGTCAAACCAGCAGAATTCCTCAGCCTAACACACCACTTGTCAGACAGTTAACACACATTTGATACCATCTTATAAAATGTTGAGTAGCAAAAGGGGAGCTAGCAGTTTTCAAAGAAGTGACTGATGGGGGCGGGGGCTCAGGCACTGAGGGTGCGAAAGCACCCAGGGCAGGTGTAAAGGGCGAGGCTTGCTTAGGTTAGTACTGAAAGACTGAGGGCTCCACAGCCCTGCGGCACCTTTAAAGCAAGGATGGGAGAGGCAGGCTTAGGTAGCCTGTCGGCACGGGGCTCAGGGTATTGACAGTCTGACAGAAGTTGTTAAAGATGCATTCGCGAAACTCACGCACTGCCTTTTCTGATTGACACAATTCAAGCAGGCATCACCTGCCTTCAGCTCCACTGAGAGCAGTGAACCCTGAGGGGATCACGGAGCCATCCCAGTGAATTCCTGGCAGGGACACGAACCATCTTCATCTTGAGCTTAGGACCTTGCTGGATAGGTGATAAATTCTTCACTAGCTGGAACATTTCAGTTCACCAGAATCATGTATCTTTTATATTGTTATAGTCTAATTTTGGCTAAGTGGGTGTAAACTAGGAAAAAAAAGATGGTTGGGTTTTTTGTTTTTTTGTTTTCTTAAGAAAACTACTTAAAGTAATATGTATAGTTTCACATCCGGTACATTAATGCACTGCTTACTAACTAGGTGACCTTGGACAAGTTTCTTAAGTTCTTGAATATGTCTCGTTTTACTCATCTGTGTGAGGGGGTAAATAAAACTTCCCTTTTAGGGTTGTAATGGTAATTAAATGAGGTAGAGTATGTATATCACTTTAGAAATATACATACTTGATAAATGTTAGCTATTTTTATTAATATTGCTTTTATTATCTGTGTTTGCTCTCTCTGTTCCTGTCTGATGCACATCAAAGTTGAATGGCTTTGTACACAGAGGTTGATGTCATGGGCTTAGGCATTTAGTGGACCTGGCTGTGAACTTGGGCAAATTGTTTCATCTCTCTAAGCCTCAGTTTCCCCTCTATTAAGCAGGACTAGTAATATCTGCCTCTCATGATTGTTGTATGGTGCAAATAAGATCATATTTCTAAAGTGCTTAGCATACATGTGCCAACAAATGGTTGGCATTATTATGTTTATAATAAGGACTCTCAAAGCACTATAAAGTACAGAATCATCAAAGAGAACAGCTCTTCATTCCTTCAATATTTATTCTTAAGTACTCACTCTATGCCAGACACAGAGTTTGGCACTGGGGACACAGATTTACAATGTGTTGAAACAAATAGGGAGTTTCTTGTGAACTCTCGGTCACTAAGGAAACTAGGCCATCCTGTTCCCTGCACTTTCAAGTTAATCCGCGCTCTTCTGTAGAATCCTCGCATTCCAGCTGTGGGATGGCTGTGTTTCATATCTCCTCAGATCAAAACGTATTGCTATGAACAGTGATGTCGAACATTAAACTGGCGGCATCAGACTTGAAAAGATGGTGCAGAGATTTTGTGTCACAATTTTTTGAATGCTACGCCTGGCGAATTTGCACATGGTAGATATAAAGGAGGTTTCAAAGGAGGCAGCTTTACTACTTTGGGCTTTTAGATTGCCAGGCTGCATTTTTGGGAAACCCACATAAAAGAATACCTTTTTCTTTTTCTTTTTTAATGTGAATATTACCTCAGAAAGGATAGCTCTTTTACAAAAGCAGTATGTCATTCTGAGCACTGTCCTTGATGATTTTACCAATATTGTGGTGTTCATTTTGATTAATAGGTGAACCAACCTTTTAGATAACAAACATTCGCAGACACCTATCTGCTTGCTAGGGCTTCTGTGCACATGTGTATCTTTAAAATGAAAGGACATTTTAAATGTATAATCTACTCTTCCTTTTGACACGAATCTGTGTAGTAAGAATACTTGGCCAGGACTCAGGACTTAGCCTACAGCCTCCATTCTGCCATGACCTTCAGGATCTAAGAGGAAGCTTAGTTCCACCTCTTCCAGGAAGTTTTCCTTGACTACCCCAGCCTCCAGTAGTGTTTTACCACACCAGATCTGTTACACTTAGATTCCATGCTATATGGTTTAACACAGCACTTCTCTAGTTGTGGCGACATTGTGTATCTTGTCTGTCTAGAGGAATTACACATGCCCTGAGGGAAGAGGCCAAGTCTAATGTCTTCCGAAACCTCTGAGATAGAGGACAGTGCTGGAAAGTCACTATGCTCCTCTGCCAACACCCGATTAACTAAGAAGACCAGTGATTGATCAATGATGTGAAATGCTATTCTGCTAAACATTTTTTTGGCAGGGAATAGAGAGGGTGGGAGAATGGAGGCTCAGCTCAGAGGAAATTGAATGAAGAAAGAATATTAGATTTCACATCAACAGATCTGTTGAGTCCCCACCTTGTCCATTTATAGCCAGATGATCAAATAGAAGCTATCTCTTCAAGCTTATTTTCCTCATCTTTAAAATATCTGCCTCATCAGGTGACTTTGAGGACCAAATGAAATAATGTATGGAAAATGCTTTGTAAGCAGGAACCCACTTTGCACATGTTATTTTTTTAATTCAACTTCAATTTGGTTTGGGTTAAAAACAGGGTAATTTTCTTTCCTCAAACCAATGAGGGAAGAAACAAATGATAAAAATCATTCTCCAAAATTTCTGTGCCTATAGAGGGAATCAGATCTCCCCAGTGTTAGCCCTTTTCTCACACGGATTCACCCGTTGCATCCACTGATTAGTCTGATACATTCGCGTGGGGTTTTGTGGCTCACAAGAGCATGTTCACATGCATTCTCATACGAAGACCTGTGCTACAGGCAGGGTAGGTGGTAAGTCTTCCCATTTCATTGATAAGCAAGGAAAGAACTCAGAGAGATTTACAGAATGGCCCAGGGGTGGCCTGCCTGTCTCCCACTCTTGTCCCCTTCCCATGATGCCACCTTGGCTTTGCACGTGTCCTTCCCAAGGCATTCTCAGTCACAATCAGGTCTGCTGCCTCGTCGGGGAGATCAGTTCACTAGCATCAAAATAATTAAAACACTCAAGATGAAATCAGTCCAATGTGTAAGTCTTTAGCGTTTCATAATAAATATATGCGTTGTACTCCTGGGCCTTCTATGTTTTCAGCACCATAGCAGACTCGTTAAGAATTAGATGGAGCCAGTTCTAACCCTCATTCTGATGCTCGCCGGATCTGGGGAAATTGAGAAGCCTCTTTGGGCCTCGGTAACCACGGCTTACCAATTCCTTGCTCCCAGTGGGGACAGTGAACTGGAATAACGCACATAAAGCACTTGGTCTGCTGTGTGACTTGTGGATGAAAGCTATTGGTGTTTCAGCTGTCCCCGGCCGTGTGAAGTAAGGTAAGATTTACGCCTGAGTGACACGTGAAGGTGTAGCATTTGGACCTGCGCTTGCTGTCATGGTCTGACAGTGTTAATGAAACACTTCATCGCGAGTCGGCCACCGTCACCTCCACAGGCCATCTCTGGCTGGCGTAACCCAAGGGCCTCTGAGCAAAGGACATTCCACTGATGACACACCCGGCTGCCTTGCTTTCCCTCCTTCTTGAAAAGCCATTTCGGTTACTTTTTTCTTTTTTTTTCACGCAATCCTGACCCTGAGCCGCCAGGCAGAGGCCGTATGTGCATGACAGAAGTCTGGAGGTTTGCTGTGTGTGCTGCACGAGAACGTGGTTTGCCTTTCTCTGCCTTTCCCAGCCCCCACTGGCAGAATTTTTCTGCCAGGCAGTGGAAGCAAAGGTGATTCATATCTTTGTAGTCATATTTTTTTTATTCTTCTTCCTAACTGAACAGCTTCTTAGGAGGGATGGCTGGGGCCTGGGCTCTATAGTCCAAGAGTTGGCCTGTATCTGTGACACATGCGTTAAAGGTGGAGCTGTGGTGTGAGGCGTGGGGAATGGTATCCTGGCTTTGGGGATGATTAGACGCCTGAAATGGCTAAGTAGTGATTCAAAGCCACACGACCAGGGAAGGGCAGACCTTTATCTGACTCCAAAGGCCTCCGTCTTGGACATTGTGTCTTGGAGTTTCTCAAATGCCACTTTTTAAACAAGCGCCCACTAGGAAAAAATTAACTTAAAGGCAAGCCTGTCATAGTGGAAGTTCACGTATATGGCAGTCCAGCTGGGAAGGGGGTGTTCTTTTGAGAGTCAACACCTTTTAGTGCTTCTGGAATGTTCTCTAAAGAGGTAGCTGTGCACTCTACCCACATATAGAGCCCTTCTTTCCTGGGTCATTAAAGGAGTCTACTGGATGATCATGATTATTCTTGGTAAACCTGCACCATCTGTCACAGTTTGAGACCAGGCACTCAATTAACACTGAAGGCTGCCTCACCCCTGGCCTGCGTTTAGCCGACTCCAAGCAGGAGTTTTCTTTCCTATTCTCTTCTCTTTGTCAAAACAGCCCAGGCTGGGACTGGAAAGATAGACTGGCTCCAATTTGTGAGTTACCTTATGGTCAGGTTAAGGAATTTGCACTTTGTCTTAAAAGCAATAGGGAACCATCAACACGGTTAAACCAGGTGGAGCTTTCATTAGAGATGTGATTTAGTGACAGGAGAATGGAAAAGAAAGAACTAATTGGCATTTTCTCCTCATAACTTCTGGCATCAGCTTTTTAGGCACTGCCATTAGTGATCTTCACCTGTTTCTGAGGACACCGTTCACTTGCCGTCTGAATCCAGATGTTCCTCCTCTGTTCTGCATTTTGATAAGCACAGTCTTGGAGTCGTTCATTCTGTATCCATCCATCCTCAACAGCCGTGTACTGGACATGTTTAGAACCCATGCTCCCTGAAAAGGCAGGACTCTACCTGTCCACTGCTGCATCCCCAGGGGTGGCCACGAACGCGGCCTGGCTCCCGGTCGGCTGCCACTAAATATGTTTTCTGACTGTAGAGAAGGAGATGAGGTAGAACCTCAAAGAGCACACCTCTCCAGGAGGGCACTGGGTGTCCTTCCAGCATTTGGAGTCTGATCTCCTGTTCTCTCAAGTCTTCTCTTCAGGATCACCTCTCTAGCTCCTTCAGCCATTCCTCTTGGCACATGATTCTTCCCAAGTTCTCTTCACCAGCCTGGTCTGCTTTCCATGAGTGATGGTGTGTGCATTACCCCGTTGAACTCTAGTGCCCAGAGTGAAGCCTGATACTCCAGGAGAAGTTTGGCCTGGAAGGCAGGGTGGTTCCTCCCTCATTTCACAGTTCATTCCTACTCAGCGTCAATCAGCTTTTTTGATAGCTACCTTCCCTCCCTAACCAACAGAATATACCATCAGCCAACATAACAGCCCCATATACTATAGGGAGCCTCACCTTCCTCTACATCTCCTTCTGCAGATTTACTTTAAGTCCACCAATCTGGAAGGGAAACCAGAGCTCATTCAAATAAAACACATTATAAAAGTGGTTATTAGGCTATGGCTAGATCTCTGCAAATATTCTAAGCACAAGAGCTTAAGCACGGTGATTAAAATCAAGGACCAATGAGATAGTTGATATTCCTCATAATGGGACATAGTCCATTGTTGTACTATTGCAAATTTTCTTGATTTTATTAATTTTGGTATTCCATAGATTTGGTTTGACGTATTGGAATTAGGATGTTATTATCCTTGAAATTTATAAAAGAACATTGTGCCTGGCATGACATGAAGCCAACTAAGAAAACCCAAATTTGCCACTTGACTATGTGATCTTGGATAAGTTAGTCTGTCTCTCAAAATCTGTCTCTCTGTCTAATAAGAATAAGAATACCAACAGAGAAACTTCACAAAATGTGCAGTTTACACAGTAACAAATACAAATGTTTTGCAAATGTGTGAACATATGACACAGATATGTAACTTCACTAAGTGTAATAATGAGATATGATCTTAAAAAGCGATAATATCTAGGGAGGTACCATAGCAGGTAGTTGTTAGCCGCGAGAGAGGGAAATAGATGCTGCATCCGATACTGATGGTAGAAGTATAAATTATGACAGTTTTCTTAGAAGACTCTTTGGAACCACATGTAAAAAGCCTTAAAGATGTGCATACCTTTGACCTAGAAAACAATTCCACTTAATGTTTTTGCCTAAAGAGGTAACATAAGTGTATATAAAAATTCATATACAAGGATATTCATCTCAACATTTTTATAAACAATGAAAAGATGGACACAACCTAAATGTTTAGTTGCAACCACTAAAAACCATGTTTTAGAAGACGATTTAATGATGTAGAACATACATATTACATTAAAAAAATAAATTATGTCTAATACAATTCCAATTTTTAAAAAGAATTCATTTGTGTGTGTATATTTGTGCATTAAAAAATATATAAGCCCTGGCCAGTGTGGCTTAGTTGGTTAGCGCAGCGTCCCATACACTGAAAGGTCACGGGTTCTAGTCCTGCTCAGGGCACATACCCAGGTTTCAGGTTCCAACCCCAGTTAGGGTGCACAGGGGAGGCAACAGATTGATGTTTCTCTCTCTCTCTCTCTCTCTCCCCCTCCCTCTCTCTCTAAAATCAATTAAAAAACAAAAATAAGTAAATTAAAAATATATGATACATGTTAGTGATTATCTATGGGTTTAGGATATACAGTGATTTTTTTTCTTTTCTTTGTACTTCTCTCTTTTTCAAAATTTCCACAGCATTGTTTTTAAAAAGGTAGTTAAAAATACCCTTGCGTATCTTACAAGAATGGTGAGAATCTAAGTTTAAATTATCATATTTCTGTGGAAACTTCATACACATTTATTTCATTATTGTTCGATATTCACTTTTTTCTCATAGTTTGCTTTTCCTGTTGCCCTCCTTCCCTGTCCTTGCCGCTCCCTCTCTCCACCAAGCCTGTCCTTGACCTCACTCTCTGCCCTCCCCTCCCTCCTCTCTAGGCCCTGCCTTATTCCTGGCCCTGGCCCTGGCCCTGGCCCTGGGCTTTGCTCGGCTGCCGCCAGGAGTAAGAGTCAAGCAGTTTGCTGACCCTGATCTGAAGCTCGGTTGATTCAAACTGAGCAAGAAGTGAACAAGTTTCTTGCATTTCCTCTCAGACCTCTAGTAGCCCTGACACGCATCCTGGACTAATCAAGGCTGTGTGAAGTGTACGTCCATCAGCTCAGAGCTGAGCTCGTGTCATATAGGACCGAATTACCAACTTCTCAAAACTGCTGGGAGTGGGAGGCTGTTTTTTCCTTCTACATCCCAAATGTTTGATGCCTCTGCGGTCCAACACTACTCGAAAATAGCTTTGTCAAACAAAGCATGAACACTAGGAGTTTCCTGACATTTTCATAACTATGAGCATATGATTTGCAGTTCATACTGAATAACGATGTAAGAAATCTGCCAAGAAAGTTCCAAATACTATTTCCAGCACCAGCTCCTAACCGGTTACAGCTGCCTCCCCACAGAATGTGAGCGCAGACTACCAGGTTCTGTGGTTCCCCTGCTTGCAAAGTTTGTATTGAGTTACTGGGAGTCATTCTAACGGGGGAAGTCACTCTCCTGGCAAGCATTTGAAATGAATAAAGCGAAGGGTTTAATGTTCTAATGAAAAAATTTGTCAATATTTAAATCAAACGTGTGAACACTAAGTGTTTTTACATATGTTTGCTGTGGAGGTTGTGAGGCGGTCTTTGGCTTTCCAGGCACGAATAAAGTAGATAGATGCGCTGTTAAACTCTCGAACAATGACAAAGGAAAACATGGAGTAATTGCTTCACTCAAAGCCTGCCAGGAGATTAATTGCCTAAGAGATGTATTTTATGCAGTGTCCAAAAACTGCAGAGTCTACGGGAGTGCCTTGCTTTCACTAGGAGAAAACATATGTCACCTCTCACCAGCGATGTTTATGTCTTTTCACAAACCTGTCTTCTTTCAGCCTAAAGACATTCCAACTGGAAATGACTACAAAGCCAGGAGTTGATAGGTTAGGGGTGTTTAGTAATGCTTAAAATAATACCCTCATGGAGTCAGATACGATGCTGTACTGTGAGCCTAGTGTAACAGCAACCTGGACCCAGGGGACTGGGAAGCCTTTTTGTTGCTGGCTGGAGGAACTGGTGGGAGGGGTGGGGCCTGGGGGGCCTGCCTTTGACCTGCCAACTCTGAAACTAACAGATTTGGGGTTGCAAGGCTCTTGGGGAGCTGGCTAAGTGAAGTTAAGAAATATGGATGGAACCTGTCTTGGTCCACCTTTGGGATTGTGTTCGACCAAGGGATTGCTAACGGCGGATGGTGTGGAGTCTAGAAGAAGTCTGCACAGCCGTAGCTGAGAAGCAGAGTGCAGTTCCATAAACATCTATGAGATGCCTTCTACGAGCCAGGTTACATGTACTGGGCTCTGCTGGGAGTGGGAGTGGGGATGGGTTAAGCTACAAAGGAAAAATGCAAACAGCTGCTGCACTTCAGGAACATTCTGCTAGGTGGAGGAACAGACATCTCAACAAATAGTCATAGTACAACAAAGCAAGTGCAGGATGTTGTGGAGAATGTATCTTCTCGTGGACTAATCTTTAGGCTGTTCCAGGAAAGCATCTAAAGGAGATAAAACTGAACTAGAACTAGAAGGATCCAGGGCAGTGATCCAGGTGAAAAAGGTGAGGATGCTTTCTTGGAAAGGAAACAGTCAAGGCACAAGTGTCTATGACAGTGTGGTATGTTCAGAGACTACGTCATGTTCTTTATTACTAGGTCCTCGAGTCCAAGGTGGGCAATGGCAGCAGACAGAGCTGAAGAAGTGGGTGAGGCTGGTCATTTGGTGGCCTTGTGACCTCTGTTAAGGTGCTAAGACTGTCCCCAGGAGATTTGTGCAGTAAAGAGTCGCTGAAGTTGTAAGCAAGAGATGACCTGATCCACCTATTAGATAGCTCATTCCTCAGCAGCGTGTAAGATCAATTTACAGGGTCAGAACGGAGCTAGAGCTAGAGAGACAGACCACTTAGGAGGATCCTGCAACCGTCTCGGTGGAATATGCTGAGAAATTAAACTACAGGAACCATAACAAGTTGGGTTTGGAAAGAAACATATCATATAGTTCAATTTCTATAGTATACAGATGGAGCAACTGAGGACAAACAAGGGCGAGTGACCTAACCAAGGTTATATGGTAATAAAGCTTGTCAGCAGCCAAATCAGGACCAAGGACCCTGGCCTTCTGATTTCCAGCCCAGTGACTTTTCCACTCAGCAATGCCAAGATCAGTCCCAGCATCCTGCTTGTTAGGCAATGCCCTAGAGAAACTTGAAATGTACTTGGCCAGCATTTTCCCTGTTAATATCTAGGAGGTGGGAACAGTATTTGCTGCATCAAGCCAGACTGCCTTGGGGGGGGCGGGGCGGGGGATCTTTTCTGTTCATCTTCCTTCTCTCTGGCTTTAGATATCTTCCTTAATTTAGCCACCCTTTTCTCTTCCTCCAGAGAACCTTCTCAACTACTGCTTAGGAAATGTTCTCCCTTCTGCTGAGCCTAAACAGTGTGCAACACACTTTAGCGCCTTTTCTCCAGCTTGCTGTCTCAATATGTGAATCTAACTTATCTGTATCATTGCTAAGCACTGGGACAATTTGGAGGACGTGTGGTCCAATAAAATCAAGATCAACTATTTGCATCTAAACTGCTTCTTTGCAAATATCACCATTTTACATAGCAGCGTTATCTGTGCAAATACCGTTTGTGTTGTCTTTTTCAGTAAATTGTATGTGTGCATATTTTTGTATATATTCGTATTAGCTTTATAGTATTCCTTAGGATGGAAACAGCAGGAAATCTGGAGTGATGCCAAGTCTTTGGGTAAGAGACTTAATCTCCAAACCGAAGTTTCCTTAACTAGATGATGGTTAATGCTTAACTAGATAGTGGATAACGCTGTTACCTCCAGGGGTCCTGGCACATAAAGGATTAGCCCTACCGCCACCATTTTTCGGTTGTTCCTGGTGTGGGGCAGTCTGGTATTTTCATAGACACCTAGGTATGATTGCAAATGGAACCCGTAGCTAAAAGCCAAGGGCCATTTGCTTTAACGTCCCTCAAAGCTGAGGATGTTTTTGAGCACAGAGTAAAATCTTGATACCTTGTGAAAGTGGATAGAAAGAAATGGAGAAATGAAAACCAAATTAGCTAAGAATTTCTACTGTAGCCTTCCAATATCACACATATTGAAGTAACCAGAATTTATCGTGTCCCCGAAGATGGCCATGTGATTTGTGGAGGGTGTCAGCCACAGGGATGACACGGTTTTCCATTAGAGAGGGCCTTGTGGCAGCCCCGCGGAGGGTCGAAAGGGCAGAAGGTCAGAGGCTGGCCTCCCAGTCATCGGACCCTTTCCTGTGGTGGGCCAGCGGAGGGCTGGTGGGCACCTGAGCCAGCAGGGAGGCGAGGGGTAGAATTTAAGAAGTGCTTTGGAAGTTAATTTAGTTTCCAAGTTTAATTGTTGCTATTCTTAAATATTGCCTGTTTTCCTAATCTCAGTTTCTTCTATTCAGCAGAACTGTGTTCATGGGGAGATGGGTGGCTGGGGTGGGGAAGTAGAGACGTTAACTATGAATTTCTGGTTGTTAGGTGAACTCGGGTTCTCTCTTTGCTGAACTTCAAGTAAAAGGTGGGAGAAATTTAATTCACTCATTAAATATTTATTAAGTGTCAAGGATTTGACACTTACTAGGCACTGTTCTAGATAATGGGGACATAGCAGTGGCCAGACCAAAGCTCCTGTCCCCATGAAGTTTGTTTATAAATGATAAACAGCTAAATGTATCAATACAGAGTATATCTGATGAGACTAAATCCAATGCAGCGTCATCCATCATGGAAGGGCAAGGGGAAAAGTGGTAGGCGTGAGGTCAGACAGGTGGTGGGGACAGAAGACTATGTAAGGACATTGTAAGGACTCCAGTTTTCACTTAGCATAAGAAGAGAAGCCACTGGAGATGTTTGAGCGGAGGAGACACATGAACTGGTTTATGTCCCAAGAGGATTCCCTCCACCTGCCATGTTGAGAATAGACTAGGGAAGGTAGCCAAGAGCAGGAGTAAGAAAACCAGTTGTGAGACTTTTGGGGGGAAAGTCATGTAGAGATAATGACGGTCTCAACCAGAGGGGAGCAGGAAAGGTGGGTTTGGGATAGATTTTGAAGGAGGAGATGAAAGCATGAGCTGATGGGGGTTTGGATGTGATTATGAGAGAAAGTGTAGAGACAAGGAGAATGCAGAAGTTTTTGTTACGGACAATTATAAGGAAGGAGTTGTTATTTACTGGGATGGAGGAAAGAACTCAAGAATGTCCTTGGAGGGATATAAGAGCTCAGTTTTAGACATGTTGAGTTTGAATTCCTTTTAGATACCCAAGTGGAGATATGGAGGCTGAAGTCTAGACAGTGGTCTGAGCTAGAGATATGAATTTGGGAGGAGACGGGAAGATCAGGTAGGAAGTGAGAGTGGAAGGAAGAGGCCTGAGAGCTAAGCCTAGGCATCTCAGTGACGGAAATCTTGAACTAGCAGAAGAGACTAAGAAGTGACAGCCAAAGGAGTAAGGAAACCCAAGAGAGAAAAATGTCCTGCAAGCCAAATGAAAAAGAGTTTCCAGGAGGAGTAATGAGCTCTGTCACATGCTGCTGATGATCCGTAAAGACAAAGACTGGAAATTCACTATTGGGTTTAGTAACATGGAGATTGTCGTCGACTTCAACAAGAGCTCTTTCAGTGGAATGGCACGCAAAGGCTTGATATTGGTGGGTCCAAGAGCAAATGGGAGACTTGGGGAAAGCAGGTGGAGACATCTCCCTGGAGAGAAATATTGCACAGTAAGATGGGAGATATTGGAGCACACTGGTGTATTGATGGGAATGATCCACAGCAATGGGAGAGATGGTGCTACAGCAGAGAAAACGGACAATTGCCAGAGAAATGCCATGAGTAGGTAAGGTGGGGTGGGATCCATGTGCTCAAGCCCATAGTTGGGACTTAGAATGGAGCACAGAGGGTCCATCTACTGTAACAGGACAGGGGACGGAGTTTATGGAGAGACCAAGTAGGAGTAGAAGCAGCAGTCTGATCAAATTTGCCTTCTTAAAGGCCAGCCCCTAAGTCTTGGCTGTTCTGACTTCATAAGCCATGCTCACTTCTGTTCCCAGCATGCCCAAGGAGTTCACACACATGCCTCATTTCACACATGACTAGCCTTTGGTATAATGAGAGGGAACTCTAAGATACAAATTATTTTTTTTTTAAGTGGGAGGAAGAGCTTCCAGTTAGAAATCTAAGCCAATGTAAATACCTCACTATGGCAGTGGGGGGAGGGCAATATATCTGTTTTCTTCTCTCCAGTGCCTAGAATAGTATGTGGTACATAGTATTGATTTCTAGAATACATAAAGCAGAAACAAATAAAAACTTGGTACACATTATTTAATGCTCCAGTTTTACAGATGAGATGGCGGCTCAGAGATGTACACCCAGACCTAGCCAAGGGTACATGCAGCTGGAAGGCAGCTGCCAGGATTGACCCCAGCTCTGCGGGTCCCCACAGCCCCAGCCTTTCCACCATACTACGCTCTGCCCATCTGATTACTTAGTGAACTTGGGAAAGTCACACAGCCACTCACTCTTGGTTCTTTCTCCTTTCGAAAGAGTTGGACATGAGGCCTGCAAAGTCCTGTTCCAACTAAATGACTGCATAAGATGGGGGGCCCAGGGGATAGCTACAGGGCATGGTGCCTGCCCTCAGCTCACAGTTGCCCTCCACACCAACTCTGCAAGCCAGCCCTTTACCATTTCCCGCCACCTCTGACACAGGCACACCTCTCTCCATTGAAACAGCTGGATGTTCTGTGCTCTGTACTGGGTTTACTGTAGGCCCTTGAGGGAGGTTGTGGCCTCTGCCCCTTCAAGCTGAGCCTGCCATCCTGGGCCTTGATCTCCAGCCTTAGATCTCCAGTCCCTCCATTTACCATGCTGTCACTAACCACACCACTTTCTGGTGCTTCCTTGTCTTTAGTATAAAATCCACTCCCCTCTCCTTTTTTTTTCAATCATAATTTTGAGGTGGCAAATTTAAAATAAGACTATGTCTAAAAAGACTAGAGGAATATGAAAGCAAGATGTGAGTACACGGAGAAGGAGTGGTATGCTGAACCCCTTTACTGCCCCAGACACTACATAGCTGCAGGTTAAGACCCTACCCTTGGGCCTGTCCTTCCCTCTACCCCACCTGCCCTCCCCCACCTGCACCCCATGACTCCCAGTAAGCCTCCCTCTGCCTGTGACTCCACTGATCTTGGCTAGCATACCAGTTAATCCACGATTTGTCGAATTATTTCTCTTTTAAACTCTCGCCTCCTCTGGAAGCCTCCCCAGCCTCCATTAGATGCCCTCCTCTTACTCTCAGCACAAGGCTTGAGCACACGTGTTGGTTGTAAGAATGAGGAATTATATCGTTGGCATCCGAAGGCCAAGGATGTAAGCCCTCCCCTTGCTCCGCCCCACACTTGCCCCCTCTAGTTAAAGCCCCCCACATCCACCCCTATTCCTTGTTTCTCCTTAAAGAACCCATTGGATTGCACAGCTCTGTCCCAGAGGCCCCTTGTCTAACAGATGGCCATCACTTGTCACCTGCAATATTCCCTTCTGGCGCGCCGTGTATCAACCCCTGTTATAACGTGAACTTCTGCCTCTATTACAATTTTTAAATATGTAAGATTCTATGTTTGAGATGGGCACCTCTGCATTGCCTTATTTTGGGTTGGGCGTAGGGGGTTGGGAAGGCATTAAACCCTTACTTTTTATGGAGGCTAGTACCGTAGTCCTCCCTCATGGATGGGGATTACATTCCAAGATCCCCCGTGGATGCCTGAAACCGCAGGTAGTACCAAACCCTATATATACTATGCTTTTTCCTACATGTGCATACTTTTCACTTAAAGGAAGCACTTTACAGCTTCTCTTTGGCATATCCGAATTATCATCATCACTACTCTTGCACTTTAGGGCCATTCTTAAGTAAAACAAGGGTTACTTGAATACAAGCACTGCGACACTGTGACAGTCGATTTGATAGCTCAGATGGCTACTAAGTGACTAACAAGCAGGTAAGGTAGACAGTGTGGATACACCGGACAAAAGGATGATTCATGTCCCAGGCAGATAAGGGGGGACTGCTGAAGTCTTTCATAATTGCCATCGGCAGAAGGAGTAAGAAACAAAGCTGAGACGAAACAGAAAAGCAAGAATTGGGGATTGGGTTTCACCCCATTTCTGAGTAGCAAGATGAAATTAAAACCCTCCTAAGAAGTCCCCAAATTCCTTTTACCACTCTCTCCACAGACCTTCTCTTTTTTCAATCCATGGCCCAAGGCATAAAAGGAAAGTGAAAAAAAATCAAAGCAATCCTAGTAACATTTGTGGTAGAAAATCTGACCAGATTGGTATGTGTGAATTTCATATTATTCTAAACTCCCATTATTCTCAATGGGCAAATTGAGGGGGTGGTTTGAATGCCTGATGTTTGGAGACCTGCCAAAGAACATCTAAAGGGTTTCTAATGAGAACTGGGGGGCCCAGGCCTCGGGGGCTCCCAGTCCCTCCTATGCATTCCCAGCTCCAGCTTAAGCGGGGGGTAGAATGGACCCTTCCTAGGAGGAAAAGTGAAAACACCCCAGGGCTTCTTAGAAGGTGCAAGGCTACCCTACCAGGAAAACCTCAGTAAATAGGAGAGGGCAAAAATCACTCATTTTATTAGTGATCTTCCATATTCTTACAAATACTGTGCCAGTGCAGCGCTATCATTTCAAATGTGTGTTTAAATACGAATAAAATGTATTACATGCATCATTTTACCCCAAATTACATTTGTGAGATACAAGCCTGGGTAATTCTGCTCCATTTCCAAAGTGAAACGCAACCCTTGTGTTTCCGAACATCGCTGTGAAGCAAGGCCAATACCTTCGAATTTCTGAGTTGGACACAAGTAACTATTATGTGCTGCGCTGGAAACTATGACAGAACGTTATTCATCTGTTTGTTTTAATGGTTCATAGCCAAGGAAAAAAAACTTTAACATTTTAATTTAATTTTTTAAAGCAAAAAAGTGGTGTGAGAAAGAGCGAGGGACTCTTTTGCTAAGGAAATGCGTGTTAACAGTTGTCGGGGTTCAGATGTGGGAAACAGCACGTGATGCGCAACACAGACACCTCAAAATTGCCTGTGCTCACAAAGGCATTCCAGGGGCAGAGGAGGGGTGGCAGAGTGAGCTGAATTCTCAGCCCTGTAGATCGATGTCTTCACTGTGAGTCATCACCCCTCTGGGTGCCTTGCTTGGCTCACTTTGAAAGCTGATGACCTTTGAAAGGTCAAGTATGTTAACTCGTTACCCTCTTTGATGCCCACTTTCAGGTTGGTCTTTAGAAAACAGAGTGTGTGAGATAACTTTGGGATCCCATATTTAACCTGTAATTTCTTGACCACAGCCACCCTGAGGCAAAAATGTATTCTTGGCTCTCCCGACACTCCCCTTCTCTCCTTCACTCGACCACCTGTATTGGTCCTGATACCCCTTCTCTGAGGGTCTTCTCTTCCAAGGTTTGTGCAGTTAAAGCGGATAAAGACTTAAACTATTTCCCCTCCTCCTGCTTGGCATTTAACCGAGGATGCTTCAAGTCTCCAAATCTTCTCAGGAGAAGGAAGGAGGTATTTTTGGAGAGGTGGTAACTTTTTGACCACATCAGATTATAATTTGTTCTTTAAGTTTCTGTGTCTCTTATCTTTTATCTTCATTGGAATAATTTTGCAGCCTTTACTTGGATCCTTTATTTTATCATGTATCTCCCTTTTTAATGAAAAGACAGAGCTCATTTCCAGCTTAAAGGGATCCGACTGCACCCCCTACGGGAGCACCCTAGCTCTGAGGTGGGAAGCATTGCACCCAGCCCTGGGATTACTAGAGCCAGCCCCGGGAAGCACCGTGTGCGCTGTGCTCCAGCCAGAGCAACTAATATGTGGCCTGATTTACAAATTTAAAAAAGGATACTTTCCATCCACTTATGGCCACGATGGTCTTTTGGGAAGGCACTGGTAAGTTATTTTCGCTTGGGTAAAGAGAAATGACTTCCTACATGAGAAAAAATAACCCGCACTTTGCTAAATCGCAAAGTTGCAAAAATAGTACAGAGTTTCCATATACAGTTACACAGGTTTGAACTGTACAGGTTCACTTATCTGTGGATTTTTTTTTTCCAATAAATACAGTCAGCCCTTCACATCTGTGGGTTTCATCCAACCACAGATTGAAAATACTGTCGAATCCACGTTTGCGAAGGGCCTACTCTAGAGTCAGAAGTTATACGTGGATTTTTTCCTGCACGGGGGTCAGCACCCCAAACCGCCTTGTTGTTCAGGGGTCATCCCATTTCCCCTAATGTTAATGTCTGGCCCCACGTTATACAATGTGCTTTTTCATTTTCAGAGAATTCTCTCCTTTGCTCACTGACCCGAGCATTTTGCCCAGGAGTTTGTAGCTGTGGACGACCACTGTCTCTGCAGAACTCCTTTGGGCTATGACTTGCGGCGGCAGCGTGTCCCTTTGCTCGGCCTACGGTGCTTCCTGGACGGATGCTTCTGCAGCCACGGTGTCTGCGGTCACTGTCAGCCCCTTTTGACCACCCCTCATAAGCTCCTTGCCCTGGGGCAAGGGGGTGACCCTGGAGGTGCAGGGCAGACTGTGTTTGCTTTTCCCTCTCACATGACAGCGAGTCTGGAAGGTCGTGGAGGCCGACAATGTGGTAACTAAATTACCTTTATGAGAAACATGAGTTGCCATCTGAGCGGCCCTGCGTCCCGGCGTCCCGCGCGGTGCCGGCCGCCGCGATGACCGGCTGGGATTCCACTTGCGCTTTCACGGCGCGCCCTTCCCGGAGAGCAGCCTCGGGCGTGCTCGGCGCGAGTGCCCGGGTACTCCTGCTGCCTGGCCGCTTCGTGTTTTTAATTTGCTGAGCATGGAGGACATCAATGATGAAAGAAGTGTACGCTGGAGGAAAGCATGAAGCTGATTAATGCTGGAGGAGCATTTGTTTCCCTCCAGCCCAAGCCAGCAGGAAAAATGGAAAGGATGAAAGGCAGTTGTGACTTTATGTTTAAAAGAAAACCTTTTTGCCACCCGGCATCTTCGCAGCAGAAAGCCCCTGTAAGCAGTGCCAAAATTCCCATAACCAGACCATTTGGAAGGAAGCCGTGTACCATGGTTGCAAGCACTAGTTTGGGGCACATCTAGCTGTGTCACCTTGGACAAGTTCTTTGCTCTTTCTGATCCTCAGTTTTCTCATTTGTAAAATGGGAATAATTACACCTTCACGTTCTTTATAAGATTGTTTCAGGATTAAGCAACTTGGCATTAGTTTTATATATAAGTGAAACAGTGCCTGGAGCAAAATAAAGGCACCTTATAAAGTCCCTTTCTTATCATTAAGGCTGCTTTAGTTAAAAGGGGTATTGAAAAGCAGAGAACATCATTTCAGATCTATCAACATGGTGTGATGGCTCGAGGTTCAATTTTAAGTTTAAGTCCTGTGTCTGCCACTGGCTGGCTTTGAATTTGAGCCACTTACCTCGCTTCTCTGAACTTGAGTGTCTCCCTCTGTAAAATACAGATGATAACACGGCATAAGGCGCAGCTTTGAAGAAAGCACTTAGCACAGTACCCAGCACAGAGAGTGGCAGGCACTTAATACCTGTTTGTTTTTCTAGGGCTGTGGTTCTCAGCCACATTCAAATCACCCGAGAGCCCTTTTAAAAGCATGAATGCTTAAGCTGTGTCCCCAGAGAGTGCGATTTAATAGGTCCGAGGTGGGGCTTGGGCCTTGGTATTTTTGAAAGCCTCCCGAGGAGATTCGTATAAGCAACCTGGACTGAGCACTACTCCCTAGCAGATGCCATTGGTGGTTGTTAAAAAAAAAAAAAAGTTTTGTTTTGTTTTGTTTTGTTTTGTTTTTTATATCTGTCCCCAAGAGACTGCCCAGAATATCAGGAATTCTGGGCACAGTCAAAACTTCAATACACCTGCAGCTCTAAGCCTTTCATTGACTAGAAATGTGCGCTGCCAAGGAGTTATATTCCATTTTATTCTGGGGGAAAAAAAGTATTCAAAGAGCCTTTTTAGAGTCTTGAACTGGAAAGGTGGTAAGAAGTTTAGCCTAAGCCTCACACATAAAATATGGGAACTCCCAGTAGGTCGGGGATTCATATCTGGGGGTAATTCCAGGGTTTTGTTCTCCCAAGAGAGATAAATTGAAGCTTTGAGAATTTAGTGTGGGGGAGGAAGAGGTGTTCTCATACTGACACCTTAAAAATCCAGGGCTCTGCTAATGCCTAGGGATAGAGAGGCATCATCTGTAATAGCAGGGGGTGGGGGGTGGAGGTCTCAGTACTTCATTTTCCAAGATCCTAGGCTAGGTCATCCAGAACCTTCTTTCTCCCTATGGGTTTATGGTATTAGTTACCCAATAAAAGTGGGGTTAATTTTACAACCCAAGTAAAATTTAAGCCAAAAAGACTTCAACATCAGTCTAGGATTTATGAAAGTAAACATGTAGAGTGCTCGCAGGATTTTGCAACATTAAAATTTCAATGTCTTTATGTCGGGTATATGATATATTCATCTGTAGTCATACTTAAAGCTTATACTTTTAAGAGTTTTGCAAGACAGACTATTTTCAGGACTAAACTGAAGATACTTCCCCCATCTCCACTTTCAAAATGACTGTTTTAATGGACAGGGAACAGAAAGCAGCTGAGAACTAGTGTTTTAAGGATCAGCCCTATCTGATAGTGGTTTTCTGTTACACTGGGTTCTCCAGATTCCCACACTGAACCCCCCAAGTGGGGAAGTCCAGGGCCATCGCGCTGACCACAGTCCTTTTTACAAAGTAGGAGCTTACTAATTAATTGACCTTAAAAATAAATGTCCTCTTTAGTCATCGTAAATGCTTTAATAATAATCATGTTACCTCTGTGTAGCACTTTTTTAAAGCATTTACATTATTTGACAGGCTCCTCATGAGTTTTCACCTATAGGGTAGAGAGGTCAACTGTTACCATATATACAGCTCAGAGGCTCAGAGAACTTGCCAAAGGATATGTGAATGTTAGACCCAGGAAGGGAATTCTGTTTCTCCTGACTTTTGTTTTAAAGTACTTTAACTTAAAAGAAACCAAAGAGGAAAAATGATATTTTGTTCAAACGCTGTATTGATTCCAGCCGGGTTAACAGAGAAGGAACACCCAGGGTGAAAGTCAGCCCATAGGCTTGGAAGGTGGCCTTTGGCTGTGGTCTGCCTTTGAGAAACAGCTGGGCACTCTGTACTCTGGTGTCTTCTTTATCATGGGCCCTTTGGGGAGTTTATGGTCTCTGTCCTTTGGAGCTGAACCCACCATCTTGGGTCCTAATCTCTAGCCTTTTATCTCCAGCCATGTGCCACATTGTGACTAATTGCCTTACTTTCTAGTGTCTCCTTACCTTCAGGATAAAATCTACCCCCACGGCCCCACCTTTTTTAAAATAAAAATTATTATAATAATTGTGAGGCAGCAAGCATTTTAAAAGATTATATTTTAAAGCTTTAGGGGATCTTGAAAGCAAGATTTCCATTGACATCTTCTCTAGTTTACCTTGGATTGAGTGACTCATTTGAAATTCTCCAGTCCACAGTTTGCCCCATCCACTCTCTGCAGCATAAAGATAATGGGTCTTAAGCAGTGAGGAGCCCCGTAACTGGACTGCCCTCTGGTTTCTTTCCAGCTGCACTTACCTTCACACCCCGTGGAGCCACCTAATTGACCTATCAGTTGAAGTGGATCTTGTGCATAATGCGTCCACGCCTTTGTGTCAAATGAAGCAGAAATAATGTGTTTTAAAAAAACAAAACAAAAAAAAACCCCTGTAGAACATGTGCCCAGATTTTCAGCTCATTTCCTTTTTACTTCTATAACTACATCATCTTCCAGCCCACCACCAGCTGCGAAAATAAAAGTGTTTTCTCCCATATTTAAGGACGATTTTGTGCTTCAGGATGGTTTTCTGGGGGTGAAGGAAATGACCAATGTGACCAACAGATGTTTTAAGTGATGGATGGAACTGAGGAAAAGTCAGATTCCTTAGCCCAATCTTTAGGATACTGTGCCCAACTTCGCCCCCTAGTGACGGTTTAGGGCACTGCAAGTCAGATCCAATTGTCTATGTGTATCTACTGCATCAGTTAATGTCTGTGCTCTGTTTTTAGAGATGAGTATGAAGAAGATGGATTCTGCCAGCCATACAGAGGGATTGCGTGTGCAAGATTTATTGGCAACCGCACTGTCTATATGGAGTCTTTGCACATGCAAGGGGAAATAGAAAATCAGATCACAGGTAGGTAGCACCAATAAAGTTCTATTTATGCCTTAAATAACTATTTTTCTCACCAGTAGTTTTCTTGAGCTCCTCTGTTGGCAAAGGATTAGGCTAGATATAGGGGTAAGGAGCAGGACTGGAAAGAAGCTTGAGATGTGATCTCTGTGCTCTGGAATTTACATTAGAATAATTTATTGAAGGTTGCTCTTAGAGGAAAGGAAGCTGTGAAAAGCATCTCATTCACTTAAACACTCAGTAAATATTACTGAATATTTCTGGTGTACCAGGAACTGGGCTGGGCACTGGGGTATATGATGAATAAGCCAGGTTGTCTCTGCCCTCACAGAGCTTACTGTTTGGAAGCCACATCATGTTGACTGAAAGGGAATGGGTTTAGAGTCTAGAATTCTAGACTCTAATCCCAGAATTGCCATTACTGTGGCTTCAGGAAAATCTCTTACTCTTCATGAAAGCCTCTTTCATCATCTGTGATGTCAATGATAAGGCAAGATGGTCATAGATCTCTTCCTGCTCTAGCTCTCTAGATTTTACCCTTCATTTTTCTGAACTGAAAGCATCTTTAATGGGAATCTAATAGTGAAGCACTTTTTAGCACACATGAGTTAGGTAGTGTAAGCTACCTTGTGCGACTTTACACACCTCCTTCTGGTGGTTACAGCCACCGTGGACCTGATAGTGTAATTATGCCTCTGTGCCATGTACCCTTGCGAGCCATTAAAGTGGCCTTGATGGGATTCTAATCAGGTTGCCAGCTTTAGCAAATAAAAATACAGGACATCCAGTTACATTTGCATTTTAGATTAAAAAACAGATAATTTTTTAGAAGAAGGGTGTCCCAGAGGTTTATCTGAAATTCAAACGCAACTGGGTTTATAGCCTTATAGTTTATCTGGCAACCCTGGGGCTTAAGAGAGGCAAAAACAAACCCAAGGTAGGCACATTGAACATCAAAAAGCCCAGAAACTTTGTCCTGTGAGGAATTTGAAGGAACAAAGAGGTGGCTGCAGGAGCTACTTAACTTGGAGAAGCAACAATGGGAAGATGTAGTTGCCACTAGCTGAAGCCCTCAGGCTTTCAAGGGGCAGGATTCTAGGAAGTAGGACTGATGAAGAGGAGCTGCTGGAGGCACATTTCAACCTAGTGGGAGAACATGGAACATAATTTTTACTAAGTATTCACGAAAATAAATGGGAGTTCTGTTATAAATATTTGCTCACCCATTTATAATAATCCTTTCGAACGTTTTCAGTGGTCATCAGCTTACTGGAAAATATTACAGTTTAAAAAAAATCCACTTAACTTTGTTTACCCCAGCATTTCCTAAATTTCTTTGGCTATGGAACCCTAGTTTCTCCAACTCTCTATGTAATTATTGTCCTGAGGAACATTCTTTGGGGAACAGTTTACCAACAACCTCCTAGGCTGCCTTGCAAGTAAGCTCTCTGCCAATGGAGGAATGCAGAGGGAGGCTGGTGTTCATTTTGTACTTGGAGACCATACTGGATATGAGGTTAGGCTAAGCGACCACTAACATTCTTTAATATTCACTGGAACAACTGAGTTGTGCTCTTTGAGAACTTCTGAGTGAGCTGCCTCCTTCTCAGAAGATGGAATAGAAAGTATTCAAGCCACAAAGAAATTAAACAAGTTACCCAAAGTCATCCTCCAGCTAAGAGGCAAAGCAAGAACGAATCCTGTGCTCGGGCTCAGCCACCTCATCAAGCCTGAGTCCTGCCCTGCAGCTGTCCAATGTTTCAGAAACCTCACAAAACCAATAAAAGAGCACCGGATGAAACACAAAGTTCTGTAGCTTTGTAGTAAAAATGAAAAATATATTGTACTTTAACCTAATTAATTCTTTTTTATTAGGAAACGGTACATATGTAACTTAATCCTGTTTTTTTAACTTTGTAGTCAAAATGATTTTTTTCAAGCTGGTGAAAGTAAGCTACTTAGACATGTGAAATGGAATCTCCTTCTCTTGGCCTTGTCTGTCTGAGCACAGCAGATTCCTTCCCACTTGTGTTTATAGCTGCTATTTGTTGACTAGATACCCACAGATAAACCCTGGCCCTGGGAGTTAATAACTGTGTCTGTTTTGCAGCTGCCTTCACCATGATTGGCACCTCCAGTCACTTATCTGACAAGTGTTCCCAGTTCGCCATTCCTTCCCTGTGCCACTACGCCTTCCCTTACTGTGACGAAACCTCATCCGTCCCAAAGCCCCGTGACTTGTGTCGCGATGAATGTGAAATCCTGGAAAATGTCCTGTGTCAAACAGAGTACATTTTTGCAAGATCGAATCCCATGATTCTGATGAGGCTGAAGCTGCCAAACTGTGAAGACCTCCCCCAGCCAGAGAGCCCTGAAGCTGCAAACTGTATCCGGATTGGAATTCCCATGGCGGATCCTATCAATAAAAGTAGGTGGTAGTCCTGGCCTGTGTGGCTCGGTTGGTTCCAACCATACACCGAAAGGTGGCGGGTTCAATTTCCGGTCAGGGCACATACCCATCCTGTGGGTTTGATCCCTGGTCGGGGCATGTACTCCGGACACATACTTGGGCACATACAGGAGGCAACTGATCAATCTCTCTCTCTCTCTCTCTTCCTCCTTAAGATCAATAAAAAAGAAATAGTAGGTGGTAGCCCCTGACCCTCTGTGCTGCCTTGGGGGCAGCCACCCCGTGGCACAGTGAAAACTGGACTTTGATCTGCTGTAATGGTTTCTATTAGTAGTCAGATTACCTTCCAATGGTCTAAATACATACCATGTGCAGGCTACCTTCAAGAAGCTGCAGGAAGATAATAATTTTAAAATATGTTTGCTGGTTCCTCGATGATTTAAAAATAGAATTACCACATGACCCAGCAATGCCACTCTTAGGTATATACTCAAAAGAATTAAAAATAGGTGTTCAAACAAAAACTTGTATGCAAGTGTTTGTAACAGCTCTATTCACAATAACTAAGAGGTAGAAACAACCCAAATGTTCATCAGTGGCTAAGTGGATAAACAAATTGTGGTATATCCACATAACGAAATATTATTCATCCATAAAAACCAGTAAGTGCTATTCATCCATAAGAAGGAATAACTGTTATTCATCTGTAAAAAGGAATAAAATGAATTATTATTCTACCATAAAGAGGAATAAAATCCTGTTACAACATGACTGAACCTTGGAAACATTATGATAGTGAAAGAAGCCAGACACCACTGTATGATTCCATTTATATGAAATATCCAGAATAGACAAATCCATAGAGACAAAAAGCAGATTAGTGGTTGCCAGGGGCTGGGGAAAGGGGGTCGGGGGTAGTGGGAATGATTGCTCAGTGAGTATAGGGTTTCCTTTGGGGATGATTTAAGTGTTCTGGAGCGAGACGGTATGGAAGTTGCACAATATTTTGAATGTTCTAAATGCATTAATGGTGAATTTTATGATACATGTATAGTACCCCAGTTTTAAAGACATGTATGTGGGGTTTGCTGCCATCCTCTCTCTGTCCTCTTAGCACCATCAAGCTAAGGACTTTTCCTCTGCATATTTCCCACTCATCGAGAATTAACCTCACTGGTAATTTTTTTTCATTTCCTTTCGATAGTTAATACTATTTTATTAGTTAAATAACTTAATGCATCTAAAATGCTTAGAACTATACTTAGCACACAGTAATAGCAATATCATTATCACTATTATACTATCATCTTACTATTACCTCTTTAAATTTCAGTTTATTTCAACGCAGTCGGTTTTTCCTCGGTGCTTTTAAGTAACAGCGCCCAGGGTCACCTGGGGGGAGTGCTTAATCCGAGCTGCTCCTCGAGGGTGTCCAGTCCCTCAGCGCCGAGATGGCTTAACTCCGGTTACAAACCCACCTCGCGCGCTGCCACTAATGAACATTCTCTGTGAATTAGCTTCTTCATCACATGATTCATACCTAAGGCCATCAAGCAGAAGCGGAAAGAAGAGTTTAGCTTGAGCCTGTCCTGAACCATTCACTAGGAAATTACTCCTCTGCCCCAGTTCTGATTTTTCCCATGTTCAGTATTAAAAATACTTGTGGAGTGCTGGTTTTATTCCTGAAGCGTAAGCTTTAAGCCCTCCCAGGAGTGCAGCTGCCAGCGGGCCCTGCCCCCGCCCAGCGCCCCGGGAGACCGCCCTTGAGCAGCAGGGAGGCCTTGGCCGCGAGGTTCACCGCACGTGCTCCGTCCCCACGTGGCTGGCTGGGAGCTCGAGCACCTCCTCTGTCTCTTTCTCACAGGTTGGGCTTCTCTTTTGTGTTTCTCAGATCACAAGTGCTATAACAGCACAGGCGTGGACTACCGGGGGACTGTCAGCGTCACCAAATCCGGGCGCCAGTGCCAGCCGTGGAATTCCCAGTACCCGCACACACACACCTTCACCGCCCTCCGCTTCCCGGAGCTGAACGGGGGGCACTCCTACTGCCGCAACCCCGGGAATCAGAAGGAGGCTCCCTGGTGCTTCACCTTGGACGAAAACTTTAAGTCTGACCTGTGTGACATCCCAGCATGTGGTAAATAGCAAGCCATTAACTTTACGGTTGTCCAGCCAGCTTCAGAAGAGCCCCATCCACCCCCTTTCCTTAGGAGAACCCTCTGAGGGGCATAGGAGATTGATGGTGTTTGATCTCAAACTCTGTTTCCAGAATAGATAAACCTGGCTGGTTCTCCACAAAACACCGTTTCGGGTACCAAAGCGCACACTGAAGGGGTGAGCCGCTTTTATCCCTGCAGCCACTGGGTTAGTGGGCGTAGCAGGCGCCGTCTCTTCAGAGGCTCAGGTGAAACAGCTTAGCACAGTCATTCGTGTACAAAGGGACATTCCCCCCAGCGGTCCGTGCCCCAGTGCACCTTGCTAGCACAGCGGGTGATGGGAAGCAGAAAGAGAACTGTCCCCCCTGTGTCCTCGAGAACACCCACAAGGTAGGAGCCGTCTGTAGCTATTTCTCGGTTATTTAGGGCCATCTGTGGATAAGCTGTGTCCTTTGTCTCATTCTCTTACTGCAGAGGTATAGAAAGAAAATGGAATTCCTGAATCAGTTTGTTCCTTTTTCTAGAAAATGTTTGGAGGGCAGGAGAAAGAGAATGAAGATGTTGGTGGGCCCTGGAGTTTGGTACCCTTTTAGAACCGATTCATCTTCCTGATCCTGGTTCTCGTAGAGAATATCAGCTGGGTTTCCCAGGCCGAGGGGGACAGTTAGGGTGTCACTGCTGGGGAAGCCACAGCAGTAAAATGGAGATTATGATGGGATATACACCGAGGGTTTATTGTGAAAATAAATGAGTTGTTAACTGAAAAACACTATGATATCAAGAAGATAGCAAATGTTTAATAAATATTGCCTGTTATAATTATTATATACTTGGTATATAAAAGGAGTCTATTGTAAGTAGTATATAGTCTATATATATAGAGGGATGCTTGCTCTCAGCCAAATATTGTTCGACAGCCCACTGTGGAGCAGGAGGGTTGACTCACATCACAATCACAATGCAACGTGTATGATACGATAGAAGTTAGCCCAGACGTCATGGAACAAAGTAGAGGAAGCTGAAACAGACCAAAGAGGGCCATAAGAGAAAGCAATAAAAATATTAACAAGAACACTTAGTGATGAAAATTTGGGAAGCTATTATTCTCTAATTTCATTCTTATGTGTTACTTGTTACCATATTGTCTTCTCCTGCAAAATGGTTTTACGGATGGTTAAACATGCCCGGTTTCAGAAAGAGGTGACCAGACTCCTTTTGTCTTGCTGGGCTTTAAAATGCTTCATATGCAGCATAAAGAACGAATTATGAAGTTAACTCTTCCAGAGCCACTATGGGAAACTTCAAAGCAAATTATCCTGTATTTTTAAAAATTGTTTTCACTTAGTAATTTATGACTTTCCCTGCATGCTACATTCAACATTAATAGGAAAGGAAGAGCAATAAAATGTAGGCTTATAATGATTTACTTAGTTGTCCCATCCCTTCTCCTAAACCAGGTAAGGTACAAAGACCTGCAAGAGAGACAAGGATAAAACCAGCACTTACTGAGCTCTCTCCATGTGCCAGGCATGGTGCTTGGTGTGTCCACAGGTTTTACTTCTACTCACCCTCACACTGTCACAGATATTATTCACCCTCGCTGATGAAGAAACTGAGGCTCAGAGAGCCTCAGAGTCACCCAGCTAGTTAATGGCAGGTCTGACTCCTAGCGCATCTGCCTGCTGCTCTACTGTGCTTTCTCAGGACACTGACGTGTATCCTTAAGGAGGCCAGATGTATTATTTCAAGGAAGAAACACATAGTTCACTCCTCTCTGGGTGAATGCAGGTGTCCTTTAGGTGACTTCTGACCCTTCATTTCCAACTAATACCCATCAGGAGTATGGAGGTGATTTGCTCATAAACTAGATTTGTTGATAATCTGATTCAAGCTTTATTACAATTAGTTTAAGTCAAGACTCTAAATTATACCTAAGAAGTATTGATTTTCTTTTCAATGGCCTTCCTGAAGCAATCAGACCAAACACATGCTCTGAGGGATGAAAGAAATCCTTGAACAGGCTTTCAGAATGTGGACAGAGAGATCACCTACATCTACAAAACACCTACCATGTGCATGCACGATGCTCCTTGCTTTATGTATTCATCTCCATTTAAAACTGAGAGCCATACTGTGTTATTAACGTATCCCGCTGAGGTTCCGAAGGACTAAAGGACTTGTCTAAATCGCACAATTGATGGGATTGGACCTTGAGTCGTCACCTATCCACATAAGCTCTAACCAAACTCAAAGCTCATGCTCTTTTCCCAGACACTCTACTATCTCCCATTTAAATATTTTTTAGAAATAAATTTTAAAAAAGACAATGGGCTCAACCTCTGGATTCCAGTACACCGATCCCTGTAATATGATATGACATGAGAAAAATGGTCCCTTGCTGATGAAGAGATTTATCGTAGTATTACTCAGTATATTATTATAGCATTAATCAGTGCAGTGATATTGGAAACCCTCAGAATATTTCTTTCTGGATATCAATCTACAGAGGACACAGTTAAAATTCTGAGGACTGGTTAATTCTAGTCATCTGAGAGATAAATTTAGATGAAAGTTAAATCTGGAGATGACAAGGCAGTTTTCACCACTTACAAAAATAATTTTTTTTTTAAAAAAAGAACATTTTTATTTCATTTTGAAAGAAAACAGTTCCTCTTGAATTCTTTAGGCCAAGCCACAAATGCATCCATTAAAGGAACAGGGAGGCCATGGCTCCCCAGGGTGAGAATTAAAGAAGAGAGCAGGTCAGCATCAGCTGTTGTTCCAAGGCAAGACTTGTTGTAATTGTCTCTCAATAGCCAACCTCTAACAAAATAATCATAATACAATCCTACTTTATAACATTTTGTTAGAGCATTTGATTATTTTTTCTTATTTCATCCTTACAAAAATCATGAAAGAGAAAAGAGAAATGTCCTGCCCTGTTTTACCACATGAGAAAACCAAGGCCTAGGAAAGTGGTAGGACTTATCCAAGATCGCAAATTAATTCATAGAAACTAGGCCTTTTAGCTCTAGGGCTACTCACTACTCTTTCTTCTATACCAGTGATTCTCAAACGGGAAGTTTGCCTCCCAGGGAACATTTGGCAATGTCTGGAGGTGTTTTGATTGTCGCAACTGGGTGGGGTTGGCATCTATTGGGTAGAGGCCCAGGATGCTGCTAAACATCCCAGAATACACAGAACAACCTGCAGAATTTTCCAGCCAATATGTCAACAGTATCAGGGTTAAAGACCCCTGAGGCTGGATAGGAATTATACGATTTACACTGTAAATATAGTATTTTAATATAGATATATTACATAAATTATATAACTTAGACCATATAATAACAATAATATTAAACAGCAATTTTCATTTATTAATAACTTACAATGAGCCAAAGACAATGCTAAGAGTATTTTTGTGCATTATCTTATGTATAATAGTTCTGTAACTCTACAAGTTGGGTTTTATTCTACCCAAGAAAAGAAAACTGAGACTTAGAGAGGTTAAGTAACTTGTCCAAGGCTACATGGTTAATAGGAAGTGGATCCAGGACTCAAATGTATAGCTAGTCTTTTAAACTCTATGATTTATATATGTGTATTAGTATATGTGTGTTCAGATAGATGATAGATGATAGATTGATAGATGATAGATAGATAGATAGATAGATAGATAGATAGATAGATAGATAGATAATAGATAGATAGATGATAGATAGATAGATAGATAGATAGATGATAGATAGATGATAGAAATAGATAGATGATAGATAGATGATAGATAGATGATAGAAATAGATAGATGATAGATAGATAGATGACAGATAGATGGTATAGATAGATGATAGATGATAGATGATAGATAGATAGATAGATAGATAGATAGATAGAGATATAGATAGATAGATAGATGATAGATAGATAGATAGATAGATAGATAGATAGATAGATAGACAGATAGATGATAGGTAGGTAGATAGATAGACAGATAGATAGATAGATAGATAGATAGATAGATAGATAGATAGATAGATAGATAGATAGATGATAGAATTGAGAATAACTTTTCATCTTAGGGCTGTAAGCTTGTGGGGCAGATTGAAATGAGTCCTTTCCCACCTGCTGTGATGTGCTTTGCATTTTAATGATGGCTGCTGTTTGTTGAAAGTTCTTTATACCAGCATCTGGCCTATGAATTAATTGATGCTCAATAAAATAGGTTGGATTAATTGATCCTCATAATAACCACAGTGTAAAGGTATCATCTCCATTTTACTAATGGAGAAGCTGAGGCAATATTGTTTTTACAAAAGCCAGGCTTCATACCAGGTCCACAGGACTCCAGGTCTAGTCCTCTGTCCACCAGGCCACAACAACATAAAGAAAAAAATTATTGTTCAGAGGAATAAACATTCTTTCATCATTTTCCTCTTTCTTTTGATCATTATGAATTCTCTAGGTCTTTGAGACGAAACTGCCCATTGATACTCTTTATAGCTCTTCAGGTGCAGCAGTGGAACCCCCTCCACAAAGACATCACTCTGAGAGACCCCAGGGCGCTCCACCTGGCCTCAGCTCCCCCAGCAGCTCTGCCCGGGCCTCACCTGTTTGCCCTGTTCCCGTTAAGTCCCAGCTCTCCTCCCTTCCCGGCAGCCAGGTCCCCAGTCCTCAGAGTTGGCCATCTTCCCCAAGATCCCGCCTGCAAACCTTCATTCACTACACTTCACCTCTAGTCACTGTGGCCACCTTCCAAGCCAAATACTGTGGGTTGGGTGGAAACTAAGTCGAAAAAGAAACATTTGCGTATGTTCTTTCCAACTGGCACCTAGGCACACCTCCCAGGTTCACAGTTTCACTGGAGCCCTTATCATTGCTTTTCTGCACAGCTCTGGGGATGAAGCTGTGGAAAATCTCTGCTTCCCCGAGAGCTCCTTTTGCAGTGACCTGGCAATTTTATTTTGGCTATATACTAGCACATGGCATGTTCCTTTTCTCTCTCCCACTCATTGAAATCCCTTATTTGTTTCCTTCTTGAACTCTTTGGGGAGGCAGCACTTCTGTTGGATTGCTGTTCTTATTTTCAAACTTTGACCCTTTATTTTACCCTCGGTCAAGTCCTGAGGCTGCATTTCTTCCGCTAGCCAGGCTAGCTTGCCTGGTTCACCTAGAGGTAAAAGTTTCTCCCTCCACCAAACCACCAGAATTTCCAAGCAGCAGTATTGCGTTTACTCATAAACCAGCTCCACTGAAGAGCGCCCATTGATAAGAAAAGTAGTGAGCTATTTGGCTCCTTTTGGAGCTTTCATACCTGGCCCGTTGCTTTTGTATTTCCTTTTAAGTCCTTGCCTTGCAGCAGTTTGCCAAAGGGCACGTTGCCCAGTTCTGTGCCTGAATAGCCCTGACTTGTCCCATAACCTTCCAGGCCCCCGCCCTGGGTTCTGCTTTGTCACAAACCATTTTCTACAGTGTGGTGGTTTACAGTCCGGGGCAAGGCAGATGTTTTCCAGATTGCAAACACTGCAGTTTTTAACTCGCTCTGTCAGCAGCCTTCTCCCATATTTCATAGAAGACCTGTTGTAAGGCAATTTGTCTTTCAGCCATTTCTTCAAACCAAAATTGAACATTACAGTGAACTGGATGGTGGGGAGGGGGAAAGGAGGAAGGAATAGAGCACTGCTTTGTATAGTTTGAAGCTTTCCGGAAGAGTTATTTTTATACTACAGAGATTTTCAAGATGTCCTTTGGTCTCTGGTCTTTCTACATTTTTAACAAAGTAAAGAACAATAGTTACCCCAAACTTATAACTAAGTCATGCTCCCTAAACATTTTTAACCCTAAAATCATTTTCTCTCAAACGTTTTTTTCACCATCCCCAGTGTATATTGAGTCTTGACCCAGTGTGTCAGCTACTCAAGCAGTGAGCCTTTGGAAGCTCTCAGCTCTTTGGGTCAACCACCATGTCAACGGAAAGTGCTTCTTGTCATCTTAACCCTTCTTAACCCTTTGATGACAGAATTCTTCTTATTCTTTTTAATTGAATGTCACTAGACAATTAAGCAAACTTTTATTGAAGCTTAAATTGTGGTACAGAAATGCATTTCAACCTATTTAAGTCCAACACAGCACAAAGAGAGAAATTACAGCCCCAAAATTTTCCTTCCTCTATCATAACATACTACGATTAATTTGAATTACTGTTTAATCTACAGTTTTTGTTTTTCTAGCTTTTGTTTCATACAAATTTGTGCAGTTTTTTAACATTAGAAATCTTAAATCTACTAGGGGAAAAAATAGGTCTCAAGCCAACACATGTCATCAAATCTACTGGGACACTGTTCAGGGACAAAATCCTCTTAGAGCATTGGCCCTGAAAACAGCACCGAAACATTAGGTACTATGTGCTAGTTACAGAATCAAACCAATCCATTGATTGAAAGCTTCAATGAGACTTTGAATCAAGAATGTACTTATAAAAGTCCAAAGTGTTCCAAATGCTTGATTTCAAACCAAGTAGATTTTTTGTTTAGAAACCCTTAAAAATAAAGTGTTTCATTTATAAATATGGAAGGAACAAAAACATCAATGCATCAAGACACAAAGAATCAAAAAAAATTTGAGGACAAGAATATAAAATTTAGTCAACTGTTTTCTAGGCTCTTTAAATCTCACAGTATTTACAAATGTAGCTAAAAATGCCAACTCTTGAAAGCCTGCGCTTCCAGTCATTTCCCATTGATCATTTTGGAATTTTGTATGCTATGTTTTATGGTGACAGAATTCTGATATAACACCACAAGGATTGTTGTTATTGGCTTTGTATCAGTCCAGTTTCTGGCAGGAAGCTAAAGGCACAAGCAAACAGACTATGGAAAATGTTATAAAGGGACTATTTATAATGGCGGCAGAATTAGGGAAAACCAGTAAGATGCAGACAGGCAAGCAGGAGTGGGCGGCATTGCCATCCTAAGCCTGGCAGTCAAGGGGACAGTCAGTTACCTTACCCCATAGTTGAAGCTGAGGAGAGAGGGCTGCCCGATGCATGCTGTGACCTCTGGCAGAGGGATGAAGGCAGCCCTCTGCAACCCAGCGAGGAGAGAGTCGGGGACACACGCGTCAACCATATTCTCTTCCTGCCCTGGGCAGTTCTTTTTATCCTGCCAATGCCTTCCATTGGCTGCACCTAACTGGAAGCCAGAGGACAAGGGTGCCCATTAATACTGTTCTACACACTGAGGTCAGCCACAGCCTAGAGCTGGGCAGACAAGGACTGAAACTGGACCTGGTGGGCTGAGGACACTCAGGGAAAATATTCATCGCTAGCTTTAAATCAGTTGCTTCATAAGAGAGTCACAGTTTTGCAGGGGCCTAAATAAGGTATGTCAATTCAGTTTATAAAGTCAGAGAGGCTTGGGAGAAACCGTAGAAATCATCCAGCCTCTGCCTGAACATTGCCAGACCCCTCCACAGACAGGGACATCTCTCTACCCCCTACTCAAAACCTGTCTTTGCAAGCTGGAAGCCAAAACTTGTATGCAAAATCTCCTGATTTTCAAAAAAAATACTGTCCACTAACTTAAAAAAAATAATAAAAAAGAACAAGTCCATGTACTGGATCTAGTTTGTAACCTTTGGTGTCATTTCTCATCCAAGTTTGCAGACATCTACACATCCTTCATTTTATTTTATTATTTATTATTTATTTATTTATTTGATCTAAGAGCATGTTGCTTCTCCAGCCTTTCCTTACCCAGACCCCCCCTCTTCTGGATGTTTCTTGCTTCTTCAAAGACTTTCTTAAAAACATAACTCTTAGAGTAGAAGACATCTGTTGGTGTATTTTTACCAGAACATGGTGTTCTTTATCATTACTTGGTATGGCCAGTGAAGAATATTTTGTTGCTATAATATGCCACATATGAGAAATTTTTTGAGCAGCTTCATCATGATGTTGCTGGGTCCAACTGAGCCTTCAAGTCTTTTCTAAAACTTATTAGTCTTTTGTTTGTTTTTCTTTGATTTGGTTATATCAAAAATTATTTAGTTTATTTGATTAATCACGGACTTCTCTAGATAAGGCCTTTAACCTTACTGCAAGGTATAATATTTATTTGTAAAATTTCAACTGTTTGTTTTAGATCATTTTTTTAACCTGTTGTGTATAATCCTCTAAGAAAAATTTTTCTATAGTCAGATATCTTTCCTAGATTCAGACCATTTTCAAGTTTAAAACATATCATCATCAAGTAGTTGATGGCAATGTTGAACAGACAGGTTTCTTCAAGCATGGCCTTATACAATTTGATGTGATTTGCTGATTAAAACTATTAGAGTACAGGCATGTGGTGAATTATAAGTTCATCTAATATTATCTAGCCCTCTATTTTTTGTCCATAAGGATAATCACTTGATCAAATGTTTTGATAATATTTAAAAGTGGTTGGTCTCCCACTCTGAAATAAATCCTATCAAAATTAAAACTATTTAATTGTATAAAACCTATTGAATTTTGGCACTTAAAGTTTAGCTCTGTTAAAAAAAGCCAGAAAAGGACTTAAACAGACATTTCTTCAAAGAAGATATACAAATGGCAATGAGCATATGAGAAGATATTTAATACCACTAGTCATTAAAGAAGTGCAAATCAAAACCACAATGATATCACCTCACATCCCCTTGGATGGCCATCAAAAAAATAGAAAATAGTAAGTGTTAGTGAAGATGTAGAGAAATTAGAACCATTTTGCACTGTTGGTGGGAAGGCAAAATGGGCTGGCTACTATAGAAAACAGTACAGATGTTCTCAAAAAATTAAAAATAGAGCAACCATGTGATCCAGCAATATCACTTTTAGGTATACATTCAAAATAACTGAAAGCAGAATTTCGAAGAGATTTTTGCACAGGTTTGTTCATTGCAGCATTACTCACAATATCTCAGAGGTGGAAGCAAGCCAAATGTTATCAGTGGATGAATGGATAAAGGAAATATGGTATATGGATGCCGGGTGGAGGGGCTTAATGGGGAGGGGCATCTTGTAATACTTTCAACAATGAAGAAAAGAAAAAATAAAGGTATAGCCCTGGCCCATGACTCAGTTGGCTGGGCATCCTCCCATGCACTGAAAGGTTGCCAGTTCAATTCTAGGTCAGGGCACATACCCGGGTTGCAAGCTTGATCCCCAGTAGGAGGCCACAGATTAATGTTTCTCTCTTACACCAATGTTTCTCTCTCTCTCTCTCCCCCTCCCTTCCTATCTCTCTAAAAATCAATTTAAAAATCTTTTTAAAAAAAAAGAAAATATTGTATATTACTCAACCTTATAAGGGAAGGAAATCCTGTTACATGCCAGAACATGGATAAACCTTGAGGGCATCATACTGAATGAAACAAGTCAGTTATCAACAAATGCTGTGTGATTTCATTTTTATAAGATATCTAAAGTAGTCAAATTTATAGAAACAGAAAGTAGAATAATGGTTGCCAGGGGCTGGGAGTTGGGGGAAATAGGGAGTTGTTCAATGAGTACAGCAGTTCAGCTTTGCAAGATGAAAATGCTCTGGAGCTCTGTTGTACAACAATGTGAATATACTTAGCACTACTCTATGCTTAAAAATAGTTAAGATGGTAAGTTTTGTGCTTTCACCATAAATAAAAGTTTTTAAATTAAAAAGGAAAGATTAGCCCAACTCTTTCCTCTTATAGAGGAGAAAACTGAGGCCCTGAGAATTTTTAGAAACTTTCAGTGAACACATGTGGATTCCAGTCACTAAGATTTTTCTCAATGAGTTATTGTCCTACCAGTTATTGTGGTTAAAACATTTTCTGAAGAGAATTTTAATCACTGTATATGGCCTATCAGAGTCCTATTTTAAGAATCCATCTGAGAATACACAAGGCAATAGATCACCTACTTAGTATTTCCACCATTAACTCAAGAGAACGAATGGCGGGCCCAGCATGCCCTCTGAAGGCCGAATTGCCACGGGTTCTTTGGCTCCAGGCATCTGCTTAAATATCACCGGTGCAGCCCCCATCTGCTAATGACCCTTGTGTTTTATAGTTTCCAACTAATAAATAGCAATTCCTATTTGTTTTCTATGGTTTTAAAATTTTTTTCAGATAAGATCATAATTTAACTTATTTAATATCCTTTGAATTCTAAGGTTCTGTAAGATTTCCTCCCACCTTTGCCACACTGCAGATCTGAGCATTTTGTTGTTTTTACTCAAAACTAATATCCCAGATGATGTTTCGTTTTATAAAAGTACCTCTTGAATGAGAAATGTATATCTTGCTCTAAGCCCAGAATAAGAAAGGAGTATTTTCTCTGTTATATTTAATTATTAATCAAAGTATTGAATATCATTGTAAAAATAAAACAGGAATGTCAGATGTGAACTGTGATACCAAATTGATTTTTAAAAGGAAATTAATCATGTGATCCAGACTAAATTGTTGGTTTCAAAAATCCCAAGCATTTAACTTGATATAACTAATATGTGCATTTAACTTTTAAACAGTTATTCCGAAGTATTAAAAATCTTCACCATTCTAATTTTCTTTGCCATGCATTGGAGGTGTCCATTACCCTTTAAAGTGCATAGTAAGAATAATGTCCATTATTCTAATGTGATTCTTTTCAATAGCGTGATCTCGCTGGATATTATCCCTCACTGAGAGGGAAGCTTGGACTCTTAAGAAGATGATGAAAAACAATTCCATATAGTATTTTAACTTTTATTAGTAATATAATATATAAAGCATGGAAGTATTGAAGGCAGACAGGCTTGCATTCCAACCCAGACTCTACCTCTTTCTAGCTTTGTCAAATTATCTGTTCTTTCTCAGCCTCAATTTCTCTATGTGTAAAATCAAGATAACATCAAGCACTGGGTTAAAATGATGAGTGAAAGTGCTGAGGCATTTAAAAGAGGTTGGGCAAATGTTAGTTTTCTAATTTTCCATGAGTAACATTAGTTGTTCTGAGGAATGTTTTTATATAAAGTCTTTTGAGCCAGACACTGACTCCCCTTCTGGCCAAATGCAGAGAGCTGTGTGGGAAAATAAGCCTGTTGTATGGTAGGCTTACAATAGGCCTGAATTTGCTTTCTGCCCCTTCCAACATGACCACGTATTGTTCTGCTTGATTATTTCACTTGGCAAGAAGACACTGTGCTCGCTTGCATATCCTCAGTGTAACCTGCAGGAGCCAAGTTTGACTGTGCTTAAAGAATTTAGCTCCTTGAAGTTTCTTCTCCTGCAGACCTAAGGGGGATTTGTCCCAGACCTCTCATTTACAATCAAAGGCGTTCTGTGAATAATCTGATATGGAATGTACAGAATAGGCTCCTTTGTTTGCCAGACAGGTGAGAGCCCTGCTTTCTCTTGTTGCTAAAAATCTGGGCCAGAAAAATGACTAGCGTTATGTTAGTACTAAATTAGCCTCATTCCTTTTGTAATCGTTACCCTCATAATGATTTCACTGAAAATCCAAGAATAACAAGGGGGACTTCTCCCTTTGTGGTACTGAGATATATGACAGTGTTTCATAATGTTAATTATTATTATAGCATCCAACAACTGGATGGCAGTTTTCAGTTTTCCAAGGTTCTTTTATGGACATTACCTCTCATGTGAACCGAATAAGGCTGAAAAAATGAGCAGATGGAGGTCAGGGAGGTAGTTTCTTGCTTACGGTTATTTAGAATTCCCAGCCCAGAGCTTTTATCCCTGAATTCTTTCCTACTCTCAAAGTGATTGAGTGATTGACTTGTAACAGATACTAGAATAGATACTTTCCATGTTACTTCATTTACTGTTTATAGCAATTCTCTGAAATAGGTGCTAACATTCCCATTTTACAGATGAGTTTGCTCGGAGAGGCTAAGTGCCTACGGAGGTTACATAGATAATAACAAAGACAGTCTGCAGAGTTTCTGACTGTAAAACATACACTTCCTTTATACTACTACACTGTTTCTAAAGTGGATGGATGGATGGATGCACAGCTGGGTAGATGATAGAGATATCTATCTATCATCTATCTATCTATCTATCTATCTAGCATCTATCTATCTATCTATCTGTCTGTCTGTCTGTCTGTCTGTCTATCTATCTATCATCATCTATCTATCATCTGGTAGGCCCTGTGGTAGACACTCTTCCATGCGATTTCCTTCTATCCACCCACCCACAGACATGCAGACACAGTTGTTACCTTAGGAACCTGAGACCCAGTTCCTAATGACTTGAATGATTAGAACGGCCTCCCAGGGATTCCTGGGCTATATGTTTACCTGCCACGGTATATAAAGTGGGGATCTAACGTAGCATGTCTGGCAAAGCTTCAGTGTTATTCCCCACATTTCAGACCCCCCCGCCCCCATCCTTCCTACTTCCACGAAGCAAGAGAAAGCCTAGCATGAGAAAAGAGGTGCAAAACAGCAGCCGTCCTCAAGCTCCTGGCAGTGTGGTGTGGTAGCTAGAGCAGGAGGTAGGAAGCAAGACCAACAGGGGAGGAGTCCCAGCTGCATGTCCTTGGGCAAGTTACTTAACCGCTCTGCTCTTCCGTTTCCTCTCCTATGAAAATGGAGATAAGAATGGCACCTGCCTCCTGGGGCTGGTTATGAGAATCAAATGAATGAGTTCATGAAAAGTGCTTAGTTCATAAAAAGTACCTGTCCCCTGTTTGTAATAGTGGCTAACGTGATTTTGTGCCAGTAGAAAATAATAACTATTAAAACTTATTTCTATTAATACTCAATAAGCGGATTTTTACCCCTCCCCAAACCCCTCTGAGGGTTAACCCACAGAGCACAGTCCCATCACCCAGATTTGGGTACCCCTTCTTGACTTCTTGACTTGAGTCTGTTTGTATGGGGAGAGGACACTATGATTAATCACTGCCCTATCTCACTGAACCACAGGTTCCTAGAGAAGGCATGTGCAAGTAGAAACTACATGTAGTATACTCCCACTTATGTGTACTGGAGAAGCCCACTATTTAAAGGGATTTTAGGGGTGGGGAGGTCTCTTCACCACTGTATTCATACTTCCCTTCCAGCATTTCCAACAACATATTGTATTTATCGTCTCTCTGTTTTTCTTACTAGACCATGAGCTCCTTAAGGGCAAAGGACATGTCATATTTAATCTTGTATTCACAGACCCTAGAGTAGTGCTTGTCGGTAGTTGCTTTTGTTTATTGACTTACTGAACAAATGGGAGGATGACTGAATGGATGCGTGGTTAATTCTTTTGTTAAGTCAATAATCATCTCTGAATTTTGTGTCAATCTGAATTTTCACACTTTGGATTTTCTTTTTTCTTTTTATTTTTTTTAAAGATAGTTGATGAGGCTATTGGTGATCAGGGCATGTATTACACAACCCCTCTAAATACTGTCCAATAATTCTTATTTGTTTTACCAGTCAAATAATTTGTTAATGATAACATATGCCCAGTTTTAAAGGCCAGGCTCAAAGTGCTAAAAAGAAATGTAGGCCTAAGGTCCTTCTATATGTATTATACTCTTTTCCAAGCCATGGTAGTAGGTACAGTGGGTGTATAAAATTTCAGAAATACACTTCAAAGTGTTAGCACTCATAATTATTAAGTTCATATGAAACCATTTAAGAAGAATTCCTGGGTTTCGAAAAAGTATCAAGTTATACAGCGGTGCTGCGCTGGAGGGAATTACAAACACCGTCCAAAATAGATACTTGGCTTGTGTGCATGAGGAAAGGAGAGGCCCAGAGAGGTGAATGATTTGTTCAAGGTCACACAGCTCATCAGAGACTGAGCTAGCCCTGACTTCAGGTCGACTATTCTCAGGCCAGTGGGTTTGTGGACACTGGGGCCAGGATTCTTTAGTTGATAGTGGAAGATGCAGGACTGGCCCTGCATGGATGTCCAAACAGGCCCAGACAATGCCACGATTTCTGGAACATTAGATTGCGGTGTTTGATCTGGGCTAGCTGCCAAGGGAAGAAGAGCCCTGTGGTCCACGTTAATGCGCTTGGATATATACAGTGCATTCACGTGGCGTTTAACTTTTAAGGTGTTAGAGAAATGCAGGTCTCCGCTAAAGAGAGGCAGCGTCCGCGGGGGACCCACACACGTGGGAAGTCTTTATAATTCCCCTCTGCAATTTTTAAACGTTTGAACTTTAAACTTTTAAACTTCAATAAATTATGTTGAAGGTTTGATAGAAACAAATTGTAATAAGCAATGGTTCTTTTTTCTCTCACAGAGGACTTGTGTGTATAAAAGAATGGGAGGTCCTTTTAAACGGTGCCGTGTAATAGTATCCACGGTATTTGAACTCGCGTGACTTTTGTTCTTTTTCTTTTTTATTTCTGCTTCTGCCCCCAGACTCGAAGGACTCCAAGGAAAAGAATAAAATGGAAATCCTGTACATACTGGTGCCGAGCGTGGCCATCCCGCTGGCCATCGCCTTGCTGTTCTTCTTCATCTGCGTCTGCCGCAACAGCCAGAAGGCGGCCGCACCGCCCGCCCCGCGCCAGCCCAAGCCCGTCCGGGGGCAGAACGTGGAGATGTCCATGCTCAATGCCTATAAGCCCAAGGTAACGCCAGCGGGCCCAGCTGCGCTGACTCCGTCTGCTTGGGGTTAAAGCGAGCTCCTTTACCCGGCTTAGGAATCAGGTGACGCGGAACCGGGGTTGCAGGGGCTGGAGTTGGTTTGCAGATAACCGCGCGTCTCCGTCACCTGGGACGCCCTGGGCCCGGTGTGGCCCTTCAGTGTTCAGTCACATCGCGGCCCCGCCACTTAGGAGAGATCCCGACCAGCCCCTCGGGACTCAGAACGTGAGCTGTTTTCCAAAATTTCCAAGAAGGAAATTCGTATTCTTCCAATCAAACTGAAAGAGATGGAGAGAGAGAGGGGGGAGACCCAACGTTATTTACTAGCTTCACTGTCACCCTGCTTTACTGCGCAACACTGTGCATGTACCTGTCACTGTACTGCACACTTAAAATGGCAAAATTTATGTGTCTTTTACAACAACAAAAGTCCTTTTTATGCCTAACTTAAATCCCTTTCTCTTTGGTGTACGTGTATTTTAAGAGAAATGTTGCCTTTCCTAAAATCTTTGGATGTTGTTCCATGATAGCCCACCATAGCCTTCTCCTCTCTGGGCTAAAGCAACCCACTTCCTTGCAGTTTTTTCCTCCACGTCTTTCAACATTTGGGTTGTTTGGGGTCCTGGCGAGGAACCCAGGGTCACCGGCCCTTACCTTACAGGAGCACATGCTCCACGCCTTGGAGCTGAAATACAACAGAGGCTTTCTCTCTGGAGAGCAGGCCCCTCGATCCCAGGCTTCTTTGCAAAGAGATTTCATTTAAATAATTTAAGATTCTGCATCCAAAGCCTGTCTTTTCTTCTTATTCCAACTCCAAAGGAGTATTTATTCATTCATTTGACAAATATTTTCTCTGGGGTTGGCGGTCATATTATTATTATTGTTGTTGTTATATTGCCCTCATAAAGAGAAAATGCATCACTTTTAACAAAATCTTAGGAAAAAGTGTCTTCCACTCAGATGAACTAATCCTTTTACTCAATAAGTAGAGGAGCATAATTGTGACTGACGCATAGCCCTCATTTGATTTTATTTTGCTTTGCAGTTGGGTTTTTTAAATTTAAAAAGTCTTAAAATATGTGTCTATTGTAAAGTCATATGTGTTGGTAAGGTTTTGAGTTTTCTTAAATGCTAAAAAATCGTTTTAAGTATTCTGTCCCAAGCAAAACCACTGTTTTCTTGAATGTGAATGTTTACCATGAAAAAACCCCACCGACCCTGGAAAGCAGAGTTCACTAAGTGGTTGGGGGAAGGTGTGGTGGAGGTTCATCTCCTTTGACATCCTACCTGCTTGCTAGGCAGACGTCCTACCTATTTAGTAGCCGACTTACATACATCATATGTGTCATGCGGTCTTACACTTAATCCTTGCAAAGGCAGTAGAAGGAAATAGAGGGGTTAATATTGTTATTCATCCATGAAGCATCATCTAACTGACCTCTTATATATACCATGGCTTTTAACTTCTAGTGCAATAGGCGTAGTTCTATGAGAATCTTTCCCTGTCATTTCTGTTATTAAATGTTAAAAAGCCTTAGAAACTCCAGAACTCTGAGTGGGAGAGACACCCAGTTTGGTTACAGCAGTCACTGTCCTAGAGAGATGAGCTCCTCATTGCTGTGGCAGGAACCAAGGGAAAAGTCATTTCCACTTTGGAAAATTATCAATTTTGAAGATCAGCTTCCATCTGCAACTCAATTTCATTTCTAGTGAACGTTTTGGGTTTTTTTGCAACACATGATCTCCAACAGGCATGAAGTTTTGGATTTATTCAGTCTTTCATATAAAGATATAGAGCTTTGTGGCTTAAATAAAGCAAGCTACTGCTTGTTGATTGATAGAAATTGTCAAGAACTATACCAGGAGCTTTTACACGCATTATCTCAGCTATTATGGAAGATAGGTATCATTATCACTCTTGTGCAAGCAGGGTAACTAAGACTCAAACTGATTAAGTAACTTGCCTAAGGTCAAAGAGCTAGTAATTAAAAGAGACAAAATGTGAATATAGGACTTTTCAACTCCAGGTAAAGTACTTGCACTTGCCTGGACCCCATGATAACTTTTTCATAGAACAAATGATACTGGGAGGAGGAAATGGAAGGCCAGGAGAGCAATTAAATAGGATTCTACTTGGTCACTTTTGGCTGAACACTAACCACAGCCATCACCCCGGCTTGTGACAAATCCTTGAGAGGCCTGTATAACAGTCTCAAGCCTCAATGATGAAGTCTCTCTTGTGGAATTTGGCCAGAGCAAAAATAGTCCCCCATCCTCCGTGGTCACAGAGACAAATGTGAGATATCCTGGGGTAGATTTTCCCGAAGACTTGGCGAAGTGAGTATTGTTTTCATCATTTCTGGATCATTTCTGAAGTGTGCCTTGCAAGATCTCCCAGTGTCAAGATGTTTTCCAACACAAAGCTTCCAATGTAGCCATAAACATCTCACCAGCAACTCTGAACCCGCCAGGAAGTAGGAATGGCTCAGGCAGGTTTGACTGGGCTGAGGGGGGAAAGGAAACAGCAGAAACAAACGAGAACTTTTTTTTTCTCTTAACTCTCCTCAGAGATTTGGCTCCAATCAAATTTGAGTTTTTTGGTTGTTTGTTTTGGTTTTTACTGAGTGCCTTTCCTGGAAAAAGCACAAAGGACTTCGGAGACCTTAAAGAAAATTCCTAAGTGTAAACAGCCAATCTCTAAAGCTGCTTTGAAAGGTCACCGACACATAAATATTACATGTACCTATAAAATCTAAAAGGAAGGGACACTCATAAGAATGGAAGAGGAAGGAGTCCTTGAAAACAAACACCCTCCAGAGTAAAATCAAAAGGCTATTTGCAGGCCAGGATGAGACGGTAATGAAGGCTGGAAGGGGGCCTCATTCTCATTTCTCCTTGGCCAGTTCAAAAGTCAGAGACTCCAGGATTCTTATTTATCCAAATGAATGTGCCCTTCAGGGTTCAAACTATCTGTTTCCATCTCTCTGCACTTGCTGAGCTGCTAAAATCCGCCTGAGTGTTTGGATTAAGTAGAGGCTCCGCTGGGAGATGAGAAATCCATGCCCTTCAGAGGGGACAATAGGCCACCGCAGACAGACTGGCTGATGGGACCTGGCTTGAGTCCCCAGAGAGGGGGATGGTTCAAACTTTTGATGAGGCCCTAGTTTCCTTCGATCTGTGGGGAAAGGAAGCCAAGGCCCGACCAGAGAGGCAGCTTTCTCTGAGCCTTGAACAGTCAGGAAATGAAGATGCTCCCCCTGGTTTGGCCTCTAACTGCCCTGTGACCTTGAGAAGCCCCATGAGTCTCCATCGTCTCAGCTGCTCAGGGAAAGTAGTAGCTGTGTGCGTGTAAAGTACTGTTTATTTTCCTTTCATTTTGTTCAGCAAGAGACTTCAAGCCGTTCAGTGGGATTAGATAATCTCCTCTCTTTTCCATCTTTAAAATCCCCTGATGAATACTCCAGTGATGCATGAACCGAGTAGGCATTACAAATCTTACAACCTGACTAGGTGGTTTTTAAAAGCACCGCGGAAAATGAGCCGCCTCCGAGAAGCCAGTGGGCCCTAACCTCCCTCCTCCCTGATTCTTTCCTCTCCTGAACCCTACCAACTGCCACGTGTCTGAAAAGCGGAGCCGTGGTTCACGGCGCTTTGGGAAGGGGAAGAGCTGCGGACCATGCCTGGAAATGGAGCAGAGCCTCCCCCTCAAGCATAGGGTGGGCCCCGTTCTGTGCTCTCTGTAGCTCACCTAGGTGGGATTTAAGCCAGAAGAGAGGTTAAGGGGTGGAGGAGTTTGAGATGAGGGGCAGGGGAGGGGCGGGGGAGGGCTACAGCCAAAGTCTGAGCTGGCCTGCGGGTCCAAACCCCTGCAGCTCCTGGCCGATTGAGGACCATTTGGGAGCAAGCAGCATCTGCCCAGCTTTCTGAAGCTGGTGGCTGTATTTTATTCCTCAACTTCAGCCTCATCTCTAGCCAGCTTCCCTGTTTCTTTACTTCCAAAGGCAATTCATCTCTCCTTTCCAGCCGAAGCGCTTGCTGAATGTACTGACACGACTCTATTCTCGGGGCCTGTCCCCTTTGCCAGCAATACGCTTCCGTCTAAAAAGCCAACTGTGTTCCGCTGCTCCTACCCAGCGGCACCACACTTGGCACTAAAAAGTCTTCAATAGCTTTTCCACTTACCCCCTTAAAGCCATTGTCTCCCCAGGCTTCTGAGCTTGTTGTTCTATGGACATGGACCTCCCTGGACTCTCCAGTGACGTAATGTCATCCAATGACCTTTTCCCGGCTTCCTCCTCTTAGCTTCTCTGGAGCATTCGATATTCTTAACCACTGTCTTGAATTGCTTTTTCTCTTGGCCTTCCTCCTACCTCCTTCTGTTTCCTTCCCTAGTTCTTCCTTTAATTCCCTAAATGGGAGCACCCCCTAATGTCTGCCAGGCCCCCCCCCCCCATCTCTCTCTCATGCTGATTTCATCTCTGGCATCACTTTAGCTCCACTCAATATAATGATTCTGAAAGGACCAATCTCAAGTTGTAAAATTCTTTCTCCCAGCACTCAAGGGTCCATATGCTCTGGACCTAACTTACCTTTCCAGCCACATTTTTTTCTCAGTCTCTTTCTGGGAGGTGGCATGATATACCTCAAAGAGCAAGAACGTAGAGGCAGAGAGAGGATTACAAAGCTTGGCTCCATTGTTTACTGGCTACGAGTTCTTAGCAAGTTTTCTGAACCTTTTTTTCTCACCCATAAAACAAGGGTAAAAATAGTACTTGAAAGAGATATTTTAAATTTTTTTTATTGAAATATAATTGACATACAACATTATATTAGTTTCAGGTATAAACATAATGATTCAATATTTGTTTGTATTGTGAAATGATCACCACAAGTCTAATTAACATTCCTCACCATGCAGAGTTACAACATTTTACTTTTTTTTTTTTTTTTTAAATATATCTTTATTGATTTCAGAGAAAGGAGAGGAGAGGGAGAGAGAGAGATAGAAACATCAGTGATGAGAGAGTCATTGATCAGCTGCAGCCCGCAACCCGGGCATGTGCCCTGACCGGGAATCAAACCCCGATCGCCTGGATCCTAGGTCAACGTTCAACCGCTGAGCCACGCCCGGCCGGGCAACATTTTCCTTTCTTATGATGAGAACTTTTACTGTCTTAGCCACTTTCAAATATACGACAGTATTATTAATTAGAGTCTCCATGTGCACATTGCCTCCCCTAGGCTCATTTATTTTATAACTGGACGCATGTACCTTCTGACTCCCTTCACCCTTGCTCTCTCTCCACCACCCACCTCTGGCAACCACCAGGCTGTTTAAAAGAGAGATTTTGGGCACTTCAAGATAGTGTGTCTGGCACCTCACAAGTACTCAACAGCTAGAAGTTACTATTATTTTTGTTACGGAGATAACATGAATAACCCCAAACCTTTTAATCAGCTACCAAGTACTGTGCACAGGATCACGTGGGTTGAGGGGAGGCTGTAGGAGCCGACAGCCCACAGCAGTAACTGGGCTGAGGACGGGGGAGAGAAGCACAGAAGGGGTACTCCTCGTGCCTGTCCAGGTCGCATAAACCCACTGCCCCACACCCGTTCACACCCCAGGGAAACTCCGTCGGGGTGGAGACGGTCTGCGAATGAGGGCTGGGAAAGTCAGTATTAAAAATGGGTATATTATAAATGGTCTAAGGAATAAGCTGAAGCACTTCACATGCATTATCTCAGCAGAATCTTTATAGCAACCCTATGAAGTAGGTACTGATTTGAGCCTAATTTAGGGGTGAGAAAAACGGGGCTTGAGATTAAGAGCTTGCCCAAAATCACACAGTTAGTACTGTGTGTTAGAGTCAGAACTCAAACCCAGGTCTGCCCAGGCCCAGAGCTCAAGGGTTTCTTCCCCATTTCACTCTATTGCTTTAACTTCCGGGCTGACTGAGACACGCAGGCCCGTGTTAGGAGTGCGTGGTGGCTCCAGCTGACATTAAAATTACTGGCATCTGTGCGGCCTATTTCCAGGCAGAATGGAACCTCTCCCATTGACATTATAAAGTAATTCCACCACAGAACCAACCCTGGTCACCACCAGACATTCAAACCAACTATTAGAAAGTTATGTTCCAGAGAAAAGAACTGTTTCTGATGTTAAATCACTTCCAGAGAAGTGCCTGCTGGACTCTGAGCAAATGTGGCAAACGATTGGTTGAAACTCCCTCTAGAATTCGCTTGCATAAGCCAGAAGGCACTTGGTTCGGCTGAAGTCTTTGAAAATGTCCATAACCTCCTAAAATAAAATGGTTGTGGCCTTTAAGCTTTTAAATGTAATCATTTCCACTTATGAGTGGAGTCGATTGTTTCACAATTCTAACACTGTTTACCTAAGAACCAGTAAAATGCACACGAAAGGAAAATCGGCTTTGGAGTCTAACAGATTCCTGTCAACAGCCAAGTCCAGAAAAAAAAAATCTTAATTTCATATGCTCTCTGGGGCTCTTGTGCCCAATTCAGGCGAAGGCTGTTGTTGAAAAGTTTAGTTCGCTTATCCCAGTCAACTAATAGAGACAACAAAGGATCTAGAGGAAGGTCTAGAGCATCAGGGACCAGAGAGCAATTGCACATAGACATTCCACTTCATGCCGGTGGGCCTCATGCTTTTATGTGGGCCCTCTGAGGTCTGCATGAAAACTGTCACTTCTTCCCAGTAAAACGCTCCAACCTTGGAGTTAGACATGGTTGGATTTGAGTCTTGACATCACCACTCAACAGCTGTGCTTTTATAGGCAGGCTGCTTAACCATGCAATGCCTTGATTTCTCGATGCATAAAATGGAGAGATCATAGTGTAAATCTCACAGGGCTGGGATGTGGATTAGGTGAATCGATGCATAGGACCTAAAGAGCAGACAAGGGACTGTGGTGTAGTCATTCAGAAGAGACCCTGGACTCTGAATTTACAGCCCACCAACTGTGGGATCACTTAACTGCTCTGATCCTCAGGTTCCCCATCTGTACAATGGGCATAGCAGTCACAGTGGCCAATTCCATAGGGTTGTTGTGAGGATGAAATGAGTTACTATGTATAAAGTACTTACAGCTTAGCACATAAAGACTCCGAAAAATAGTAGCCATTATGATGACCTGAGTGTTTGGCACATGCAGGTATTCAGTGCATGCTACCTGTTATTCAGCTCAGATGACAAGCATCTAGGATAGGAGCTGGGCCTGCTCTTTTCGTGGTTCTTGCATGGCTTATGTACTATTCTGTATGGATACTCTTTTGGTATATAGTATTTATAATATCAGTTGAGTGATCCAAACAGCTATTAAAATATACCCCACACTATTGGCTGCACATGAAAATAGAATGAACCGATGACATGACCCAAGCTACAGAGTGACTTATATTTCAATGAATCTCGCTAATAGAGTAGCCGTGCAGAGTAGAAACCCAGTAAATGCCAGTCAATGGACCCTACATTCTCCTCTAGCTGGCGTTTCCAAAGCCTCTTCTGACGCAGAGTATTAACTTCTCTGTGTTGTGTAAGTAAGAATTGCTCAGCCAGGTTCTTCAGACACACTGAGGTCATTCAGCCCGCAGGGAAGGAGCAGGCACCCAGGTCACGAAGTCATTGTCTGATCTGTAAAGGCTTATTCACATGTACCAGTGGTTCTCAAAGCGAAGCCTCCATGCTGGGATAATTTTCATTCCTGGGAACTTCACAGAAATGCAGCTGCTCTGACCTACAGAATCAGAAAGCACTGTCTGTTTTAACAAGCTCCCCCCACCCCAGGGGGTTCCAGTACCTGCTCTGATGTAGAGTATACTGGTCAGTCCTTGAGATTCAGAGAGTAAGTCCCCGAGCAATACCGATCTCAGAGAAAATTGTGCTTCTAAAGAGAAAACGGATCTGGTAATGTCGTCCTATTACTCAGAGTACCCATCTGATTTCAGTAGGGCCAGGATCTGCTTCATTATTCCTCTGATGGGTCTGAGGACAAACACCACTGTGTGGAGCCTGCTCTTCTACAGACACTGTGTCCAGCTAGAAGCCACAAATATATATAGCAAAAGAGATTTGTAAAAGGGCAGCCGTCTGTAGGAAAGGAACCAGTACAGGAGCTGTAGGGGTTGGGTGCATTGCATAAATATGAACTTCAGCTCTTTGTTACCACCTGCTACTGGAGCCACCTTCCTGTCCGAGAATTCAGCTCTGCTTTTTATCTGTGTCTCTACTTCAGGTTAGACTCAAAAGTAGAGCATTCATACCCTGTTCAGGTTAGAGGCCAAAAGCCACAGAGGGGATCCCCACTGCACACACATGTGGGTGGCCAGCACAGTCCTCACCTTATTTCCTGTGGCAATCACTATGTGAAGTGAGCGGGAAATGGAAGGTTAGTAGTCAGCTGTGTCACCCAGAGGAGTCATTTCAAATGTATTAGCGCCTAAGGTGTCACATAAAGTCACGGAGGCAGACCTACTTATCTATCTGCCACCTACATAATTAGAATTTTTAAGAACCCTGCCCCGTGGTTCATTGCTTTCCTATCTAAAGGTCATATGTCTAAAAGGTGCACATGTCCCCACTTTGTATTCATCACTCGGGTGAAAGAAGCCGCCAACATCAGCCCTGTAGACAGGGCTGTAATACTCACATCTGACTCATCTCAATGACTCACCTCTAAAATGTTCTCCCTACAGTTGCTCTTCAGAAATGTCTCAGGGAAGGAGCACAGTGGAGTTGCAGAGTAATGTATCAACTTCTACATCAACTTTGATTTTTCTCCCCCACCCCAAATTATATAATTTTTAAAACCGCACTGGGGCAGATGTGTGTTTACTTTGAGAAGTAAAAATGTTAACATTTAAACTGAAAGCCTGTTTCGGTTTTAAGGTACTTAATTGCCTTACAGCATATAATAAACCGAGCCCATCTTGTCATTCAACTAATGGAGGGAGTGATAAAAAGATAGGAGCCCAGGACCCTATTCATTCCAGTTTTCCTTTGTACTGGGTTTACTTTGGCACCGTGCCTCATGTGTATTTTACACTTCTTTACATTTTGTACATCCCTGTATGACAAATACTTGTCAAACAGAAACTAAACAGATTTATAACCCCTTAACTTGAAATGAGCCAAAATTGAACTGCCAAAACTTTATGACTTCATTTTCTTTCATAGTTTTCCACTACATTGGTTCAAACAGACAAACCCCACTTGAGGTCAAGCAGAGGTCATTTCACTTTCATTACTAAAATATAATTTACAATATGCCAGACCTAAACAAGTTTAGCCTAAAGGGTTTGTATAATGTAAACCATCTGTTCCTCAACAATACAGCTAATTTCCTGCCGTTACCGTACAGTCTACTGACTGCTTCTTTAAGGGTTTTTATGATTTTTTAACTAGTTCAGGATTTATGTAAAATTTGAAAATGAGTCTGTAGTTAAGACTCATTTGTACCGAGTAACTTGAGCATTTTAAAAATGCAAATCACTGTGTAAACTGTTCCCCTGGAACCAAGCTCCGAGCAGCTTTTTCTGGGTACTTCTATGCCGGCTGCTGCACAGGTGTTCGAAGGAAAGATTTTTGTGAAATCTGCCATTTTAGTTGCTTTCCATGCTTCTTTTCAAATCCCTCCCTCCCCCCAAATTTGGCTGTGACCGGCTCTGGTGAACAACTCCTTCCTTTCATAGGCTGGAGAGGAGCTGACACTCTAAGCGCTGTGACCCACCAGGTCCCGGTGAGATAGGACAAGACACCCTGGGTGGAAACGTGCTCCCTCGTGTGTCTGAACAGGGAGGAAGGACAATTCCAGTTCCACCCAGTGACCACACGCTGAGGCTGACCTCGCAGCCCCGCCCGGTGTCAGCCCCAGGCTGAGCCTTCAGAAATGGTCCAAGTCCGACTGGTCAGCAGGCTCCTCCGGTTTCCAACAGGATGGCGGGCCCAAAGCAGAAGGCCTCGCACACGCAAGTGCGGCTCTTCTGGCTCTCCTAAAATTTCTTGGTGTGTTTTAAAGCCTCTTCTCCATCTTTAAAATGACTTCCAAAGGCAAACCTGAGAGAGCTGATTTGCTCACCATAGCATAGGGGACTACAGCCAGGCTTCTTCCCCAGGGAGCGCCGGGCCCTGTCCAGCCCCTCTCCTCCAGGCCCCAGGAGGCTGGCCTGCCTGCTCCCTTTTCCCATCTGCCACCATCCTCTCTCCCACACGGGCTCTTGGCCCTCTACCTGCATCTTCATCACCCACCCTCGGGATCCAAAATAAAGTCTCTGTTATTTTTTAAAACATTTAAAAATAATAATAATAATAACATCTACAGGACAACAGAGAAAGATTAACAAGAGGAAATTTAGCATGTTTTTTAAAAAGCGTAGAGGGAATTATAGAAGACTGTCTAGAACTCCTTAGGCTATAAATGTATCTAAATCATTTTCATATACTCCACTTCCTAGATGACTTCCCTAATAAGGAAAATAAAATTGATTTAAAGAGTACTTAATAGGTGGAAGTGGCTTTCATACATTGTTGCATCTAATCCCTACTGTAACTGTGAAAGCTAGATATTATATTATTTCATAGCTATGGAAATACAGGTTCAGAAAAGGTAAGAAACTCACTCAAGGCCTGCCAACTAATATATAGAACCCACCCCACAGGGTTGTTGTATTAAATGAGTTAATATTTGTTCAGTGCTTAGAACAGTGTCTGGCACATAGTACATGCTGTGTAAGTATCAACTATTAATAGAAAGCAACAGGTCCAGGATGCAAATTCAGAGTCCAACGTCCCATGGTTTGAGTTATACCACACTGCTATGGGTTAATGTCAGCAGGGGCAGGAGAAGGGACAAAGAGTTCTAATTCTTCATCATATCAGTCTGCTATTCCTTGGGCTTAATTCCTAATTCCCATTTTTCCCTCAAAAGAAATGTACTATTCAGTCCCTTGCCCTTCTCTATCACCAAAAGCCAGGGGATCCTGTTTAGATCAAAAAGTAAGGAGCACCTTCTATGCCATTCAAGGGACCTTCACATAAATTGGCTTCATTCACATCGTTAGGAAAAAGTTCTGGCTGGTGTGGCTCCGTGGTTGAGCATCGACCTATGAACCTGGAGGTCATGGTTCGCTTCCCTGTCAGGGCACATGCCCAGGTTGCGGACTCAATCCCCAGTAGGGGGCATGCAGGAGGCAACTGATCAATGTTTCTCTCTCATCAATGTTTCTATCTTTCTGTCTTGCTCCCTTCCTCTCTAAAATCAATAAAGACTTTTTTTTAAAAAAAAAAGTTCTTATGGAAATCCCAATCTTAATGTCTTGCAGGAAAAATTCACCTTGGCTTACTCTTGCACAAAAGGAAAATCATCTGAGTGCTGCAAGAGAAAAAAGTAGGGTTGGTTCAGTGGGTTTCTTTCCCCCATCTCCCAAAGGAACTCCATAGCACCCACAAGGATCCAGGCCCTGTAAGCAAAAGGAGAGTAGTGGGTGGACCTGTGATTGCAGAAGAAATGTCCTGATTCAGTCAGGTGGAAAGACCGGTCATATGCTTTTCTAATTATTTACGTTTTTGAATTGATAATCTGTTCTCCTGGTTCAAAATTTTAAAAGAATAAAAAAGCATGAAGTAAAAAATCTTCCCCTTCTGTCCCCTCCTCCTAGTTGTCACCTCTGTGCCCTCCTGGTAACCACTGCCTGCCATTTCCTAGCATCCTTGCAGTTTCTTTATGCACAGAAACATGAATATATTCTTTGTCGTCTTCTCTGTCACACAAAAGCAGAATACAGCATTAACTTGGTTGGTTTTTTTTCTTTGTTTTTTTTTTTCTCTTCTTCTTTAACTTAGCAATAGGATTTTGAAGATCTCTCCCTATCAGTACATAGAAAGAGTCCTCATTTGTTCTTGTATCTATGTAATCTTTTATTTACTAGCTCTGCCATAATTAATCTGATGTCTCCTGTAGGTAAACGGTGAAGTTGTTTCTAATTTTTTGCCGTTACAAACAATACTGTAATGAATCAGATAGATCAATAAGCTTTAATTTACTGAATGTTTACAGCAATATATTCCTTTTACTTTCAGCAGAAGTAACTGTCCTATAAGAAACTGTCCTGTTTTCAAATACAAAACCCATACGCTCTGCTTGAACAATTAAATGAGACCTATTTATAATAATATAATTTGCAGAGAAGAATTAATATTTCAAAATCCTCAATTCCATTTTGTCCCTTTAACTGGGTGTTTTGCTGCAAGTTTAATTACACTTAAAACTAGGTTAGTGGGCATTTTTGCCCTGGGAAATAAGTATCATGAACTCTAAATTAGCACAATTTGGATTAGAGAAGTTTTTTTTACCTAATTTTCTAAACTGTTGTTTTAAACTCTGTGTGGAGAGCCCTGTGTTCCATATGGATTTGCCATGTTGTCAGCTTCAATTGGGATCCTCAGAGAAGCATTCCTTTCCTAAAAAATAAGGATTTTAAAGTGCAGGGATTATTTTAAAAATCCGTTTATGTACAAATGCATTGCTTTTATGACTTTTCCCCTAACAAATTAGACTAAACGTCAGGCTAGATTTGAGGTGAATTTTTAAAAATAGGAAAAACACACGACACAGTAGACATTTACTGCCAAGATCAAATGTCGCCATTTAATACTTATTTTTATTGTGAAGTACAAGCTTGCCCCTGTTTTAAGGTCAGCCCACGTGCAAAGCCATAGGAATATCAATTGGTATAAAGGGAAATGCAAGGAATTGAAATCTGATTAAGGCAAAATATGTTCATAAAAAGATAGCAGCAGCAAGGTAATAACAATAAAAGTTAAATAGCATTTACCATGTGCCAGACATCATGCTGATTATTTTACAAATGCTAACATATTAAAAGTTCACAAGAATCCTACAAGTAAGTAAATTGTATCAAGTATTATCATCCCATTTTAGAGAAGAGGGGATTGAGGCAGGTGGTGGTTACATATTGTACCCAGGGTCACACAGCTGGTAAGTGGAGAACACAGGGTTCAACATCTGATTGGCCGTGGAGGTCGTGCGTGGAACTAGCCACCACCCTGCCTCTTGCACTTAGTGGCATTCAGACTATAAAGCCAAAAGGACTCCAGAGGAGGCAAAGGCCACAGTGGTCAGGGAGAGCTTCCGAGGGAGCAAGGATTTGATAAGCAGGGAGGAGCACATTTCAAACCTCTCCCTCTCTACTGTGACAGTCTTTTGTTTAGGTTTCTCTGGCCTTTCACACAATAAATATCCTAAGAGTAGGAGAGCTTTGCAGGAACAAAGGTATAAAGCAAGAATGTGCATGGTGTTTGGGGTGGACAACGAGGAGACCTATTTAGCTATAGCGATGCTATCGCAGAGGAGTAGCAAAGGTGGGCAGGCGAGGGCCTAATCGCAAACACGGCCGGTGCGAGCTGCACCGTCTGCAGCAGTGCTTCTCGTGCTCTAACGTTCGCCGAAACCACCTGGGGTCTGTTAAAAGCACATTCGGTTTCAGCATATGCGCTGCCAAAGCGAGCACAGCACATTCTGATTCAGAAGGTCTGAGGTGGGCCCGGGAGTCCTCATTCGTAGGGAGCTTCCAGTGAAGCTGATGTTGCTGGTCCCAAGACCACACTTGGAGTAGCAAGACTCTAGGCAGCGGCAGGAAATCAGTATCATAGATGGGGGGATGGGGCGTGGTGGACAGAAAGTTGCCAATGACACCTCCCCTAAGTTGCAGCCAATATTTGTAGCCAAATAAGTTGGCTACAATTTGTAGCCAATAAGTTGTAGCCAAACTTACAGGCTACAATATTTTAATCTAACTGGTAGAACCTTTCTCTTTATGTTCCACCCCCTCCTTCCAGATGCCAAGAAAGTGCCTGAAGAAATGTTTTAAACCACACTTTTCCTTTCTTTCATACAGAGCAAGGCTAAGGAGCTGCCACTTTCTGCTGTACGTTTTATGGAAGAACTGGGTGAATGTGCCTTTGGAAAGATCTATAAGGGCCATCTCTATCTCCCAGGCATGGACCATGCTCAGCTGGTTGCTATAAAGACCTTAAAAGATTATAACAACCCCCAGCAATGGACAGACTTTCAACAGGAAGCCTCCCTGATGGCCGAACTCCACCACCCCAATATTGTCTGCCTTCTAGGTGCTGTCACTCAGGAGCAGCCTGTGTGCATGCTTTTCGAGTATATGAATCAGGGGGATCTCCATGAGTTCCTCATCATGCGGTCTCCCCATTCTGATGTGGGCTGTAGCAGTGATGAAGATGGGACCGTAAAATCCAGCCTGGATCATGGAGATTTTCTGCACATTGCGATTCAGATCGCAGCTGGCATGGAATACCTGTCTAGTCATTTCTTTGTCCACAAGGACCTTGCCGCTCGTAACATTTTAATCGGAGAGCAACTTCACGTAAAGATTTCAGATCTTGGGCTTTCCAGAGAAATATACTCGGCTGATTACTACAGGGTGCAGAGCAAGTCTTTGCTGCCCATTCGCTGGATGCCCCCCGAAGCCATCATGTACGGCAAATTCTCTTCTGATTCAGATATCTGGTCTTTTGGGGTTGTCTTGTGGGAGATTTTCAGTTTTGGACTCCAGCCGTATTACGGATTTAGCAACCAGGAGGTGATTGAGATGGTGCGAAAGCGACAGCTGTTGCCGTGCTCCGAAGACTGCCCGCCCAGGATGTACAGCCTCATGACAGAATGCTGGAATGAGATTCCTGCTAGGAGACCAAGATTTAAAGATATTCACGTCCGGCTCCGGTCCTGGGAGGGACTCTCAAGTCACACCAGCTCCACTACTCCCTCGGGGGGAAATGCCACCACGCAGACCACCTCCCTTAGTGCCAGCCCAGTGAGTAATCTCAGTAACCCCAGATATCCCAACTACATGTTCCCAAGCCAGGGTATTACACCACAGGGCCAGATTGCTGGTTTCATTGGCCCACCAATACCTCAGAACCAGAGATTCATCCCCATCAATGGATACCCAATACCTCCTGGATACGCGGCATTTCCAGCTGCCCACTATCAGCCAGCGGGTCCTCCCAGAGTGATTCAGCACTGCCCACCTCCCAAGAGCCGGTCCCCCAGCAGTGCCAGTGGGTCGACAAGCACTGGCCATGTGACCAGCTTGCCCTCATCAGGATCCAATCAGGAAGCAAATATCCCTTTACTACCACACATGTCAATTCCAAATCATCCCGGTGGGATGGGGATCACCGTTTTTGGCAACAAATCTCAAAAACCCTACAAAATAGACTCAAAGCAGCCATCTTTGCTAGGAGACTCCAATATTCATGGACACACCGAATCTATGATTTCTGCAGAATTATGAAAATGCACAACTTGTTGTAAATGTGGTACACAGGAAAAACTAGAAAGCCGTAGAAAAGATTTATATTCAAATGTTTTTTATTAAAGTAAGGTTCTCATTTAGCAGATATTGCAACAAGTACCTTCTGTGAAGTTTAATTGTGTCTTACCAAGCAGGGCAGACACCAGCCAGAAAGAAACATTGTGGGATTAAGGCCTCATCAGGGTGTATGCCCGGCATTGGGATTGGTACAACTGGTTTCAAGTACTGAAACCTACAAGCCAGCGAAGAGGAAAAGATTCTTGTGATTAAGCATCAAACCAAAAAGGAAAGTCAAATGGTGCTTTGTGTGTTTCACCTTCGGGCACCATGACTGGCCTCTCCCCAAAATGTATATACCGTAGCATTTGTCTACCTGCTGTCTTTTCTTCAGGACATATGTTCAGGAATTGTGTTGATTCTATTTAGACTCTGTGCATCTTTATATGGAAGTGATGTTCAGAATCAGTGAGGAAACCTTAGGCCAAATTTGAAATCCCAGATGGAAATGAGCCATAAGACAAGTGTAAGTTCCCCTGAAGCCTTCTACGCAGTGGGGCTTCTTTGGGAAGGTGCAGAGTGTGGCTCTCTGTGAATCTCCTCTGCTGATCATGAAGGCCTTTTCTACATTTTCTTTTTCCACAGTGTGTTTACACAAGGCCTTGAAATAACATAGGGCATCAGACCATAAGAAGGCTAGATGTGGATGTTGGAATTGATTATTGGTTGATAGTGATAGTTTATTTTGTTGTATTGGAAATGAGGCACCAAAGGAAGCACAGTCAGGAAAATGGCCCCTCTGCCTAGAGCAGCATCCATGGGAGAGGAACAAGGGTTTTCATGGGGACAGCCTTTTGGGAGCTTCCTTGGACTAATAACATTGACGAATAGGGGTGTGGCTGCAGACCAGCACGTCAGTGCTTGCAACTTCCTGCCTATGAGTTGTTCAGTGGACTCTGGGGAAGTAGAAAACTCTATGACACCAATATCTAGTTAATTTAAAGTTTCTCTCACTTTTTTTCCCCCTGATCTGGACATGTTCACAGATTCTGTTTCAGCACCAAGAGTTATGACAATTTATTCGTAGGGTTAGTTGGAATCCAAAGACTATGAATTCTATTTTGTAAAATATTACAGTGTTTCTTAAAAAGCAAGTACTGAGTTCTCACTTCAAAGATTGCCATGAACTGAATTTTTCAAGCTGATCAATAGGAGCAACATGATCATTTTTGCCTTAGTTAGAGGGAGGTACCATTGTGCATCTCATGCCATTTACCTGCTAGCCATCTTTTGCCAAGTTTAGAATTCCTATGGATGGGTTTCAAGTTCTATATAGAAAGGAATGTTATGGTTGATTTTTCTCTTGTTAAAAAATAACTCCTTTATTCTAAGAACAATGTCTCCAAGTCTCTTTTTTTTTTTTTTAATTTTACAGCTAAAGAGACTTATAAAGAGACTTACCGGGATATAAAGTAATTCCTGGAAATTATATTTGATGAGGAGAATGTAAGAGAATTAGAAGCACGTTGATATTTCAATTTAAAAAAATACTATTACGATGAGAAATAAAGGAAATATGTTTACCAAAATATGTTGCAATTTTCCTAAACACTGAATCTTCAAACAACAAACATGGACTTATAGGTACTGTGAATTTAAAGAATTGGCTATATCCAAATTTATTCAGAGATAAATTAAGGCATATTTTTGTGGCATAAATAAGCTGATTCAGAAGTTACATTTCTTAACTTTAGGTAGAGGAGAATATTTGTATCCTTTTGTTGCTATGCAACTGTTTAATGATGAAGATTCAAACCACAATTTTGTATATCATACGACAATCAATTGTTTTCCAAGAATATTTATTATTTTAAGTAAACACGATTTCAGTGAATGAGTTTTTCTAGGAGTCCCTTAAAGGGAAATTAGCATTCCATGAGCCAGTAAAATACCTACTCTGGAAAAACATTGCTATGGTTAAAAAAATGACTCCAAGTTAGTTTTTTATAAAGAACTATAACATTTATTTTAAACATTTTATAATTACTGAAGTCATTAAGGTGAACAAACTAAATTTCAAAACCACTTGTAATAATGTATTTTATAATAGCACTGTGATACTACATAACACAGCCCCTTTTGTATTAAAATAGTATTTTTTTTCACAAACTGAAAAATATCTTTTGCTTTGTTGACAATGTTTTTTTGTAAGATGACTTTATTTTCAGATCTTTTCCCTTTTTTGCACAAAACTATTGTTTATGGTTTGTATCACAGAAGTGAAAATATATCTTTGCATTTTTATATCTGGTCTGTTTCCTTGTTTCCTTTGTTTATGTGTTTTTAACTTGATATAGACTTTCTTCAAATATATAATGGCAATATTCAGATATCTCGCCCTACGATACCTTTTCTTATTTTCACTGCATGCATTTAATCACTGTATTACTTAATGTTTGATTTGTTATTATGGGCATTTAAGATAGACAAGCATGGAATTGTAATGACAAAAAGGCTATTTTATATTAAGGATATGTGCATTTGTATTTCACACACAAGAGATGATATTAAACACTGATTATTTTATGCTGCTGTTTATTAAAAATGTTTACCATAAATATTATTTTCTGAATATTGCTATCATGGAAGTATTTGGGAATTGTAATACTATTTCTCCTAATGATTGACATTTCATAGAAAGAGGAATCGTAATTCCTATTTACTGCTATTTCATTGAAATAATTTTTTTAATAGGCTTTTAAGAAATAGACTTGGGTATTCTTTTGCTAGTGACCATAGGTGGAAGGGAGAATCCCAATGATTTCATGAGCACATATTATCCACCTACATATGACAAGATTTTTAGTTTTTAAAATCAAAATAATATATTAAATAATTACAACCCAATGGAATGTAAAAATTGGGCTTAAAAGTTGCATTCTTTTCTGCCTTGATGTTTTCAGGTGAACTTAGACATCAAAAATTATGTCTTAGGACTCTGGAGAAGAAAAGGCTGTGTACATCTTCTATTCCACTTAGATTCCAACCCTACTGATAAAATTGTCACAGTTTACCTTTATGACCTTATTTGCCCAAAAGAGAGAGTTCCCCATCTGGCGATGAATATACACTGTGAAGGAAAATGAGTATCATTACGGAAGTTCAAAGAACTTGTCCATTTCTTCTCTTTAATACAGAAGGGACTACAATAAACCCTTCAGGGCCTTATCCATCTGTTTTAGGTACAGCTCTTGTCTTCACCTCAGCCATCAAACTCAATAAAGCAATCGCTTCACATGGCAGTGAGATCCGAGGTTAGGTTTCTCCCTCTCACTTGAACCCCTTCATCTGCCTGTCACTCCCATTTCCTTCTTATGTCTCTGTAGGCTCCTCCCTCTCACCATCCCCAGTCCCTTCAGCTCACCTGCAAACTCGCAGCACCACCTCAGGTAAGGCCTATTGCAAATCACTAAACACTAATTTGAGAGGAGCTCTACTATCTACACACCTTAAAAGACAATTAGCTATCCCAGTGGTTCTCAGTGTGGCCTCAGACCAGCAGACCTTGGAACTTGTTAGAAATGCAGAAGCTTGGGCCTCTCTTCGAAGTACTGAATCAGAAATTCTGGGGGTGGACCCAGCAATTTGCACTTCAGCAGACCCTCTGGTATTATAAAGATTGAGAATCACAGAACCACCCTAATTTAAAGGCATGGGGATAGAGGGTGGGGAGCTGGTCATTATATCCTTAGTAATGTGAATATATAAGCATTTAATAACATGTTAGCCACTTTAGTCACCTTAAAGGAAATCAAGTTTTACTTCATCACAAATTCAGCACTAAAAACTTTGTGTTAACTATTTGACAATTGGTTTTTTGTTTGTTTGGGGTTTTTTTGCAGTTGTTCACTTGGATAGAAAACTAACAGCACCTAACCTTTGTTGAGAATATATTCCTTGTCTAGTTTGCTCAAGACCCACATTCTTGGATAGTCACCAAAATAGTTTTCCTTCATATGGACAAACTCAAAAGTGTTGGTCTCTTAGTATACCTTTTTTTTTTTTTTACTCCTTGCACTGATGATTAACACAACTGAAATAACTCTCCTTTTTGTTGCAACTTGACAAAATTAAGGTCAAGGATAGACTGGTCTTTCTTGGGAGGAGGGAAGACCCAGCTCCCTGTGAGCATCCAGCAGAAGCAGCTGTGGAGGCTCCCCACTCCCCTGAGCTTCCTGTGACAACCTGGCCCAGTTGACTGGATACAGTCACCTGTGGCTTGTTCCACTGTGTTCCTTTGCCAGCTGCAGTCTGTCAGTCCTTGCTGGCTGGCCGAGAGCTCCTCTGCTCAGGCGATGCTCCGCATTGCCTTTAGAGGGCTGAAAGCTCTGAGCAAGGACAGCAAGAGAGACCTAAGGGAAGTGCTAGAGGGGAAGCTCAGACTTCTTAATTTATAGCATTGTTTCTCAACCAATAGTTCAAATGCTGAGGAGGAAATGCTATATAAGAGGAGCAGGAGCAATAAAGCACACACATAAGGAAAATATTTGCAGCCAAAATATGACCGCACCTGAGGTTTGTTACCATAAATACCAAAGTATTAGGACACTTAACTCAGAGGAAGGAGAGGCTTACAAACCATCAGAGCGCTCAAGGTCCATGTAATCCTCTGGGAAATTAGGCTGAGAAGACTTAAAAACACAGAGACACACAGGGAGGTCTGCTGACATGTTTATGACTAGTTGAATCCTAAGCACCTATGTATGAATTGCTTATTCACAAACAAGTACTAGAACATTTGCTGCCCAGGCCTGACACATGCTTTTCTTCAGCAAAGTGACCAGGTTAGTAAATATTTTTATTCAGGAATGGTTACACTAGGAGGAAAACCCTGCTTTAAAATTAGATGGGATGTTACGTACATTTTTTAAAAGGTATATTTTTATGCTGAAATAAAGATAATTCGGGCAATATTCCATTTGGAGGAAAGTGTCAATCTCCGTGGTCCTGTGTTCTTCGTTGTAAATTCAAAGATGTACACAAATCAACAGAAGCAGCTACATAAAGCCATAGACCGATGCTCAAGCTCTGCCCAGACTTGGAAGCGCTTGGAACTTGCTTCAGAAAGATGTCGAGGTCAGGCTCCATCCCCCAGCAGGGGCTCCTTAGCCACTGCAGTCCTTGGGCCCAGGGACAATGGCTCTACTTATCCTTTGGGCCTTTGCCAATACAATTCCCTGAAAGGTTTCTTTTGAGCCTATGTGCATTAAAATCACTGGAAATGAGCCATAACCCCCCAGTGGCATAATCTAGGTAGTCTGCTGAGTCAACCTGATAAGACTAAAACTGATATTCAGGCAAAATGACCATTTAGGACTTAACTGTACTTCCAGAGTTCACTCTGGAAATAAGAGTGTATTTGTTGTGTTGGTCAGTGTGGCTGAAGTAGTAACTCCAAAATCTCAGCCTTGCAAGAGCAAACATTTAGATTTCTTGCTCATGTCAGTCAGCAGAAGGCAAGCTGTTCTCATGATGGCACAGAGAAAGGGCAAGGGCAATATCGAAACACAATCACTTGTAAAACTTCTGCTCAGACAAGCTATATATCTCCTCCTCCCACGTCTCTTCCTCAACGCATTTTGAAGCCAAATCTAACCGTAGGACATGATGTATCTCAACCTGCTGAGTGGCACTGTAAGTCACCATCACAGCCATGGGCAGGGATGTAGAATCCTAGTTGTTTTCCTCAGCCTGGAAACAGCCCTGAGTGAATAGGCTTGGTAGAGCAAACCCAAGGTGTCCATCCTTCCCTCCTGTTGCATTCATGGCACACATGAACTGGTGCTCTTCCCAGCTGAGCTCAATTTTAGCCTTAAATTTTCCAACATATTGCCCTGAATAACCTCCTAATCAGTCAAAAGTAGTAGATTAAATTTAATAGAGATCCCTACACTGGAGCAATACTTGTCAAACCAGGTTATCATCACAATAGGAGAGATTTCTAATGATTCTATCTTCTCAGGACCACCCCAGGATGGACCTTAAAAGAGAAGCTACCTTAAAATCTCCTCTAGATTCCTTAGCACACAACACTATGTCTAGGCTTCCCTCCTTCATGGGACCAGGTTGAAGAGAATGGGAGCATGGAGCATGTACTTTTCAACTTCTCCAGCGCAGGAGCCGATGACCTTGAGCAAGTAAGTCAAGCTCTGTTTCTTTACCCATAAAATAATGTAAATATAGCATAGAGGTTAAGAGTAAAGGTTCTGATGTCAGGTTGCCTGGGATTAAATCTCCCCTTCACCCCTTGGTAACCGTGTGAATTTAGACAAGTTCCTGAACTGTGATTTTATCATCTGAAAAAGTATCTACCTTAGAATTCATGTGAACTGCAGAGAAGAGGGCCTGAAAAAACTTCTCAAAAAGTGGCCTACAATTTTATAATTTTTCTATAATACCTGTCTTTCAGAGTTAAAGAGGATATATACAAGCATATGAGAAGTATCTGGCACATAGCAAAGGCCCAGAAAGTGGTAACATTGCTATTATTCAATGTGTTTTAAACAATTTTTATAAAGGGACACATTTTCTATTGTGGTAAAAAATTTAGAGCACAGTATATTCTATTACTCACCTGTATCTCATAGTGCAGAACACCCAGTACTGAGGCCAATGAGGTAGGGGCTAGCTTAGCCCCTCAGTAATTCCCATCACCTCCCTTCAAACCACGCCTAATAAACACACATACGCTGAGTAAAAACAGCTTCAAGACATATCCCTAAGCCAGCAATTTTCAACCTTTTTCGTCTCATGGCACATGTAAACTACTTACTAAAATTCTGCACCACACCAAAATATATATTACATTTTTTGCCGCTCTGACAAAAAAAATAGGAATAACTTTGATTCATTCACACTGGATGGCTATTGTGTTGCCTGTTGTCATTTTTTTATCTGACAATCTAAGGGAAAAGAGGTCAGTGCCCCCAACCAAATAGTCAGGTATTGCATGTTTTAAAATTCTTGAGGCACACTGGTTGAAAATCACCATTCTAAGCCATCCCTAAACCATGTCATCATTCCTTATACCTGCTGCAAACCAGCTGCCACCTCAAAGCTTCTTCCCTGTTGAAATTCTGGAGTTATCCTTAGGGGAACTGAGTATGAAAAGGTTAAACAGATATATGCGAAGGAAGCATGGAATGATGATTACACCTTTTACGCAGTTGCCCCTCCCACAGCCTCCCACTCTCAACCATCACAGTGGTACTCAAATATTAGTAAATGCAGTTTCTCTCAATGATTGGTGTGCCCGTGTGAGGAATGAAGTGCAAGGAGACCTGGTTTCCCTAAAACATGTAAAGTACCCAGGCAGGCATTGCATCTTTCATCATAAACCTCCCTAAGATCTTTTAAAGGAATTCCAACCATTACTTTTTAGAATTTTGATTATGGGGTTTGGGCACTAGCTTGCAATAGAAAACAAATTAGCATCAAGGTCCCAAAAACAGCTTTTACCAAGTTGTCTACACAATTCCCATCCTGAAAAAGTCCTTGATCTCCAAACTAGGGTGACTAAAGTCCATTGTCCCAAGAAAGTCCCCAGTCCCAAGCAAACTTGGACTCTTGGTCCCCCATAGCTAAAGCCAAGGTGAAATAAAAGCCAGCATGTATTGATTCTGAGTTCCTCTCTGATAGGTAGACACAAATATAGATATAAATGCCAATCACTGGTCCCTGCTTCTCAGGTGCCTTACAGGGAGAGATGGAATTATTTTGTAATTAACACAATTCTGAAATTGGGGGGAGCCTACACTTCAATTTTACCATGGGGAACCAAGTATTTCTTGGAGCCCAGGCTTTTATAAGAGAAAATAAAAATTTTAAATGAGAAATTTCAGGAATTCAAGTCACTGAACTAGGCTACCCACCTCTTCCTTCCCGTTTGATCTTTGAAGATTAGCATCCAGTATTTTTCATGACATTTATATTGAGGAAGGAATATACGATTATTAAAAGCAGAGAAACTCAATATGGGAACGCACATCAAAAGGTCTTCAAGACAAAGGAGGGATCATATGATTTGAAACCGGAGTTACTAGAAGCATGTGTGCTGCACTTCATTTTCTAGTTAACAGCGTAACATACGTCAAAATATGATTTAAAACACATCTCACCGCTGAGCTGACATTTGGCGGTCCTCAGCCTCCTTTTGCTCTTGAGGATGGGGGTTCAAATCCAAACGAGGTTAACACTTTGTACTGGTACATATTCCTGGTGGATGCGGAAAACAGTCTTATAGTTTAAGTAAAATGAAAACATCTGTCCAAGTCCCGAGGGAAAGAATTGTGTTTAAAAAAAGAGGGGGAGGGGGATGCTTGGTTGCTAAAGCTGGAGATGGCCTCAGTAACTTTACCAGTCTTAAGCAATTACACTTGCACTTGCCTTGCTCACCTAAGATGACGAACATTTGTACATGAGCCTTAGTTCAGTCTTCATTGTTCAGGATGCCATACCTAGCTTATGCTCTAACCCTATCTAAAGCCACTAACTGGTTTCAAGCGCTTTTCACACGAAAGCGGTGACTGAGTGATCTCTGGCCACATAATTTGTCTTGGTCTGTAGCTGTGCACTCTAGGCAAAAAGTTGTATTAGTTAGCTATCGCTGTGTAACAGAATACCATAGACTTACTGTTTCAAAACAATATGGGTGCAGCATGACTGAATTTTCTGCTCAGGGCCTCAGTAGGTATTGGCCAGGTTATATTCTGATCTGGAGTTCAGGTCCTCTTCCAAACTCTTGTGGTTGTGGTAGAATTCAGTCACTTGTTTTTATAAGACTGAGGCCCTGATTCTCTTGCTGGCTGCCAGCCAGCAGCCACCCTCACCTCCAAGAGACTGGCCACGTTCCTTTGTCTTCAAAGGTAGCAACAGAGAATCTCTTTCACGTGGAATCCTTTTCACACTTTGAATTACTGACTTCAGGAAGAGCCCAGTCTCATTTAAGGCTTACCTGATTAGGTCAGGCTCACCCAAAATTATCTTTCTCTCTTAAAGTTAACTGTACCATATAACTTAATCAGAGTGAAATCCATGATATTCACAGTCCTGATGATTATGCAGGGGCTGGAGATCTTGGAGATCCTCTTAGAATCCCGCCTACCATAAAAAATACAATGCAACATTTCTCTTTTCAATCCTCTAGGTCTATTTTTAGAGGGCAAGGCTGTGAGGAAAAGCCCCCAAAAGCATATAGTAGAACTTAATTAAATCTACTCTCCACTTGAAGTTACAAAAGTAATAAAAGTTAATATCAAAATATTTGGCAGTTGGCATTTTTTGAGTTACATACAGAGTACTACAACTATATTAATAAGTGACAGAAGTTAGATAGACTTCTTAATAAATTAATAACCTAAAAGACAAAACAGAATACACATTTAGTTAACAAATATGTATTGGGCCTTTATTATGTGCCAGGCACTATTTTATACAGCAGTGGTCCAGCCTTCTTGAGTTTTTATTTTAGTTGACAGGGGACTCAGAAAATTAACAGGTAAAAATGCAGCCAAAAATAAATACACCAAAAATAATAAAAACATTTAAAATAGTGTGCCCAGCACATGGTAAGTGCATGTGTTGACTATCACTTACTCTGGGCAATGACTGAGTGCTTAGCAGGCATAATTTTTTTTAAGTCTTCATAATAGGTATTATTGGCTGCATATTAATAGATGAGAAAATGTAAGCACAGGGAGGCCAAGTAACTTCTTCCAGGTTACGCAGGCTACTAAAACATAGGTATGCTGGGATTCAACCCGAACTGTGGCAAGAGGTGGAATCTGAGAAATTATTAATCGTTCTGTTCCTGGAGCGCTCTTCCAGAGCAACTGTGGGATTCGAAGACATAATATATGCGAACGTATTTTGAATGGTAACTTGCCATACGTGACGATATTGTTATTGATTAGCATGCACCTGTGCCTGCCGGTCCCTTGTTCCCTGAGAGTTTCTGATATTCAAAGAAAAAAGAAAGGATCATTTTGGAGAGGGACTTGAGGAGGGCTGCTGCATGCTTGACCCCGGGACTTCACCCCGACCCTCTACATTAGTGAGGGGGAGTCCACTTTGGGGGGACTGAGAAGCCTGGCGTGGGGGCGGGTGGGGGGTGGACTATTGGCTGCGGAGGTTTCCGGAGGCCTGCCCCCTGTCGCTGATTGGATGAGAGGCAGTCAAGCTCCCACCTCCTTTCCCTGACTTTCCCTAGGGGTCTGTTGCTTGGCAACCGGTTCGCGTCTTCCCGCTACACGTACGCCCAGTTACGTCCGCGAGGAGGCGCGAACAATTGGCTGCCGCCGCCGGGAGCCTACGCCTCTTACGCCCCCTCCACGCAGCGACGTCGCGGGGCTGCCCCAGGTGCTTGTCCTCCTCGGCCTGGAGACCGACGCGCCGCGGCCGAGACCGTGCCTCAGTTTCCCCTCTGCGCGTCTTAGTTTGGAGGAGTCGGAGGAGGAGAGAAAGCCGCTGTTATATGCACAGCTCAGAAGCCATTGGCCTCGGGAGCACGCGGCGGTCCGCGACCCCAGGGGGCAGCTCTCTGCCGTCAGTGGCCCGGGCGTGGGAGCGCGACGCGAGGGCCCCCGCACCTGCCGCCCGGCAGCCCCCGGGAGCGAGGGGGCCGATGCCAGACCCCCTGCCGCCTGGCCATGTCCCACAGAGCTTACTTCCTGCTGCAGAGGGACTTCCAGGAGCTGAAAGAGAACAACTACGCGGTGAGTACGCGGGCCCCGAGGGTGGGTTTCGCGGGGGCAAAACTTTTAAAAAGCACTTTAATCTGTATTTATAAGGAAAACTAAGTTAAACTTAATTTGCCATTACAGGGGTGGTTGTTTAACAAATCTGCTTTGCTATAACAATCCATTTCATAGTAATAGTTACTTCATAATAATAATAAACAGTGTGGAGCGCACTGTGCTGGGTAGTACGGGGGTGGAAGCCCTGAATGTCGGGGTGCGCAGGGTTGTGGGTGACTGACAGGCGCAAGGGGCTCTCATTAGTTACAGCACCGTAAGCAGTGTTTTGTTTTACCTACCAGAAGCCTAAGCCTCAGAAAGGTTCAGGAAATATTTGGCCTCAGGAGTCTGTCATAGGGTCTTCTGACTCCAAAACCCTTCGCTCATTTTTTGTTTGTTTTTTGTTTGTTTATTGATTTTAGAGACAGGAAAGGAGAGAGAAACATCGATTTTTGTGTCACTTATTTATGCATTCATTGGTTGATCCTTTTCTTAATCTTTATTTATTGGTTTGAGAGAGATGGATTTGTTGCTTCACTGATTGGTGCATTCATTGGTTGATTTCTTTTTTTTCCTCTCTGTAATTCTTTACTAAAAATACTGCTGTACACATAGAGACTGAAAACAGGATTAAAGATGAATATCTGCAAACAGTCAAATTAAGGATATAAACTTCCCATACCTTCCTGTTATAATAGAAAAAAAGCACAGAAAGGACAACCCTTGAAATCATGTAGTGTTGGTCATTTCTATTTTTTTATTTCATTTTTGTATGTGCCTTGACGGGGACGGAAACCGAAACCTTGGCGTATTGGAACGGCGCTCTAACCAACTGAACACCTTGCTCAAAGTCTTGTGTCCTACTACTTACTGTCTCGTGCACTTTTTGCCAACTGCTGTCACAACACAGGGATGCCTTTCCCTTATAATTTTAACACACAGGGAGGCTTTGCTCCAAATGCCACCAATGAAATTATTTCCATATTGTTTCTGCTCTACCTGAATTTTGTGGTTCACTGTTGAAGGACAGTTTCATAAAGGAGAAATGATATGTAATTATAGAGAATAAATAATAGAGGTATCTTATAATGTTTATCCAGACTAGCACCAAACATATTGAATAACCATGTGGTTGCTCAGAAATATTTATTGAGTGTATTTAGGTGTATTTTCCAGCATAATTGATAAGGTTTTCTGTGAAATACAGGGTGAGGCAAAAGTAGGGTTAGAGTTGTGAGTATGCAAAAAACAAAATTTATTCTTGTATTATTATTTCTTAATTATACATTATTTTCCATACAAACAACTGTAAACTTACTTTTACCCCACTCTGTGCATTCTTGTCCCTCTATTGGGACAATACCTCAACTGTAGGGAAATTTATTTTTTACATAAGCATAATTTTGGGGTTGTGTTTTCTGAAAATGTTGTGACTTCATGCCTTCCACGTAGCATCCATATATACCTTTAAAAAGCTCTGAAGAGATGCATGCTTTCCAATGATTTCCTTCTCTTCTAATTTGAATCTTAAATTGGCTATTGTCATACATAAGCCACACATTCCAATCTTGACCTTCTAGTCTCACTTGTGATTTCCATGCTTATGATTTACTTTAAATTTACTACTGTGTGGAATCTATCTTAACAGCTGTGTAATAACACAAAATATAACACCTCCCCAAGTCAACAAATAAATAAATTCATCAGGAAACATAAAAGTAGTTTTTGGAATTTATTGTAACCTGATATCTGATTTTCAAAGCTACGATAAATATGGAATCTTTTTTACTGCTTTGAATCTCTTTTCAATTAAAGGGTATTTCTGCCTTTCCTGTAAGTGAAGATATGATGGAATGGGAAGCTGATATTGAAGGTCTAGAGAATACAATTTGGCATGGTATGTATTTGCAAAGCCAATCTACTTTTTAAAGAGACTTTGTACCATTATTAGTCCATCTTCATTATGTGCAAAAGAAGGTTGCATTATATAAATTTTCCAGAATTCGGAAAGTATTCACATGCTATTTTTCATTGTATGGCTTAATTTTTGCCATTTGTCAACATAGATAGAAATTTCAGGTTTAACTTTTTTTTTATGTCAGATCTTAATGTTATTACATTTTAAAGAAGCAGACACAATGAAACGGGCTCTGGAACAGTGAGTTCAGTCAATACGAGATACACAGTGAATGGGACAGGTGTTAGGGGGACAGTAATGGATGGACAACAGGCTGATAAAATAGTGGTGGGGTTAGATTGTGAGGAGTCTCTTATACTATCTAGAGGGGTCTATGCACCCTATGATCCAGTTTACTTAAGAATAAAACTCTAGGGACCTTGGGAGGGAGGCTAACCTGTAGCAGGAAATGTTAGTTTAATCAGGTTACAGTTAACCAGTACAGCATAACACTTTAGTAAAAATGTTTATCTTTATATTATAGGAATATTCTTCCAAGTGACAATTAATTTTACAGTGGAATATAATCTTGTCCCTCCAGTTGTGATATTTAGAACCATTCCTTTTCATCCAAATGGTAAGGACCGAATGAGATTTTTATTATTAGGGTCTCTGTCCCTATTACCCTTGTTCTGTATTAGTGTTTAATAATGTTTTTAAAAATATAATCACAACTTTGTTATGATTATAAAAGTAAGTATGCTTATAGGGGAAAATAGAAAAAGAAAAAAGTATCACTTTGAATCCTAATTCAGAGAGATATTACTCTCAACATTTAAGTAAATTTATTTCCTTTTTTCTATGTGTGTCTTTTTTCTACAAAGTTGGGGTATTAGATATAAAGTTTTGCATCTAGTATTTTTTTTACTTAATATTACATAAGCTTCTGGTTGCATTATTAAACATTCTTTAAAAGATCATTTTTAATGACTGAATGATAAACATTCCTGTATTGTTCAGTATTTTAGTTGGACTAATTTTCTATGTTATAAAATATGATACACTAGCAAATTAATGTTTTAGCTAAAAATAAGTTAGATTTCTACTTTAAGCCTTACATAAAGTGTATTTCTAATTGACAAAAAAAAAATCTAAAAATTTTAAATGCTAAAAAGAAGGGAATGCAATAGAACTTTTTATGGGCTTGGTGAAAAAGCCCTTTCTAAATATGATAAAACCTAGAAAGCATGGGAAATGCATGACACATTACATATGTAAGCTTTTTAAAACTTCTCTACAGCTGACCACATTATAAACAGAGGCAAAATACATTGATATGCAAACCAAGGGAAGATATTTGCAACACATAAAACAATATCTGTAACATATAAAGAGTACATGAGAATCAATAAGAAAAGAACATACAGCAATAGAAAAATAGACAAAGACTATAAACAACTGCTTGATAGAGGAAAGGTAACAAAAATAAATGTAAAAATATGTTCAACCTCACTAGTAAGAAGAAAAATACATATTAAAACTGCCTATAAAATACATTAAAAATGCGATTCATTATTTATGTTTACAGAATATTAAAATAATTTTGGTAGAGGTGAAAAAATATGGGTACTCCGACATGATGTCCTTAGTGTGTCCTTTTGGGGAAGCAGTTTGACAGTTTCTAATAAGATATAAAATGCAAATAGCTGTAAATCCCTGTAAATACCATGTTTATAAGTTATTACATAGAAATATTAGCACAAGTGTGCAAGAGTACGTTTAAAAGGTGTTTGTTCCCAATAACAATAGAAGAAGGGAAGTAATTCCAATATCCATTAATAGAGAACATTTTTAAATTGAAATATCCTATAGCTTTACATACATTGCTCTTAAACAGAACAGGAAGGATCTACTGTGGAAGTGGGAGGTGAGGACAAGGGGATCAGAATACATCTTCCCATTGTGTTTAATCCAGTAATTCCACTCCTGTGTGTTTATTTTAAGCAAATAGTAGCAAATGTACACAACTAATTTTGTATCATAAATTTAATTTTATTCTTTAAAAATAGGTCTTAATTATAAAAGTAATAATGTAGTTGGAAAAAAAAATTACATTAAAGTATATAAAGTAAAATTAGGAACAAGACAAGGGTGCCTACTCTCACCGCTTTTATTCAACATAGTATTGGAAGTTCTAGCCAGAGCAATTAGGTAAGAAAAAGAAATAAAAGGCATGCATATTGGGAAGGAAGAAGTAAAACTGTCCTTTGCAGATGGCATGATATTGTATATAAAAAACATTAATAAAGACTTCCCTCAAAAACTGTTAGAACTAATAAATTTGGTAGTTTCAGTAAGCAAAATCAATACACAAAAATCTGTTGAGTTTACATACATTAATAAAGAGGAAGGGGAAATATGGGAAAACTTGGGGTTGCTCTTCTTTCTCTCCCTCCCACCTCCCAGGAATGACTTATCTAATTGGGGAGATGTGAGAAAGAATTGGGCATGTGTGGATCAGCACTTCCTCAAAACTTACTTTCCAATAAGCTGGACCTTAGAATGCATGCAGCCTCTGTTTCTTCAGGCAGGAAACCTAGGCAGGCCTCCAGTTGAGGGGTTAAGTTCAAATCAAGGGGATTTTTGTGGAACTTGATTAAAGCATTGATCAGCATTCTCCATTTCAGTCTTATGTATCGTAAAGTTGATATTTTTTACTTGCATCTTTCAACACTATAGTCTATTTTATTATATACAAACCTTGGAGGAGAGGAGTATTATTAGCCCACACACACCAAGAACTGGGTGTGTACAGTTCTAAGTCTTTAATTTTTTTTTTTTTTTTAATCCTCAACTGAGGATATTTTTTCCATTGCTTTTCAGAGAGAGTGGAAAGGAAGGGGAGGAGGGAAGGAAGGAGGGGGAGAGAGAAACATAGATGGGAGAGAGAGAGACATGGATTGGTTGCCTCCTGTACACGACCCGACCAGGCATCAAACCTGAAACCTAGTTAGGTACCCTGACTGGGAAAAAAACCCACAACCTTTTGGTGTATGGGACGATGCTTCAGCCAGCAGACCCACCCGACTAGGGCCATACTAGAATTTGTTTCTAAATTCTCTTATTAGTACATTTTTCTGTCTATCCTCTTGTCCCACTGCGCTACTACAATTATTGTGGTTGTACAATACAATATGATATAGTATTGTAAAATCTATATCATTTCCCTTTTCAAAATTTTCTTCTCAGTGTTTACCTTTTATTGCAAGATTTTTTCTATTTGAGTATAAATGTTTTCCTTGTTCATTTATAAAAATTATTTAGACATTAATAAAAGTACCATTAATAATGATAGCTATCATTTTTTGAGCATTCATTATATACCAGGTACTCTGTTGAGTACTTTATTTTATTCATTCTTTACAGTGGAGGTGGGTACTTTAGTCATATCCCTATTTTACATATTAGGAAAGTGAGATTAGTAAGGTTAATTGCTCAACATCACATAGGGCCAACGTTCAGATCTGTGCTTCTGACCCAAAAGTCCATGCTTTTGACAGCTATACTCTATTAACTGTCATATTCATTGCAAATAATTTTTCTGTTTTGTCATTTGCTTTCTAATTTTGCCTATTTTGGTGTTCCTAAGCTTTAAATAATAATCTTATTATATATATATAACTAATAATGTATTATTTTAATACAGTAGACCAACATACTGGCCGACCCTGTATAGATTTTTTGGACAACCCTCACAAATGGAACAGAAGCTACACATTGAGCAGCATCTTGCTTACCCTCCAGGTAAGAAGAGACTAATATAAATACCCTCTTTAACTTTTTATTATCTCCTTTATTCAAAATACAAGAAATAAAACATATAATGCATATTTAAATGTTTGAAAGACTCAAGTAAGCTTATTTAAATCAATAACATTTCTACAGCCTGGCCGGGTGTGGCTCAGTGGTTGAGCATTGACCTGTGATTCAGAAGATTGCGGTTTGATACCCAGTCAGGGCACATGTCCGGGTTTCGGGTTTTGGGTTCAATCCCCAGCAGGGGGCGTGCAGGAGGCAGCCGATCAATGACTCTCTCATCGTTGATGTTTTTATCTCTCTCTCTCCCTCTCCCTTCCTCTCTTTGAAATCAATAAAGATATATTTAAAAAATAAAAATAAAATAATAATAATAACATTTCTACATCAAGTCTATAAAAATGGGAACTTGAATTATAAAGACTATTATTTTATTTTAATTTTTTAAAAATTAATTTTATTTTTGTTTAAAATATTACAGATGTCCCTTTATCTCCCCAATGACCCGTTCCACCCCGTACGACTATTATTTTAAATTGACAACCAAGGAATACATATTTTATAAAAGAAGAACTGCTTGGATGGCTTTAATTCTAGAAATGTGGTCTTACATGTTCTTTTGGTTCCTAATTTCATCTCATAATATTGAACAGGTCTTTTAGATCTTGCCTCATACATGAACCTTGCCTCCTTCAGCAAAGTGAATTGAGTGACTACAACTTAAAATGTTCAGCTTTATCTTTTGTTTCTGACCATGCTATTTGCTCTTTTACACACTTTTTTTTTATAGTCATTTTTTATTTCTCAACTACAGTTGACATACAATATTATATTAGTTTCAGGTGTACATCCCAGTGATTAGACATTACATAACTTACCAAGGGATCATACCGATAAATCTCATACCCATCTGACACCATACGTAGTTATTAGAATATTATTGACTGTATTCCCTATGCTGTACTTTACAGACCCACGACTGTCCAGTAACAACAAATTTGTATTTCTTAATCCCTTCATCTTCTTCACCCATCCCCCCAGCCTCCTTCCTATCTGGCAACTGTCAAAATGTTCTCTGTATCTGTGAGTCTGTTTTGCTTGTTTGTCCAGTGAACAATTAAAGCAGAGGTTTTCTTCCCCCCTCAGGTAGATGCCTGTTTCTAGAACGCCCCCTTTACTTCTTGGATCCATGTTCCATAGAAACATGCCTCGGTGTGGTGTGATTCTTGACCCTCAGTGAGCCTCCTTTCTCATCCATGCCAAAGTAAATGATGTCAGTGTCACCACTTATATCCAGCTCACCATTAATATCCAGAGATAAGCTGTTACATTTTTATTACCTGGAATACTTGGAGAATAAAGCATTATGGCTGAATTGAATTTTTCAGTAGCAGAATTATAATACAAATTTTATTTTTCCCATTTCTTATTTTTTAATTAAATAAAATAGTAATTTTCTGTCTAGTCATCTTTGTATACTGAGTAAAATTTAATTTTTTTAACGATTCAGTGTTTTATTCATTCATTCTTTCATTCATTCATTCTACAAACATATATTGAACATCTACCTGTGCCAGCCATGTTCTAGGAGAGACATTTGAGCAAAAACTTTAAGGAAGTGAGTGAGGATGATATGCAGATAACGGGTTGATCTTTTGGATTTCTTTAAACTGGGTCATAGTCCTACCTACATCTTCCACCTAAACTAGGATCTGCCTTAAGAAAACTGAACTGTTCCAAAGTGTAATGAGCGAGGGCAAACCAGAATGAAATGGCGACAATTCTGAATTGCTGAGTAATTTAACAAAAGGTAAGTTTGGGGCTCTGAGATTAGATTGCTTGGCTTCACATTCTGGTTTTGCCACTCAGCACCTTTGTACCATTGGACAAGTTTCTTCACTTCTGAATACCTCAGTTTCTTCATCAGTAAAATGGATCTGTCAGTAGCTACCCCATAGATTTGTGAGGATTAAATGAATTAATACATGTAAAATACTTGGAACCAGGGGTTGTTTAAGAAAATAACTCAATAAAAGCTAGTTAGTAGTATGATTGCTCATGCTTTTAAGCAGTAATGCAAAGTGGCGACAAAGTGTTGTCATGGAAACACATCAGGGGAAGCCAGTAGATGACAAAGTTGTTTGTCTTTTTATTTTTCAAACAGATTTATAAAGCAAATATGCCTACATGACAAGTTTTTAAGACAGTGGAAAGGAAAAGCCAGTTACTAATAATCCTAAAGAAAACCCTAATCCTGTTGTTATTAGCATTTCCTTCTGGTCTTTTCTTCTATTTTTCTGTCTAAAATCTTTCAGTTTCACATTCACTACAGGATTAAACCCAGTCCTGTTGCCTGACAAATGATTTACTTCTCCTCACACCTGGGCTTCAACATACCGTGCAGTCCCACTCCTATTATATCTTCATGCCTTTCTTCACTCACAGTGCTTGGTTCGATTCAGATTTTAAAACATTTATATAGTTCTAGACTCTAAAGTTGCAAACTCAAGCAAGTCTTGGACCTTAAAAAGTGCTCAGGCCAGTTCTCTATCTGACTAGCAACCCATTTTCTCCTTCCCTCTTCCTCAGTCTGTGTGGCAAGCAACTGCTCACATTATAAAGTTAGATCAAATAAGTGTCCCTCTGGAATGTCTTTCTTGATTTCCTTTCCTAGGTGGAATTGATGGAATTTGGATTTTGAGGGGACTTCCTTTGCCCCTTCCCCAGTGAAGTACCCTAAGCAAATTTCTATCAGAGCTCTGTGATACTGTAAATGTACATACTGTTTCCTTACCTATCTTCCTTTATTGGACTACAAGCTCCTCAACATCAGGGAACAGGTCTGATTCATCTTTGACTCTCCCTCCACCCCCAGGAAAATGTTGACATTTAGTAGGTACTAAGTAACTTGAATGAAGGAATGAACATGAATTTTTACATTGTTGCATTTAGGGCATCTATGTATAGATTATATATAGCCTATTTCTTTTTCACTTAACATTTTATCTCAAGTAATTTCCATATTGCTGCAGTTAATATTTTGATGGCTGCTTAATACTTCTTTCAAGGTCAGTGTGGCCCAATAGAACTTTCTGCACAGATGGAAATATCTATTATCCACACTGTCCAATATAGTAGCCACTAGTCAAGTGTGGTTACTGAGCACTTGAAAAGTGGCTAGTGTCAGTGAAGAACTGAGTTTTTCATTTTATTTTAAGTAATTGAAATTGAAATTACCACATGTGGCTTGAGAGTACTATAATGGACAGTACAAGTATAGACCATAATTTCTGATTACTTCCATTTGAATAATAGATGAGACACATTTATAATTATCACATTGTTATTATTCAAGGGAGTCATACTTGAAATGGTGTTTAAAATATTTTAACATACAAATATATTAATCATCTCCTAAAATTTTTATAATCTAATTTTTTCAGACACTTAAATATATAATACAAAGGAAATATCAACACCTATCCACAGAATGAATTAATTTCTGGCTCTAACTAATTGAATATTATAAAATATGCTTCCTGGTGCAGTTGTTTACTGATGCTTCAAATTTTTGTACTTACCCTCTGCAGAGTTTCCTGTTATTTATACTATCACATGGCTAAATTAAAAGTTGGACTTCTATTTTTTTTTTAGCAGTTTAGCAGGGCTTCTGATTTATACATTTTAATATATTTCTTATATTCCAGTTCTTAAAAATCATTAAGTAGACTTAGTAGCATGTGTACACATTATGTGAAAAGGTCTTAGGCACGGTGTCAATGTGAAAACTATTGAATAAACTTTACCAGATGTTCCTCTCTGCATAAAATTATCTTTCCTGCCAAAGACCTAAAACTTGCTCTAGAAGATAAGTTTCATCTGCTTCCCACCCACTTTGAAAGGTAGAGTGCAGTCCACGTTGCATCCTTATTTAAGCAATTATAATATTCTTGGAAATGTAGCTCAAATGTGTTTTCCAAATACGAAAACTCAAAGAGCAGAAAGTTCTTGTTGCTTTTGAAATATCAGATGTCAAATTATTGCTTTCGTTAGTGAAAGATTGCCATCACTTCCATGACTCTTAAGTCACAATGATACACTTTGACCTGCATCTACACTTAGGCATCCTGTTAGTTATATATTTTGGCTACATTTTATTATATAGTTTCAATGTTGTAGTATTCAAAATGCCAAAGTATTGAATGAATATTTGTAATTTGAGCCAATATTAATTTTGAGTTGCCAGATAAACAAGGTCATGGTCTGGCAGAACCATTAAGTTTTGGTTACTACTGGTCCCCTATTTCGTCCAGATGTGCATATATTATGGTAGGCAGAATTTTAAAGATATCAAACACTAATCTAGATAGTTCTGTGAAAGGACTTTGCAGATGGATTTAAGGTTACTATTCAACGGACCTTAAAATCGGAAGGTTATCCTGGGTTATGCAGGGGTCCTAAAGTAATCACATAAACCCTTAACAATGGAAGAGGGAGGCAGAAGAGTCACTCAGAGAAATATGGTGGGAAAAGGAGAAGGGATGTGGCAGGAGGGGACATCACAGAAATTCCAAGCATGAGAGATTTTTCACACCTTTGCTGCCTCTGAGATATAAGGGTCCAAGTAAGGCCCTGCATGAGACCTCTTGGAGTTAAAGTTGGCCCCCAGCTAACAGCCAGCAAAGAAGCACAGACCTCAGTTCTACAAACGCAAGACACTGAATTCAGTTGACATACAACCTGCATGCGCTTCGAAGTAGATTCTTTCTGAATCTCTGATAAGAGCTTAGTCAGCCATCACCTTGATTTCAGTCTTATTCTATCTGGAAAAGAGAAATCACCCTTTCACCCAGTCACCCCAGATTTCCCACCTGCAGACATGTAAGATAATAAATTTGTGTTGTTTTAATCTGGTAACTGTGTGGTAATTTGTTACAGCAGCAATAGAAAACTACTACAGATACTGCCCTGGCCAGGTGGCTCAGTTGGTTGGAGTGTCCTCTCATACACCAAAAGGTTACAGGTTCAATTCCCAGCAAGGGCACATACCGAGGTTGGGGGTTTGATCCCCAGCCAAAGCGCATATGGGAGGCAACCGATTGATGTTTCTCTCTCATATCAATATTTCTCTCTCTCCCTCCCTCTCTTTCTCTCTCTCTAAAAATCAATGAAAGCTCCTGGCCAGTGTGGCTCAGCGGATTGAGCATCTTCCCATGCAGTAGGAGGGCACCATTTCGATTCCTGGTCAGGACACATGCCTGGGTTGCAGGCTCGATCCCCAGTTGGGGGCATGCAAGAGGCAGCCCATATATGTGTTTCTCTGTCACATCAACGTTTCTGTCTCCCTCTCCTCCCACTCCCTTTCCCTCTCTCTCGAAATCAATAAAAACAAATTTAAAAATTTTTAAATAAAAATAAATGAAAGCATATCCTCTGGTGAGGTTTTAAAAAAAGAAAGCTACTATAAATACCAAATTAATCATTTGACTATCTAGAGGGTTAATGAAGTATACACAACCCTTAATACATAATTTTGTTTTATCTGTGATCTAAATACAATCTCATGTTCAAAGGTAAAGTTTTACTTTTTAATGAAAATGTTTCAGTGTTTCCTAATGTTTAGCTCCCTTTACACATAAATCCAATTTGAATTTATGTGATGGGAAGGAATAAGTTATAGGAAGGAACTTGTAACTTGTTTTGATCCTAATGTTTGGTTCATGAATGTACAGTATAAAACTAAGGTCAAATTCAATAAGTGATTTTTGGAAAATTGGAAAGATACATGCAAAAAATGAAACTAGACCACCCTTTTACACCATATAAAAAATAAACTCAAAATAGATTAAAGGCTTAAATGAAAACTCAAAACCATAAACCTCCTAGAAGAAAAGATAAGCAATAAACTCTCTGACATTTCTCTCAGCAATATGTTTTTCTGCTATATCTCCTCAGGCAATGGAAACAAAAGATAAAATAAACAAATGGGACTACATCAAACTAAAAAGTCTTTGCAAAGGAAACCATCAACAAAACTAAGACAACCTACTGAATGGGAGAGCATATCTACCAATGATACATCCGATAAGGAATTAATATCCAAAATTTGTAAAAAACTCCGACAACTCAATACCAAAAATAAACAATACAATTAAAAAATGGTCAGAGGACATAAATAGACAGTTCTGCAAAGAGGACATACAGATGGCCAATAGACATATGAAAAGATGTTCAGTGTTACTAATTCTCAGAGAAATGCAAATCAAAGCCACAATGAGAGATCACTTCATACCTGTCAAGAATGGCTAGAGTCAATAAATCAATAAACAGTAAGTGTTGGCTAGGATGCGAAGGAAAAGGAATACTCATGTACTGTTGGTGGGATTGCAGATTGGTGCAGCCACTAGGAAAACAGTATGGAGGTTCCTCAGAAAATAAAATGGAACTGCCTTATGATGCAGAGATTTCACTTCTGAGTATATGTTTTAAAAAACCCAAAGCACTAATCTGAAAAAATATATGCACCCCTATGTTCATTGCAGCATTATTTACAATAGCCAACATATAGAGGCAATCCAGGTGTCCATCAATAGATGATTGGATAAAAAAGAGGTGGTACATATATACAATGGAATATTACTTGGCCATAAAAAAGAATGAAATCTTACCATGTGCGACAGCATGTATGGACCTAGAGAGTATCATGCTAAGTGAAATAGATCAGATAGAGAAAGACAAATACCATATGATTTCACTTATATGCTGAATCTAAAGAACAAAATAAGTGAACAAACAAAACAGAAACAGACTCATAGGTACAGAAAACAAACTGAGGGTTGCCAGAGGGAGAGGGGCTGGGAGACTGGGTGAAAAAGGTGAAGGGACTGAGAAGTACTAATTGGGGATGTATGGTAAAGCATAGAGAATATAGTCAATAATATTGTAATAACTGTGTATGGTGTCTTGAAATATCGGGGGATCAATTTATAAGTTACATGACTGTCTAACCACTATGCTGTACACCTGAAGCTAATATAAAATAATATTGAATGTCAACTATAATTTAAAAATAAAATTAACAAAAAAGCCAAGATCAAGAGCTTCTTGAGAGTAGAGACCCTGTCTCATTTGTGTTTGTGTCATCTTCAGGTAGATATATGATAGGCATTTAAGAAATGCTTCTTGAATGTTGTACTTATTGATTGGTCTTTTTGCTTTAAGAAAAAATTTACTTTAAAAAAAATTTTGTTCTTTATTTTTTTCTTATAGGTTATGCTTTCTAATCCAGTGCTAGAAAACCCAGTGAATTTGGAAGCAGCCCACGTTCTGACTGAACATGAATCTATGTACAGAGAGATAGTTCAAGCACTTTTCCACGAACCATTACAATGTAAGAAGTGCTTGCTTATTATTTGCCAATTATTAATTATATATTTATAGCAAATCAGTGATCTAGCAAATAACTTCATTTGAAAGAATATTTTCTGTCTTTCTTTTCAGTAATGAAATTGTACTAAGATCTCTCCTACTGTACCTCTTTGTCAAGCCAATTAGTGTGATCTTTTTTTTAAAGATTATCACAGATTGTCGGCTTAGTATCTTTAAATGTTATGGCTGTACGGATCAGTGGTGCCAATTGAAACTAGTCTACCCGTCATAAAATATGACATCTAATTTTCACTCTTTGATCTGTAATGGATATTTCCCAGATTTCACCTGCTGCAAGATCTTACTGATCTGGGATCCCTTTCCTCTTGATTAGCAAAATGCTTAGCTTTTTTTTTCTTTCTGGAGAGTACACACACACACACACACACACACACACACACACCACGCCCCCAAGTATTCCTTCTAAGGATCCATGTGAAATGGTACCTGAGATTCTTCTGTCTTTCTCTCTATTGGCCAGTGTTTTTCTGATTACCCTTGGTCTCCTCCTGCCAGTTCACTCCATCACCTTCATTGCTCCTGCCTCTCTTGGCAGTTAGCCAAACAATGCTGTTGGTTCCTTATGCCCAGAAGGGTTTGCCACAAGTGAGGGTTGGGCCCTAGTGACATAATTATTTCCTTTATATCCTGCCCCTCCTCTTCCCACGGGCACAACAGTGCATAGTAGCTGGTATCATTACCTCTTTAGTCCTCAGGCCCTGCTGTTCAGACTCATCCTGCTGTTCATACTTACCTCTCATGCTTTATCTCTGAGATGTCCATTCTCGCTTTTCCCAGTCCCTTTCTAGAACCTGCTAGGCCATTGGCTAGGTCTGTACAGTCGTGACCAAGTTCAAGTGCTCCTGCACAGGGCTTCTGGGTCTGATGCAAATCCAGCAGCTTTGACCAGGCATCTTTTTTCAGTCTCTTCAAACATGTTGTGATTGCCTTGGGGTTTCTCATACATTCTCTGACAGTTTCAAGGTTGGTTTGTACACAGAGGAGTCATATTGCTTTACTCCGGCCACACATGTAACCTACCAGAATACTGTAGCATCCACTGCTGTATCCTCTGTACTCAGTAGTCATTTGTGGATTGAATGACTAAAGGATATATATCACTTAACCTTTCATTGAGCCCCACAGAACTGTCGTTAGAAAGAAAGATTCTGTAGCAAAGCTATGTCCATATTCTGGTAAATGGAAATTTAAAAGCTGGTCTTAAAGACTTTTCTACAACAGATGAATCTGTGCAGTAGATTTTGTATTTGCCCTGCAGAGAGAAAGGATGAAAGAAAATGGAACAGAAATTGGCCCTTCCTTTTGTCTTTCTGTCCGGTAGGCGTCAGCCTTCACTCCTTCAACTTTGCCATCAAACCACACAAAAAAAGCTGCCCAAATTGCCAGATCACCCAGCAAGTGAGCAACAAAACAGATACTACTTTGACAGGTTTGGGCTACATTCTTTAGTTACACTGGTGAAATATGTGGCAATCCAGGACAGCATCGAGTTATCAGCTTGCCTAGGGTACCACCAAGAGAGTGACTTTTTGCAGCGTCATAGGGGAAAGGGGAAGAGTGCTGTGATACAGCAGATAGCTGCCCTGGCTGGAAAATGAAGACAAGCAGAAAACTCTAAATTAGGTGGTATATAGTGCTACATGGGTTTCTGTGAAAGCCTGCATCCAGTGAGAATCAATTACCTGTGATAACTTGAAAAAAGGTCTCTACTACAGTGCTACAGGAATGGTCTCTCATATATGTTTAATATGTTCAAAAATAGATCTAGAAAATGCATAGAAGGAATTATATTTTTAGATAACCCAAAACTGGAACAGATAGTTAATTGTATAAATGAGAAACTGAGGAGGCAGCTAATTGTATCATCCCTGTAGGCACCAGTTATAGGCTAGAACTACATCCTCAGTACCTGATGCAGTGTCTGGTTGTAGGTATTAAATAAAAATTTGTAGAGTGAATGAATGAAAAAATACGCATAAACTTAGATCCTGATTTTACGTCATAGTTCACAAAGTGCTTTTATGTATGTTTGCTCATCTGGTCCCCAGCCTCTTCTTCAGTGAGGAAGCCAAGGATCAAGGAATGAAGCCCAGGGCCACGGAGGGCAAGCTGCAGAGCCACCGCTCCAACCTGGGCCTTCCCACTGCCCCTGCCCCTCCAAGTTTCATGGGATGAGCGTAGTCATTCGTTTAGGATCAAAGAATTAAATTTTCCAAGCACAGAATGGAAGAGACCCAACTTGATAGCAGAACTCTCTTCTAAGAGAAAATTTTGAGGGAGCTTTTTGATCACAAGCTTAATATGAACCAATAATAGAAGGTGCCCTTTTACTCAGCATGATTTAGATGATAATTTTACCCTATTCTGGTTGGGTGGGCCCTTATCTGAAATACCAGCATGCTCGATTTCGAACATCACATTTCCCAGGGCTGAGGGAACTGTATATGTTTAGTTTGTAGGAGAAAAGGCAGTTGTAAAAACTGTTTTCAAATATTTGAAGGGATTTCCTATAGAAAAGGGAAATGTCTTCACTGTTGTTCCGGAAAACTAAAGTAAGACTAATGTTGAAGCTGTGAGTCAGTCACCCCCTCACGAGGCCTGCTAACTTGTAGCCACTGAAGTCCCGAAGAGGCAGGCTTGGCCCCGCCTTATTCCAGAACATACCTTTAATACATTGCAAACTTTTTCTTCGTGATCAGGGGTCTGAAATTAATTTTGAAGCCTGAGCCAGACATGCAAATGCCTCCCATTCCCCAAACTTTCCCTATCGCGTTGTCTGCCTCGCCTGCAGAGCTAGTTCTTTGCCTCAGTACATTGACAAGAACGCACCAAGCTCTGAGCTCAAGCCCAATTAATTGGTGGAAGTCCCGGTGACCTTCCCATATCCTGACAGCCTCTTTTGGGGCCTGGAACCTGTCTCCCTTATTTACAGGCAGGGTGCTCAAATACACCAGACTGCCTGAGACAGTCCTGGTATAATTATTTCTAATATCCCCTTTCATTCTGTGTTTCAGTTTGGACAATAAATTGTGTAGTCAGTTGGGTGCCTAACTGATCTTTTCTAGAAGCAAATGGCACCATAGTTTACCAACCCTAATGGTAAAGTTCACCCAGGTCCCAGCTGGCCAAACACGAAGAGGAATTTTCTAACAATCCAAATTGCCTAAGAGTGGATAAGGCCCCAGTGGCAAGTAGTAAAAAGTCCCTATCACCAAAGGTGTGCTTTTATAACTAGAGTTCATTTAGGAGAGTTTAATGGCTATTTTTCAGGGATGTTGTCAAAGAGCTTCTTGCTCAATGTCCGGAGTCGGAAAAGGTCTTCAGGTACCTTCCAACCTCTACTTCAGTTTGTTTATGAAACTTGGAGGAGAGAGGAGAAAGTCTAGAAGGAGATGATATATAGCAATTATTTTGCCACCTAGATTCTGAGTATCACTGTTTACCTTCTAATTTGTTACAAAGGGATTTCACATAAACTCTTAAATCCTGTTTCTCCCCAGTCTGTCTTAGCAGATATTTACTTCTATGTGGTTATATGGTCAAATAATATTTATCTTCTGTTTATCATGTTTGTTTGATATTTTAAAACATAGGGTTCCTATAATTTAAAAAGATCTTTGGTTGAAAGAAAACAAGAGTATAAAAATAGTATAACTGAGTAATTGTAGTCAAGCCTGAGGTAATCATTTTTCTCTTGGCCAGGTATATATTCCTGTAGCTTTTGTTTTTTGGTTTTTAAAAAAAACATATCTTTATTGATTTCAGAGAGAGGAAAGGAGGGGGAGAGAGAGAGATAGAAACATCAATGATGAGAGAGTCATTGATCGAGCCCCCAACAGGGCATGTGCCCTGACCGGGAATCAAACCCCGATCACCTGGATCGTACATCGGTGCTCAACCTCTGAGCCACGCCTGGCTGGGCTTCCTGTAGCTTTTGTTAAATAAAGGAGGGCCATGCTAATAAGTTTCAGTTACTTGTTTAAATAAACTATAATATAATAACTGACAGATCTGATGACAGAGTCATAATACAAGAATAGAGAAGAATTATAGAAATATTAGGAAGAGTATACTAACATACATTATATACTTTTTTACAAACCTGTTAATTGTGCAAATACATTTCATTCTTTTTGTGGTTATGAAGATGTGATAAGCGTTTGGTTTTTCTTTAATTCAAGCTCCAGTTCGTTCATTGTTTTTTGTTTTGTTTTGTTTTAATCCTCATAGCAATAGACCAATTTTTAAAGAAAATTATTTCTACAGTTGAAGCAGGTAATGTCTCAGGATTGCAGGTTTGGGTTTGTTTTCTTTTTAGAGGGAGTACTTGGTGGTGGTGGTGTGTTGCTATGTGTAGGAACCCCCTTCCCTTGGGTGAAAATACCTTCTGGGTGTCAAAGGAAAAGGGAATTTAGTCCAGTCGCATAGCTTCCTCGTTGACGAGCACGAGCTTTTTAGCAGCACCATTCAGACCCTATTCTGTTGATGATTTGGGGATTGTGACAGCTATCCTGTTCCTTATAGGTGTCAGGAGATGTGGAAAACCTGAGTGTAACAGGATTGTGTGTGTGGATCTACTTGCTGGAGTTACAAACTTTTTTCCCTGTTTGTATTTCATTGCACCAGATAGTCCAGTAACTTTTTAGCCAAGTCTCCAAATTGCTTGTTTTAACTGAAAAAGTGTTAAGTTTTTCTTTTCTATCAAAGAAATACATGTTCATAGCTTTAAAGAGCATATAACATGAACCGGTTTTTATTGACTTATAGCAGACCTCGGAAGCCCACACTTTCCATCGCTGAGCGCCTCCCCCACCCCCACAAGGTACCAACACCTTTCAACACATTTAGCTCTTTTTTCCAGAATTTACCATTATAGTTCTAGGTTTATTCTATGCTGGGGTTTCCAGTTTTAGATATTACTTATAGACTTCTCCTGAAATAGAAAGATTTAGCTTTAATACTGCCGTAACCACCCACATTGCCCCCTGTTTTCCTAATATAGTTTGGTTACATTAATATGACTTAGTAAAATATTTGTCACAGATGAGCCATGAATGATTGTTTTTCTTTTCTTATACAGATGACCCAGTTTTTCACTCCCTTGTTTGTTTTTATATATCTGTCCTCTCTTCTTTCCCTAAACTCTCTGACAAAGCTGTAAAACAACTCCTAGACATTGAATCAGGTGCTTTCCCTTGGAGGCATCTTTCCTGTGACCCCTCCTTCCTCCGATTCTCAGCTGGCAGCTCTCAGGGCCTGGGAGGACCCCGCTGCCTGCCTTTCGGACTGGAGCTCCCAACTGAGCCCCTATTTCCTCTTGGCGGGCTTGCCCCATCGTTCTGTTGGGGCACATCTTCCAGGAGCCTCCTAGTCCATGAGAGCTGAATCTCTTCTGACTTTGTCTGAAAACATCTTTATTTCATTCTAATATAATCAAAATTTGGTTAAATTTTAGTTGGGAAACGATTTTCTCTCAGAATTGTAAAGACCCTGTTGCCTTCTTGTTTCTGGTGTTGCTCTTAAGAAACCTGACTTCATTCAGATGTCCAGTTCCTCACACGTGATATCTTTTCTTTCTGGAAGCTTTTATTTTTTTGTTTTTATTTTTGAATGTGTTTTATTTTTCCTATCACCATTTATCCCCTCTATGCCCTCTTCCACCTCCCCGCCCCCCACCGCCAGTCATCACGCTGTTGCCTTCATGGAAGCTTTCAGCATCTTCTCTTCATTCCCAGTGACGTGTGATCTCTTGATAATGTTTCTTGGGGTCGGTTTTTTGTTTGTTTTTTCCTCCACATTCAAACGTAAGGCATTTGATGGGCTGTGTAAATCTCATTTTAAAAACTCTAATCCTTTAGTTCTGGAAATATTTCATAAGTAATTTCTTTTATATTTATTTCCCCCTTGTTTTCTCTGTTCTTCCTTTTAAATATGCAGATATTTGGATGTGCAATCTACTGATCTGATCCTCAAATTTTAAAAAAAATCTATGTTCTTCTATTTTCCATGTCTTTGTTTTTTTGTTCTGTATTCTTGAAAACTTCCAGAAAAGTATGTTTCTATTTTCTTTTCTCCCTGCTTATTTGTTTTGGTGGTTATCTTTCGTGATACTGACTTTATTCAAATGTCTAGTCATCTTTGACTGTTCATATGATGGGCATGTGATGAATGGAAATCAATCATTAAAACAATGGGAAGTATTTAAATACAGATTGGACTTGTTGACTGCTTAGGCTCACTATAGGGTTGTTCAGTGGAGGATACCAGTAGCTATCACTAGTTAGGCTTCATGCCATGAGTTAGGCTTGACTGTTTCCCCTGAGACAAATCCTCCGTTTTGTTTCTGGAGAGAGATACTATCTGCTTACACTCTGGGAGGTGGACAAGGGCAGAGAGCAGGAATCTTATCTATTCAATATGATTTATATGATTTATTCACTGCTTTCAGTCCCTTACCATACTCCTGTTCTGCTTTGTGTCTAGTCTACTCCAGTCTTGAGTCTCCCTGACTCAGTTTCTCCAGAGAGTAAACCTCCTTCCTCCTAGCTGGGCACTGGTGAGCATCTGGGTGCACAGGATGAGGGCATCAATCTTGGGTGACTGTGCTGTGTCTCTCACCTTCCCCAGGCATCTGGCACCTCCAATTTCTGAATTGTTTCTCAAGTTCCAAAGTGTAACTTGCTTTTATTGGCTTCCCCTCATCATGTAGTCAAATTTCAGATTCTATGAGTTGCTAAGACAGTTACCCCTTGACATCGGCTTTTCATCGTGAAAAATTTTCTTGCCATTTTTCTTTTGCTCTTCTTAAGCTTTTATACCTTATTTTTATTCCTTTATTAGTATTTTATTGAGGCTTCAGAAAGAGTGCACCTGAAGCCATGTATTCAGTCTTCCCAGTAAACCAGAATCTTTTCTCTTTTTTTTCACAGTGAAAGATGACAGCCCTGAGTTATCTAAAGACTCAGATAAACTTATCAGGTAAGTTTTTCTTCATACAATTTGATCTCAAATTATTTACTAAAAGGACTGTTTATTTAAGCTATTTACATTGTCTCTCATAGTTGAATTACTTTTTTAACTCAGAAAAGGAAGTAGATATCTTTCCTCCTACCATACATTTTTTTAAATGTTTTCAGAAGGAACCTGTAAAATTGGTGAATTTTTTCTAGACTATTGAATTAATAGTGAATGTAACTATATGAACTTGCCTGTTCTTTTAATTTTTACATTTTATTGTTGAAAAGAAAAAGCATGTTGTGAACATACAGAGCGCAAGCCATTCATTATACATAGCAAAGATCCAAGCAATTTAGGAGAAGATAGGTTCTAGAGGAAAATGGTGAGTTAGGGCTGAAGCCTTTGTACCTTTTGGAGACAACGTGACAGTGTGGCATCAATTTAGCCTTGAACACATGAACAAGGTATAGGTCAGTATTTTCATATATGGTTCTGCAGCATTAGTTTCTTGAGCAAGTCCATCAGCCTTTATTTGTCAATCAGATATAGAAAACAGTCAGTTAACTAGTGTTGAAATAATGTTTGCTTCAGCTCCTCAGGTTTCCTTGACTGGCCCTGAAGATGAATAAAATTAGGTGGCTTCTGTTTGAAAAAAGTTGAAACATTGCAGGAAGGTGAGCGTGATCTAGTGAGTTGTGCACTAGGTTGAGATTCAGTAGAGGACATTGCTGCCTCTTAAACTCATCAACATGGAGAGAAGCAGCTAACCATCCGGCACAAAATAGACCTGTGATGAATAGTTGTTGAATGCATACACACTATTTTATGACCTGTAAAACATGAGTGGCCCTAGAATAGCACAAAATTTTTTCTATCTGTGGTATAATTTTTTGTATTCCATAAAGCTACAGTGCCAGAATTTACTAATATGGCAGTAAGAACAGACCATGAGAACTTCTCTGGCCCCAGCTTCAGCAGGTCCTCTGAGCCAACCCAAGGATAAATGAAGCCAGAATCAGGTCTTATTTTTGGTGTTTACCCAGTGCTAGCCTGAAATCACTAGCGACATCTCTAGAACTCAGTTGAAGCAATGCAATCTAGATTCCAGTGTTGCTCTAGTACGTACCAGGCCACGATTTATTATATTTGTTATGTAGCTATGAATTCTGATATTTACTAACCCTGGTATCTATGGGACAGGGCTCATTTCTGTCTAGCCTTTGGTTTTTATAATGACAGCATTCACGATGAGGTCTTGTAGAAATTATTCCGAGAGAGGAGCTGCTCTTTGCATTCTCAGGCTGGCATTGCAGGATAGAACTTTATCCTGAGCTGAGAGAACTGACTTGGCTACAGAAATGGATTCCAGAGGCATAACCAGGCAATTGAAGCCCTGTTTTCAAAAGACATAAAACTTAGGCGAAGTCTACGCAACTGGATAGAAAGAATCCAGTTGATGTTCAGTAATTGAAGGTGACTTAAGCTCATGATTGTCGTCTGGGAGGTCTGCCCATGGGCTGTAGGATACCAGTTTGATAGGATATGGGGCAGCCTCTGGGAGAGCAGATGTTTATTCATTTATTTAAAATGCAGACACTGCTTTCCAGTTCTGGGGATGAACAACTGAATAATATGTGATCTCTGACCTCACAAGATTGATACTCTAAAATTGGAAACTCTCCTCTAAAGAGGAGACAGTTCTGATGACAGGAGTATACAGTTTGGAGTCTGGAAGAATGATTTAACTACAACTTTAGTCAGAAGTGACTGAAGAATCATGGTGAGATAAATTTAGAGATGGTGTTGTCTTGGAAAATCAAGATTTGTGAAATTGAAAGGGGGGAAAAAAGGGAGTGAAAAATTGGGAGAGAGTGAGGTCTTACAGGGACACTGGCATTCTAGGCAGCGGGGATAACTAGTGCAGACCCTAAATGGCCTGTGAGCACTGTGTGTTAGAGGATCAGGAGAAGGCTGCTGGGGCTGGGACACAGCGAGGGAAAGAGGACGGGGTAGGCAGCGAGGTGAGAGCAGTAGGCAGGGCTGTGTCATTTAGGGCTTTATAAACCAGGTAAGGAATTGGGATTTGAGTAGCCTTGCAGTGGGAATTGGAGCACAGTTGGACAGCTTTAAAGAAGGGGAAAGACACAATCAGATTTACATCTTAAAAGGACTGTTTTAGCTGCCTTGTGGAGAACATATTGTGAAAAATCTAAGGTGGAAGCAAAGAGAAGAATCATTAGGTCACTTGAGTAGACCGGGGAGAGATGATGGTGGTTTGGGCTAGGGTTGAGGGCATGGATGTGGAGAGGGAGAGAAGGTGGATTTCAGGCTTGGTTTGATTAGGTGTAGGGTATGAGAGAAAAGTGGAATTAAGAATTATTACTAGATTTTGGTTTGAACTAGGTGGGTATTACTGTCATTTACTGAGGTGGTCGGGGGGAGGGTAGGATGGGAGAGCACACCACTGTGTACAACAGCTACCCCAGTTGATGGTGAGGATGCAGAGTCACTGCAGCTCCCGCATCGCTGTACGCGTGCTTGCACCATTTGACATGCCCAAAGTCCGTGTGGAACACAGGTTAGCAATTCTCATAGCATCGAACATTCTCCTACCCTGTGATCCAGTAATTCCACTCCTAAATATTTACCTAAGAGAAATTAAAACATATATTACAAAAAGATTTGTACACAAATGTTCATAGGAGCTTTATTCATAATGTCTCAAACTGGAGACAACTAAAATGTCCATTAACACCGCTGAATATATAAATAAATTGTGTTATATTCATGAATGGAATACTGTCAGCAATAAAAATGAATGAAGTGTTGATACATGCAACAGCATGGAATAGTAATGCAGACATTTTTTGAGCGTGAAAAAGACCAGAGTATATGATTCAATTTATGTGAAGTTTTAAGACAAAATGAATCTATAGTGATAGAAATGAGATCAGTGATTGCCCTAAGTGTCAAGGGAGAGTCTCTGACTGGGAAGGGGCAGTAGGGAACTTTCTGGAGTAATGAAAATATTCTATATCTGTTTGGGCTTATGGTTATACAGATGTAGTCTTTTGTCAAAAGTCATCAATCTGTATGCTTAAAATCTGCATTCTACTGATTGAAAATTATACTTTATTTTTAAAAAATAGCCAACTACCTTTACAACTCTTTTATAAATCTAAAGTTATTTCCAAAAAAAATTTTTTTTTGAAAAAAGGTATTAAAACTTTTTTCAGTGAATAGAGAAAATAGGTATACTTTCAAACTTCCAAATTCTAGTTCTAGAATATGAGATTATTAAAAGAAAGGAAAATTATAGATCACTATCTCTCACAAATACAGATGCATACGTCTTATCAAAATATTAGCAAATTGGATCCAATGATACATAAAAAATGATAATACATCATGACTAAGTGAGCTTGATTTCCAGAAAACCAGGTTGGTTAAATTTGAAAATCAATCAGTGTAACTCACCACATCAACCAAATAAAGGGGGAAAAACATGAAATGATCTCAATAAATCCAAAAAACCTATTTGCTAAAATTTAACACCCATTCATGATCAAAATAATTCTCAGCTAACTAGGAATGAAAGAGAATTTCCCTATTGTAATAACCCCATACTTAAAGGTGAAATATTGAATGCTTTTCCTCCTGAGTTTAGGAACAAGACAAGTCTGTCCAGTATCACCACTTCTATTTAACAGTATACTGGAGGTCCTAGCCAGTGAAGAGAGGCAAAGAAAAGAAATAAAATTATGAAGTTTGGAAAGAATGAAATAAATTATCTTTCATATATAACAGGATTATTTAACATATAACAGGATTATATAACATATAACAGGATTATTTACATAGTGAAATCCAAATGAATGGACAAAGGTTGAAAATTAGTAAGTGGATTCAGAAACAACCCTGGATACAAGGTGAACACTAAAAAATCAACTATGTTTTTATATACTGGCAATCAACACATAGAAACTGATATTTTAAAAACACCATAACAACAGCAAAATTTAACAAAGATGACTAAGACAACTATACTGAAAACTACAAAATAAACCTGAGGGAAATTTTTAAAGACCTAAAGAAATAGAGATATACAATGTTTATGACTGGGAAGGAGTCAATATTATTATCATGCCAATTCTTCCCAAATTAATATATAGATTCAATTCAGTCTCAATCAGAATCTCAGCAGTATTTTTTCTGGAAATTAACAAGGTGATTCTAAAATGTATCTAGAAATGCAAGGGATTTAGAATAATAATAAGGCAATGCTGAAGAACAAAGAGGATTGACACTCTTAGATATCAAGATGTACTAGAATGTTAGAATACATTTCACTCTGATTGGATCTTTTTAGGTCAGGTTCCTGTCCTTAAACTAGTTACCATTGTCGGACAGCCCTAAAGTCATAAATTCATCAGGCCCTGACTTAGAGCCAGGGGCGGAGTCAATTCCATCAAGCTGAATGGCATATACACAGCGGGAAAAGAACAAACTAGTTATTGGAGAGGCAACCACCCTGTCCACTGTGACAACCTTCATATACATAATGTTTTCATTGGACCAAAACTTTGATAAGTAAGAGTTTGACAGCACAGAGAGCTAGACCTGCTCGCACAGATACAGAAGGGTAATATTACAGTGCCCTCAAGGTCATCATTAAGTTCCTCCTGATGGTGCCTCTGGATGTGCAAATGGATGGTGGAAGCAAAGGTTGGAAATGGCTTGATGATGAAGAACATTGAGTTCTATCTGAAAGAGTTCAGATTTCATCCTGTAGAATTAGGAAATCAAACTTGTTTTCAAACAGACTGAGATAGAAAAACAGGAAGCTGTTTAGAGTTTGCAGGAAAGGAACAACTAGGTACCTGTCTGAGTCAGTTCAGGAGACCAGCTGACACTGAGGGCTGAGGGGTGCTAAACCCCCTTCTTTGCTCTTTCCATCGATGATTTCACTGAATGCTCACAAGAAACACCGGAGAAATTCTCTCTCTTAGTTTTATAGGTGAGGAAACAGGAGTGGAGGGGTTAGGAAATTTTCCCAGCGTCGCACAGCTCATAAGTCACAGTGCCAGAGCGTTTTCACCCAGGCCAGGTGAGTCCAGAGCCTGTGCTCGTAATCATGATACTACATGACTAAATATCCAGAGACACATAGGGCAACGTTGAATCATGAGGCTTTGTTATAGCTGGGACTTTGCTTCCCTGAAATATCACTACCTCGGTTCTCTCTTCCCGTTAACTATCCTTTTACTTCCTTCGCTGACTCCTCTTAGCTAGGAATTGGTTTCTGCTCTTTCTTTTCTAAACACTTAATTACTCTTTTGGAGTTTGTTTTCCCTAATGGCGTCATCTATCAACCTTTATGTTGATTTGACCCAAATCTCTTATTTCCAGTCTCAATTTCTCAACCACACTCCTAAAGGTCACCACCTAAAACCTGTGTTTAAAATTAAACTCATATTTTACTTCAGTTTCTCTAGACACTTTCTATTAATAGCAAAACTAACTGGTCTTCCGGGCTTTAGGAGAATATTTGACCCTCACATTCCTTCACCTTTCACACCCTATCAGGCAACCAGTCCAGCCAGTTCTTTACCAGGGATTCTTCTCCTCCCCTTCTTAATCTTTGCTCTCTGTATCTCTTGCCTGAATTATTACGTTTTGTTTCTTAACTTGTCCCCCAGCATTTAATTTCCCATAGAATCCACCCTGCATACTAATGCCAGGAAAAACTCTTACATACTGATTTCATAATTTGCTTGCCTTATTGGAAAACTTCTGATTGCTCTCTATCACCTAATAAATCAAGATTACTGAGTCAACTCTAATCCGTTCTCTGCCTAAATCTGAAGACCCTGCACTGCCCAGTTTCCCTTATTTTATCAAATTCCAACGCCTCTGGAATTGGAACTCTCCACTCTAGTCGATTATCTTGTTACCGTCCTCTCTTTCCCCAGCATCCTCTGTGTGCACACATGCACACACCGTGCTCCTTCCCATCTGAGCTATTTATTGCTAATAATGTTTCCCTGGCCTAAAATGCTTCTTTACTTGGTTCCAGGGCCACATCCCACTTGACTCTTTCCCTAATGCCTCCCAAACAAAGTTGTATCTCCCTATTTTGACTTTTTCTGCTTACTGCCATTGCCAAGTAAGTATCTGTCATTATAGTCTCCAAATGTCCATGTTAAATGATGTAACACTTTGTGATGTTAACATGTAAAGCTATTCTACTTACTAGTTCAGGTAGACATCTTATTTTCCCCAATAATGGGGTCTGATGTTCAGTTTAAAATCACGTCTTCTACTTTTTCATATTCGTAATGCTCAATAAAGTCCTGTTCCTGGTTGAAACTATAAACATATGTATTTTTTATACTGCACATATCCCTGTAAACTTAGCAGTTTATCTGAATGGCAGTAAAATCGTTACTGTCCTCTTATGTTAAGGGGCTGTTTCCTTTACAGAAGTGAAAATGCAAATATTCCCAAATGTTTAAGACATTCTGCTCTGTATACTCAAACTATACTAACGTTATACCTTTTAGGGCAATATTTTTAATTATTCTGGGGGAAGAAAAGAAAGCCCCCGAAGGCCAACAGTTTGAAATTGAACAGGACACTGTTGGGAAGGGGGAGGGTCAGGGGTCGTAGTCAAACAGACAAAAAACAATGGAGACGATTGTGCCTGAAGATGGTGTATTTTTTTTCACGAGACAGTGTGTTGACAGTTTCCTTCCTCTTGGGTCATTGTTGTCTGCTAAATGATCTGTGACAGCAAATTGATCACAAGCTTTTTCATGCAGGAGATATAATGCAGCCTTTCATTTTGTTACCTCCGTTGCCAAATGCCGAAACGTTTCTTTGGGAAATTAATGTTAGTTTAGTATATCATTTAGTAGTGGAAAGCACTGCATGGAGCTCTGGAAGCAATAATAGCAGTGATTAATTTATCTCCACCAAGTTTCAGATTTCTACTTACGTGCGATTGCAAAAGCAATAACACATTTGAAAAATGTTAGTCTTAAAGTGAGGTGTCTGCAATTATCATTTAAATAAATTAATGTGTTAACACATTTAGATATTGCCCCATTTGTTTTAAAAATTGAATCAAATGTTTACCTTAAGGCACCTATAAAAATTAATGCTGGTAGACTTGTTCTAACGGAAAAGTTACTTCTTCCTCCAAAGAGCTAGGAACTTAAAATGGAACACAGACAAGTTCTTTTACATTTGATGTTGAAACACCTAAGCCAGTCAATTGGTGATTTCATATATCTGAAAAATATCCCAACGTTTTGTTTGTAGAATGTTGAGAATCTCTGCACTCAAAAGGTTTGTAGGAAAAGAAAAAAATTGGAAAGGCAGTTCTTTAAGAGACTATTTCACAGTTCCTGTTTAATACTTTATAACAACCTTTGCTTTCCCATTAGGACATAGTAATGTTAGCACAGGAAAGGGAAAATGCAGGCAGGAATAGTAGAAGAGAGTTTTTTCCTCTTTAAAAATGTCCAAATTCGGTGTCAAAATTAAACTAGTCTCAATTCTGGTGTTTCATTTCTGCTCATAATAAAAAAGAAATAAAGGTGATTTTACTAAAATATGGCCTAGAAATTTAAGAAAATTACTTATTGTAGAAAGAACATGTATAGGTATGATCCTGTCCTTAAAGTTCTTTTTTAGTTAGCAATGAATGGCAGGTAACTTAAACCTGTATTTTTTTTTTATAATATACACACAGGTGCACATTTACATCTACTATTGAAAAATTATTTGGACTGCTTTTCTTTTTTGTAATTTGTGTGTATTAGTGGAGGAATTAATGTGTTAGATTTGTCAGAAACTGCAAATCAGTTTAATGCTTTGTGACAAGATATTGTTATATGAAGCAGTCCACTCTGATAATTTTAAAAAGAAAACTTGCAAACTACTCATTGTCTGATTTTAATTTATATTTTCAGGTCAATTAAAATTTCATTTGACGATTACTTCAAGACCTGGTCTGAAATAGCTACATCAAAAGCTGCAGAATGTTACAGGACTCCATGTAAGGTGGCCTAGTCTTACCCTGTGTCCTTTCTGTGTATATTAACCTCTTAATTATTCTCAGCTTGTCTTGCTCTAAAAGACTAATTGACATATATTTGCAATTTGAAGGTGATAAACTTCTCTGTTTGCTCTATATGCTAATCATCAACTTAATTTAGTTCCTCTTTTGTATAGCACTTTGGACTGAAGTCTGATTAAAAGCTGGAAGGAAAGATAGGCAATTGGAGGAATAAAAAATGAAGTTCTCAGTCTTATGAGGTTTACTTTACTCCCTTCAGCCCAGAAAGAAGGCTTCATAGCTGGAGGAACCTTTTTGATTCTAAACACTATTAATCCAAAAAGCCAGAGTAAGTAGTAAGTAGAAAGACAGAAAAGGGGAAAAAAACCTAAAAGCAACCATATAAACTTAGGACTTTCAATTATATCAACTTAAGGCAAAATTGGTTGCCATCATACATGAGGAATTAAAAAGTGAGGGGAGAGCTGGACAACTTTTATTTCCCATTTAATCAAATCTTTAGAGTACTATTTCATTATGTGGGTCAAAGTAGGTTATCCAGTCTACACACTCTTACCGCACTGTGATTCTGCTTCAGCTGTTCTGCCGAGTGGTGCATTCTGAAGTTCCCTGTGACTTCCTAATTCCCAGATTCAGTGACTGTTTCTTTTAGTCTTTATGTTGCACTCTCATCAGCTGTGCTGTCCTTGTATTAGATGACACCATGTATGCATCTATGGTTCTCCTCCTCCCTCACATAGTAATCCTCTGCCTCTTTCCTTAGAAAAACTTCCTTGTTCAGCCCCCTCTACCCATTTTCTCTAAGAGCCCTCACCCACCACCCTGGTCTTCATTAGCCTGCCTTCCAGTAATTCCTGAAGCCACGTCACTAGCCAGGCCCCCTCCTGGATTCCGCATGCATGTTTACAACTGAGCATTGAGCATCTCACCTACATGTGTTCAGGAATCTTATACTTAAGATGTCCCAAAGGACCTTCATTATCTTGCCCTAAAGACCTTTTCCTTTATTACCTCTCTTGGTTAGTGTAGATCACCATTATTGCATTTACTTGCCTGAACTAGAATCACAGAAGTTTCCTAGACCTGTTTACCTCCCTCATTAAGCCCTGTTGATTTTATCTCCTACAACATCATGAATGTTTTCCCTCCACTTCACCCCACCACCACTGCCTTAATTTGTGGTATCATCAAATTTCATCTCATCATTGTGATGGTCTCATAATTGGTTTCAATAGAACAAAATATTGCATGCATAAAAATTTCCAGCCTTATGGCACAAATTACAGCGAAAAGTAGTACTAAGCTTAAATATAAAAAAGTAAGTTAGATCTTTCAGGATGTTGGTTATTAATTATTTTGTGAATTAACATTACCTTCCTCACTCACTCACGGATTAGTGGTTAAGAAAAATAACTTAAGGTGCTTTAAGAAACACAGTTTTGCCCTGGCTGGTGTGGCTCAGTTGGTTGAGCACTGTCCTGTACACTGAAAGGTCACCAGTTCAATTCCTGGACCCAGACTGTATGGGAGGCAACTGATCGACGTTTTCTCTCTCACACTGATATTTCTCTCTGTTTCCCCCTCCCTCCCTCCCTCCCTGTCTAAAACCAATTGTGTGTGTGTGTGTGTGTGTGTGTGTGCGCGCGTGTGTATAAAAGAAGCACAGTCTTTAGTAACTCTACCCATATAAAGATTTTTATTATTTTTGATACCAGGCTACGTGATGTTTACTTCATTTCAGAGATTAGTGGTTGGGTGCTACTTAGTTCATTCAGCAAACATATCTTGAGTGCCTACTATGTGTGAGGCACTGAGGAGCTCAGGTGCACTCCAGTAGGTAGTAACCCTTAACAAACACGGTGTTGAGAGGCAGTTGGCACATTCAGGGAATGACTCAGCGTCCAACACCATCAACCAAAAACCAAACAGATTGGTAGAGGATGGCGCTTTATGGAATAACAGGTAAATTAGAGAGAGGTATTTGGAGACTCCAAACTGCTAGGAAAAATAAAACAATCAAAGCACATGCCAAAACTTGGAAATTATTGTCTTGCAGTAAAGATCAATTAAAAATGGAAGGATAATGAAGCACCACTGACTGCAGTTTCTTCTTCAAAAGTATCTGATATCAAACTGTCTAGAGTGTCTGTCACTAGCCTAGCATGTGATTCACCCCTCTTTGTGAAGCAATAGCTGGGAATGGTTACCTTTAGCCCAGTAGAATTTCTGAGACTTTGATTCCAGCTCTTGATGCAGTATTTTATCATCACTCTGCCTCTTCTTCCCCCAGGGATTTGTTATAAGAATGTTTCAAGAGCTTTCCTTCAATAATAACCAGCACTTAATTAAAAAAAAAAAAAAAAGTAAATCTTACATCTGCTGCTGGCCATTTTGTCTTTGAATAATTCAGTTGGATGAGATCCAATACTATTTTTTTTAACGGCCTAATTTCCTGGCAATAATAAAGACGAAGCTTTTAGATTATAGAATGATTCTTCAACTACTCAGAAATAAAAGGGAAACTTCTAATAACTTCATTTTTCGCAGTTACATTCTTATCACTGGAAATAGTGTTAAGCTCTTATGCATATTTTTAAAAGCCTTTTATGAATAGTGATGAGTGGTTATATTTCGATTTTGGGTAATAACTCCTTTCCATACCTTTGCACTACTAATCTATCAGTAGTCATGTGTGACATAATAATAGTAAGCTTATTCTTGTCTAGCACAGTTTACAGAGTGTACTCTGTAGTATGTTTTTTAATCATCCCAATGTTATTCTTTTATTTATCAACCAATATTTATTAAACATCTAATAAATGTCATGCACAGTGGTATATCAATGCTATAAGCTAGGCATATATTATAACTCTGTTTTATAAATGAGAAAACCAAGACTCAAGGGAAGCTAAGTAATTTACCTAAGGTCACACATGTAAGAGAGAATATCACATATTGGTAAAGAGTATAAATTTTGGAGCCAGATTGCTGAGGTTTAATCCTGGCTCTGCCATTTACTAGCTGTGTGACCTTGGTAAGTGTCTTAACCTCTCTGTGTCCCAGTTCCTTCATCTATAAGATAAGGATATTACAGTACCTATCTCATAGGTTGAAGTACTTACAGCAGCACCTAGCACCTATGAGTGTTCTATAAGTGTGGTTATTATTAATTAGTACAAATAGACTGTGGCCCAAGGAGTTGAACCAGATCCTCTGGCTCCACATTTGTTGTTTCCTATCATACTATACTGCTTTTATAATATGATATAAAATGTTTATCTCTTTATAGCCTGAGATTTATTTTTTAATTGAATTTAGTGGGGTTACACTGACTAATAAAATTATATAGGTTTAAGGAGTACAATTCTATATAGCCTGAAATTTAAATTCAAACTCTGAAGAATATGTAGTACATTTTTTAATAACTATAATTATTAGTTCATAATCATAGGCAATCATATGGGAAAATGTATGGATGATCCACTGTTCTCTGTCCATCACTATAGAATAGCAAATTAAAAGTCTGGCAGAGAACAAACCACTACATCTGGTTGTGGGCAACAGCACCTTAACGACAGAATATGATCCCCATAAGGAAATGTTTATGTTAGAGGAAAATAATTCCTTCAGACCAGTGTACCCTGTAATATCGAGCGGAGGCTTCCTGATGTTTGCTGTCATCAAGACAGACCAAACAGCCTGAAGCATCCTGGGGATGCTTGCTTTCACCCTAGGAGACTTTCATTCTTTGAGTCTTTGAGCCAGAAATAAGGGCAAGTGTCTCCAAACTGCATTTAGATGCAAGAGGCAGTGTCATCTAATTCCCATGCGTGGTTCTAAGTCTTGGCTGCTCATTAGAACCACCAGAGGAGCTTGTAAAAATTCCCATGGAAAGGGCACACCCCCAGACCAATTCCATCAAGATCTCTGGGGGCAAGACCAGGCAGCAGTAGCTTTTAAAGCTCCCAGATGATTACAATGTGCAACCAAGTTTGGAAAGGCTCTAGCGGGAAGAGCATGATGTCAGAATATCGAGACTCCTTAGCCCTGTGCTAGTTGGCTACATACAGTTAAGTGAATTTAGGTTGGACATTTAACACTTTGTACCTCATTTCTCATTTCTATTCATTGACAAAAATGTGCCACTCTTATTTTAAGTTGCTCTATGGTTGGTATGAGATAATATATGTGAAGATAAAACCAGCTAAGGCAAATTGGTGCTATTATATTTTTTTGGACATTGCTAGTCCCATTAGTGGGAAATTTTTTTTTTTTTTTTAATCAACCTATATGAATGTTGGACAAGAGGTGTGTCGTGGCAAAAACAGAGCAGGAGTGATTCCTGGTAATCCTTGGAAGGGAAGGAAGGAGAACCATGTTACGGAGTCAATAGAGGATGATTTCCTACCACAGACTATAAGACTGCGGCAAAGGCAAGATCCGGGGTGATGGGGGAGTTTCAACTCCAAGAACTTGTGACAGGATTTTACTGGCCCTGTCTTCTTGCTCACTCTCTTGTGCCCCACGCGCTCTCTCTTTCCTGGTCTTCATTCTCCCAGTACTCCTCTCCAGGCAACACTGTTTATTGGGCATCTGCTATCTCTGGGCAGCCGACTGTGTGCTGGAGACGGGAAGATAAGGATCAGGATAAGCATTGTGAGGAGTTTACAGTCAAGTGGTCGGAGACAGATACGTGAAAAATTATAGGGATAAAGTAGGAAGTGTTAAAAGATTGTAAAAATGCTGTTACTTTTTCAAAAATCTCTCAGATAGTGAAGAAAGTAATGAAGAAAATAAGTCAGTGTGATATCCAATGAATGGTACTGGTCAGGAAAAATGACCATGCCATTTGGGGTTTCATCATATATAAGAAAGAGACTGCCGTACATACTCAAATAGAAAATGTAGGAAAGGCAAGTTCAAAAAATTAAGGGACGATATAAATTATGCTTGATTAGAAACTTCAGATTTTTGTCTGACTTATAATAGTCCCAATGGGAAGACATTACTCAACCTTTTGTTTGTTCATCTGTAAAGTGGGTATTGTAATGGTAACCACTGCATTCGTACTTTACAAATGCCCAGCATTTAGTAAGAACTCTATTAATATTAGTTACTATAATCATCCGAAGGAAATAATGAGACCTCACTAAGAACTCTTGGGAGCTCAGATTTCCTTTTTTAGTAGAAGAGAGGAGTATATATCCAAATACCAATAAAAACAGTATTAATAAAATCTATAAGAATATGTATATGTGCTTGTGTATGTTTGAAGCAAGAAAAGAAATTCAAGGATAGGAACATTGCTAGTGAAAATCATGTAATATTAATAGAAGAAAACTATTCAGTTTAGATGTGTTTTTTTCATCAATGACAAATTTCATCAGGCAAGAAAGAAGTACCAGATACCAGCAAGACTGGTTGAAACATCTAGTTGGTTAAATAGTTCAAGACTGTAAACCTAGGACAATTTTTAAAAAATGGAGATGAAAGATGATAGATAGATAGATAGATAGATAGATAGATAGATAGATAGATAGGTAATGTATATATGTGTATTTGATCTGGCTTAATCACATTTCATGTAAAAACTACCAGTGCCTTAAGCATAATAGATGTCGATAAATTTTATGTGAATTTGAAGGCATAAGTTTTATAATTAACCACAAACGTATGAGCCAGTGGTGTAATATGATTTCCAGAAAATACTAATGCAGATCTGAGGTGACTGATAGAAGTGTAGCACACAGACTGAGGGAGGTAGCAAGTCAGTTGCATCTTTGCTACTCAAATGAAACCAAGATCCTGAGCCGGTTCTGGATACAAACTTGAATAGGAACATCAACAAATTTCATTGCCAGGATGGTAAGGATGGTTGGGTATCTAGAAAATCATGTCTTAAGAAACACTTGCAGGAACTGAGGCTGCCCTGAGAGCAATGTCCAAATATTAGAAGAGCTCTCTCCCATGGGGAGGAACAAACTCACTCAGTACTGCTCCAGAGGTCAGAACTAGGACCGGTGGAAACTCGGCACTCAGACTAAGGAAGGACACCGTGACCTACTGTCTGTCGATGGAGCAGGCAGTCCCCCAGCAACGAAGAGGAGAGCCTTTTGTTGTCGGCAAAGGATTCATTTACAGACTGGATGATCATCTGTTGCATATTCTTTGGGAAAGGCCAAGACCTGTAATGTCACTTCGAACACCAAGATTTTACTTTTGCTACTTGAAGTGCTAAGTTAGAGTTTTGTTAAACTATGGTGTCTGTAGTTTCTGTAGGAGTTATTTTAACACCCTCTTCATCACTATAAATGATACATAAACAAATGTCATTATAATGAAAAGTTTTGAAGTCACAATCTACTTATTTCAAACTATTCAATATTACCAAGTTCAAATAAAAGGAAGAATTATGGAAAGTGAGCATTATCACATGACTTGAAGTATATAGTGTACATTGTTGCTACATATCAACTTAATGAGAGGTGGATTATTTTAAACTTTGAACTGTTATTAAAGAATGCATACATAGCTCCTTTTCTGTACTCTCATTTCAGTGCTTGAAGATCCAAGTTTTATTGGACAGTATCATAAATGGAAGAAAATGGAGCTAAAACATCAGAAAGAATGGAATTTAAAGTAAGTAATTTGAAGGGTCTGGAATATATTATTCTATTAACTTGAAAATATTGGCTATTCCACTTTCTACTATCTAACTGAACCATCAGAAGAAACCCTTTGGAAAGAACTTATACTTTTCTCTAAACATAACAAAAATAAGAAATATCATTTTTTTCCCTTTCATATGAATCCGGGTGGGAAACATCTTTGCTACGTATTGGCTGCCAAAAAACGGATATAGGACCTGAGCCATGGTGCAGGATTCTCACAGTACCCTCCCTGTTAATTCCCATTCCCATTCCCCTTATCAACATGATTTAGAAATAGGGAAAAATCCCATCCTGTTTATGTATCATCAGATAGCTTTCCATCCTTCTCATAGTTCCAAATATTTTTCCTCTGCCACTGATTTCTCACTCAGGAAGCAAATATATCACATCTAATGAGGAAGTCTATAGTAAAATACAGAAATAAATGAAAGTATCTAGAGAAATCGTTGGCTCTCAGACTGCATTAAGGAAGGGGTCTCCATCGCACCTGGGGCTCGGCTTCTAAAGGCGGTTGTTTTGCTTCGTGGTGCTGGAGCAGAGACTTCATCTCAGCCCGGCGAGGTTGCAGTAGCCATTCATCCTGGTGGGTTTATTTCAGAGTACTGAGTGTGCTTGCTACCACCAAGCTCGGGGAGTGAAAGATCCCACTTTATTTGCATTTACCTCATTTTTTTTTTTTTTAGCTCTTTGACTTGTTAGCAACGCGACATCTTTTCTAGGTGGAAATACAAAGTTAGTAAACATAATGTGCAGTATGTTGAATTTGTGGAGGAGCTGAGGTTCTTAAAATATACTTTTCTACCCTTTCACGGCAGAGTTCAGGTTGGATTTCCCAGCAGGATATTCTTTTTCCAGTCGACTCCTGCAACAGCTCCTCCCGTGAGCCTAAGTGGAGAAAAGCATTCAGTGCTTTTCTGCGTTCAGAATAAATTACAGGCAGTAGAAAAGTTTTTATTAAGCAGAATTTGAAATGCACGTGTGGTGTTTTTCTTGAAGGCACGTTTTAAGTTTCATTTAGAGCTAGAGAAACATACTTAGAACATAAGGTTAATTTCTCTGTGGCTTCCTTTTTTATTTCCTGTAGCAGCCCTGCGTTGTTTTATTTGTTTGATCACGCGTTCGTTATGTAATGCCAGCATCCCACAGAACCCCCACATTTAGAAAAAGTAGGACCATGTCATTTTCAACTTATCCATCCACTTCTACATATGGCTGAAATAATTGCGAGCTGTTTGAGTGCTAGAACATTTTTCCAAATACATTATTTTGAAGTTACAGGTCAAATTATCATGTGTGTGGTGACCCTGTCAGAATAAAACTCTCACACCTTATGCCATCTGGTGGCTGATGAGAATATATTTAGATCAGATGATATTTGCTGCTTTCTGTTTTGGAGATGATTATTAAAAAAAAAAAAAAATACTAAATAAGGTTTTTAAAAGATATATTACCTTTATCTGTATAATTTTATTGTGGCATAAATATTTGAGTATGCAAAAAATCTAAAGTATGGTGGAATCAACTTCTTTTCAGATAATCATTAAGAGTCTCATATTCATCAAAATACATGAGGTACAATAAAGTGATCAGTTCATAGAGACCTAAGTAGAAAATGTTTGGGCATCTATGCAAGTGAGTAACTGGTCCATACGTCCATGCAGGACCATACCACCATGCATCTTTCTGTTTTTGTTTGAAAATGCTTTTCTTACATTGGAATTTCCTATTAAAAACAAAACAGAAAATGCAAATTGAGACTCTTTCATCTGTACAGCATTAAGGAAAAAGAGAGGCCTATCTTTCCTGCCTCTTAGCCCTCCTCCTACTGTCCTCCCATCCCCTCATCAATCAAGACCCAATTCTTAAGCCACACTAAATTCTCTTTCCTATTATTTGGGGACATAAGATCTTTTCACCACTTTGTGCCTTCTGCCTGGGATGTCTTGCCCAGCTGGGTCCTTGCTGGTGGTCTAGAGTTAGGATCTGGTCTGAGTGAAAAAGCGGAGTGTGGAGTGCTTCAGTGCAGGGGTGCTGGAGCCAGACTGCCTGGATTGGATCTTGGCGCTGCCAGCTACCCGCTCTGGGACCTTGGGCAAGTTATCTGAATTCTTTGTGCCTCAGTTTCCTTCTCTGTTAAATGGCAGTAATTACTGTACCTACTACCTCCCATGGAGACTGTGAAGATGAATTAATATATGTAAAATGCTTCAAACTGTATCTGGAACATAGTTAAGTACTCATAGGTTCTCTCTTATTTATGCTCTTCCTACTGTGGCCCTGGTTTCCGATTTCAGATGGGAAATCTCTAGAGGCAGCATGGGGAAACACGGGCTTTAGAGTCAGACAGATCGGGGAGAAATTCTTCCCACAGTGAGCTTGTTTCCTTATCTGCTCGATACAGATGACGTGACCTACCTTGCGAAGTTGTTTTGCATTTGATCTCTTGAATGAGATCATCTATATAAAATCATGCAGTGTTGACATATGTACATTCAATAAATATTAGTTCCTGGGATGGGGATGGGGAAGGGGTGATACAAGCCCATGCCCACCAGCTTTTCAAATAAAAATAGTCTGTCAGAAACATGTAGAAATTGTAAAATTTTCTCAGGTTAGGAAAGGATACCTGTCACGACCACCTTTATTTTAGTCCCATTATATGTGCAGTTTTTCGTGTGTTTTTTGTTTGTTTGTTGTTTCCCTTTCCCACTTCACCTTCTCTTCTGCCTGGCAAAGTATTTCACAAACATGGCGCGAAGATCCAGCTCAGTCGTCTCTTGGTGAGAGGGTCCCTGGCATCCTCTCCCTCCCAGGCACTCTGTCCCTAGCTCTTTCAGCCCTGGCAGCGTGGGCGTGGGGTGGCGTCTCAAGAAGAGAGACCAGGGCAGGGCGATCCTGGAGCTTCATATTCCCTGAACTTCGCACAGTACCTGGCCAGCTACTAGGCGCTCGGCTCGGTTGGTGTCTGTGCAATGACGCACACTTAATGTGTACCTTGTTTCCTCACTCAAGGGGATTAAATGTGAGGACAGTTAATTTTCAGAGAAATAAAATGTAGGTGCTGACTTCTATGAAGGCCCATTCTAATGCAGAGGTTTTGCTTCTACTTAGGGAACTCTAAGGATGCAGTCATAGACGAGTGATTGAAAACTGGAAATATAAATGACTGTCATGAATATTTTATGCAAATTCTTAAGTTCCACACACGTTTTTAGTTAGTATTAATAGGAACCCATTGTCATTACTAGCAGCTCGTACATATTCATGAACCGATCATTTGGTTTGGTGCTCATTGCTAAGGGTTTTTGTTTTTTCTTTCCTATTGCCTTGTCTGTCTTTTGGTTAGCCGTGCAGATGCTTTATTCCATCCAAGACATGAGAAGAATATGAACCTAGAATCTAATCAGTAGCTCATATTAATTTTTCCTGGAGAAATAGTGAAAGACAAAATCAGAAAGTAATGCAAGCTGTTTTTTTGAATTTTACTTATGCACATATAAAACTACTTTTATGTCATGATCTACAGCTAATGATCGCTTATGTGGTAATGGAAAGATTTATACTGGTAGTATAAGCTTTGTCAGCAAGAAAGTTATCTAAATAAAAGTGATCGATTCTGGAGAAGTTTTACATTCTGTGTAGCTTAGAAAAGAATATTGCTCATGTTCATCCATAAGGAGGTACAGAGGGAACAGGAACTAACATGGTAAAGCACCTACTGTGTGCTGGGTATTCTCCCTTTGTTTACTAATGTAATACATACTGGTCATGCTGTGGAGTTGACAGTTATACCTCTATGTGTACACACATATCTCTAAGTGTAACTCCCATCATATCCATCAGCCTTCTTCAAAGCCTACACTCCAAGTCAAAGCACTTTCTTTGTTATACAGTCACAGTTTAAGATAAGGTTCTTAGCCTCTCTTTTCAACTGATCTGTCACCCCTGCATTTTCTCTACGGAAGTTCTGTGAAAATAGAGGCAGCTCTTATATGTAGTTTATTAATGAGGGAAACATGAGGCACAAAGAGATTAACCAACGTGCCAGAAGTTATTGATAAGCACATATTTAAAAACAAAAAGTAAATTATTTCCATCTGCCTTTTAATATGTGCTTATTTAAAAACTTAACATTTTCAGCCCTAGCCGGTTTAGTTCAGTGGTTAGAGTGTCAGCCCTTGAACTGAAGGATCTTGGGTTCAGTTCTGGTCAAGGGCATGTACTTTGGTTGCAGGCTTCATCCCCTGCCCTGGTTGGAGCGCGTGCAGGGGACAGACAATCGATGTCTCTCTCACATCGATGTTTCTCTCTCTCCCTTCTACTCTCTCTGAAAAGCAATGGAAAAAATATCCTCAGAAGTGGATTAAAAAAAAAAGCTTAAAATTTCAGGTAAGTATAAAAATGTTGCTTACCCAATTACAAGCACAAATCGAGTCTACCTTCTATGAAAAAGTTTTGTGAGGTGTTTTGTTTTGTTTTGTTTTGTTTTGGGTCAATCTCACCATCTATTATTAAACAATATTACTTCCTTTCTCCTATATATAAAAAATTAACATGTACTATAACAAATACCAGCATAAAACTTCCTTATATTTATAAAATATACTCTAGACTTAGTTTTACTATTTTCTAAATTAAGGATGTAATGTATATTATTTCTAAGTTCCTGCAGTATCTGACTCTGTGTTTCAACGTACAAAAATATGTGATCTTCCTTTAGCATAACTATGTTTGATTCCCTTTTCTGCAGTTATATAGAAAACATTTATCCTGAGTACATTAATTTAAGGTATGTTTGTGCTATTTGTGCTGTTCTCTGAAGAGTTATTGACCTTAAACATTGTTTTGATAGGTTTGAATAATTATATATTTAATGCATTTTTATAGCTTCAATATGCATTTTTCAAAAAAAATTCTCTTTATTGTTGAAAGTGTTACAGATGTCCCCTTTCTTCCCCATTGACCCCTTTCTACCCCACACTGCCTCCCCACCACCACCTCCCGCCCCTAATGTATTTTTAAGAAGGCTAGCTTTTTTATTCCCCAAACCTTGAGTGCCATCTAGTGGTTAAAAAGAGAATTGGCATTAGAATGAGCATTGGAAGTGATCCCCTGAAAATAATAGACATGGAAAAAATATAGACAAAGGGGAAGAATCTCTTCTTAAAAATAAAATAATTTCTTCCAAGCAACTGCTTAGTCTCTGCTTGGATGTTTTTAGAGAAAAGTTCAGCACTTCAGGAAGCATTCAAATAGCTCACATCCTCCTTATTTTTAGCTTAAATGTAACACCTTATGACACTCAGCCATCCAGGTTTCTTTCATATATAAGATTTTCACTGAACACCTACTATGTACTTTTACATTTGCCTGCAAAACATCCAGAAAATAAGAAACTATTTCCATTTTATAAGGAAGGAGTACAGAAATTGTGTGTGTGTGTATTAAATTCCTTAAGATTACACACTCAGTGACAGAGCTGAAATTAAAATATACACTGCCAGATGCTACAATCCACACATTTTTTTATTAGATCCAGCATCAGCTCAGACACTGAAAACCCAGGAATGTTTTTGGATATGGGTAAAAGACATGATTCAAGGGACACTGTTATGGGGGGGGGGGGGGGGAAGTATCACCACTTGTCCTTGGGAGCAACACATATAAGGCTCTTCTGTTGTGTGAAATTGCTCTGTAAGTCTCAGAAAATAGGTATCATGTCTTTCTCCCACCTCCCCTCAAGCTTTCTCTTTTTCTGAATAAACATACTTAAAAAAAGGGTTCTTGGACCTGGTCCCAATGAATGTGCGTGGAGGCTTCCCTATACCTACAAGCAATTCTCAGACGCTAGCACAGTGTCCAAGAATTCAGCTCAGTTCTAGCACTGTCTACCCGGAGATAGTGCCCGATTCCACAGGTAAAGGGCTCAGTCCCACAAGACCAGTCTCCACTTCAAGTGCCAGTTTCAAACCCAGGTTTTTACCTGCACTTATGACTGACTGGCTGTAATTTAGACATTCCCACAACCCCCCCTCAGATTTGATTCATTTGCTAGAACAGCACACACAACTCAAGAAAACCTTTTTCCTCCCTAGATTGTAGATTTATTACAAAGGATATTAAAGGATATGAATCAATAGCCAAATGAAAAGATACATAGGATGAGGTCCCGAAAGGAGGAGCCTCTGTCCTTGTGGAGCTTGGTTGGGGCCCACCCCAGTGGCACGCAGAAGCACTATATTCCCTTATGTGGAAGCTCTCTGGGAAAAAATAAAAGAACCTATGAGCTGTCCTTATTTGGGGTTTTATGGAAGTTTCATTATGTCTTTATGATTGGCTAAGTCATTGGCCATTAGAGATGGATTCAACCTCCAGCCCCTTCCTCCCCCTCAGAAATCAGGGGGAAAGACTGAAAGTTCCAATCTACAAACCACATGGTTGACTCTTACTGGTAACCAGCCCCCACCCTTGGGTGGGATCCAAAAGTCACCTCATTAACCTCATAACAAGAGACACCATTGTTGCTGTCATCACTTAGGTAATTCCAAGGGGGTTGGGAGCTCTGTGCCAGAAATGGGGACAAAGACCAAATATATTATTATTAGAAGTCACAGTATCACACACACCAAGTTCTTTCAACTGCTTTTCAAAATGAATTCCATATTCTTTATTGTTCCCCACTATGGATATAATTCATTTCATCAATTCTCCTCTCAGAATGTAGCCCCAAGACTTTACCGTAGCTTTCTGGTTATAGCACAGAATCTGGTGGGGCCTCTTATATTATAAACACCAGGGCTTCTGGCTGCTTTCCCCTTCATCTCTCCTCAAAAACAGGAGTTTGATACCAAGTCAAAGACATTACTGGACTTTTTTTTTTTTTAAAGATAATTGCTCCTTTAATAGTGCTCCCACTCCAAACACTCTTTTGAGGGGTTTTTCTGTCTCTTTCTCTCCCTCTCCCCCATGACTTCCCCCTCAACAGCCCACCCCATTCCCCCTTTCCTCTCCATGGCCACAGAAATACAATCCATGCATTGGCTTAGGCTTGGTCTGAGCAGGGTGAGAGTGAGGATGGTTCTGGTTCCCCAGAGGCGTATTAGATTGTGTTCTACCAAAAGGAGGAACCAGAAGGAAGCCAAGAAGTTCCCTTAGAACTTGTTACAGAAAGTCAGATTACTGGATGTAAAGATACAATAAGTTTTATTACTCTCATAATGTACATAAAGCTATATTTTCAAAACATGGCAATTTACATTGCTACCAAAGTTATTGAGAATTTAAAATGAACACACATTAGGGTTTTTTGTTTTATTTTTTAACTTAATAATTATGGCATCTTCCTTTATAGGCATTTAATTTGCATTTCTTTAGTGATACTAAACACATTAGTTTTTAGTTATAATGACAAATGTTTGAATGAAAAAGGAAATGTTAGTCTTACAGTTTTTGAAAACATTTATCAGTGGGAGAGAAAAGATGTGTGAAGTTATGTTATTTTCTCAAGTCATGTTTGTTCTGAGGGAAATAAGATTCTAATGACTTTTTTTTTCCTACACACACACACAGGGCTCACAGAGGTCTAGAAATAGTTTGTGTTCTGCTGGGTAGAGTGGCAAGACCTCTTAATTCAAGAATTCAAGGGACATTGGATAGAGACTACTTACCTTAGTAGTGGGGCTGTGTTATCCCCCAAATAAAAGCTGTTCTATACCCATAAGAAAGCTCAAACACAAGTCTTAAAGATACCAAACTGATTTGCAAGATACTAGCTGCATCTTGTTCAGTAGAACAAAAACTAGAACAATGGACAGTCGTATTTAAAGGAATATAACAAAATTCAGCACCCCAAAAATAAAATTTACAGTATCCTTCATTCAATTAAAAATAGCTGGTCATGTAAATAAGCAGGAAAATATAACCCATAACCAAATGAAAACTCTATCATACACATAGATCCATAAATGATAGAGATGGTGGAACTTGTAGAAAACCACAAATAGAATGAAGATGAATGGAAGATAAACAAAATGCCATCTAGAGATAAACACATTAAAAATGTTTTAAATATACACCGTATGGAAAAAGCAGCAAATTAACCACTATAGAAGGAATGACCCTGTGAACTTGAAAGGGTAACAATATAAGCTCTTCAAAATAAGCATAGAGAGGGAAAAGACTAGGGGAAAAAAGCATCAGTGAGCTGTGTGACAATACCAAATGGTGTAAGTTACATGTAATTGGTGTCTCAGAAAAGAAGTGACAGAAAAAAAAGTATGTGAAGAAATAATTATGGTTGAATTTTTCCAAATTTGATAAAAGCTATAAACTCAGAGACTGAGTTCAGTGAATCCCAAGAAACAGAAATGTAAAAAAAATCATGCCAAGGCACATTATAATGTGCCATAATAAAATCACTGAAACTCAGTGGTAAAGTGAAAAATCTTCAAAGCAGCAAAGACTAAAAAGAAAACATACACTGCATGTAGTGGGACAAAGATAAAAACAACCAATAGCTTCATGTCAGAAACCTTGCCAGCCAAAAGATGATGGATGACAATTTTATGAAGTGCTTGAAAGAAAGAAAATGTTAACCTAGAATTTTATACCCAGTGAAAATCCCTCTTTAAAATGAAGGTAAAATAAAGACTTTTTCAGACCAATAAATTCAACCACATAGATGAAATGAACACATTTCTTGGAAGACAATGTCTACCAAGACTCACTTAAAATATAATGGATAACCTCAATAATCCTATGTCTAATTTAAAAAAATAAATTGATAGCTAAAATGCCTTCACACAAAGACAACTTCAAGCCCAGATGGTTTCACTGGAGAATTTTTGCAGAGATTCAAGGGAAACATAATACCAATGTACACACAAATTCTTTCAGAAAGAGAATGTTTGCAGATATAATTTATTAAGATGAGGTTATACTGGATTAAAGTGGGCACTAAATTTAAGGGCTGGTGTCTATATAAGGAAAGGAGAGGACATAGATACACACAGGAAAGAGGCCATGTCTCGACAGAGGCAGAGATTGGAGTGATGCAGTTACAATCCAAAGAGCACTGAGGACCACTGGAAGCCAGCAGAAGTTAGGAAGAGGCAGGGAGGGGTTCTTTTCAAGAGCCTGAAGAGGGAGCATGGCCCTGCCAACACCTGATTCCAGACTTTAGCCTCCAGAACTGTGAGAGAATAAATTTCTTATTTTATGCCACCAAGCCTGTGGTCATTTGTTGTGGAGGCCCTAGGAAACTAATACACTTTGCTATACCAAGTGATGTTTTTTTAAAATTATGTTTACAATATTAATCGTATACCATATTTGTTTGTTTGCTGTTCTAACTAGCCTTCTGTTGGAAAACACAAATTTGGACACTTTCAGTTTACCATTGCATTAGTCAGTGCTCAGAATGGCACCATGTTCAAAACCCATTACTCTGCTCATCTGTTTTATGTTATTTGTTTGCCTTATTTTTCTCAGAAGTAATGTAAGCTTCCCAAAATTCATTTGGGAAATTATATCATTTCTTCTTTGTCCTGTTGTAGGTATGCGGCTGCCTTCGCTCAGCGTGCTAGAGAAACCAACAGTTCTTACAAAGCCAATTATCGAGCCAGAAGAATCCAGCCCCGCCCAACTCCAGGTAAACTGAGCTCAGCCTATTTGTTTTGCTTTGTTTTTAAAGCTAAAATATTAGTCATAATAATAAATTTAAATTTTTGTTAGTTTAAATAAGTTTAAATATGTGAGACTTAATATTGTGTTTTCCTTTTAAAGCTGCTTTAACTCTTTCTAACAATTTTTTAAAGTAAATTATTTACATAAGATTGGAGCTTTGAAAAAAAATTGAATTACTTATACTTTCAGGCTCACTACACTATAAAACATACAATTTGAAAATCTAAGGCTAAGTTTCAAAATGTGTAAAAGCATTCAAAACAAGCAAAACAGTAAGTAAACTGATCCCTGAAACTCATTATAGACTGAAAGATATATGCATTAGGGCTGAAAAGAAAGGAATAATGTTAGTTGAGTTGTTTTTGGTGCTCTTTTTGAAAATAATGTTTCTCAAAGACACATTTGAGATACATTGAGGGCAGGTCTTGAGTAGGAAGAGACAGCTGGTAACTTATAGTAGAAATCAGCTAGTGCAGAGGAGAAAGCAAGACATGTGGGGGCAGAGAAGTTGGGTTTAGATAACAGGTCTATCTGTATAGTTATGGGAAAGTCACTTAACCCCTGAGCTTCAGTTTTTTCATTCTCAGCCTGTGCTGAGTATATAGAAAATGTTTAATAAATATTTGTCTCTAATATGCTGCCCTGTCTCACAGGATTCTTGTGACTAAATGGCACCATGTATGTGAAAATCTCTGTGAACTGGAAAGCACTATAAGCGTTAGATATTGTTTTCCTGTCACCTGTTCTTTAAACACAATAGCATGTAAATGCTGGGTGCAGGCAATAACCTCCATGCAGTGATTCTCCAAGGTTCCTGCATCCCTACCTCTACCTTTCTTTTCCCTGGCTCAAATTCTACTTCTCTCCCTCCTCCTCAATCTGGTGTATACTCTGATTTTCGTCTCTAAACCACCAGCCTCAGTTTCTCTATTTAACTTTGCCTTCTTCAAGATTTCCCGCTACCTGCAAGGATTGGTAAGTGTCGCCTTTTCCGGCCTTACTCTCTGCTTCCTCCATGACTTCTCCACTCCCTTCTGCAGCCACTATACTCCAGCATCCCCACCATCTTCACCCATAGAAAGAGATCATTTGGGAAAATTGAGTAATACAATTTCTCCCCAAGCTTTGTCAGACTGCTTTCTACCGCTCAAGTCTGCTTATTAAAATCCTTTGTGTCTCATTTCATTCAGGATAAAATTTAGATTCTTTGACATGGCAAAGTCTTTAATGCTCTAATGTCTTTCTGCCTTTTCAGTGGTATTTCTTAACCACTCCCCCATTCACACCCTCAACATCACACTGAGCTAGGGTCATGATTGTTTATTTCCTTCCTCATTAAAAAAAAAAAAATTGACAAGTACAGTATGTTTTCTCATACTCCCACTGCAAACAACTTTTCCTCCTTCCTTTCTTTACCTTTCTAGTCCCTCCTCCTCCTCTGAGATTCATCTCAGGTATTACCTTCTCTAGGAAACCTCCCCAGTGGGCTCTCGCGTAGCATTTTGTCATGCCATATCGTGCTCTATTAGTTTTCTGTTGCTGTGTAACAAATTACCCCATGCTTAATGGTTTAAAACAACACGTATTTATTATTTTACAGTTTCTATGTGGCTAGAGTCCAGGCACAGTGTAGTTGCTCCTCCACTGGGGATCTCATAAGGCTGCAATCAAGGTGTCAGCTGGGCTGCATTCTTACCTGGAGGCTTGAATGGGAAAGGATCTGCTTCCTAGCTCTCGAAGGTTGTTGACAGAATTCACTTCCTTCTGTCCTTAGAACTGAGGCCCCAGCTTCTCCCTGGCTATATGCTGGAGACCTCCCTCAACTCCAAGAGGCTACCTATAGTTCATTGCCATGTGGGCTTTCCCATCATAGCCTCCAGCAAGGAGAGTCTGATAGCAAGATGGCAGAATGGAATATTATGTAACATAACATAATCATGGGAGTGAGGTTCCTCACCTTTGGCATATTTATTGATTAGAAGAAAATGACATGTCCCACCCACTCGTAAAAGGGAGGGGATTACATAAAGGTATGGACACTAGAAGTTGGGGATCATGACAGGCCACAGTAGAGTTTGCTGTCACACATGCTGTGTGATATTAGTCTCTTTTTTGCCAGTGTCTTTCAACAGAAAGTGACCTCCTGAGGGAAGGGGCTGCTTACCCCTCAATCTGCCACAGCACAGTGCTTGGCATATAATAGTTATTCAATGCTCATGAATCAATGAATGAATGAATGATAGAATGAAGTAGAGTTGTCATGCTTTTAGCAACTCTCATATGGAAAAGGGAATAAATCACTGATGAGTGAGAAATATTAAGAAAGGTGAGCTGGAAGAGAGAATATTTTAAGGAATGTCCAGAAATTAATTAGCTCTTCAGTGCTGAGCTTTGTCTTGTTTGAAAATGGAGTAGATGATCCTTTGTGTTTAATCTTATGCTAAGAGAAAAGACTGTACCTAAGAGGTCATGGTAAATTACATTATTGTTTAGAAATATTCACTCCCTATCCTGTTCTACCACCATGGGCAAAATATACTCCCTTGACCCTTGACTTCAAGCTTTTCCTGTGACTTGTTTTGATCAATAGGTTAGTAGGTGTGACATGCTCAGGGTTTAGGAAGGGTTTGTGCAATTTGGCTTGCTCTTTTTTACTCCTGCCATCATCGCAAGAACATGCCTGGACTAGCCCTCTGGTCACAGAGAAAGATGAGAGTCACAGAGCTCAACTTTCCCACCCATGTCTTCCAGCCATGCCCAGCCCAAAGAAGCCAACCCCCAGCTGAACTGAAGATGTGTGACCTAAACAAATGTTTATTGTTGTATGTCACTGAAATTTTGTAGTTGTATATTATGTAGTAACAGTGAACTTTCACAGGATATCAAAAGGAAACATGACTCAGAAAACGAATGAACTTTGTGCTCCTCTTTAGCAGAGAGGGTTAGAATGTCATAGTTTGCCAATGAGAAAATTCACCTGAGATTTAGGAGGTGGGAGAGAAGAACAGACCATTATTCCTTTTTAAAATTTATTTTTCAATTAAAGTTGACATTCAATATTATACTAGTTTCAGGTGTACAACAGAGTGGTTAGACATTTATATAATTTATGAAGTGATCCTCCTAATAAGTCTAGTACCAACCTGGCACCATACATAGTTATTACAGTATTATTGATTATATTCCCTATGCTGTCCTTTACACCCTCGTGGCTATTTTGTAACTACCAGTTTGTATTTCTTAATTCTTTCACCTTTTTCACCCAGCCCTCCATCCTACCTTCCATCTGGAAACCCTTAGTTTGTTCTCTGTATTTATGTATTTATGAGTCTGTTTCTGTTTTGTTTGTTCATTTATTTTATTCTTTAAATTCAACATATAAGTGAAATTATATGGTATTTGTCTTTCTCTGTCTGACTTATTTCACTTAGCATAATACTCTCTGGGTCCATCTATGCTGTCACAAATGGTAAGATTTCATTATATTTTTATGGCAGAGTAATATTCCATTGTATATATGTCCCACCTCTTCTTTACCCAATCATCTGTTGATGGGCACTTGGATTGCTTCTGTATCTTGGCTATTATAAATAATGCTGGAAAGAACATAGAGGTGCATATATCTCATTGAATTTGTGTTTTGGATATCTTCAGATATATACCCAGAAGTAGAATTGCTGGGTCATAAGGTAATTCTATTTTTAATTTTTTGAGAAACCTCTATACTGTTTTCCATAGTGGCTGCACCAGTTTGCAATCCCAGTAAGACTGCACAAGGGTTCCCTTTTCTCCACATACTCACCAACATTTGTTGTTTGTTGGCTTATTGATTACAGCCATTCTCATAGGTATGAGGTGATATTGTCACTTTAATTTGCATTTCTCTGATGATTATTGAGCATCTTTTCATATGTCTATTGACCATCTGTATGTCCTTTGGAGAAGTGTCTATTCAGGTCCTTTGCCTATTTTTTAATTGGATTGTTTGTTTTTTTTATGTTGAATTGTCTGAGTTCTTTATAAATTTTGGATATTAACCCCTTATCAGATGTGTCATTGGTGAATATGTTCTCCCATTCTGTAGGTTCTTTTGTTTTATTGATGGTTTCCTTTGCAAAACCTTTTTATTTTATTTTTTTATTTTTAAAAAAATATATATTGATTTCAGAGAGAGGAAAGGAGAGGGAGAGAGAGAGACAGAAACATCAATGATGAGAGAGTCATTGATCAAGCCCACAACCCGGGCATGTGCCCTGACCAGGAATCGAATCCCGATCGCCTGGATCCTAGGTTGACGCTCAACAGCTGAGCCACCTTTTTAGTTTGATGAAGTTTGTTTGTTTATTTTTTCTTTTGTTTCCTTTGCCTGAGGAGATATATCAGAAAAAAATATTAGTAAGACCAATGTCAGAAAGTTTATTGCCTATGTTTTCTTCTAGGAGTTTTATGGTTTCCAGATCTTACAATTAACTGTTGAATCCATTTTGAATTTATTCTTGTACATGATATAAAAGGCGGTCTAGTTTCGTTCCTTTTTTTTTTTTTTTTTGCATGTACCTGTCTAATTTCCCCACCACCATTTAGAATAGACTATCTTTATCCCATTATATATTCTTGCTTCCTTTGTCATACATTAATTGACCATATAGATGTGGGTTTATTTCTGGGCTTTCTGTTCTGTTCCATTGGTTTGCGTGTCTGTTTTTATGCCAGTACCATGCTGTTTTGAGTTACTGTGGCCTTGAATAGTTTGATATCAGGTAGTGTGCTTCCTCCCACTTTGTTCTTCCTACTCAGGATTGCTGTGGCTACTCAGGGCGGCCATTAGTCTTGAGAAGTTGTGTATATCATACATGGCAGCCTCCTCAGACCCAGCACTTTCATGCAACTCTTTACAAACTCTCACTTTACAGATATGATGGCTTCACAAATATATCCATGAACTCATAATTTTTGTACCACTCTGAGTGGCAGGATGTGTGCAGCTCCTTGTACTTCCCCATGAACTGGTTTTCCTACTCATATCAGTGCTTCAGGCTAAAGTAGACAGTGACTGGTTTTCCAGTTCTCCAGCTGTAGCCTTCAAGGCCTTCACTCCCCCAGGTCCTCCCACACCTGTATGATCCCAGTTTCCTGCATTAAACCTCTCATTCCTGTATTACTTACAGTGGCTCTGTTTTCTTAACTGAATGCAGACTGATACAGAAGTGAATGGAAATAAAGCATTTGGCAAAAATCAGAGCCCACCTATCAGAACAAATTTTAATATCTTCACTAATTATTTTAAGATTAAATAATTATAAGAAGCAGAGTTTCTAGGATTCATCCAAAGAAAAACAAACTATAAGGCAATTATAATTTGTGCTTCCATAACTTATTTTAACAGTAACATAGTTATTGATTCCCAAGGATTCTCAGAGGGATTTTATAATACTTAAGTTTTTCTGGAGGAAAGAAGTTCAAATAGTATTTATTTTTCCAATGTCATAAGAATCATTTCTATATTTATTTTGCATTAAGCTCTGCTGATGTAATTAGGATTTCTTTTTATGTTCCTTGGGACTTTTTAAAACAGGGCAGGAACTAGAAGGCAAATGATTAAAATGACTGACACCCTCCATTCATTCCACCCTAAACTGGTGTCAGCTAATCACATTTTCCTTGCCAGCGACTAGTTTCAGAGTTCTGCCTGAAAGGAAATATATTGGGGCCCTCAGTAAATGGTTTTCTATTCTTAAAAATGAGATCCTGGAGTGAAGACCTCCCTTCCTCCACCTGGATGTTGTTATTGGAGACCTCGGGGTTGACCAAAATGAAAAGAATGGTTTACAATAAAGTCAATTGCAAAACATAAAATTTAGAAAGTTGAGAAAGCTTGCTTGTGCTCACACACATGGTCCTAGACATTATATTGAATTTCCTGCCTCGTCTATTACATTTCTGTTTTCATTATTTCTTTTTGTTGTTCTGTGTGTTTTTTCCAGATCCACAAACTGAAACAGAGATTGTCATAAAGACTCATGAAGCAGAGGAGGGGTGGAAGAGTGATAGTGATCACATTGATGAGTCATGGGAAGATGAAGTGGAGGATCTGGTCGCCTGGACCAACAGTCTTGATGCAGCTACTTTAGAAGATTAAGCCTCAGGCTCCAGGATTTAAAAAATAAAACAGCCTCAACCACAGCTCAGCTTCATGTAGAAACTTTGGAAGGCTCTCAGAACTCGGATTCCATTTTTCTTTTCCAAGCTGGTCTCATCCTCTCACTGCAAGTACAAATTAGAAATATAAGTAAAAATCAGTGAATGTGTTACTTTGAATCTTCTTGAGCCCCACTTGGTTGTTTGAACCTAAGTTAGCCAAGTTAGGGGTGTTCCTTGCAGTATTCCAATCAGTGCTATTATACCCACGGCTGCTAAGTGACTGGATAGAGGTTTCCGCAGGCCGGATGTAGGTCAGGAGAAGCTGAGATGGAAGGGGAGCACTCAGGAGCTCTGCATCTGGACATTAATCCAGATACAGGGGCCTGCACATTTCTCTGCATCCATCTTGTTTATGGTCTTTCTTCCTCCACATTCAAAGGATGAAATGTGACCTGTCCATCAGCGTTCCTCCTCTGTTTTCTCCCAGAATACATGCCGTTTTCTCTTTGACCAGCCCTCGCCTCAAATTTTCATATCTGTAATCTCTCCCCCTTTTTGCTGTGTTGCCTCAACCTGCAAATATGCTTTGGGTTGCTCCTGTTCTAAAATACCTCTCCCCCTGTGGCCCTGCATTTCTACCTCCCTCAGCACTATATCATTCATATTTTCTGTCGGATTTATGAATCATACTCTATCACTTACTCTCTTTATTTCTTTAGTTCACTTTACACTTGCAAATAAAAAAATCTATCTTCTGCTTAAACTACTCAATTAAAATTCCCTAGGGTCACAAAAGACTTCTCTATTGCCAAAATTCAACAGATGCCTTATCTCATTGGGTCTCTGGGCTATATGTAATATTGTTGATCATTTCTCTTTCTCTTTTTAAAAATGTTTATTGCCTTGCCTTCAGACAGACCTACTTTGAGACTTACCTACCCACACAGCTCTCCCCACGAACACCATAAATATCTATAGATATGAGTATATGTGTGTATATCTAGGTAGATAGATGATAGATAGATGATTGATGATAGATAGATAGATAGATAGATAGATAGATAGATAGATAGATAGATAGATAGATAGATAGATAGATATGCCTGAGCTTGGATCTAGTTATTAAATAGGTCTGTCCCCTGTTTCTGGGGAAGCTGATTTTAGTTCCTGTGAAGAAAGAAGAGTTCTATTGTATGTACCCTGGTGTCTGTACCCTTCCCTGGCCAGCTGCTTATTTTCAAGTCTGCCCTGACTGATAGCAGTGCCTAGCACTTTTGTTACCCTCCCCAACCCGAACTACATGTAACATGCTCTTTCCTGCTTCCCTGACTCCTGTGCTGATGCCATATTCTCTACCCAAAATACCTTTTCTCTTCTTCACTTGCCTACAACTAAATTCAGGTATCATCTCCACAGTCTTCTCTGCACACCACACACCCTCCCCAGGCTCCTCTCTCTGTCTTTCTGTCTCTCTCTCTCTCTGTATCTGTCTCTCCATAGAGTGTGTGCATATGTGTGTACAGTTTATTGAAATCGTCTGCTTGCCCCGACTCTCCCACTAAACCTTCAAAGTGTAAACCAACCAGATAGATTCCATCTTAGAGATATTTAATAATACAGAGCCCACATATCAACAGTTGCCACACTTTCTTCACCTCAAACAAAAGTTCTTGTTTCACTGTCTTAGAATCTGCTATTAAAAAATAAACTTGGAAAATTTACCAAATTGGTGAACCTGAAAGTAACAAAAAGGGAAGGAAGCTTTATTAATAAGCAGGAATACCTTAAGAGAGCTGATTCTGGAAGAAGATGCTGGGTGTTTTTAGTGAGGTATGAGTCACATACAAGAAATTGAAGTATACTATTTAAAGTATACAGTTTGGTAAGTTTTGGTATATGATACACCCATGTAATCATCACTACGATCAAGATTGAAAACATACCTGTCATCCGAAGTTCTCAGTCTTGATCGTAGTGATGATTACATGGGTACCTCATGTATCAAAATTTATCAAAATATATTTTCTCCATTGAGTTATCTTAGTACCTTTATCAAAATTCATCTATCCATCTATACATGGGTCTATTTCTGACTCTCTGTTCCAACGATTTGTTTGTGTATCTTTACACCAAGACCATATTGTCTTATTTACTATAGTTTTATTATGTCTTAAAACAAGATGTTAGCCATCTAGTTTTCTTTTTTTCCCAAACTTGGCTTGATTATTCCACAGCCTTTACATTTCTTATGAATTTTAGAATAAGCCCATACATTTCTACAAAAAATCATCCGGGGATTTGTATTGGGATTGCATTCAGTCCGTGGATCAGTTTGGAAATAATTCACATCTTAACTGTATTGAGGCTTCCCGTTCATGACTTCTCCATTTATTTGGGTGTTTTCTAATATCCCTGAGCCATGCTTTGTGATTCAGTTGTCCATGTGTTGAATATCTTTTGCCAGATTTTCCCTGTTTTATAATTTTGTTTCTGTTGCAAATAGCATTATTTTAAAATTTCCAATTGTTCTTTGCTAGTGTATAATATAGAAACACAGTTGGTTTCTGCATATTGATCTTGTATTATGCAGCACTGCGAATCTCATTGGTTACTTCTAGCAGCTATTTTGTAGATTCTGTCAGATTTTCTATAGAGACAATAGTGCTATTTTCAAAGAAAGACAGTTTTGCTTCTTCCTTTCAGTCTACAGTAGATGTATTTACTTCATTTTCCTGCCTTCCTGCCCTGGCTAGAACTTCCAGTACAATGTTGAAAAGAAGTAGTGAAAGTGAACATCTTCAGTCTTGTTCCTGAGCCTGGGAGGAAAGCAGTCTGTCTTTGTCATCAAATAGGACGCTGGCTGTAGCTTTTTCAAAGATGCCCTTTATTCAGTCAAGGAAGTTTCCTGTTATTCGCAATTGCTGAGAGTTTTATTGGAAATGGAAATTAGATTTGGTCAGATCCTGTTTCTTTTTTTTAAAAAAATATATCTTTATTGATTTCAGAGAGAGGAAGGGGGAGAGAGAGAGTTGAAACATCAATGATGAGAGAATCGTTATTGATCGGCTGCCTACTACACACCCCCTACGTGGAGATCAAGCCCGCAACCCAGGCATGTGCCCTGACCGGGAATTGAACTGCGATCTTCTGGATCCTAGGTCCACGTTCAACCGCTGAGCCATGCCCAGCCAGGCTCCTTTTTCTGTGTATATTGAAATAAGCATAAGATTTTCTTTTTTATTAATGTGGTAGATTACATTGATTTGTTTTTTTAAATATTAAACCAAGTCTGCATTCTAGGATAAATTCCACTTGGTTATGGTTTATTCTCTTTCTTTTTTATTTATTATTTTTTTATTCATTTATTTATTTATTTATTTTTTAATGTTTCTTTATCTTTATTGTTGAGACCATTACAGATGTCCGCCTTTTAACCCTACTGATCCCCTCCACCCCACATCCATCCCACCCCCAGGCCCTCCCCACACCATTGTCCACATCCATGGGCCATGCCCATAAACATGCAAGTTCCCTGATTAATCTCTCCCCACCCACTTCCCACTCCCCGCCTTCCCTCTGAGATCCTTCAGTTTGTTCGAAGCTTCTGTGTTACTGGATCCACTTTGTTCATCAGTTTATTTTGTTTATTCTATTCCACATATAAGTGAGATCATTTGGTACTTGTCCTTCTTTAACTGGCTCATTTCACTTAGCATAATACTCTCTAGTTCCCTCCATGCTGTGCCAAAGGCCAAAAGGTCCTTCCTCTTCACAGCCGCATAGTATTCCATGGTGTAAATGTGCCAGTTTTTTTATCCACTCATCTACTGATGGGCACTTGGGCTGTTTCCAAATCTTAGCTATTGTGAATTGCGCTCTATGAACATAGGGGTGCATAAGTTCTTTGTGATTGGTGTTTGGGGTTCCTTAGGATATATTCCTAGAAGTGGGATCACTGGGTCAAATGGCAGGTCAATTTTTAATCTTTTGAGGAAACCCCAGACTGCTTTCCATAGTGGCTGCACTAGTCTGCATTCCCACCAGCAGTGTACTAGGGTTCCCTTTTCTCCACACCCTCGCCAGTACTTGTAGTTCGTTGACTTGTTGATGGCGGCCATTCTGACAGGTGTGAAGTGATACCTCATTGCGGTTTTAATCTGCATCTCTCTGATAATTAGCGACATTGAGCATTTTCTCATGGCTCTTAGCCATTTGTATGTCCTCTTTGGAGAAGTGTCTATTTAAGTCCATTGCCCATTTTTTAATTGGATTGTTTGTCTTCCTTTTATTAAGTTGTATAAGTTCCTTATATATTTTGGATATTAACCCTTTATCCTACGTGTCATTGCCAAATATGTTCTCCCATAAAGTGGGCTCCCTTTTCATTTTGTTGATGGTTTCCTTTGCTGTACAGAAGCTTTTTATTTTGATGCAGTCCCATTTGTTTATTTTCTCCTTAGTTTCTCTTGCCCTAGGAGATGTATCAGCAAACATACTGCTATGAGAGATGTCTGAGATTTTACTGCCTATGTTTTCCTCTAGGATTTTTATGGTTTCATGCCTTACATTTAAGTATTTTATCCATTTTGAATTTACTTTTTGTATGGTGTAAGTTGGTGGTCCAGTTTCATTTTTTTGCATGTATCTGTCTAATTTTTCCAGCACCATTTATTGAAAAGACTGTCTTTACTCCATTGTATGTTTTTGCCTCCTTTATCAAATATTAATTGACCATAATGGCATGGGTCAATTTCTGGGTTCTCTGTTCTGTTCCACTGATCAATGTGTCTGTTCTTGTGCCAGTACCAGGCCGTTTTTATTACAGTGGCTTTGTGCTATAACTTGATATCTGGTGTTGTGATTCCTCCAACTTTGTTCTTCTTTCTCAAGATTATGGACATTTTAATGATGTTAATTCTTCCAATCCATGAGCATGGCATATTTTTCCATTTGTTTATATCTTTCTCTATCTTTTTTCAGTGTCCTATAGTTTTCTGAGTAAAGGTCTTTTACATCTTTGGTTAAGTTTATTCCTAGGTATCTTATTTTTTTAATTGCAGTGGTAAATGGGATTTTTTTTGTAGTTTCTGTCTCTGAAAGTTCATTATTGGTGTATAAAAATGCCATCGATTTCTCGGTATTAATTTTATATCCTGCTACCTTGTTGAATTCATTTATTAAATCTAGTAGTTTTCTGGTGGAGTCTTTACGATTCTGTATGTACAATATCATGTCATTTGCAAATAATGACAGATTTGTTTCCTTCTTTCCAATTTGGATGTCTTTTATGTTTTCTTCTTGTCTAATCGCTGTGGCTAGGACTTCCACAGAGTAAGAGTGGTGAAAGTGGACACCCCTGTCTTGTTCCTGTTCTTAGGGGAAATGGTTTTAGTTTTTGCCCATTGAGTATGATGTTGGCTGTAGGTTTGTCATATATGGCCTTTATTATGTTGAGGTATGATCCCTCTATTCCCACTTTGCTGAGAGTTTTTATCAAAAATGGGTGTTGGATTTTCTTGAATGCTTTTTCTGCATCTATTGATAAGATCGTGTGATTTTTATCTTTCAATTTGTTTACGTGATGTATCATGTTTATTGATTTGGGAATATTGTACCAGCCTTGCATCCCTGGAATAAATCTCACTTGGTCATGGTGTATGATCTTTTTAATATATTGCTGGATCCGATTTACTAATATTTTGTTGAGGATTTTAGCGTCTATGTTTATCAGGGATATTGGCCTATAATTCTCTTTCTTTGTAGTATCTTTATCTGGCTTTGGAATTAGGCTAATGCTGGCCTCATAAAAAGAGTTTGGAAGTGTTCCTCCCTCTTGGATTTTTTGAAATAGTTTGAGGAGGATAGGCGTTAATTCTTGTTTGAATGTTTGGTAAAACTCCCCTGTGAAGCCATCCCGGCCAGGGCTTTTGTGTGCTGGGAGCCCTTGGATTAATGCTTCAGCTTCATCAGCAGTTATCAGCCTATTTAAACTTTGTGACTCTTCCTGATTGAGTTTTGAAAGGTGGTATTTTTCTAGGAATCCATCCATTTCATCCAGGTTGTCCAGCTTGGTGGCATATAATTGTTCACAGTATTTTCTTACAATCCTTTGTATTTCTGTTGGGTCAGTTGTTATTTCACCTCTTTCGTCTCTGATTTTGTTTATTTGGGTACTCTCTCTTTGTTTCTTGGTTAGTCTGGCTAAAGGTTCATCCATCTTGTTTATCTTTTCAAAGAACCAGCTCTTGGTTTCATTGATCTTTTTGTATTGTTTTTTTTAGTCTCTATGTCATTTATTTCCGCTCTAATCTTTATTATTTCTCTCCTTCTACTTACTCTAGGCTTTTCTTGTTGTTCCCTTTCTAAGTTTTTGAGTTATAGGGTTAAAGAGTCTATTAGAAGTTTTTCTTGTTTTTTGAGGTAGGCTTGTAGTGCTATAAACTTCTCTCTCAGGACTGCTTTCATTGTGTCCCATAGATTTGGAGTTATTGTGTGTTCATTTTCATTTGTTTCCAGGAAGTTTTTTCTTTCTTTCTTGATCTCTTTGGTAACCCATTTGTTGTTTAAAAACATGCTTTTCAGTCTCCATGTGTTTAAATGTCTTTCAGTGTTTTTATTGTAGTTGACTTCTAGTTTCATGCCATCATGATCTGAGAAGATGCTTGATATGATTTCAGTCTTCTTGAACTTATAGAGACTTGTTTTGTGTCCTAACATGTGGTCTGACTTTGAGAATGTTCAGTGTGTACTTGAGAAGTATGTATATTCTGCAGCTTTGGGGTAGAATGTTCTGTAAATGTCAATTAAATCCATCTGATCTAGTGTGTCATTTAGGGTCGCTGTTTCCTTGTTGATTTTTTGTCTGGAAAACCTATCCAGTGAAGTCAATGGGGTGTTAAAGTCCCCAAGTATGACTGTATTGCTGTCGATCTCTCCCTTAAAGTCCTCTAGAAGTTTTTTTATAAATTTCAGTGTTTCTATATTGGGTGCATATATGTTTATCAGGGTTATATCCTCTTGCTGGATTGATCCCTTTAGTATTATGTAATGACCTTTCTTGTCTCTCGTTATGGTCTTCATTTTGAAGTCGATTTTGTCTGATATGAGTATTGCTACCCCAGCTTTTCATTTCCATTTGCATGGAAATTTTTTTTCCATCCCTTCACTCTCATCCTGTATGAGTCTTTTATTCTGAGGTGGGTCTCTTATATAGACAGCATATATTTGGGCCATGTTTTCTTATCCATTCAGCCACCCTATATCTCTTTATTGGGGCATTTAATCCATTTACATTTAAGGTTATTATGGAAAGATACTTATCCACTGACTTTTTTTGTTTCTTTATAGCTGTTTCTCTTTCTATTTCTATGTCTAATTATAGCAGTCCCTTTAACATTTCCTGTAATGCTGGTTTTGTAGTGATAAAGTCTTTTAACCTTTTTTTTTGTCTTGGAAGCTCTTTATTTCACCAACCAGCTTGATGGATAATCTTGCTGGATAGAGTAGTCTTGGTTTCAGATCCTTCTTTTATATTACCTTGAATACTTCATGCCATTCCCTCCTGGCCTCTAGAGTTTCCAATGAGAAGTTAGATGACAGTCTTATGGGAGCTCCTTTGTAGGTAACAGTTTGCTTTTCTCTAGCTTCCTTTAAGATTCTCTCTTTGTCTTAGATTTTTGACATTTTAATTATGATATGTCTGGGCATGGGCCTCTGTGGATTCTTCTTGCGTGGGACTCTCTGTGCCTCCAGAACCTGTGTGCCTTTTTCCTTGACCAGGTTAGGGAAGTTTTCTGCCATTATTTCATCAAACAGGTTCTCTAACCCCTGCTTACTTTCAACCTCCTCTGGCACTCCCATAATACAAATATTGTTATGTTTTATGCTGTCCCACAGCTCCCTTAGACTGTCCTCTTGTTTTTTGATTGTTTTTTGTTTTTGGTCCTCTGATTGAGTGATTTTTTTCTACCTTGTCTTCTAATTCACTGATCCGATTCTCTGCTTCTTCTAATCTGCTGTTTACTCCTTCTAATGTAGTCTTTATTTCTGCTATGTCATTCTTCATTTCTGACTGGTCATTTTTCATAGTTTCCAAATCTCTCTTCATGCTGTTGAACATCCTTACAATCAGTATTCTAAACTCTATATCTGAGAGGTTGCTTATCTTTTTCATTTGGCTCTTTTTCTGGATACTTCTCTTGTTCTTTCATTTGGGGCTTGTTTTTTGGTCTCCCCATTTTGGCTAAATGTTAGGTAGATCTGCTAGGATTCTCAGTCTTTTTGGAGGGTCTCTGGTACAGGCCAATGTCAGACGCAGTTTGTGACTGGCCCTGAGTACCCTGTTTGGGGCTATCAATAACCCCAGGCTTGAGGTCTCCACTGCTGGGGCTGGATGCGTTTGGACAGGACCAAGATGCACACCAAAGTCTGCTTTTCTAAGGCCCGGGTCCCAAAACAGATCAGGCAAAGACTCAAAACACCCTGAGGTCTGCCTCAGTCTGCAGACTTGTTAATTTGATTTTCTTGATGAGCCTCAGGTTGTAGAAGCTGCACAGGGTGGGGCGGCTGGTTGTTATCAGTCTCTTAACAAGCCTCAGGCTGTAGAAACTCCTCAGGGCAGGGTAAGAGGCTTTCCAGCAGGGTGGGGCAATTGCTTCCTCCCTCAGGCAAAAGCCGAAAGTTCTCCTCCCAAGAAAGATGTCCCCCACAGTCTGGAGGAATGACTCTCCCCACACAGCTCCAGTCCACTCCACTCCCCCTCCGCCGGAACCCAAGGTGAGTGGCTGCACATGAAACGTTGTGCGATAAATCTTTAAGAGGGTGCCTGCAGTTCCAGCTGCCTCTCCCTGGCAGACAGAAACCCAGCTGCTTTTCACAGCCAGATGTTACGTGGGCACCTTTCTCAGTTCTGGTGCTCTGGGCTGGGAAGCCCAGCCTGGGGTTTAGGCGCCAGAGTCCTCAGTGGACGCCCCACAGCTGAGATCTCCCTCTGGACCTTCAGCTGCCGCCTGTGGCAGCCCAGCAGCCCTCTCGTGTCCGCACTTCCTACCAGTCTCCTTGCAGTCACCACTTTTCCTCTTTGGTTATGAGGGTGCTCTCCAGCTTGTCCTCAGTTGGTTTTCAGGATGGTGTTCAGGATGTTTTTTCTATGATTTAGTTGTAAATCCAGATTAGTCCCGGGAGAGTGTCAGTGTAGCTTCCACTCAGTCTGCTACCATCTTGGATCTGCATTCTAGGATAAATTCCACTTATCATGGTATATTATCTTTCTATGTGTCCTTATTTTGATTTGTTAATATTTTGTTTAGAATTTTTACATCTATGTTTATGAGAGAAATCGGTTATAGTTTTCTTCAAGTGTCTTTGTCTAGGTTTTGTATCAGAGTAATGCTAACCTCATAGAGTGAATTGGAAAGGGTTCCCTTCTTTTTAATTTTCTGGGAGAGTTTTTGTAGAATTGGCATTATTTCTTCCTTAGATGTTTGGTAGAATTCACCAGTGTAGCCAGCACTGAGCCTGGAGTTTTCTTTATGGGATGTGATTTAATTACAATTTTAATTTTTTTTTAATGGCTTTTTGTCTCTTTAGGTTATACACTTCTTTTAAAGTGACCTTTGGTAGTTCGCATCTTTCATGTAATTTATTTCATCAAAGTGGCCTAGTTTTTTGTCATAAGGTAATAACTAATATTTTCTTACTGTCCTTTTTACATCTGTAAAACCTCTAGTTATGCCACTTATGTCTTCTCTCTTTTTTATCCACTCATCTACTGAAGGACACTTGGGCTGCTTCCAGATCTTGGCTATTGTAAATAACGCTGCAATAAATATAGGGGTGCATATGTTCTTTCAAATTAGTGTTTCGGGTTTCACTGGATAAATTCCCAGAAGTGGAATTGCTGGGTCATGAGGCAGCTCCATTTTTAATTTTTTGAGGAAACTCCACACTGCTTCCCACAGTGGCTACACCAATCTGCATTCCCACCAGCAGTTCACAAGGGCTCCCTTCTCTCCGCATCCTCCTTAACACTTGTTGTTTGTTGATTTATTGATGGCAGCCATTCTGACAGGTGTGAGGTGATGCCTCATTGTGGTTTTAATTTGCCTTTCTCTAATAATTAGTGATGCTGAGCATCTTTTCATATGCCGATTGGCCATCTCTATGTCCTCTTTGGAGAAGTGTCTATTCAGGTCCTTTGACCATTTTTTAATTGGATTTTTTTTGGGGGGTGTTGAATTTTATAAGTTCTTTACAAATTTTGGATATTAACCCCTTATCAGATGTGTCATTGGTGAATATGTTCTCCCATTCAGTGGGTTGTCTTTTCATTTTGTTGATGGTTTCCTTTGCTGTGCAAAAACTTTTTAGTTTGATGTGGCCCCATTTGTTTACTTATTCTTTTGTTTCCCTTGGCCTGAGGACATATAGGAGGAAAAAAAATATTGCTATGGGAAATGTCAGAGATTTTACTGCCTACATTTTCTTCCAGGATTTTTATGGTTTCAAGTCTAGTATTTAAGTCTTTAATCCATTTTAAGTTTGTGTAAGAAGGTGGTCTAGTTTCATTGAAATGTCGAGTCTTAAGATGAGGTCCTACGTGAGCACGAGCCTGGTTCCCTTGTGACAGGCCCAGGTGTATTCAGAGAACAAGGGAGAAGCGAAGAAGCAGGAAATGCCATTTTAAAACTTTTCCTATAATGTTAGGATTTATGTCATTTGGTTTTTGAAATCTGCTGTGTTGTTTGGACTCCCCTTCCCCTCCAGATGGAGCCAGTTAGCTATTTTATGTTCTCTAGTTAAGCTCCTCTGCCATTTTCTGTAGGAGCCAGGCACCAAGTCTTGTTACGCTGTTTTTGTTTTTTATGTTTTTATTGATTTCAGAGAGAGGAAGGGAGAGGGAGAGATAGAAACATCAATGATGAGAGAGTTATTGATCGGCTGCCTCCTGCATGCCCCCCATTGGGGATCGAGCCCGCAACCCCAGGCATTGCCCTGACAGAGAATCTAACCATGGCCTCCTGGTTCATAGGTTGACACTCAACCGCTGAACCACGCCAGCTGGGCTTGTTACGCTTTTTAAAGGCTTGCATGGCACGTGAACATTTTTTATAAGAGCAGGAATCGTTTGCTTTCCCTCCCCAGGAATATGTTTACTCATACTAGGAAAGGTTTACCAGAAGGAAATAACCCAGAGCTTACAAATTATACAGGTTGATAAAATCACAGAGCCAACCTGGAGAGAGAAGTCAGTCACTCCTGACCGCTGCCTCCAGGCAGGACCACACAGGTACTAACTACCCTCTCAGGGATGAGAATGAGTACAGAGGACCGGGAAAGCTCCGGTTTTTTGTTTAATGACTTCCAGACGTCAGTGCCTTCATGGAGAGCTGCTTCACCTCCTACCTGGGGGAGGCAGGGCACTCTCTAGGGGCTGGCGGAGAGCCAGTAGACACCAGGCCAGTCCTCCACCCAGCCGGCGCTTGCCTCCTTGCTTCTCCCGTGCAGGCCATGGGTATTCCTAAGCGCGAATGCCCAGCAACAGTGTGTGGGGTGGGGATCACTGGAGGCTCCATCCTGTGCATGTCTGTTCATTTGTCTGTTAATAAATTTATTTATTAACAATATTTGTTTAACCCAGAATTTAATTTTTTTTAGTATGTCTTTTTTTTTTTTTTTTTTTTTTGAGACCCAGAATTAAATTTAAGCCACTGTTCCCAGAGAGAGAGATCCACATCTTATTTAAATATTTCATTCCAGGAGGAATATTCAGTGTTTACCTTCCAGGAGGGAGTTCTTTTTTTGGCTACTCTGACTCCCAGATGCAAAAGCATAAGCCCACTTGCTTTGGGGTTTTCCTCATAAAAGATGTAGAACAGCTGGCTCTCATTTTCTGAGCAATATGCCTCATGAGCTCTAAAAGCTAATTTTCAGTGTCCTGTACTCTTCCACCAGCTGGACCACCGACCCCAGCCCTTTTCGCGTTTTGGCATGGCCTGGACATCCAGACCCTCTCCCTGGTGCTTCATCTCACTTTCAAGGTCTAGAGGCCAGATTAGAATCCAAATGAAAAGTAACCACTCTAACTGTGAAGGATAATTATATTTACAAGTTAAATTCTGTTTCAGCAAATATAATTACAACATCCAATCAGGTCTCCCCAGGCTTTTTTGCATGTCTCAACAACTAGCTCACGTTAGCAGTGTTTTACAATGAAGAAAAGTGCTTTCTGTAGAGGAGAAAGTCATATATAATAGATGTGCTGTGCACAAGTTGCTATGCATTTTGAAGTCAAAATGCACAATTAAGGTACTGTTCTGGTTAAGTGCATGTATAATAATTGATTTATAATATGCCTAAAATAATACTCAGTGTATGTCACAGTGAGGCTAATAAGATAACATTAATTTTTTAAATGTGCAAATTATAACTTGATTTCTGATCTTGTGCGACTACTGGAAGTAAAGATTTCCCCTTATTCAGATGCAAATAACAAGACTTAATAGAGGATTAAAGAAATAGAGACTGATTTTTCTCACAAAACAAGGAGCCCTGAGGTGGGCATTTGTTGGCATTGCTCCAGCTAGCTATGCCATAATGCCATCAACTACCAAGCTTTTTTTGTATTTCCACTCTGTCATTTGAGAGTATTGGCCTTTGTCTTTGTACTTCTTGTTTCATGGTTACAAGATAACTGCTAAAAGCTCCAGACTTCACCTCTGTGTTTAACGTAGGAACAAGGGGAGGAAGGAAAGGGGAGCAATGCTGGCTGCAATTTCCATTCCAGAGCAGAGGGCTACCTCAAGATGACTCAGTGTCTTCAAAGCCAGAAAACAAATCTGTCAGCAAATTTAAAGTCAGTTCTGTTAATATAATTTATCCATACATTCATTTTTTCATTTATTGTTGATTCAATAGGTAGTTTACAATATCCTTTGTCACATTTTAAAATGAATTAACTGATAAGGAAGATTATATACGTATTTTTATTTTACATTTTTATATATTTTTTCAAGCACAAAAATATCAGGCTCGCTTTGAAGTGGATGAGAGACAGGCAATGGGGACTATAGAAATTCTAGGCATTTCTATTTTGGTTAGGCAACCAAATACTCTGGGTGGCCTAGGACAGGGGCTTTTAACATATTCTGTGAAGCAACAGATATAAAAAGAGTCCCAATACAGGGTCCTCCTTGAAGTAATTTCTTAGTCATAAAATAACCTAGAAGGAAGGAATTGTGGAATGATTAGGTTCATTCTGTATTTTAGAATTTGTAGGCTTCAATGACGGAGACAGTCCACTGACATAAACAGGGCTGTGCTTAGGCCGTAGTACACTATGACACAAGTAGCAGCAGCCTGGGTGGTCAGGCACAGGGTGGCCTCAGAGAAAAGATGGTTTAATGTTAGTATCCAGTATAAACTGCAGGTCTAGAATCCATGACACCTGGATGGGGCCTAGTGAAAACAAGGTACATTGAGAGCAATTTAGATAATCATCTAAGAGCAGTAAACTACAATGTCCTAGAGCTGGGGAGTTAGTGGGGAGTAGGATTCAGCATTCAAGACTTTGATATGTTGGGAAAGCTCTGAGTTGTAGAAATGATTTCACTCTATAAATAAGAGCATTCTGGGACTTTGATATTCACAGCCTCAAATCTTGGGCCCTCAGCTGATTGCCTTAGTCATGAAATAAGTCCAGTGCCGTTGTCCATAGTAAAATATCTGACTGGTACAAAGAACCAGAGAAACTCAAGAATCCTTTTTTATCTTTCACTTGGGATTGAATATTAACTTGGCCAAAAATTAAGGAGAACCTTATCAGAGAAAATCTAAGGAATGTTCAGGCTCTCAAGATACCTAAATGGAAGTGAAGTTCTACTTAACTTACAAAGAAGTAAACCCAAAGAATATGCCATCTTGTTTTGGTTGGAACATCTAACAAAATCCTGTCTCACTCTAGTAAAAAAAAAACAAATAAAAAAGTAAAAATAAAGACACAATCTATTAAAATAAAAGATTTGGAAATAAAAAAATAGTCTGAATTTTATCAAGAAGATTGGGAAATTTAGATTCAAATAGATATAGTCTTCCAAATTCTATTTGTCTCCCAATTTAAAAAAAAAAGATACGTGAATTTAAAGAAAAATACAAATATCTGCACTAATGATTTTATCAAAATCAGTTTAGTTTGTTCTAAAGTCAAGTCAAAAGTACAACATTTCTATGGAGTAGGGGTGTCTGTTCTTGCATATAGATGTTATCTCCATTGTATCTATCTCAACAGCTACAAGGGTATGGTAGCTAATTTGTTCTCAAAATGAAGGAATCAAATCGTGTGTAGTTAGCTTTTGCTGTGTAACAAACTACCTTAAAACTCTGAGGCTCAAACCAATAGCCATTTATTTAGCTCACAATTCTTCATATCAGCAATCTGAGGTGGGCTTAGCTCCTCAGTTCTGATAGCAGCAGGACTCACCCATCTGTATTTGCAGTCAACATCCATGTTTCTGTCATTCACAGCCAGTTCAGTTGAAGTCTGTCTGATCCAGAGGGCTCCAACTAGGGTAGCTTTCTTTGTTCTTTTTGGTCTTTCATCCTTTAGCTGACTAGCACAGGCTCGTTTACATGGCAGCTGGACAGGTTTCCAGAGAGAGAGAGAGAGAGAGAGTGGAAGTGTTCAAGGTCTCTTGAGGCCCGAGTTCACAACTGGCAGACCATTACTTCCGTTAAATTCTATTAGCCAAAACAGGTCACAAGTTCAGCACGGATATGAGGGGAGGGCCAATGGACTTCATCTTTTAATGGGAAGGGCTGTGAAGCCATAATTACAGAGGACATGAATACAGGGAGGAGTGAAGAACTGTGGTCAGTTTTACAGTGTATTTAAAAGGTTATAGATAAATCAATACAAATAGCTCTCTACTACTACAAATGAAAACTCTTCATTTGCTCATTCATATGCCAGACGTTGTAGTACATAATAGGGATAGTGCGAGAGATCCTCTAATAATCACACTACTATGCCATGTGAAGTACGAAAAGGTAGGCCTGTGCCAGATAAATGGAATCAACTTTCCCCAACTTTTATGCCAAGTGCATGTTCTTTGCTTATTTGGTAAAAAGTAAGCACTTGTGTGTTATAAAATATATTGTTTTTTTAAAAAAAAAATCAGAATAACTAGATCTGGAGATTTACCTTCCGTTTATATTCCATAAAGACTTGAATTTTATCTGTTTTCATTGTTGCTGTATTACTTGTGCCTCGAACAGTGTCTGACACATAGTAGACACTCAATAAATATTTGAATGTTGATTCAAAGTCCCTTGGTAATGGAACTATGTGGACAGAGGGCCATAAGAAGGCAGGTAATGGTGCTTTCATGGTGAGAACAGAATCACTCTGGCTGTTCTCATTGGTGTGCCCAGGTATCTCCATCCCCTTCTGTTACTTATTTAATCTTTTCTCTTGTTATTTAATAAGAGGAAGTGTAGCAGAGAGGCTGTTGCCCACCTGGTACAGTGATCACCGTTCCCAGATATGACTGGGAGGGGAGTATTGGCCACACACCTTTTTGGAGTTTGAATCGATGTGTTTGCAAATGAAAGAGAATGTGGCAGTCATAGCAGACAGCAGCCAGCGGAGCAGACATTCCATTTTTCCTTTTTAGGAACTACGAGTCTGTATCTTGCCTTTCCCGCTGCTGACCAGTGGTGGTGACTTTGGAGAGGGAGAAAGGGAGAGCAGTGTACAGTCAGCCAGGGACCAGTGAAGAAAAGTGGGACCATTGGCTCATTCTTTCGCTATTCATTCATTCATTCACTCGGTCATGGATTGTGATGGTTAAATTTACCTGTCAATGCAACTAGATCACAGGGTGCCCAGATGTTTGGTCTAACATTCTGGGCATTTCTGCAAAGGGGTTTTTGGATGAGAGTAATGTTTACATCAGTAGGCTTCGGAACACAGTGGCCCTCCCTAAGGTGGATGGGCCCCAACCAATCAGTTGAAGGCCTGAACAAATCAAACAGGCTGACCCTTCCTGAGTGAGAGGACTGTTCCTGCCTTTGGACTTGAACTGAAACATGAGTCCTTCCTGGGGCATGAGACCTGCTGTCCTTCAAGCTGGAATGACACCATCAGCTCTCCCGGGTCTCCAGCTTGCCAACATGCCCTGCAGATCTTGGGACATGGCAGCCTCCATAATCAGGTGAGCCAGTTCCTTAAAATAAATCTCTGTCTGTATATACATCCTCTTGGTTCTGTTCCTCTACAGAACCCTACTACATGCACACATTCAGTCATGCTACAGATACTTACTTGCGTTCAATTCTGGGCACAGTGATAAACCCTTCACTCAATGAGCTTATCATTTAAAGAAGACTGTAAGGGAATTAAATGGAAGTGGTATGATGAGTGACGTTCATGCTGAGGTAGGTGTTACAGGGACCCTTAACTGAGACTTGGGGGACTCAAAAAGCTTTCCAGAGGCAGTAACATCTAAGCTGAGCCCTGAAGAAGAGTAAGTGGACTTAGCCAGACAATGAGGGAAATTGTGGGAAAGTGCCTAGGCAGAGGGAACAGTTTGTCTGAGACCTGTATGAGACAGGTGCCAGGACACTACACCTGAGAAGACCTCAGAGTAGTTCAGTATAACTGTTTTGAAGAGTTGATGGGCAAAAGGTGAGAAAAATGAGGCAAAGAAAGTGACAGGAGCCAGATCGTACATGAAACAGAGGCCCAAGTGAGAAGTGATGATGACCTGACAAGGACGAAGCAGAAAGAAGACAATGGATGGATTCAAGCGTTGCACAGGAGGCTGGATGGACAGGAGTTGGTGACAAATTGGACCTGAGGAGAGAGGGGTTAGGGTTTCCTGTTGGCCTGAAGAATAGCGGGGCCATTTACTGAGATGGGGGATATTAAGAAATTTGGGGTGGGATATTGCCAATAATACCCACAGGCAATCCGACTTTTTTTTTCTTCCTTCCAGTGTCAAACTTAATATCCATTTGAGTCAGATCTCAAATGGATAAAGCTGGGTTTGGAGTGAGCCAGACTCAGCTCAAACCTGTGCTCTACCACCTGTGGGCTATGAGATGTGGCTTTAACCTCTCTGAGCCTTACCTTCCTCATCATTGAGCAGAGAAGTGATAGTGCATATCTCATAGTGTTGTCGGAGTTAAATAATACAATGTTTATAAAGTGCTTCATACAGTGTTGAGTTTAATAAATGCTAACTGCAGTGGTTGTGTCTGAAAATAGTAGAAAGAGGAGGCAAAAGAATTAGCCCCAAAGGCTCTTCAGAAAATCTGGGAGGAACCCGAAGGCTGGGAGCTTAGGGAAGGAGAGAAAACATGGGTGTGAGAAGATATAGTGAACCCAGGCCCCTAGTCTTTTGTCTGAATCTGTATTGAGACACTGCATCCCAGTCAGAGGCTGACCATAAGATGGGTTTACTCCCCACCCCAGAAACATTCTGAGCTGCTTTGCCCTGTCCCTTAGTGCTCCCCACTACCTATAATTTATCTGTTTCCCAAATCTCCAGCACCACGTTAGATGATAATGTTCTGGAAAATATATATTAAAAACTAACTTCCTTCAACAAGGAAGAGCAAGGATTCTGTAGCTCTGTCCTTGGCTGCCTGACTCTGAAGCCAACCCTCCCGGACTCACGTCTGAGCACCGCCAAACCTTCCAGTGCCCTGGATTCCTAATCTGTGAGGTGAAGTTAAGACTAGCAATCACCTCAGAGGGCACTGTGAGGATTAAATGAGTCAATATTTTTTAAGTGGGTAGAACAATTGCTGGTCCAAGCAAACCTTCAATAAATGTTCGCCATTGTTACAGGGTCAGAGGAAAAGCTAGGAAGCCAGGCCAGTGCCTCCCCAGGCCCTTATGCCCTGGCCTGAACAATGTCCAGGTCAGTGGGTAATTAGAGGGGGCCAGTCACCCTGGGTACCCCATGCCCGGGGAGGGAGGAGATAACAATAGCAATACTTGTCAGCTTGGGGGCATTCGTTTATCTGGGTTCATAATTTATGGGGTATGGATGCTTCTCAGTGGAGAGAGGAGGTAACTAAGGCTCAGAAGTTAAGGAACTCAGCTGACATTAGAAGTCAAAACTCCACAGAGAACATTTTATTCTGCTGGGGGGAAAAAGCTGCAAGTGGATCAGAGATAAGTTGAAATATAGTTCGGGAGCGCATGAAAGGCCGGATCCACAAATGGTACTCCCTCAAAACATGGGGGTTCGAGAGAGGAAGAAGCCATAATTTGGGTGTCCTAGGAGAAGTTTGTGGAGAGTCTTTTAGATGTGTGACAGCTGCCTCTCCAGGCCCCCGCAGTGGCCCCAGCCTTCCCCGAGCTGGGCTGAGGGATCACATCTGCAGGTCTCCTCCTCCAGCCCGGCTGATCTGGCAGGCTGCCAGCCTAACAGCCAGTGTATTTGAGGAGGCCTGATTTTAATAAATTTCTATTTCCTGTAGAAAACCGGTTTTTTTCAGTGGCTTTGTAACTCAACCATTTTTGATCACATCAGGACTAAACCTGGCAGCCAGCTTGGCAGCTTGTGTGCAAATTGTATACAATGGCAGATTGTTTAGCCTTTATTGCAATCCAGAGCAGCTTAAGGGAGAGGGAGGGAGCAAGAGAAAAGAAAGAAAAAAGTGAAAGAAAAGAAAGAAATCCAAGCCTCATGTATAATTACATACTACTGTAAAGTCCCAATTCTCTTTAAGGAAAATATAGAATCAATTAGTCTCTCCCCTGTCTCTCTCTCACACACACACACATAAACTGCAGAAGAGGCAAACGGTGAATTTAAAGTTGAGGCCTTTCCCCCTGCCTTTTTCTCCCTTACCAACTCGTCTCACATTCAAGGAGAGTTGGGTGAGTGGAAACTGAGGCCTAAGGGGAAGGACCGTGTTTAACGGATCTTAGAGGCAAGGAAGAGAAACAAGCGTGGGCCGAGGTGGCGGATGAGAGGGTAATAACCCGACCGAATATCAGGTATCGGCGTGTTAAAAGTTGGGTCAAGGGAGACGATAAAGTTAGGAATTATAGGAATTCAGTGATCAGAAAGTATCCTAATTTATTCCTATGTTCTCATAAAAAGTGTGCTTGGGGCCTCCCTTTCCCAGCTTCATCAGATACCTTTGCCATTTTCTACACCCTCGTGGGGTCACAGACACACGTGTAGTGTATCCGGGAGCGTGTTCTTAGAGCCCCGCCCTCAGATGCTCAGCAGAGCAGCCCTCTCTTCTCCCACATCATAGTGACTACACCCCTGTTCCACTCTCCTTCTTCTGAGCTAACTGGACAAACTAGTGAGTGTTTGTGGGTTACTGTGCCCCGGTTATGTTTGAATTACTCTGAAGGTAAGAACATGTGTAGTTGTCCTATTAGACATTCTAGGCGCCTGGGCAGGTCTGTTGGGGAGATGTTTCCAATCAGTCGTATCACAGGGAGATCCATGATTCATTTACAGTAGAACTGACCTTGCTGGGGATATATCAGTTCCAGGGCAAGCGCAGAGGTTTGTTGGCAGCCAGGGCATGCCTCAGCTGTGATTCAGGGATTCCGGTGAGGGTATGTTTTGAAGTTGCTCTCCATGGATTCCAGTGTAGAGAGCGAGCTAAGCAAGCAAATGAAAGGACACAATGAAACCAAGAGCAGGTTTGGGTACGGGGTGAGGTAGCTAGGTAGGTGGGAAACGGTATGGAGAAGGGCATGGAATAGAACTTCTATTTCAACTAAACAATTTCCTGTCAAACACAATTACGTCCTTGGGATTCTGTTGGATTCAAAACTATAGGCCATGAGCTTACCATCAGTGTTTTAGAGGCTTTTGTGGTGGAGGTGATGGGTTGTAGTCACAGTGCTTATACGTGAAGTGATTAGAAACAGGTTCTTAACTGAGGCAGGGGAAGGAAAGGAGATATACGAATCACTTAGGAAGTTTTTTCAAGGGTCAGATGTCAAGGGTTAGAATCTCTGAGATGGGTGGAGATGGAATGAGCTTTCCCGGTGTGAAAAGTTTCCCGGGACATTCAGGTGTGTAGCCCTGATTACTAGCATTGAATTGGCCTAGCACTTCCCAGCCTTACCTGGTTATAAGAACCACCTGAGCTGCCTATTAAACTGTAGATGCCCTGGCTCCACCCTCCTCCCTCATTGCTGGTTCAGCATGTCCGGTGTAGGGCACAGAAGTGTGTATTTATAACAGTTGCTCCAAGTAATTCATATAAATGGGTACATTTGAAGAATACCAGTTTAGATAATACTTATTTGAGAAATAGCCATTGAGCACCTGCTATCCTGCTGAGTGCTGGGAAAACAGGAAATCAATCCCTCTGACCTGCAGGAGCCCACAGAGAACATAAATGCATGGTAGTTGCCATCAAGGGCTGGGGAGGGTTGCTGACCAGAGACGAAGGGAGTTTTTCGTGGGGACTGTGGTTGAGGGAGATGTGTTGGAAGAGGTGGGAGCTGAAGTGGGCTGTGAAGGATTTGGCGCTGTAGGAAGGAAGGAGAGGTCATAGGGACGGGAGGTGGGGATGAGAGTAACATGCGCCGAGGCACTGAAAAGGGGGGCCTGGCACAGAAGCCTGAGTGGGCATCACTGTTAGGAACGGGCAGTCACCGTGTCTGACGGTAGAGTTGCAGAGTGGGCAAAGTGTGGACACTAGGGCCACACTGCAGTGTGGACTCAGCTCTGCCTGTGCCGGACTCGGCTGCATAACTAAGGATACGTTATTTCACCCACGTGCACCTGGCGCTCTTATTGGTAAAATGGAAACAGTAATAGCCTTCCTAGGTTGCCCTGAGCTTTAGTGAGTATACTACCTAGTACACATGTTAGTGCTGCTGTTGTGTTTTACAGTGTTCTCCGCTTGCTTTCACAAGCACTAATGCATTTAATCCTCACAACAATATCGAGAGGCTAGTGTTATTATTAATCCCATATTACAAATGAGAAGATTGGAGCTAAAAGAGGCCAGGAAATCCAAACAAACTAATCAGCTTTAACGTGAACCCATGTCTCTCAATACCATATAAGCTACTCTCCTTTTTTTAATCGTGAAAGAAGTTATTCCCACTTTAGGAAAGTTAGGCTTAATTCTGCCCCTATTAGGAAGAATTTAAACAGAAGATGGACATGTTGCAATTGGTGTTATGGAAAGTGGAATATCCTGGATCAGATGGAAATGGACACCAGTGAGGGCCTGGAGAGAGAGCTGAGTTAACTACAGAACTTTGAGGGAAAACAGAGCCTTAGCACAGTGAGGTTGGTGAGTGAAGGACGACGAATAGGGTGACGGAAACTGAAGAGAAAAGGAAATAGGCCCTAATACGCAATGACGATTGATTTACAGAACGCTCAGGAGGGGACAGTCCAACATTCAAAACGATAGCTGCTCTTTTAGCTTCTAATTGTGAGGATCAAATGCTGGAGGCATTATGTTCTGTTTCCCTCGTTCATTTTGCATGCCGGAGCATTCTTTCTACAACTTGGCACAAAGCTTTAGATTTACCAAGCTCTGTAGTCATTATTATTTACTGTTTCTCACACCAAGGGTCCAAGGTCTTAGAACTTACCTCTAGAAATGGTTTTAGAATGCCCTAGGGACCTGACTGTGGGGGAAAGCTTTTCAGCATCCTAAACATAAATATCTTCCCAGTAAAAGCATTGATTGGGAAGCAGGGATGGATAAAATTAACTGCTGCAATCTTAAAGATGTCTGGCTCACATCCTGGGGAAAAAGGGGAAGAAAAAGCTTTATGGAGCCTATTAATGTCAATATGTAATGACACGAAGCAGCATTATTCTAACCTCCTCCCCACTCCCATCTATTCTGTTATCTGCTGCTCCATGGTGTGGTTCAGTGTCCAGGAAGGTCCCCCACTGTACAGCCGGGGGGGGGGGGGGTCATAGGCTGCCTGCTTCCTTGTCAAGTCATGGATTTGATTTCTGGACGGGTTTAATGGATTGCTGAAAGTCACATAGCTGATCATTTGCAGAGCCAGTTTTCAAAGAAGTCTTCATATCTGTCTTCATTGCTCTCTTAGGCTTTCTGAGAAATGTGGCATTTAAAAATAATTTTAAAGTAACTTATGCTGGAAAAACTCAAAGCAGAGTCACCTCCCCACTCCCGGCCAGAGATCATCAGTGCTCCAGTTTGGCAGCGTCCTACCAGCTACTGCCTAGTGCGTGTGAACATCCGCACATGCAAATCTGTGCCACTTTTCTCAGATGTTTTCAAGGAAAGCAAGTCTTAAGCATTTGTTTACTTGGCTTTCTATTTAGAAATCATTCTCTCCTTTCAAAAAACTATGAGGCATCTTGCATGATCAGACAAAATGTTAAGGACAATGAACATGGGACCAAAATTAATCCCATTATAATTAACGGGAATTCAAGGAGCAAGGAATATTATCAAGCAAGTGGAATGGGTTAGTTACTGGGTTTAAGGCAATTAGGCACGAAAGCATCAATGTTTCCCTCCCTCCCTTCCTTCCTCCCTTCCTCCCTCCCTCCCTTCCTCCCTCCCTCCCTTCGACAGCAGTTTTCAGGGAGGGGAAACCATTGTTTGATCTTCATGTGCCAGCACCTCAGGTTTGTTTTGTTCTAAATATTCACCACCTTAATCTCCATATTCCACAACAGCTGTGTAGAAATTGTTTGGGGAAACTTCCCATCACTGGCCCTGAAAGTGTCATCTCCTTTGGTGTTGAGCTGCACTCCTTCTTGAGGCAACTTTGCCTTAAAATCATGGCGCATTCATTGTTATAGCACTGCAGAATTCCCTTGGAAAAGCATCTTACAGCCCCATTAAAACCACATTAGTTTATTATGAATTACAGCTAGAGGACTAGGAAATGAATTATTGAGTAACTTCTTAACACAAAAGTCTGTCACCCTAAATTATATACCGTAGTTTAAGGCATCAATTATCAGCTTCAGAAGCCAAGTACACAAAGATGCTTCTCTATCCAAACACCCCCACTGCCCAAGAATGGGCACCGACTGCCTGAATGTCAGTGTCTGCAGAAAGATGAAGTTAGGCTTTTCACTAATTATTTATACATAAAAAGGACTTAGCAGCACAATGTTTTTATAAGAGATAAATAATGTGTGTAGGGCCTAGTACATTTCAATGGAAGGGAAACACTGAGGTTCCAGTCTGCTTAACACTTCCAAGTATCAAGTGCCTATTGACACAACTGGAAAGCCCCTGGAAAGGTGAAGAAGCCCACAGCGACGGAGCGCCTGCGAGCTCTCAGCGCAGCAGGGACAGCTGACTTACTCTTCGCAGCTACTTGCGTAGCAACCTGTTTTTAGAGGCAAAGAAACAGGCCCAGAAGGGTATAAGAATTTGTCCAAGTTATTTAGGGACAGAGGTGCGCTGAGATTCAATCTGATCTCTGTCTCCAGTGAACATCCTTTCCCAGTTCCCCGTAGAGCTTCCATCCGCAGCACCTCCCTCCGCCATGGTGCTGGGAGGAGAGGCAAGCGAGGTAACAATGCTTCCCTTTAGGCACCGGGATGGAAATGGAATATGTCTATATTTCTAAAATGTGTTGCTTTGCTGCCTTAAAAAACAGACTGTTCTGAACATAGCTTAAGTGTTTTTTGGAAATAGAGGTTCTTTGGAAATTGTATAATAATTTGCTTATTATGCTGTAGATGTAGGTTGACGGGAACTTACACGGTCCCTTCCCGGGGCTATAACGCAGACCTCATAGTGGGCCATTTTGTGCTATTCAAAACAGGATCAGCATTTTAGGGACAGTCATGTGACAAGATAGAAAGATCCTCAGCACTGAAGACTTCACAGAGAAGAGCCACCATCACTGTTCGTATGTCCACACGAGAGAGACATGACTGTACCAGGGGTTGGAAAGTATTTTCTATAAATATTTTAGGCTTTGTCTGCCATATGATCAGTGTCGCAACTGCTAACTCTGCTGTTGTAGCACAAAAGCAGTCATAGACAATTAATAAATGAATGGGTGAGGCTCTGTTCCAATAAAACTTTATTTACAAAAACAGGTGGTGGCCCAGATTTGGCTCCAAGGCCATAGTTGGCTACCTCCTAATCTATATAATTGAAAGCATGTTAGTTTAGATCTGTCAGAACAACTGAACCTATATTCTAAGTTAATTAAGGGCCAACCTGAAACTTGTTAAACCTGTTTTCCTTACCATCTGATTGCTATCTTGCCTTTTTTTTTTTTTTTGTCTCATGAAAATAGAAAAAACTTTTCATTGCTTTCCCTCCTGAGTAATGTGACCATCTTTCTGTAAAACTATTCATTGCCCAAAAAATCATAAGAGTTTGTCCCTTCATTCAAAAGAATCATCTTCAGAGTCTTTATCAATTTCTTTTTTAACTTTGGCAGAACTCAAGCTTTATGTTTTTTCAGTATTAGAATCACCTTTACAACCTTAACCCATTTTATTTATTTTCTAAATATTTTCAGGCATACATGTGTAAGGCACTGGGCTAATTGTCTTTATTTCATTTGTTGCTCTGTATTGTGAGAAGTTTAATTTACTTGGGTGAAAATTTAGTTCTTGCGGATTTTTTAAAGATGTGTACTAAAACCATTAGAGCCATTTTTGGAACTGTAGCATCAATGGGCTTTCCATCTTGGTTTCCATTTATAGGGCCTAGTTCTTTGAGCCTCTTTAGTTATAACCAAACTTATTGTAGTAATCTTAGAATCTCAGATTTTTAAATATACAACTAAAGCTTATTTTTAAAACAGAACTAATATATGATCTTATGAGAAAATGTGTGAGTCGTATATGTGAGATCTTCCTACACTTAAAATTAAATTAACTTTGGCTATGATAGAGTAACTTGCAACAGTACAGCGAGATAAATAGAAAAGCTGGATTAAAAACAAAAAGCACACACACCGCCCCCACCCCCCATCTGCAGAAAGCTATAGAGATACAGAGGCAACCAGGTTGTGAGGGATCACGATCCTAGAGAGAAGGAAATAATTGATTTGAGCCTGACAATCAGACTATGACTTTCTCCTATAGAACACTTCCCAAATATTAAAGAGATGAGAAACTGAGAAGATAAGTATAAGACAGCTAGTAATAGAGCGAGAAGACAACAGAGTTTCAGAGACTGGGGAAGCAACAGTTGGGTTTAAGTGTCCTATGGTTGCCATGGCTTGAGGGGTCGAACCCCAAAGAGACAAGGTGTGCAAAGAACTGAGACCAATACTCTTGCTTCAGTTTTGTCTCAAGGAATTTGTTGTTTCTTAAGCTGGATCAAGTAAAAGATTAAGAAAATGAGAATGTGGCTGGATATGAGAACAACTCGTGAAAGTTGTGACGCTGAGGAGATAAAATTGGATTTTAGGGTAAGTGCCCTGGTAAATACGCCGGTCTCTCAGTTGAGACTGCACTCCAGAGCTGGGGTCAAATCAGAGGTAGACCAAACCATACCAAGTCTGCAACTGAGCTTTGCAAAAGATGTGCCCCTCACTCCAAGTCAGCTCAATCCCTGATTAGATTGGGACAACCTACCTCAGCCCTAGCTACCTACCAGAGGATAGGGAAAGTCTTGTCCAGAGGAAGAGAACATCATCCGCTGCCTCACAGTTCTTCGTTTCTAGTATTCAAAGTGAAGAAGCATACCAAGATACAGAACAAAGAGAAAAAGTACTTAATGGAAACAGACCCACAGGCAATACAGATATTAGAATCATCAGGCATAGGCTTTTAAATTGCTAATTATATGGCCCAAGAAATTGGTAACAAGATGGAGCATTTCATTTACAAGATGAATTCCATTTTAATAAAAATCACATAAATATATATATTGCCATACAGATACAAGCGTAAAGAAAGCTGCTTTAGTCATACTAATATCAGAAAAAAACAGACTTACCACAGAAGACTTACCACAGAAAAGGAGCATATTTCATATACATAAGTTCAATCTTCTAGAACGATATAACAATTCTAAAGGTGCATGCATTATTAGCATAGTTTTAAAATTTTATGAAGCAAAAATTGATAGATGCATAAGGAGAAATAGGGAAATCCATAATCATAGCATGGGGGGGTGTGCTTTAAAATAATGCTACTCTTAGGAACTGATAGAATAGGCATATAAAAACAGATCTCAATAAGGAAATAGAAAGTCTGAACAACACAGTAAACCAACTTGGCCTAATTAGCATATATAAAACACTGCAATAATAAGGCAATATAGACATGATTTTTAATACATGTGAAACATTTATCAAAATTGACTATATGCAGGTCCATAAAACAAACCTCAGTGAAGGCCAAAGAATTTGAATTATTTGTTGTAGTGACCACAGCAGAATTAAGCGAGATAATTTTTTAATAAAAATTATCCAAATGTTGGAAAATTAAGCAATACATTTCTAAATAAGTAGTGAGTTAAAGAATAAATGCAATTAAAATCAGAATATATTTTGAACTAAATAATAATGAAAATATGACATCAAAACTTGTTGGAGCTCTGGCCAGTGTGATGCAGTTGGCTAAACATCGTCTTATGCACCAAGAGGTCACCAGTTCGATTCCTGGTCAGGGCACATGCCCAGATTGTGGGTTCAGTCCCCAATGGGGGGGGGGGTAGGAGGCAGCCAATCGATGTTTCTCTCATCGATGTTTATATATCTCTCCCTCACCCTTCCTCTCTCTATAATCATTAAAAAAAAGTATTTAAAAAAACAACAAAACTTATTGGAGACAGCTGTAGTGAGACATTATTAAAGCCTTAATAATGGCAAAAAAAATCAATGATCTAAGTTTCAATTTTAAGAATATCAAAAGACAACAAAACAAACCTAAAGAAAATAGAGGACAATAATAAGAGAATAAACAAAAAAACAAAAACAAGTGCAAAATAGAGATAATTCTTTTTAAATGTTGGCTCTTTAAAAATCTTTAGCAATGTAATCAAGAGAAGAAAGAGATAAATTACCAAAATCTGAAATGAAAAGGGGATCATTATAGATCCAACAGACATTAAAGAGATAATAATAAAATATTATAACTAACTTGATGCCAAAAAATTTGAAAATTTAATTAAAATGGCTATCTTTAAAAAAACAAAATTTAGCAAACTGACACAAGAGGAAACAAAGATCTGAATGGTCCTATTTCTAATAAATTAATTTTCTATTTAGAAACCTCCCATAAGGGAATCTCCAGGCCCAGCTGACTTCACTGCCAATTATTTAAGGAATCATGCACGAACTCTCCCATATATTAAAAAAAAAAAAAAAAGATGCTAGCATCGTCTTGGGATGAAAAATTGACAGAAGATTACACTGTAAGATAGAAAAATACAGACCAATCTCTCTCATGAATAAAATGTCAAAAAAAATCTTAAAGTATTAGCAAATAGAATCTAGCAACTTATTAAAAGGATAATATATAGTTACCAATCAGATTTATTCCAGTATTACAAAGATGGTTTAATATTGAAAGTCAATGCAATTCATTACTTCAACAGAATAAAGGAGAAAAGTCCTATCATATCATATCACAGATAAAGAAAAATAATTTGACAAAATTCCATGTACATTCAAGATTAAATATATATTGAGGAATAGAAGGAGATTTCCTTAACCTGAAATAGTAATTATAAAACAAAAATAAAACAATAAAACCACCCCTTACTATATTTAAAGCTTTGCCCTAAGACTATGAATGAGACATGAATGTGTACTATACCTATTTATAGTCAACACGGCCATGTCAGAAGTAGTGGGCTAGAAGATAGAGTTGGTAGCAAAACCTCTAGAATCTAGAGTGACATCATAATTTCCCATCTCTACTTTATGTCCCCCATCATTATTCCACACATAGTTCTATCACAGCACCCAAAACCCTTGATTGTACTTATATTTATTTGCAACTCAGCTTCCATTAAGTGATCTATAAATTCCTTGAGAATAGGGATCTTGTTGTCTCTTTGCTGTAATCCCCACAACCTTGTACAGTGTCTCACACGCAGAAGACACTAGTTGAATGTTTTGTTAAATTGTAATATTCCCCAAAGAAGCTCCTTGTCCAAATTACTATTGCTGTGAAGGAAACTACTTTAAAACTTAGTGGATTAAAACATCAATCATTTTATTATATCTCATAGATTCTGCAGGCAAAAAATTTCAGTAGGGCTAGGTAGGGTGACACTTCTGCTCCTTGACTATTCAACAGGCAGATGGGCTGGTCCAGAGAGTCTGAGGCTGTTTCATTAACACATCTGGTTCTTAGTGGGGATGGCTGGAAGACCAGGCTCATCTTAGTCTTGACTGCCCATGAAGTCCTCTCCAGCATAGAGGTCTCAAGGTGGTCGGACTCCTGTCAAGGTGGCTGGCTTCTGCTAGAAAGAGAGACCCAAGAAAGCCAGGTGGAAGATTCAGGACTTTTTTCGACTTAGCTTCAGAAATCACACAGTATCACTTCTGCTGCATTCTTTTGGTTATCAGTGACTCATAAAGCCAGCTCAGATTAAAGTGAGAAAAATTAGCCTCTATCTTTTGGTGGGGGGAGGGGAGAGGACATGACAAGGTCACTTTGTTAAACAGCAAGTGGGATGAGAGATATTATTATGATCATCTTCAGAAATCCGCTACCCCCATGTTGTCTAGTGGTTTCCCCAACAGCTGACTGAGGTTTGTGACAGTCCATCATTAAAAATATATTTAAGTAAAATATTCATAATATGTGTTCAGAATAAAAAAGTATTATAAGTATTTGGAATTAACCAAGACATACCTTTTAAAAAAACACACAGTAGATAAGATTTCCCTCTAAGAATTAGACTATAAAATCAGCACATCTTCATCGCTGCCCCTTCTGTATTGGGAATTAGAAATGTGACCCAGCACCAGTGAAATGGGAGCTCTGTGAAAGCCTGATTTCTTTCTTTGCTCTCTTCAAACTCAGTATCATGTGACTGTAGCTGATGTCTAGCTGCAAGGGAACAAGGCATTTGAGTTTTGATTTCAACGCTGTGGATGCTGGACTCATAAATAACGATTTCCCTAATTGTGAAAAGCTAAAATATGTTGGACACCCATGATTTTGAGTGCAAGTGCTCATTGGATGGAATCAATGTTTCTGGCATGTGTTTTGCAAATACTTTGCCTAGTTTGTCTTTTCTTTTTGTGCTTATTTATTCTTTTATGTCTGTTTGGGTTTGGGATTTTATGTAGAGAAATAAATAGCTTTCCCTAGTCATATTTATTATTCCTTTCTCTAATCACATTTATTACTTTTTTATGGTTTTTTTATTTTAGATGATGTTTAAATTCCTAAGTGATCAGTCTTCGGAGATAGAGGACATTCTGACTCACATTCTCCACTATTTTAATTCCAGTCCCTAGCACCGCACTGATATACTTGTTGTGGTTATTGTTCAGCATGTGGAAACAGAAATTATAAACTTAGAATCTTTGTTTCAGCCTTCATTATAATTAAATGAAAATAGACCATCAGGCACAATGGTATTTAGTCAGAGGGCTTGATTGGAATCACCCTTGTTGACATAAGTACTTCAACAATTCAGAGCACTGGGCTAGTCCTACCCTCCTCATGAGATAAGGAAAGGAAGCTGGAAAACAATGACATTTATGGGCCCTCAGAAGCATGAGGACCAAATTGTCTAGACAGTTGAGGAAAAGAGCAATATATCTTCTATTTGCTCATGTGTGCATGACATACCTCTGAAAGAATGGATACAAAATACCAATAGTGGTTTTCCCTAAGGAGAGGAAGTGAGTGACTGTGGGACATGGGTGAAATGGCTCTTCCTTCTTATATCATTATATTTTTTGATTTTTGAATCATGTGCCTGTGCTACCTACATAATAAATAATAAAAATAGTATATTTAAATACATACAGATTTTTAAAATCTTATGTTATTGATCACAAAAGCTTATAAATATCTTGTTTATTTATAACCTCTAGTATGACTTTATTCTCTTTAATTGCAAATCAACCATCCAGTCTTGTTTTAAGCCAACTCATCACAATATAAATCACTGTGTAAGTCCACTGTTTGTTAGAAAAGAGCTTAGACTCTTGGTCTACATTTTCTGATTTTTCTAAAAACATTTGTGGCAGTTATGTTCCTGTCAGCAAATCAACAAATTGTCATTTGGATTTACATTTCAGCCTTTCATGAGTTTAATTAATATAGATAAATTCCTGTGAGATTGATCGTGCCACCCTGGTACTAGGCAGCCGCACCGCTTTCTGGTGTGAAAAGTGAAATAAAAAATTCTATATGTCAGTAAACTATTCCCTCAACTATATAAAAATCTGGGATGTCTATAAAAAAGGGCTAAAATAGAATAGGGAAATATAATAATAAATAATTACAATAATATAACCTCTAGTTATATCTACAGTATCTGCAGATGTACTCTGTGCCAGGCATCACACACAGAGCTTGACACATATTATTTTCTCATTTTCAAAACAACATTAAGCAGGAATTGTTACCTTATAGGTGAGGAAGATGAGGTTTAGAGAGGTCGTGTACTGGCCCATGGTCATAGCAAGCAGCAGAGCTGGGATTCAAACCTGTGCCTGTCCAAACACTGTGAGCTCAGCTGCTTCTGGCAGGAGAATGACAGGTTAAAATTAAGTTATGGGAAGTGTTTTTCCTTTTTACAAATTTTTTTTTTAATTTAACATTTTCAAGTTTTAAATTCAAAAGGAAAGAAATATATTCTTCCGGGTCCCTGGCAAAACCATAAATCCATGGGAGAAGGCAGTAATAGGTGAGCCAGCAGGAACCGTGGTAGATGCCACGCCCTGGCTATCCTGGTAGCTCAGCCCCGGGGCCGGGAGCCGCAGCCGCAGCGGGAGGAGACGGGCCCAGAGCAGGAGCCGCGCCCAGGTGGCCGCTTCTTCCAGGGCCTTCTGCACATAGAGACGGGGAGGGGGCGTGAGGCAGCCCGCATAGCCAACTGCAGGCTTCGGACGCGTGGCGGGCGAGTCTTGCCTCTGTCCTCCCCTCCCGCTCTCCAGGCCACCCGGTGCCCCAGGACCTCAGACGCTGCGTTTGAAGTGGGGGCGGCCACCGTCCGGGAGCATCTTCCTGGCTGAGGCTTCTCATGGGTCGGAGTGAGCAGAGGCCTTGAGGCCTGCCAGCCTGGGCCTCTGACCTTCAGATGTTTTTTCTTGTTTACTTCATCTTTCGTCCAGAGATTAGATATATTTTTACTATGAAAAATTTCAAACACAGAGCAGTGAAATAACTTCACAGTGAGTACTCGCACACTCAACCGCCTGGATCCTCTCATTAATAGTTTGCTCTACTTGCTTACCCCTCAGCCTTCTCTTTACCCAAGATTGAGTCTTTTTAAAAATATATATATATTTTTCCTGATTTTAGAGAGAAAGGAAGGGAAAAGGGGAGAGAGAAACATTGATTGGTTCCCTCCTGTATGCACCTGACCAGGGATCACACCTACAACCTGAGTATGTGCCCTGACCAGGAATTGAACTGGTGACCTTTTGGTGCATGGGATGGCGGTCAACCAACTGAGCCACACTGGCCAAGGCCAGGATTGAGGACTGAGAGTTGAGTCTTGATTCTGGAAGTTTAAGATGGAGCAGAAGAGAAGGCCATCCTCAGAGCTGAGGCAACTTCCCGCTGAAACATCTTGTGGTGCAATTTGCCCTGATTACTTGTCTGTCTTGGGGCCTTTCCCCCTCCCCAGCTCCTCGGCTCTAGGTCCTCTTAGCCTTTCTTCCTTCTCTCACCATCAGCACCAGTTCTCAGCATCTTCATTCATGAGACGTTGGCTCCATGAAATCTTATGCAGGGAAAGGGATTTTAACAGCAATAAGGTCTGACTCCTGCAGAGTAAATAAGCCTCTCCCTTGGTCACTGACATCCTTACAGGGATAAGCTCTGAATAATAATAATAATAATGTTCTGTATAGTAATAACAGCTTTCATTTGTATAGTGGCTTGGAGTTACAAAGGGGTTTTCATGTACGACCTGGCTCACAGAGAAAAATGACAACATCTAAGCACACTAAGGTAAACCAAGACAACTGGTCCATAGGTCTGGCACCCCAGCCTCTGCTCCGTGCGCCTGGGTTTGAGAGACCTGGTGTCTCAGCATCCAGTAACCTATTCCAGGCGTGGTTGGGAAGTTCCTTTGCCCTAAGAATTAACAGCATAGGCCACTACTAATTAAGGAAGTTGCTGAACATCCCTGAATCTCAATTTTCTTCTGATGAATGGGGATATTGATATTAACTACCTGAAAGAATTACTGTGAAAAATGAAATTGGACATTTCAGGAGCCCTTTGCTAACCAATTTATTTGCCTTCTATTGTTGAGTCCTCTCACTAAACCTTGGTGGTAGGTACTATGATTTGCCCCAATGTAAAGATGAGAAAACTGAGGACCAAAACTGTTCAAAGTAACTTTCCCAAGGTGGCCTAGTTAAGTGAGACTCAGTGACAGGGCTGGAATCTAGGTTGGTTTGGCTGTAATGCCTGCCCTTTTATCCTCTATACCACTGAAGGGTGATCTTGCCCCCCCACCCCAGGAAAACCTGGCAATATCTGGAAATATTTTGGATGTCACAACTGAGGGAGTCCAGCATCTATGGGTAGAGTCCAGAGGTGCTTCCAGATATCCTACAATGTACACAATAGCCCTTCACAGCAAAGAATCATCTAGCCCAAATGCCAATAGTGCCAAGGTTGAGAAATTCTTCCATATTTCAACCCTCCCACTAGAGGAAAAACGAAAATCTAAAGATGAAGCATAGGTTTGGGAGCATTGATTGTTGTTTTAGGATCAGCCACTCTGGAGGGTGTCAGCCCCCGTCTGGACGAACATTCCAGAAGGGATGCTGGTGACGGGCCCACCGCCCATCAGGCATCAGCCCTGTGAATCAGGCACCATCCTCATTGCCGTCGAAGCCACAACTCTCACTTGGCAAGAGTAGGGTCCAGAGCCACATTCGGTTCCTTTTTCTACAGAGGGGTGTGTGTGTGTGTGTGTGTGTGTGTGTGTATGTGAGAGAGAGAGAGAGAGAGAGAGAGAGAGAGAGAGAGAGAGAGAGGAGAGAGATCCTGAACTCCCATTTTAAATTGTTTGAAGCATGGTGTCCTCCCAGTTGCAGCCTTGCTCTGACATTCTGGTTACTAGATAATTAGAGACAAACCAAGAATTCAGTAAAGAAGGAACAAGACAAGCCAGCCAAGGAGCCAGGAGTTTCTGTTGTCGCTTCCCTTCAGCGTGATTCCCCAGCAGCGGCTCCTTCCAAAGCCTCGGCAGGACAGTTGTTGCTGCGGAGAGCGGAGCAGCCTCTGGGCCGCAGGCGGCCACTGTGGTGCCCAGCGCCACGTCTGCGGCGGCTTTTGTTCAATTATTGATGTCTGGGGAAGGAAGCTGGCCGGGCTGGCCGGGTCAGGAGGGCTGCCGCAGTCCACACGAAGCAGGGAAGCCATCAGGAGGAGGAGAGGGGGCCACATAAGGTCCGCCTGTGTTTATCAACCTGAAAACATGTCCAGGAGAGGCGGCTACGTGAAAAAACAGTTTACAGAACAGCTCGAAGGATGAGATCATTAAATTACAGAGTGTGTGTGCGAGAGATTTGATAAATGTTCGCTGAAAAAGTATGTAGTGGTTATTTCTAAGTGTAGGATTTTGAACAATTTCTGTATTCTTTAGGCTTTTTCTGGATTTCTTTGCTAATAAGGAATTATTATTTTAGAACCCAAACCACCAGTTATGTTTGTGGCAAGGGGGGGGGGGAGAGAAGGTATAGAAAAGGGTGTGTGGAGTAGCAGAAGCCAGCCATCAGGCTCTTAGACACGGCTGGAGTCTTAATTGCCATTCAAGGGCTCTGCCTGGGGCCTTCACCAGAGGGAAGCTAGTTAACATGCCCAAAGAACTGGCTGGCCCATCACGACAGAGGCGGGAAGAAACATTGTTTATCAAGACAAGAGGGCACATTGCCCTGGCCGGTGTTTCTCTTTGGTTAGAAAATCAGCTCATACACCGAAGAGTTGTGGGTTCAATTCCCTGTCAAGGGCATGTACCTGTGTTGCAGGTTCGATCCCCAGCCCCAGTTAGAGTGCGTGTGGGAGGCGACCAACTCACATCAATGTCTCTCTCTCCCTCTCCTCTCTCTCTCACTTCCTCTCACCCTCCCACTCTCTCTAAAAATCAATGGAAAATATATCCTTGAGTGAGGATTAATAACAACAACAACAAAGACAGCACCTGGCTGCTGCCCCAACCCTCACAGTGCAGGGGCTGTAGGAAGCCAGCTGTCCCCCCAGTGGCTCTCCTGCTGAGGTGTGTGTCCCTTATGTGTTCTAAACCTGGAACGCCTTCCTCCCCAGAAACAAAGTCCTGGCTGAAAACGCCCAGGCCCCAATCCAGAGTCACAGAATCGCACAGTTGCAGGGTGGAAGCTGCCCAGCAGTCCTCGCATAGTCTACCTCCTGCCCCTCCTGAGGCTTGAATTTCTCTGTCATGTGGTTAATTATCCTAGGCTTGTGCCACCCAAATGCCAGGACACCCCCAGGTTAGAGTTTTGGACAGTGTTAACGTCAGGACCTTCTTTATTCTTCTGAGTTCACATCGGCTTCCCTGTAACCTCCACATTTGGGTCCAGACAAAACAGTTTTACCCCCTTTCCTCTTCCCTTTAAAAAAATTGTTTTAAAGGATACCGTCACCTTCAAATAAAGTTTAAACATTTTTTCCTAGGAGTACAAAATCCATCCCTGAGACTTTGGGTTATAAGTGTCACAGGTCGGTGGGCAGTCACATAAGCAGGAAAGTGGAAACGGAACCTCAGAGATCCAAGTAAGCAGGCACACGGGGAGCTGCTGGGACTGGGGACAGAAGGTATCCCAGGGAGCCACCACCCATCTTCTCTGTTCTCCTTACAGCTATACTTCCTTTATCTCAGGCTCTCAAGGCCACGTGGTAGGCAGGACTTGGTCCCCCAAAGCTCCCGAGTTTCCTTCTTCCAGTTACAACAGCCCAGTCCCGGATCTGGGATCTCTCAGCCCCGATTCCAAACTCCTGAAAGATTATTATTGGCCCAGGTTGGATCCAGCGCAACCAGTTGGGGTCAAGGGACCAGGGTAAAATGTGTCCGTACCCAGCTCCTGAGAATGCCTGGTTGCAAGAAGCGCTGAAAGAGGTTACGTGACCTGCGCAGATACCTGCCTACACCAGCACACAAGATTCGGTGTGATATGCGGCCAGCAGACCTCTTGCATCATCCCTTCGCTGCGTCCCTTCGCTTCTTCCCTCTGTCTCCTACTTCTTCCACCACTTCCTTTTCTTCTCAGAAACTTAGTAAGTGCAGTGGTTAGATCACAAGTTCTGCCTGGGTGCAAACCTAGCCCTGTCATTGTTGGCTGTGTGTCCTTGGACGAGTTCCTTACCTTCTCTGTATCTCTAATTTATATTTTACAAATGGGTACAATAAACATGCCTACCTCATATGATTATTATGGTAATTAAATGAGTTGATAGAAGTAAAGCACTTAGAAGAGAGCCTGGAGTATAAGAGCCTGGAGTATAATAGTCACTTGATCTGTGTCAGGTAGGTTGGTGATTCCCCACCCCCCTGTCCTACCACCCCAGGATTACTAGATGTATTTAGTCAGGATTCTCCAGAGAAACAGAACCAATTAGAGATGGACAGACAGACTTAAACATTTTTATATTTATAAAGAGATTTATATTTATAAAGGGATTTATTACAACAAATTGGCCCACACAATTATGAAGGCTGAGAAGTCCCCACACCTGCAGTTGTGCTTGAGACCTTGGAGTGCCAATGATGTATGTTCCAATCGGAGGGCAAAAGAAAACCTATGTCCCAGCTCAAGCCATCAGGCACAGCCCCACTGACTCAGCTTTCTTTTCTGTTCCGCTCTGCTATTGATTGGATGAGATGCACCGACATCAGGGAAGGCAGTCAGCTTTACTCAGTCTACCAAATCCAGTGTGAATCTCATCCAGATATACTGTCCCAGACATACACAGAGTAACGTTTGACCAAGGCCTGGACATTCTGCAGCCCAGTCAAGTTGACACATTAAATTGTCCATCATATTGACAACCAGCTGTCCCCTAACCTTGCATGAAATAATTCCACAAAATCGTGCTTACACTATACTATACACTTTAAGGATGGCCACATATTTTGTAGATTCTATCATCAAGTTCATTTCTTCACTGCTTGAATCTGGGTTTGATCAAATGACTTGCTTTGGCCACTTGGGAATTAATTAACAAATGCAATGCAAACATCATGGAAAAGGGCTTGCTCCCTGTAGCTGCCTTTGGAACCCGGTGTCCATGTGAAGAAGCCTGGGCTAGCACGCTAGATACTGGAGATGCACGGCCCAGGAGCCCTGCCGTTCCATCCATCACCAGATATGTGACTGGGCCATCAGGGACCCTCCAACCCTCGTCCAGCAAGCGCAGATCAGAAAACCACTCCGCCCAGCCATAGAGTCTTCAGAAATAAATTTCAAAAACCATTATGTTTTTAAGCCAGCAAGTTTTCTGGTGGCTTGTTATACAACAATAGATAATTGATGCATACATTAGTACCAGAAGTGGATGTAGCTATAACAGGAACTTAGGACAGTTGAGCATTGGCAGTAAGACTAGCTGGTAAGAAGCCGGAAGAGCGAGAAGGAAACTGTTAGCAAAGGCTGAGAAAATGGTGAGGACGTCATGAGTGGAAACTAGAAAACCACTGAGGAAACTAGTATGGCAGGCTGGAAAAACGACCCATGTTAGGTAGTAGCAAAACAGGTGACAAAGTGTTGCCTACAGAAGCCTGAAAGATAGAAATAACTAGCAAACTTGGAGGCCTGACTAAAGGGATCTCCAAACAGACATTGAGAGGGTAAGTTGGGTTCCTTCAGCTGTAACAGAGATAAGCTAAAGAAGGAGCTGTTCTGTTTGCAATCAGAATTTAAAGGAAATTTAGAGAGACCAGTTTAGTAAAATTTAGATTGGAAAATAAAATGATTTCCCATTTTTAGTCTGTCCAGGGGGGCACAGTCTTAAAGTAAAACAGTGACTCAAGGCAAAGAACAAATCAAGGACTCTTTGTAAGCTCTTTTTGTTAAGACTTCTGAAATATTTAATTTCGGGTAATACCTAGCATGAAATAATAGAAAAAAATATATTGATCTCTGCCCCTGGTTCCTGGCACAGAGCTCCTAAAAGCTTTGTGGTTTCCTAAGTGATAAGAACACTAGGACAATCTTTTGTTCTAATACTTGGTCTCTGACCCCAGTTCCTGACACAGAGCTCCTAAAACCCTTGGAGTTTCCTAGGTGATACCAGTGTCTTTTGTTCTAATGAAGTGACTTGGTGGGCTCCTGAGTGGGGGCTGGTCACCAGAAAGACCAAGCCAGGATTAGAAGCTTAGAATTGTCAACCCCATCCTCCAGGGAGGGGAAAGGGCTGGAACTGGAGCTAATAATTGATCGTGCCTACATGAGTAAGCCTCCATAAAAATCCAATAGTACACCGTTCAGAGAGCTTCCAGGTGGGTGAGCACATCCCCACTGGGAGGGTGACACACCCCAACTCCATGGGGCCAGAAGCTCCTGTACTCAGTAGCCTCAGTGGTCCTATCTAGAAAAAGGAGATTACCGATCTCATAGGACTATTGGGAGAATTAAATGAATATTATTATGTAAATTGTTTACTACCTGCCTAACACATTGTACAGTAATCAATAAATGATTGTATGTTCATTATGTTTATTACTGTTCTTAGATGGAGGCACCTCCAAGGAGGGCAGTTCTCCAGGGTATGGCTCCCTAGGAATGAAAGCTGAAAGCCAAGGTCAGAATTCACACAAACACTAGCAGGTCCACCAAAAGCCTGGCCTATGCCAGTAAAAGGAATCAAAGGCATTCCTGACATATCAACAACAGAGGGCCGCTCACACAGGTGCCCCAGGCAGCCTGTGACTAGCGTTATACTGGAAACCTCAGCCAGGTTCTCAGCCCCCGTCCCCGACGGCCTCAGAGCAGAGCCTAACGCTTCTCATTAAAGGCACAGCCAGATGGCCTTTATAAGCCTTCCTCTTTTTATTGTGAAATTCCTAGTTCCTCCCCACCCTTACTCTCAAGTGAAATGTATTTTTGACAAAATGAGAGCCTATGTGTTGCAGTTTTTTAAAAAAGTACAAATCTTATTTACCATATCGTGATACAAAGCGAAAGTTGAGGAGATGTAAATAATTACTAAGAAGAGAGGGGATGTGGGAGTTTTTGAAAACACAATAATATTTATATCTTTGGATTGGTTAATATGAGGACCAGAAGGATCCTGAGCAGTCATCTAGTGGATGCTGGAATTTCGAGCCAGAATATTTCAATATTCTGATTCCAGTGGTGAATCCTGATTCCACCACTTACTGGTAGTGTGACCTTAGGCCAGCCTCATTTTCTCTAATATGAAATGGGAGTAATGACAATACTTAATGCTCACAGTTGTGATGAGGGTCAGATGAGATCACATGTGGGGAAACTACAATGTGAACTGTAAAGATTTACGTGGACATTAGATGTTGTTGTCATTATATGTCATCTGTTTGCACAAATACTGTGAATTCTTACTATCCCCAGTTAGACACAGGAGATGCAATGACAGACAAGGAGCTCACACTGTAGAAGAGATGTAACTAATCCGACACAAGTGCTAGGAAAGGGTGAGTTACCAAGGTAGCTTCCCCATCCCGCCCTCACCACGCCCCTGCCTAAGGAGAGCCACTGGCCTCCCCTGCAGGACCTTTACCCCAGCTGTTAAGACCCAGGAGAACCCCTGGCCATAGCTGTGCTCCTTCTCTTGGGTAAAAGTGAGCTATCCCTAGCGTCTTGTATTGCACCCCTCCCTCTACTTCCCCTCCTCCCCTCTAACTTGATTTTGGTTGGGTTTCTGTTACTTAAAATCACCAAATCCAAAGTAAAGCAAGATAACTGTATACAGTGTCCTGGACACGGGACAATGGAGCACTCCGTTCTCCTAGGACAAGTCAGAATTGAGGGGACCTTTACAGAGCCTGACTCCCTCATTCACAGAACTGGACACCAAGACCCGGGCTGAGTGGAAGCGACGTCCCCGAGGCCACACAGCTAAGTACAGAGCCTAAGTCTGAACTAGTCTGACAGAAGGATCCGACTTCAGGCCGTGGGTCAGCCATGAGGATAAAGGCAAACAAAAAGCCCCTGCTCCGCCCTGTCTGCCTCACAAACCCCACTTTAGGCCTACTCAAGCCTCCCCTCGCCTCTGTGCTTCCTCTTCTGCATCTTATTTGGCCACTTATCACACTGCCTTTCACGGCTCTTTCTCAGTCCCTTCCCTCCCCGACTCACCTGTTAGGAAAGAGCCACATCTTGAATCTCTCACCCAAATGGCAGGCGGAGCCCTGCAGTGCGAAGGGCGGAGGGTAGTTTAGTCTCATCCGGGGTCAACGCTTAACTCTGCCGTTTATTAACTGTATGGCCTTGGAACTAATGCTGGTTAATGGTGATGATAATTATTTGCTGAGCATTCACTATGTGCCCGATATCGCACTGTGTGCTTTATATGTGATCTATTTAATATTCACAACACCTCCAGGACATAGGAGTGGTTATTCCATATTTACAGAAGGAACCAAGACTGACAGAGGTGGCAAAGAAAATCCGAGTACCCGGTTAACAAGAGGCAGAGCTGTGATGAACAGCACCAGCTCCGTAATTTCTATTCAGGATTAGGGGTTGTAGCGTGGTTATGAAGGGGTGCTAGTGACCTTGATTTAAATCCAAGTTTGCATAGCGAACACTTTGAGTTAGAAAGTGCTGCATATTAACAGGGCTTCTCCAAGACTGCCTGAGACGGGTGTGACAGAGCTGCTTTCCCCCAAAGAAAGGGACAGGAACAGAGACGTCTGCGAGGGTCTGAGTGTGCTTCCTATGGAATCAGTAAAAGGAAAAATCATAAAATCAGTTAGAATAGTTAATCTGCAATTAATGTCTGCAGGGAAAAGAACCCAAGCAAATTTCCAAGATAATTAGAGTAAGTTCATTGACCCAGCAGAGACCATAACGTCTGTCTTCATTAGTTAGTTGAAATGGAGCCACAGAACCCTCCATGGCTGGAGCTGGGGCCCACGAGAAGCCTCAGCATTTATATTTTGTTTTAATAGGTGTCAAAAAAGTATCTAAATCCATGGTCATCGTTCAGATGTTAGCATTCAGAGCCTTTATAGCCTCTTAGCACTTGTTTGTATTTCCTATCCTGTTTAAACAGAGACCTTGGAAGGAGATTCTTACCAAGATGGGTTTAGGCCTCCAAGGCCTCTGTTCTCCCTGGAGCCACCAGTCACCTCCCCCTCTAGTCCCTGACCCTGGTCTCCTGCATCTGGGGCTTTCTCATTGTCTTCTAAACCCTCTCTTAATTCATGTCTCCCACTCTTCCTCCCTTCTCTTCCTGTGTCCCTTCCTAACTGGGTTTTCACATGAGGTCATGTGTGTGGAGGTATTTTGTAAATGGTAATGTACTATAATGGATACAAACAGCTCCCACTTCTTATGTATCTGCTGGTTCCCAGTCTTGTCTGAGTATTTTATCTTTAACTTCATTTAATCTTCACAATAAGCCTATGAGGGCGAGTCTATTATCCCCATCCTACAGATCAGAAATTGAGGAGAGAGGTTAAATGACTTCCTCAAAGTCACAGGCCAGATAGTCACACCTTGGTTTAAAATTCTGAAACTATAGCCATAATGGCTACGCTCTTATTGTCTTTATGAATAATAATTACTGCTGCTAGTTAATGTTATTGAAAATAAGATAATTCTCTTTCAGATACTGTTTTCTGGAGGCAGCTGTGGGGTTCTTAGGTACCCTCCTGAGAATTGTCCACAAGGTGCTGCTGGCAGCTGACATCCTGGTGCCAGTTTCACAGATTCCTATACTTACAGATTCCTTGACAGTGAGCAGTAGCCCTCCCCGTCCTAGCCCCCAGCCCCTCCAATGGTGGCATAGGCCTCTAGCTCCCTATTTGAATTCACTTCCAACTTGAAATACGTACAGTGGCCTCTATTTTCCTGACAGAACCCTGACTGAAACCTCTCCCAAGGTAATGAACTGTCAAAAATAAAATTAAAGCAATCAATAAACTAATATATATTAATTGCCTTACTGTTTAGCTATGAACTATCATTGAGAGCTTCTCAATGTGTTTTCCTAACCTTTGTTTCACCCTATGGAACCAAGATCAGCCAATCCTTGGTGGCTATTGGGCTAGGGTAATACTTTCCATCTGTAAAATGGGTACATAATGCCAGGACTCAAAATTGTTCAATTCCTCCCTGAGCAGCAGAGCATTTTATGATTGTGGTCCAGAGTGAAATATCTGCCCAACTAGATGACAAACTCATTAAAGGCAGAATCTATTTCTTCATTCATTTTGCAAATATTAAAGATCTTCCAAAAGTCGGGCACTGGATTAGCACAAAAAGATAAGTTCCTTATCAAGTGGAGGAGACAGACACCTCTGTTCATCCTCATGGTATCCAGCAGAGTCCTATAAATCAAGGGTGGGCAGTAAAAATCGATGAATTATTTCATGACCACTTGCGTGCAGCTGTATAGCAGCTGAGAGATGGTTACCAGGGATAAGACGAGAATAGAAAATTGGTGCCTAAAAAGAATGCTAATTTGGTCCAGGTCAAAGGAACAGTAAAGGGAGCTATAAAAGAGAATGCCATCTGAGAGACCCAGTCAGTTAGAAACCCAGTCGAGTTCAGGGACCAGCTAAAAAATAAGCCGACCAGCTATGGACTTGCTGGGAGAGCGGGGGGAGCCTAGAGACAGCACAGCGGTTCCTCAGGCCCAGAGTGAACTAAATGTGAGCAGGCAGGCTAGGGAGGAGAGAGCCGGGGACTAGAAACCCCTGGCCATCCTGATGAAGCAAGTTCAGGAGTCAAAAAAGATCCTGTCTGCACTCCTTCCTCCTTCAGCTCACCCTGAAGGCCCCCCCCCCCCCCGGCACCCTGCTGCCTGCTTGCTCTCTCTGCAGAGCCCCCCCCGCCTGGAGTCAGCTCCTCAGCTTGCCCGTGTCAGCCTCTGACCAATTTCTAGGCTCATTTCTTGCCTCTAATGCAGAGCTTGGAAATCATATGATTCTACTTTGTTTACATTTTTTTCTCTCTCACGGTCTCCTGGGCAGGGACTATCTGGTAGTCATCCCTTTAGCCCCTGTCCCTAGCTCAGTGCTTGGTATCTAAGCTCTTATTAAGTGACAGGCGAGGCATGGTGGTCAAATGGCTAAGTGGGTAAGTAAGGGGACCCCGGTTTCATGCCTGGTTCCTGCACTTGGTGGAATTTGGGACAAGTTATCTGACTCAGCATTCCATATCCCTACAGGGCGATCCCAGCTGCAGGTACCTCTGGCTGTCATAAGAGTTCTATGAAATAACACGTGTAAAACAGAGAGACCAGTACCTGGCACAAAGGGCTTAATTTAAAGCTAGGTATTATCACTGCCTGAACTTGGGAAATTCGAGGTTAAGCTCTGACAACGCTGAAAATCCCAGCCCAACTTGAAGAGTCGGATTCTATAAAATCCATCATCGTCACAGCTAACCATGCACATGTGTACGTGGAGCACTTTGTGGTTAACAAGGCACGCTTTATCCCTTCCCCGCGCCCCTCGCCCAGCACCAGCAAGTGGGCAGGAGACTTTTAATAAATGCCTGCACAACAGGATGCAGGAAGCTGCCGGCCTTTTCTCGGCATGGGTGGACACCAGCTATTCATTTCCTAGGGCTGCTGTTACAAATTACTGCAAACTGGGTGGCTTAAAACAACAAAAATGATTCTCTCCCAGTTCTGGAGGCCAGAAGTCCAAAATCAAGCTGTCAACAGGGCCACCATCTCTCCGAAGGCTCCAGAGGGGAATCCTCTTTGCCTCTTCCACATTTTGGTGGCTCGAGGTGTTTCTTGGCTTGCGAAACTCCCATTCCTGCCTCCGTCTTCATGTGGCCACCTCCTCTGTGTGTGTCTGCCCTTCTGGCTCCTATAAAATGATAGTCACTTGATTTAGGGCCCACTCTGGTCATCCAGGGTGATTTCATTCTCAAGATCTTTAAATTAATCACAGCTATGAAGACCCTTTTTCCAGATGAGTTACATTCACAGGTTCCAGACTGTAAAGGGGAAGTCTTCCAGGCTGTAGAGGGAAAGCTAGACTGTAGAGGGGAAGGAAACTTGTGTGAACCCAAACTTGTATCCCTGAGAGTCAAAGTTAGGGCTTTGGGAATAGGAGTTAGAGCCCTGACCAAGGTCAGCAGGCAGTAGAGCACAGCAAGGGTTCTCACTGGGAGGAAGAGGGTGTCTGGGTTCACCTTGAGGGTTCTGGTTTCATTGGGTCTGGGCTGGTCCCTGCACAGCCTGTACTTGAGGCTGGAGGACTTTGGACCCAGCCTCCTGGCACAGGGTTCTGATTTGAGAAGCTCTGTGAGTGTAAACTAAGAGAGTATAGCTTTGGAGCCAAGCAAGGGGACACAGAAATGTTGGCGAGGGTCCCAGTGGCAAGGGGATTAAGGCACAGTGTAGGGCCATCATCAGATAAGTGCAAGAAGCGAGAACAACCCAGGCCTGGTCAGATTCTCTTGTCTCTCTCCTGAGCATTTGGAAGCAGACTAGTGTGAGGAGATTCTGAGACCACTGGGCATCTGACTGAGAGCAGGAGTCAGGAAGGACCCATCAGGGAGATAAAAGACTCCTGCAAATAAGGACATGTGAGACTCAAGTTGGAAAAAACTTACCCTCTAAGCTAGTAATCTTAAGAGTTGGCATTTAACTGAGTACCTACTATTTCCTAGGCACTGTTCTAAACATATATGAATTCATTCTTACAGTTTTAATAATCTTGCCATGTAAGTGATATTTTTCCCATATTACAGCTGAGAAAAGTAAGGCAAGAGAGACTAAGTAACACCCCAGGTCACCCAGCTATGTCAGTATTAGAGCTAAAATTTGAACCCAGGCAATCTGGCTTCAGCAGCCAGGCTTTTCTTCATCAAACATTGGCCGGCAGTCACGCCAGTTATGTTGGAGGGAGGGAGAGAATCCCATTTAATCCTGAGAGCTTCCCTGTAAAATAGGCAATGCAGGGATTATTGTCCATTTTGCAGATTAGAAAACTGATGCTCAGAGAAAGTGAGTGGCTTGGCTAATTTCAACCAGCTAGACTGTAGTGGAGCAACTGTTTGGACCAAGACCCTCTGGGCCCAGTCCAGTGCCAATTCTGTCTCCGTGCTGCCTTTAGCAGACACGCTTTCGTATCCTGAGCGACTGCCTGAGCCTTTATTCTTGGGACATGGGGCATGCCCAGGAAAAAGAAGGGAAGTCTGGGTTTGAAGCATTGCTGTTTAGTGCTAAAACCCTTCCAGCCTCTTAGGAGCATCCAGGGTTTTTAACTCAATGGTACTAATATACTGAGCCCCTGCTCTATGCTAGCAATGCAGAGGGACGGGGAGCTCTATCTTTGGGATGCCCTGGTCAGTAGGCACCCCTTCCACAGAACCGTCAGCCTCTCAAAAGCCTGCGAACAATCAGTCCTGGCTAAGGCCTTACAGCCAGTTGAGAACGACACGTGGGTGCATGAGAAAGCCTAGAGGCACTGGATTCCAGCTCCTGCCCTGACCTACTAAGCTGTACAATTTTTCTGGGCATCATTTTACTTCTCTGAAAAATGAGAAGATTGGGCTGAGCCATTCCTGTGATGCCACCATATACTAATGTTCTAAGAGTCTGCAATTTCCTAAATTAGTATCCATGCCTTAATCTGTGATGGAAATTGATCAGTTAGGATAATAACACTTGTGTGGTTATGATGCAGGTTTTAACTTGTATATTCTCACAACCACTCTGTGAGATCAGTATGATTATCCTCGTTGTATAGGGGAGGGGACTGAGACTTGGAAGATTAAGTTCTGACCCTGTAACCCCGCAGCCAGCAAGATTTGAACTCAGGTCTGACTGATTCCATAGCCTGTGCCCTGGCTCTGCACAACCTCGTTCTGTTCATCTACCCCAATATGGCCCCATATAAGCTGGGTCCACACTCAGCAGCCCACCCCATGAGGGCATTGCCAGTCTTGTCAGGCTCAGCCTGCCTTCTTGCTGTGCTAGGAAAATAAGACAAGTGTGTGGTCACTTGTCAGGAGTGTGGCACCTTGGGTTGCTGAGAGAGAACTCACTATGTTACTGAGGTGAGAGCTTATATGCCTGACTTCTGCCAGGCTAGAGTCCTGTGCCAGACCCAGCCTAATGGCTTCCTGGCTGCCAGGTCCTTGGCAGCTGCCAATTCCAGGGGGTTACCAACCGCTGGGTTTTGAGGTTTGCTCAGCTTTCAAGTCTGGCCACATTGAAACCCTTGCTAGGCCCTTGGCCAGCCCCAGGAAATGCCTCTGGCAGTTGCAGCTGCATCCAGATAAAAACAACTTCTTGATGACATAGGAGGGCCAACTCCATGTGGCTGGGCTCCAGGGGTGGAAGGAGATCCAGACCTTTCAGAAACCCTGCAGCCCAAGGTCAAGCTCACCAGTGAGGGATGCTGGCAGCGGCTCACACTAGGACGGCCAGTCAGGAACACTCAGACCCAGCTGGAATCTTACAGGCGTATAGCACTGGAGCCACACAATGCCTCCTGACCCCTTTCTCCAGAGTTTCACACCTGGGCCAGGCATGGAATCCAACCAGTTTACCTGCCCCTCATCACCAGTCCTATAATCTGCTGAGTGTGTTCATTTGGAGAAGGAAGCCACAGAGTAAAGCAGTTAGCATCCTGTGTCCCCACCACTTGATTGCCTACAAGGCACTATTTACCTGTCTTGCCGCTTACTAGCTAGATGGCCTTCAGGAACTCATTTGACCTCTAAGGGCTTTTCTTTCCTTATCTATAAAATGAGGATAATAGTTGTACCTCTGAGTGAGAGAATGTATATTCATTGTAGTTAATACAATGCCTTTCATATAAGTGTACAGCATGTGGTGTTAGCTATGAGTAACCTATAGATAACAATTAAATCATTTAATATCTAAACATAAACATTCTATATATGAGTACTTACCAAGGCTACTGTGTGCCAGACTCAGTGCTAGGTGGTGGGAATGCAGCTATGAATGTCACTTCTGTAGCATTTGCCAATTTCCATGGTGTAAATGCCTCCACATGGCTAATTCCAAGCTACAGTGTCATGTCACTGAACGTGGAGTTGGGAAGAGATGCACACAACAGCTCTCATAAGCCAGTGTAAGCCAGTGTCAACACACTACTGTTTGTGGTGCACATCCAAGCTGGAGTTCTTAGGAACTAGAATGGACAAGAAGAAATCAGGGATTGAGGCTGCTTCTTCCACCTCTGGGGAGCTGCTTGGCCCCCTCACTTTTACTTTTCTCTACATTGTTTCCTAGAGAGATCTCTTCTGCTTGCTTATGCCACACTTGACCCAATCTGGAGGCTTTAGATCTTAAGGCCACCAAAGTTTTCACAGCTTTCTTGGATTTCAGAAAGCTGATCACCCGTCTTTTCTTTCAGAGTCAGGCTACATGAGTCACTCCTTAGTCTCTTATCTTGCTCTCCATTCTTCATGACACTTAACATCTACTTATTTATTATCTGTCTTCCCTTTGAATGCCAAGTGCATGAAGGCAGGTGCCTAGAACAGTGCCTGTTACTTGATAAGTATTTATTGAATTGATGGATCAATGAATGAAAGAATTCACAGGCCACTGATGAGATAACAGGTTGCCCAGCCTCAGGTCAGCTCACCATCCCTGGTCCATTCAACTATGGTAAGAAAAGACCACGTGGCTCACGGGGCAGGTTGTCCCGCATGCATCTAGCTCAGTCATCACTTAGATTAGACTAACACTCTCCATATGTATGTAATAACATGCATCCCTGTGATCTTGTATCCCAGGAATATAGGTTTACCTATGAGATAGCCCACAAAGATTCAGATTGGACATCTCATCTTAAAGTGTAGCCATTTTCTGGCTTGAAAAATTCTAGCTTTGAGTGTGATAAATCTAGTATACTGTTGATGAAATTTACATTTTCTGCAGAAGACATCTGTTGCTTTATCTGTCTGACACCCCTTCTTTTTATTCTAGGAACAGAATTCCCTTTATTTCTGGGAACTACTCCTATCTCAGTTCCATCTATTTATTTTGGGTGAGTGTCACTATGTCTTTGCAAATCCCCTTTCAAGTCACAGCTGATTGGACCAAGGGTAAGCAGACCACTCAGGCCAAGTTCCCTATTTTTATTATTGACACTCATGAGAGAGTGTGGTTCAGTAAGCCTCTTGTGGTAGAAAGGAGCCGCAAGCTAAGAAATTTGGAAATTCTTTGTAGCCAGAATGTCCACCAAGCAAAGGAAGCTGATCTGTAAGGAAAGGTAGTGACTCAATACGCAGAAAAATGGAGAGAGAACATAAAGGGCAAGAGTCCCGCCAGCACTTGGTTGAGATCCGCATGAATCTCTGTTCTTACTGTCATTTGTTTATTTCTTCCTTCCCCGCCCCATCATAATTCCTTTTTTGTGCTAAAGGAGTTCTAAGCTTGATATTTTCCAGTTCTGCTGGGTTTGCCACCCCCACCCCCTGCCCTTTCCCATGCGTACAGTTATCCCTCCTGAGGGCAGCCAGAAAGGGCCCTTTCTTTCAGTCAGCTTTCTAGAAACTGACACCCTGAAATTATAGAGCTAGAAACAACTTCCTAGCCAGTATCTGAGGTGGAGATTGGGGGGAGAGGGGAGAGGTACTCTGGGGAACAGAATATGGAAGAAAAATGAAAACTCACAGAATACCTATTTTATGCCATATATGTTAGTTTATTATGTTATGTAATCCTCACCATAACCACAATAATCATAAGAGAAACTATTTCCATTTTATAGAAGATAAAGCTGAGGTTTGGACAGATTAAGTAACTTGCTTAAGGCCAATCCATGGTTGAGGTGGAGCCAGGATTTCAACAAAATTCACTCCACCCTACCCATCCTGAAAACTGACCCAACAGAGTGGGAGACCAAAGAGTCTCTGCAGCCAGAAGGTCGCCTCCCTGCCCTGGTCAAGGCCAGCATTTCCCCCTGCTGTCTGGTCCTGACAAACGAGGGGAGGCAGTGCCCCAATTCTTTGTTCCTACCTTCTGTTCCATGTGGTTTCCTATGTCCCTACTCTTTTTTTTAAAAAAAAAAAATCTATATACTTTTATTGGGAAAACAGTAAATATTAAGACAAAATATTCCACATATATATATACAAAGATTGTCGTTCGCTCTTACTTTAAGCCTGGAAAATACTACATCTGTTTAACATCATGGCTGCTCTGGAATTCTCGTTGAAAACTATTTTTTGGCAGAGTATTCCAAGAATATCCTCTGTTTCCTTTTACTAGGTAATTTTTTTCCAGTTTTATTGAGAAATAATTGACATCACTGTATAAGTTTAAGGCATACAGCACTATGGTTTGATTTACGTGTGTTGTAAAATCATTACCACAATAGGTTCACTAACATCCATCATCTCATATAGATACAATAAGAAGAAAAGAAAAAATGTTTTTTTCCTCCCTGTGATGAGAACTCTTAGGATTTACTCTCTTAACAACTTTCCTAAATATCATACGGCAGCATAAACCATAGTCACCATGTTGTACATTGCATCCTTAGTACTTATTTATCTTACAACTTTAAGTTGATTGACCCCCTTCCTCTGACTCCTCCTTCCTCCTTCCCTCCACTTCTGGCAAACACACATCTGATCTTCTTCTATGAGTTTGTTTTTTGTTTTATTCCACTTATAAGTGAGATCATATAGTATTTGTCTTTCTCTGTCTGACATATTTTACTTAGCACAATGCCTTCAAGGTCCATCCACATTGGCACACATGATAGGGTTCCCTCAGTTTTTATGGCTGAATAATATTCCCCTGAAGAATATTTCTGTGTGTGTATGTGTGTGAATATCCAATTGTCCCAGCACCATTTATTGAAGAGACTGTCTTTTCTCGTTTGAGTATTATTGGTTCCCTTATCAAATATTAGTTGACTCTATATGCTTAGGTTTATTCCTGATTCTGTTTCTTTGGTCTGTTATGTGCTTTTATGCCAGTACCATGACGATTTGATGACTATAACTTTATAGCCCATATAGCTTGAATCAGGAAGTGCGAGGTCTTCTGCTTTGTTCTTTCTCAGATTTCTTTGGCTACTCGGGGTCTTTTGTGGTTCCATAAAATTTTAAGAGTATTTTTTCTACTTCTGTAAAAAATGCCATTGGAATCTTGTCTATTTCCCCAGTCTTGATGTTTTCTCATGGTTGCGGACCCAGATATGCTGCCACAAAATTACCAATAGATAGGTGGGCCAAGAGACGAGCAACCTCTGCTCATCCTTCCAGGCCTGCTTCACTTTTAAGCACTTAAGTGTTCAGCTTATTTAATGAACGATTATTAGGAGAAGGGATTATGTAACCTGCTTTAGTAGATCTCAGTCTCCCCAGCCCTCCAAAATGAGTTTACTCTCATGTATATCGGAAATCACTCTTGCTGCCATGGGAGCCAATATGAAAAGAGCATGCCTGCTGGAGTCAGGCAGACATGAGGGCAAGTCCTGAATTTCCCTCTCTGTGTGATCTTGGGAAAGTTACTTCATCTTTCTGTGCTTTAATTGCCTCATTTAAAAGCAGGAATAATAATACCCACCTGTGAAGGTTCTAGTGTAGATTGCAGGGCATAATATGTGAAAACACCTGGCTCTTAGCAGCCACTTCAAATGTAGTCATGGAGGCTGTTATTTTCATTCTGGGCCTTTGTGGTAGTAAAGAACACTACTGTGGAGGAATCAGAGGCTTGCGTTTCTCCAAAACAGAAAAAAAAAATCACACCAAGAATGCCAGTAAACCTCTCTGATAACATGTTCTTCTCTGGCTGTTATCACAGTCTGGAAAGGGCAAGAGAGACAAGTTAAAACATGAAACCTTCTCTGATGACTTTTTTTCTCAATGGAAAAACCAAGTTGGCTTTTGAGCCCCAGTGAAGAGACCCCAAACAAGTCTTAGCTCTAGCGCTTCTTATATGGGATAGATGTCTTCTAAGAATATTCTAAAGCAGTAACTTTCACACTTACCCATTTTTAGCAGCAGACTCTGTTAATCAAATAAAACTTATAAAGAGCTGCAATATCTAAACATTAGTTCATTTATTGAGTACCTATTTTGTGCCAGGCCCTTGTAGGCACTGACAGACAGAGGAAAGTGGAACTCCTCAGGTCAAGGTGAAGAATCCCTGACACCTGCCTTCATCCCCATCAGTTCTTGATCCCTGAGATATCTCTACACCTTCCAGAGGCTCCATGGCTCACACTTTAAAAACCATGGTTCCTCATCACCTTAGGAAGGTAGCTGCTCGAGACACTAAGAGTTGGAGGGAGGGAACTCATGCAGTTTCCATGACTATGGCGGGGAACTCTTAGCCTTGTTCTCACTAGAAGATGGCGTCTGGAGTTGGTCAATGATTTTCTAGAATGTCCTGAATGAAGCTGTTGAGTTAAAGTCTTGCCCCCTACTATCTGTGGTGGTATGTGCCTCGTCTGTATGATTTATGGTTTGTGTGCTGGCTGCCTCCTAGAACTGGAGTCCTATACTGACCTTTAGACCCTTTGCTGAAGCTCTGCTCTTTCCCATCCCCTTTTAGATACTAAGCTCTCTAGCCATGGGCCATGGGCCTGCTCCAACCAAAATACTTTTAACCATGAAAAGGAGAACACTTTGATTCCTTGATAAAACAGGGCCTCCAAAATTGGTAATAGAAAAGACTCTCCCTAGAGGTAGAGGAGACTACCACTATAGGCTGATCTCCTTCACGTTGAGATTTTTCTACAAGATACTATCACCATTACCACTTTGATCACACAGGGTATTGTTGCCTCTTTGGTGTTACAGCTCAAACGTGAGCCCAGGCAAGAATTGTCCCGTAAGTCTCACTAGCAAAGGCTAGCACATCCAAGCATACTTTTGCCTAAGACTACTAACTACAAGAGAGAAATCAAAACAGACAATGGCATGTAGCCTTGTAACTTGGCTTGCAACATGTGACTCACTCATCAGGGCTAAGAATCCCTACGGCACACCTCTGCCTGGCTCCCAGTCTCATCCTGGGAGCAGAAACCACCTCTCCCTCACCCCTTCTAAACTCTGACATCCAGATCCTGGAGAATCAGAAGCAAAGAGAATCAATTATTCTCTCTCTCGTCTCCTGTCTAAAGCCCCACCTTCTAAGCTCTGATTTCCTATCTCATGCTCTGTCTCAACCCAAAAGTTATGCAGGATATGCTTCATCATACACCCACAGGGGGTGCTCTTACCCTAGGTCCTCAACGGAGGAGCCATGTCTAAATGAAATGCAGAAATACCAGCATTGTACAAAAGCTGCAGTATACATACACATTATTGAGTTTGGGTTGGGGCGGGGGGTTGAGATGGCCCTGCTCTACTAGTCTGCAATCCAGTGTAACAGATACTATTATTAATCTCCTTTTGTATTGGAGAAAACCAAGGCTTAGACAGGTAAGAAACTTCCATGAAGTCCCTTGCTAGTAAGTGACAAAATGGAAAGTTAAGTCCATGTCACTCTAACCCTAGAACCAAGGCTCCAAATGTTAATATTACCCAGAAGCTCCTGGCACTGGAGTCCCAGCTCTGCCTTGGTTGTGTCAGTAGACCCCCCAGTTGAGTTTCCAGAGGCCATTCCAGCCCATTCCAAGTGTGTAAGAGTAACCCCCTTACTAGTGACTGGCTCAGAGATGAGCAGAACTAAACCATTTTGAGCCAATGAGACAGGAGAAGAAATTAATGGACATTTTTGGGGAAAACACTCTTTTGGTCTTAAGAGAAAAATCACAGGAAACCACCTCTTTTTCCTACAAGGATGTATGTGAGTACGGGGGTGAGAACAGGACGTATGCACTCTTGATTGTTAATGACAACCACCCTATGAGGAGGGAGGAAACCAGCCTTGGGTCAAAGCCGGCACTATGGACCTCAGAGCATGCACTGGGTCCTTACTAAGGCCACTAAACTTCTGACCACCCAATGCAAAAGCCTCCTGCCTCAAGGCTCCTCCTTTGTCAGGTAATGCTGTTTAAGTCATTTTGAGTTGTATTTTCTGCTTCCCAAAGATAAAAGCAGCCTCAGTGGTACAGCTACTGATACCAGCACTGTTGTACATTGTCATTTGTCCCCCAGACCACGTCTAGCAGAAGGGTAGCTATGCTTTCTGGTTGGTAACCTCAGCATCAACATAACATATAAATTAAAATCTCTAGTTCTGGAGCCTGAGTTTGAATCCCATCTCTTCCACTTATCAAGCTGGGCAAATTTGCTTGGATAATTAACTTAGTTTTGTTTTTCTCATCTGTAAAATAAATATAGTAGTACTGTGACCCTCAAGGAATTGTTGTGAGGCTGAAATGAGATAAAATACATGAAGCACTAAATGCAGGGCCTGACACAGGAAATACTGGAAATTGCAGTGCTATATGGAAGTTGGCCCCATTTGTTTCCACCTTTTCGCCATCTCCCAGTATGCTTTGCAGCATAAGCCAAGTAGATAACAGCTAGGATGACTTTATAATTTGTCATCCATCCGAGTCAGGATTTTTTGTCTTGAATAAATGCTAAACCAGAATACAGAGACTATCTGTCCTGGGGAAACCTTGATGGGTGGTCACTTCAGTAATATTAAGAATGGATCCTGGACAGCAGCATTTGCCTGGGAGGGCCATTAACCTGATATGATTATTGAGTTCAGTAGTAACTTCCTGAAAGATCCAGAAGTATAAGACTGTGGCCCATTATGAAGGAGACCATTCTTAGAAGAGCCTGACTGCGACATAAAGCTAATGTCTAGCATATTTCCTTTCTGCACTTATTACAGTGAAAACTTTTTACAAGCTCTTTACAGGCAGCACTCAGCTTTCCTCTAATCCTGTATCTGTCATGCATTTCAAAGAGCTGGTGGAAAGACAGCGTTTGAAGAACCATCTTAATGCAATTATATGAGACAGATTATTCCCAAGTTGAAAATATGACTCTCTTTTTCTTTATTCTGTGCCAAAGGAAATTTCAGGAAATTAGTTCAAGCTGGAATCTTCCCTGCTGCCACCTCAGCATTGGGGTGACAGGGTCCTGGAACCCAAGAGCACATGCCCTGTGATCAGCAGGACCAGTCTAATTTCTTGGACATAAGAAATCCTTTAGTCTTCAATGAGGCCCTTCATTTTCAAACTTGCAAGCTTTAGGGCAAAAGCTGCCTGGCTCCAGGTGTAGTTTGGGAGCAAATAGTGTTTCTTATGAACCTGTGAGGTTTTATGTCTTAGGGGTTGCTCTTTCTCAACAGATACCCTCAGCCTGACAAATGATTTCAAAACTTGACCCTCAGGACTTCACCTTGATATTACTAGTTCAGAAGAGTTTGATTCAGTCCCCTACTATACTAGATATGTGGTTGCCTCCACAGTATCCATTCCACACATATACCCATGCTGTTGCAGCCATGCTGATTGGATGGACTTGACCCCATCTAGCTTCAGAGGTCCAAGCCATCAAGGTCATCTCATGGCCCTCACTACTGTGGTTCAGGAGTGGACTGAACTTGGCCTTTCTTTGAATATTTGTAAGAGTATCTCTCTCTCCCTGACTGTAGACATGGAAATATGTTGCTCCAGTAGATCCTGGCAGCCACCGTCAGACCTTTAGGACAGTCAACGTGAGGATGAAGCTGCCTCACAGAGGAGATGAGAATTGAGGAGTGATACAGAGGAGTGAAATCTAATCTCTGAACAAACCATACCTACAGTCCTCTGACCATATGTCTTGGGACTTCGTGTACCCATAAGTACACTTAATGTTAATTGGTTTGAATTATATTTCCTCTTACTGGCAACTGAAGGCCTCCTAGGTTGAGTGTTTCTTTGTGGGCATTTATGTAGGTGGAAGGACCCTTCTGGCTCCCAATTCTTGCCGTTAAGGAAAGTCACAGCAGTTGTCCTAATGGCTCCTCCTTTGCACCAACATAATTGTCATAGAGTGTTAGAGAAAATATCTCAAATTATATGAAACTGCTAATATTTGGTCATGTTTGACCTATAAAATGGCAATTTCATGTGACTCAACCAATTAGCAAGAAGCAGCTACTTCCTTAAAGCTACAGCCAAGGATCTTTGTTATACTTCCAAAATGTGCTTCCTACCATTTTTCTCCATCACCATTACCATCCTCCTAACCAATGCAACCTCTCACCTGAAGGGCTACTATAAACTCCTAAATTGTCCCCTGTCCTTACTCCTGTCCCATTCAAATCCACTCTCCATACTGCAGCCAGAGTGACCTCTTCAAAATGGAAATTTGATCAGGTCCTCCCCTGCTTGAAATCCTTTAATGGCTTCCCACTTCTCTTAGAAGATTGTTTCAATATTCATAAAAAGCTCCCAAGGCGTTCTACAACCTGAAATCCTGCCTCATCCTGAGAGTTTCTTAGCTGTCTTTTACTTCCTTGGCCATGCTACGTTCACTCTTACCTACACATCTCTACTCATCTACTCATGCTGTTTCATTAGCCTAGAACTTTCTCCCCCATCACCTGTTAAAAGAGGTTACCTGTGGTCAATTTGGCACGGTCATGTCTCGCTAAGATTAGGAACTTCATTTCATAGAATTCTCTTTCTCACTAGCAATGAGAAGGATTCCTGTAAGATTTGGAAAGTGGAAATGAAGCAGAATCCTTTATTTACCCAAAGTCATGCAGCCAAACCTGGTGGCAGTTTGACATTGGTCAGACAGAGAGCCTGGTAAGGTACAGTGGCTACATAGGCTTCACCATAGCTCTTACCTCATGGTCTAACTTTGGCAGCCAGATGGACACAACTCAGGCTCCCCTGCAAACTACAGCCTTTCCACTCACATCAGTGCTTCAGGCTGAAGTAGTTAAACCTACTTCTCCAACCCTTTGACGCCTCTTTCAGACCTTCATTCCCCCAGCTTCTCCCACATTCAAGGAAGCTCTAATTTCTACATTAAACCTCCTGTAATGCTTAAAGAGCTCTCTTTTCCTGGCCAAAGCCAAACTTTTACACCTGTTAAAGTTCTCTACATCCTATTTTTGTCAACTTAAGTGTCATTTCCTCTTGAAGGGCATTCATGACTCTTGGACTACATTCAGTTCCCCAGAGCTCCTGATATATCCCTTTATGACACTGTGCATCAGTCAGTTCAGGCTGCCATAACAAAATACTATAGACTGGGTGGCTTAAACAAGAGCCACTTATTTTTCACAGTTCTGGAGGCTGGAAAGGCCAACTAAAAAAATCAAGGTGCAGGCTCATTCAGTTCCTGGTAAAAGCCCTCTTCCTAGCTTGCAGACGGCCACCTTCTGACTGTGTCTTCACATGAGGGTGGGGAGGAGAGAGAGAGTGAGAAATGACACTGATCTCTCTTCTTATTATTAGGGTTTCATTGTTACTATTATTGGGGATTAGGGCTTGAATTTTGAGGGAACACAAACATTCAGTCCATAATATCCTCCTCACACTCAAATTACTATAATTACTATTGAGTGTCTGCTAACCTACCCTGTTAGACTCTAAGCAATTGAGAAGAACGGGGAATCATTTGGACATGTGAAAACAATTTTTATTAGTGAAACTAATGCTCAAAAGAGTACCAAAAACATGGTAGCTTCTCAATAAATACTTGTAAATGAGTAACTGGCTGGATGAGTGGAAGAAAGAGAGATTATATCAGAACTTTCTATTATAAATTATCTTAGGCTTATACAGAAATTTTGCGTATTGTTAGTTATTTAACTATAATAGCTTACAATTATACAAATACCCAGCAAGTACTCTTTATGTTTTTTAACTTTTGAGTGAAGAAAAATGACTTTTTCCAGTAGGAAATAGCAATTTTTAATGTTCCTTAAGGGGGAGTTTCATCAGGCAGGCAGACTCGACAGTGAACTTTATTGTTGGGAAGTTTCCCCTCCTCCTCATTTTCGTCACCCAGAAATCCAAAGCACTTGCTTTGGGGAAGAAGAATGGGGAATAACTTGGGCACATGAGAAATATTTCTCACCAGTCCACAGACCACTCAACACTCTATGTCTGTACCCTTGGGAATGTAGACATGAACTCAGCTTTTTTACCTACATATGACTGTTAAAAACCACTCAGTGACTGAAACATGACCATCCATCAGGCCTCTATCAAGGTGAAGTGGTAGCAAAAACAGTAGGTGAATATTTTGCTTTGCATCAAAAGCAATCCATTTGAGAACCATCCCAAGCCTTTGGGTATTTCATAGGACACTGATTTTTTTTTTTTTTTTTTTTTTAATTCATCTGGGGAAACAAAATTCAATAGATTTGATTCAAGCTCCCAAGGGAATGCCAGGTCTACTAGGAAGACAGACAGGTAAACAGACAGCTACAGTACAGCTTAGAACCATAAATTGAATTAGTTATATAACGAGTCTAAACATCTTAAACAAAAAGCCAACAGAATAGTGGCTTAAGGAACAAAGAAGTGTATTTCTCTCTCATGCAATAATCCCAGGAGAGAAGGCATTTTTCTGCCCCACCTGTCACTCAGGGACCCAGGTTCTTTCCATTTTATTCTTCTTCTGGCCCCTTTGTTATTGTCCTCATCGAAGTGGTTGAAGCTGGGTGGCAACCTGTCTATGTTCTCATTACCAGGAAGGACAAAAGATTATGAAGAATCACCAGTGAAACATTTTAAAGCCCAGGAATGGAACTGGGCATATAATTGACAACACTTTAACATGAACTTAGTCACATGAACACACCTAACTAAAGGGAGGGCTGGGTAATGCAGTTTCTGGTTGTCTGAATGTTAAGTACCACTGTCCAGGTACCACTCTATTGCTATAGTAGAAGGAAAAAAGAGATGTTGCGGGCAATTAACCTTCTCTACTAGATAGATGAGGATATAATTGGAATACGGATGAACAGTTCCTTCCTCAGCATGAGGGTACCAGGGAAGTCACTGCAGAAGAAATGTCTCAAGCTGTGTCTTGAAGGATAAGTAGGACTCGGTCATTCACATGAGGTGGCAGAGTGCTCCTGGCTGCAGGATCAGCATGTGCAAAGGAGGACAACTAGTCTAGTGGGAACTATGGTTTAAGGGAGTAGATGAAATCACAGTCATATTTTTTATTTTTCCATGTCTTTTTGAGCTAATATGAAGTCCAGCCAAATATTGTCCAATATACAGTCAAAACTCAAAACTAATTCATTGTACTTCTCCCCTGCCCTAGACTTGGTAGCTTGCAGTAGGAGATGGGGGCATGCATGCTATGACTTTCTTTCCTCATTTTACTTCCTCCCCTTCTAGTTGGTTGTTGCTTTGGGCTCCTCAAGGATCAGAATGAAGGGAGAAAAGAAAAGGAAGGGATAAGAATGACCTTACTTTAATGATGTTGTGCTCTGGCTTTGGGCTCTCCTTATGTGGCAGAGGCACAATTTCTGGCTCTTTCTCCTATGGACACTTTGATGGGTCCCTTGAAGATTCAATGCTGGAGACCTCCTGGGACAGGAATTGCCTCCTCCAACTGGCTACAGGGTAGTCTACCACTCTGTTGAGTCACATCACCACTCCAGGCAGTGCTCTTGAGATGGGTCCCTTCTAAGATGACCCCTCTGGCCCTTCCCTTAGGCCTTTATCTAGTCCACAGAAACACCCCCCTTGGCTCACTGTAGGTGGGAGTGCAGCAACCGGTTCAGCCATTCTGTATTTTGCCCTGCCACACTCAGCAACATTTCAACTTCTCCCTTGAGATTTACTGGGTCCTTTAAAATTTCAGGAACACTTGTCACTCTCTCTGAATGATTCTCTCAAAGCCCTCTCTTCACATGACTCAAGGTCCAAGGAAAATACCATGGGAGTAGATAGGAAAGATAAAAATTAGCACACCTACAGCTGTCTCCAAAGCAGTCCCTCCTGTGGTCCTGGATCATGAGCGAGTGCCTGGGAAACCTCTTGGTAAGTCAGGCACAGCTCTAGCACCTCTTTAGAATGTTCTAGCACCTCTTTAGGGTTAGCCTTTTGGTCCTCTAACAAAACTCTGAGAAAGCAGACCGAGCCTGTTATCATAGACAATGAAGTGTCGTGTTTTTAAAATAAGTGGTATTTAAAATTTCTCAATATTGCATTTATGGTAGATTTTCTAATTCACTGGTTCGTCAAAATAGTGGATGACTGTTTAAAAGGAAGGTTACAATTAAACAAATACTTTAAAAATGACAATAGGGCCCAGTCAAGCATGCCTCAGCGGTTGAGCTTCGACCTAGGATCCAGGCGATCAGGGTTCGATTCCCGGTCAGGGCACATGCCCGGGTTGCGGGCTGCAGCCATTCAATGGTTCTCTCATCATTGATGTTTCTCTCTCTCTCTCTCCCTCTCCCTTTCTCTCTCTGAAATCAATAAAGATATATATATTTTTAAAAACGACAATAGGAATGAGAATGGCTCACATTCTAACCCACCATGATAGAGGACACCTACCATTCCCCTGCCAGGATTCGGTTACTCTCCTCTCCAGCGCTTGGTGAACCAGCCCCCTTCCTGGTTTTCCCACTTCCCTTCCAATCGCAGGGATGGTCATTCATCTGACATATTTGCTGAGTGCCTATGCTGTGCTGGGCACCGTCCTAGGTGCTGAGGATACACTCCTGTACAAACCAGATAAAGTCCCTGCACTCAAGGAACTTGCATTTCAGTTGGAGAGAAAGACAATGAACAAAATAAGTGAAATGCATGGGATATTAGTATGTGACAGTGCTCTAGTAAAGCACATCCCAGGTGTTTCAATGGGGGAGAGGTTTGTAAGGTAAAAGGCAGTCCGGGGAGCTGGCATTCTAGTGCAGGGGAACAGGTATATAAACACAATTATAATACAATGCTGCTTAAGTGAGTCAGATAGCAGGGTGTGGGCTGAATGCTAAATGACTAACCCTGCTCCAGGGCATCAGAGAAGATTTCACTGGCTTTCTGTTTGGAGAACACAGGATTGTATTATAGAAAACTAACTACCTTCCTGGCAGCTTTACCCAGAGCCGCAGGCATTCCTCCCAACTACCCCAGTATTGCTTCAGCTTGTGCATTCATTTCCTTCTCCTGTTCAGCACTGAGGCCAGAGTAGTGCTAGGTGGAGAGCTCCTTCTCCCAAAGCATTCTGATAAAAAGACCTTGGAGGAAATGGAAGGAAACATGTTAGAGATATCTGTGGCCAGTCATGAGACCCTTAGAAGAGACAGTCAATGGACTGTGTGCTCTCAGTATTCCATCTGACCCCCAGCCAAAGGCTCAGTGTCCATGAAGTTGGATCCTGGCTGGGCCTTGGACTATGGCCATATATATTCATCTACGTCTCTTTTTAGATGGGGAACTCCAGGCAAGCACTCACTATGTCTCACATACATCTTTGTATGAGTTCCCTAAGCCTGGTGTGTGCACCCCATTCTCAATCCCCACCCAACCAAGGCAATGGGTCAGTAAATGAAGCTGAACCTGCAATGAAATGAAGTCCTTCAAGGCCAAAGATCCTACTCTTGGAAGACACTGTTGCTTACTGGGATGATTCTGGAGTCAGATGAGGATTCTGATCCTGATCTCTTCTATGTGACACTGAGCAAATTACCCAGTCTCTCTGAATCTCTTCCCTGTACTTGTAGGTGAGAGTTTGAAGATTAAACAAGGTTATAAGATAATGCTTAGCACAGAGGCAGGCATTTGTTTAGTACAGAGCCACTGTCACTAATATCAAGAATGGAAACTACAGTAAAGGTGGCCTGAGCTCAGTAAAGGAAGAAAAAACATTACTTAATCATTACAGCTCATCAACAAACTAAATGCTTCCTTTGATAGGTAGTAACATTCATTTCGTAAGCTCTTAGTAGGTCCTCAGTAAGTGCTAGTTGTTATTTTGTGAACATTGCCTCTTGATACCTGCATAGTAACCAGCTCCAGGATTCAATGGATCATGACTTGCTTGAGGTCTCAGATAGTCTCCCTCCTACAAACAATCTATACTTTGTTTAAATTGAATTATTAAAGAGAAAGTTAATGCAATAGTATCAGTGCTTCTGGGCAAGTAATGAAGATCTACACTGAAAACTTTGAATTCTGGAAAGTGCAAGATGATGGTGGCTAGTCAATACCCCTCAAGTCTCCTGATAGCCAGACTGGGTTAGTGCAGTGTCTGTCAGCTCCCACCCCTCGCTTAGCTTGTTATCCCATGGGATCTTACCAAATGTGTTTGCAGAACAATCTCCCAATTAAAAGGCCCCAGGGGAAATGCTCCTCTACACAAAGTGATCAGTTTTATACACACACACACACACACACACACACACACACACACACACACACACACACACACACACCCCTTGAGAACACCTTGATAAATGAGTCATAGCATTGGAAGTCATAACCAAGACACCTCCAGGCACCATTCATATCACCCCACCAAGTCGAAGGAAAATACAGCCGCCTTAGAATCATCCTATCCTGCAAGCGCGCCTGAGCACCCTCGACCTCCTTTGCCTCACACACTTTTTCTCCTTGATGCCTCACCACACTTCAGGGTACTTTTGTCTTCTTGCTCTCTGCGTCCCTTCCTCCAGAAGAACAGAGAAAGATTTCTGATTAGACATTACAGTATATTATTGATTGACAGAAGACACTGTGCCTGAAAGTCATACACACTAAGGTGTTCCCTCAGCTAGGTGTTCACATAGCATGGAGGCTTAGTGTTTCTGTGGGCTCTGCATCCATTCTGCCTTTCTGGGTAGAATATCCCTATGTTCCTTTAAAGACCCACCTCTCTTCAACCTCAGGCCATGTGGATCAGATAGACCTAACTCTTTCCCCTGAATTTAGATACGGGCACATTACCCAGATATGATCAATAAGCGTACCATAGACCTATGGCCACAGTGGTACAAGACCCAAGCTGGCCAGTGAGAGCTAATGAGCATTAATTAGCTTTTGGACTTTTGCTGATAGAATGTCATCCTAAAGCTACTGGGGATGAAGAGAGAGGTTACCATGTGGCCAGAGCACACTTGAGAATAAAGCCAGCACCTCGAGGACAGCTCAGCCTGCGTGGGGTGGCCCAGCCACCAGGCGATCAACCCAGAATCTCTGTGTCAGTACCTCCCAGGAAAGCCTCATGAGGACAGGTCCAACTTCCTCCCAATGGCCTCACTGAGCCTATTTTTATCCATAAACTACCTCAGAGGCAGTGAGGGGCATACAGAGCTCTTAGCTCTCCAGGAAAACCCAAGAACCTTGGCCTTCAGAAAAAAGGGAGGTGGGGAGAAGGAAGTGATCTTCCCTTAGCTTAATGCTCTTCTTTCATGACTCAATATGACCTCCAGGTTAGGTATAAATTCTTCCCTGGGTTATCCAAGACCTTCAGCTCCGCCTTCTCTGCATTCATCGTATATTACAGCGCCCCTGGCATCCTACATTTGACTACACCTACCCACTGGCCATTCTTGTCTACAGCCTTTCCCTGATTCCATCTACCCAGAACACTTTCCCTGCCACAGAGGCACGAACCCCACCAAAGTCAACTGATTTCTGTAGCTTCGCACCTCTTCTTCAACACTGACTCAGCTGCCCCTCACCCCCACATTCACACACAAGACTTGCCTTGGATCAGCGACCCTCGTCTGCTATCCTCTGTACCCTATTAGGTCCCCTAGGGCACGTGTAGGGCCTGTCAGTGTTTCCGGCACATAACAAAAATGCTACCACGTGCCATGTGCCAGAACTTATTCCAAGAACTCTGAGCATGAGGTCATTTACTCCTTGCAGCAATTCTGAGCCAGGTATTATTAGCATTACCATTTTACAGATGAGAAAATCCGAAGCACAGAATAACTTGTGCAAAGCCACAGAATCAGGAGCAGAGCCAGGCTTTTTCTCGGGCAGCCCAATGAAGCTCATGCTCTTAACTTCTATACCCCAGGCCTGTCACAGAGCAGTAAACAGATTTAAGTTGAGTGGATTGATTTGGACAGATTGTCTAACTTTGTGTTTTCCAGTCTCTGTTCTATGACCCTAACACAAAACCCCAAGATTCTCAATGGTATCTTAGCAGTGGTTGAGGTCCTGGGAGTGACAAGACCAGCTCCTCTCTTCTCGTCTCTTCAACCAGGACAGCTCAGCCTTGATCTGCTTTATATATTCAGTTGTGTGTTAAAGTTTGTTGAAGAAGGACTTCTACTGCTAATGGAAAGAAAACAAAGAAAAAGAAAGATAATTACCCAGTTCAAATAATAATAGTTAACATTTAAGTATTAAGATTACCAAATGATTTATATGCATTAATTTTTAACCCACTTACCAACCCTATGACATAGAGACTATTATCATTCATACTCCCATTTCTTAGATGAGGAAACCAAGTCATAGAATGTAAAGTGACTTGTCCCTGGTTGCACAGTTGATAAGAGCAAAGCCAGAATTTAACTCAAATCTTCTGACTCCAGATTTTTAATCCTGTAGTAGGCTGAATAATGGCTCCTAATGATCAAAAAGCCCTAATTCCCGAAACCTATGAATATTTCTTTATATGGCACAAAGGATTTTGCAGATGTGATTAAGTTAAGGATCTTGAAATGTAAAGATTTTCCTGGATTGTCCAGGTGGGCTTTAAATGTAGTCAAGTGTCTTCATAAAAGAGAGGCAAAGGGAGATTGGGCTATAGAAGGGGAGAAGCTAGGTAACATGATCATGGAGACAGAGATGGGAGTGCTATAGCCACAAGCCAAGGAATGCTGGCAGCCACCAGAAGCTAGAAGAGGCAAGACATATTCTCCCCTGGAGCCTCCAGAGGGAGCGTGGCCCTGCAGCCACCTTGATTTCAGGCCAGTAAAACTGATTTTGGACTTCTGCTCTCCAGAAGAATGAGAACAAATGTGTGTTGTTGCAAGTTACCAAGTTTGTGGTAATTTTTATAGCAGCCATAGGAAACTATACAACCACCGCCGATGCTGCTTTTATGAGGGTGGGAGGGATTCTAAAGGGTCAGAGCTGGTGGACTTGAGGGTGCAGGGCTGGGGGCTTTGCTTCACACGTTCAATCACATCTTAGGAAGCCTCTTTCACCCGCTTCTGCTGACCTGCTGACTCTGTCAACAACATGTCCGTGCCTCCCTCTGGGCCTTTTCTAGGCAGAGTCTCTGAGGTTTGAACAACTTGGGGCAGCATTTGGCAGTTTCTGCTTTAGTTTTTCTGGAAAAATATTTTCTTTTTTTTTTTTTTTACATTTTTATGGGGCTAGGAAAGAATGTGGTTAGGGGGATACTTCCTTACATCATAAGTGTCCCTCAGCACCTTGAACTCCACACCACTGCTTTCCCCCCAGATTCGGTAGAAAGGCCGGGTTATTGCTTTGTCTGGCATTGTGCTGAAGGCATCTTTGCTGTTCAGCTCTGCCTTGCAACTGTCTCCCCTTTCCCGCTACGCAGACAGGAACATTTGAGCATCTGCACTTTGATCTTACTTAGCTGGCTGTGGGACTTTAAAACTGAGCTTTTTCCTTCACTCTGATTCAATTTTCTCTAGGTAAAATGTAGAGTGTAACACTCAGCCTGCCTACCCTTTGAGACTGGTGTGAAAATGACAGTGAGATGCCATTTGCAAAAGCACTTTTTAAACTGTGAAGCTACTCATCACTCCAGTTGTTTTATGGGTAGGGGATCTATCTCCCCAAAAGTTATAAAAACTCCTTATTACTACTTATGATAGGAATAAGAAGGCTGCCATTTATTAACTGCTTGCTGTGTCCCAGACGCATTTCACTCATCCATCCATCCATCCATCCATCCATCCATCCATCCATCCATCCATCCATCCATCCATCCATCCATCCATTCAAACATTTTTGAGCACCTAAGTTCCAGGCATTGTGTAAGTGTATAGTGGATTGAAGAACAGAATGAGAACCAGACCCTGTTCTCCTAGAGACTGTATTTTTGTATGGAAAGAAAAACAGTAAATAAGATAAACAAACATCTGTGTGATAACAAGTAGTGATCATTCTAGGAGGGGAGGAGTAGGGAGTGGTGGGAAGGCTGCTGAGAATGGGCGTGGTCTGTATTAGTAGGAAGGGTCGGGGCTCGTTAGACTTTTCAATACTTTTTTTTATCCCAAGTATAATGGGAGACGTTAGAGCGCCTCACGCGGGGTAAAATAATCTGATGCAAGCTTTAGAGAAGGTGAGCAGAGGGAGACCACTCCGCGGGCATTTGGGAGGAATGTATGCGACGCCCCGCGGCCCGCGGCATCCTCCCCACGGCCGCGGGGGGCGGCGCCGAGACGGGAATGGCCACCAGGCTGGGCTGGGAAAGCCGCGCGGAGCCTCACCGCCAGGCCTGCCCCGGGCTGAGGCCAGGCTCAGCGCTGCCGCGCTCACCAACCGCTGGAGGCCCATAAATGCCTTTGCAAACACCCTGCCGATCCCATGCCTACTCTTTTCTCATAACTAATACAGTACAAGGGTCTGGAAAGACCCATCGAGTTTATTTTTTGTTTTGTCTTTTCAGTTGCCCAAAGAACTCCCTAAAGTAGCCCCTCCCAGCTCCCTCTCGGGTTCCCGGGGTGCCCGCCGACCGGGCCCCCCACTTCCCGGGGCCGCTGCCCATTGCCCCAGCCAACCCCTACCAAGGCTTTGAAATGAAAATGAAATCGTAAAATCTGCGGGGCTTCCGTCCCCTTGTTGTCAATCCGCCTGGGGGTGCTCGCAGGTGGGAGAGAAATTCCCGGCCCGCCCCGCGAGCCCCTGGAGGTGCAGCGGGTGCCTTCCCCTCGCTGCACCGCAGACGTATCCCTCCCGGTGCCCCCCAGCCTGCGCCGGATGAGGGGGGGTCCAAGGCCCCCGCCCGCGAGCCAGATGAGGGTCCCAGCCGCGCCGCGCCCGGCCCCCAGCTCTCCACCCGCCCCGGCGGCGGCGTCCCGGGGCCCCGGCGGCCGGGATCGGTTCGTAGGGATCGAGGGTGCCACCGGCTGTCTAAGCCAGGAACTAGCAGACAGCGCCAGGGTCGCCGAGGCGGTTCAGCGGAGCAACAGCAAGAGGGGGCGCCCTGCCCCGAAGGACAATACACAAAGGGGGTCCCTGCCCCCGCCGTCCGTCTCTCCCTGGGCTCCCTTAGGAGTGACTCTCCTTCGGGCCCCTTCTGCCTCCCGCTTTTGAACCCCTCCCTCCACCTCTTGATTTCAGCAGGGGACCCCTCTACCTTGCGAGCTGGCAGAGGAGCTGAGAGCGAAACTCCCCAAAGCAGGTCTAGAGCCGGGGCCCCTTGGGCGCGAGGGCTCGGCCGAGCCTTCCCGGAGCCTCCCGCCCCCAGCTTCCCCACGGCCGGCGAAGCAGAACCCTTCCCGCGGCCTTTCCCCCTGCAGTGGGTTTAGGGGCGTGTGGACGCCGCGCGGCCTCTCACCGGCCTGGGCTGTGGGCAGGCAGAGCCCACCTCTGCCCAGCACCCCCCTTCCAACAAAGCACTGGGAGCTAAACCGCGCCGGCCACCTCTGTCCTCCTGACCTTCCTCCACACCAGCTCTCTTGTTAGCGTCTGTGACCGAAGCTGTATTTTAGGTTTTAATCCTCACTCCAGGATATGTTTATTGATTTGAGAGAGAGAGGAGGGGAGAGGGAGAGGAAAAACAAAAACAAAAACATCGACATGGGAGAGAAACATCCCTCGGTTGCCTCCGGTGTGTGCCCCTACTGGGGATCGAACCCGCAACCTAGGTTTGTGCCCTGACTGGGACTCAAACCCACAACTTTTTGGCGAACGGGACAACCAGCTGAGCCACTCGGCCAGGGCTGAAACTGTATTTTTATTCTTCGTTTATAATTCAGAGCTTCTGAAGGATAAATGTTTATTTTATTCATTTCTGTATTAACATCTGATATATAGTAGGCCTCAAAAAAACACACAAAAACCCCTCTCTGGCCAGGTAGCTCAGCTGGTTAGAGCATCATCCCAATATGCCAAGGTTGTAGGTTCGATCCTCGGTCAGGGCGCGTACAAGAATCAACCAATGAGTGCATAAATAAGTGGAACAACAAATTGATGTTTCTCTCTCTCGAATCAATAAATAAAAATTTTAAAATAAACCAGTTGTATAAGTTTATTTAGTGCTTGCTATATACAAGGCTCTGCCATATAAAGATGAATGAAAAAAAAAGTGGCCAAAACTCAAGAAACTCAGAACCTACCAGGGAAGACACATAAGAAGTAGCTGTCATTTTGTAACAGTAGATGCTGTGTTACAGAATCCAATCTTCAGTATTCATCAGTCCATCCATCATTACTTACTCCTTAAAATATAGTTAGTATTGTAAGAAAAAGAGTCCTGTGAGTTAATCATTTTGCATTTTTTTATGCTGATAAGACCAAGCTAAATTGACGCCTTTTTGCCAGGTGAGCTGGCAGGCCAGTATTTAGTAACATTTCATTGGTATTATTTATAATATGGGTAGCAGTGTTACCTAGGAATGGGGTGATACATATAAGCCAGGTTTAAAGCTACCTCCGTGCAGTATCCTTCCCAAGGTCTCCTTTGAATCTGTACCTAATGATTTTTCTCCCACCTCCTCCCACGCCATCACCCTCACCAGGAAAATAAATCAGAAGTTCCAAGTCCTATCAGAAGGCTGCCGGGGAACTATCTTCCTGGTTCTTACTGTTCTCTTCCTTTGAGGTTTCAGTGTAATCTTTAGTTGCTGTCCGCTCTAAGAGGGGAAAAAAATCAACACTATATTATATTGAAAACCATAAGGACATTTTCAGTTGCGTCCTTAGAGATGGGCCCACAGGTTGGAAATGGACCGTGACTCAGTTACACACTCTGATGTTCAGCTGGGGACTCATAACTCACATTGTGATTCATGATATGTGGCAGGAGAGCTAATGCTACAAGGGGGCATGCTAAATCCAAGATGTGAAAAGGTAATAGCACTGGATTCTTCCCTCTGCAAAACTAATCAGGCATCCCTAAAAGGCTTGGCATCTCAATAGGAAAAAGAAAAAGTCACTAAGGTGTCCAGGCATGAAAACCTTGTGCAGTGTTGCTCCTCTCTAATAGGCTGGTTTCAGGACAGGCCCCACCTAACAGTCATGGACACCAACTGTAAGAAATATCAAATAAAAGCCTACACTAAAGAGCTATCTAGAAACCTGATTTAGATCAACTGTCTATCTCGGTCTCTATCACCAGGGGCACCAAATATTAACACATTTGCATCACAGCTGCTGTTGTGTTTTGTGTCAAGAGCATTCTAGTCTCAGGCCAGTGACTTTTCTGGGAACGAGCAGTTCACATTTCACATAAGAACTTCTACCTCTTTATTGCGTATAGTATTTCTCCTCCTGACTTCCCTGGTTTGCATCGTGGTAGCTACTCTCTTCTATTCCAACCCTGGGACTATTCTCTTGGCCTAACCCAAGCAGATATTTTAAGAGAAAAAAATACTTAGGAATAAACTCAACCAAGGAGGAGAAAGACTTGTACACCAAAAACTACAGAACATTACTGAAAGAAATAAAGAAGACACTAATAAATGGAAAAGCATCTGTTCATGGATGGAAGACTTAAATTTCTAAAATGTTCAGACTACCCAAAGCAACCCACAAATTCAGTGCAATCCCTATCAAAATCCTGGTGATATTTTTTGCAGAAATAGAAAAATCCATTGTAAAATTCATATAGAGCTCTTGCCAGGTTGCTTCGTTGGTTGGAGCATCATCCCATACATCAAGATTGTGGGTTCGATCCCCAGCCTGTGGGTTTGATCTCCAGTTGGGGACATAAGGGAGACAACCAATGAATGTTTCTCTCTCACATCAATGTCTCTCTCTCTGTCTCTCTCCCCTCCTTCTTCTCTCTCTAAAATCAACAGACATATCCTCAGGTGAAGATAAAATAAATAAAATAAAATAAAATAAAATAAAATAAAATAAAATAAAATAAAATAAAATAAAATAAAATAAAATAAAATAAAATAAAATAAAAAAAATAATAAATTTCATATGGAATTTAGTGACTCCAAAGAGCCAAAATAATCTTGAAAAAGAAGAATATTCAAGGTTTCATACTTTCTGATTTCAAAACTCACTACAAAGCTACAGTAATCTAAATAGTGTGGTACTAGCATAAAAACAGACATAGACCAATGAACTAGAATAAAGAGCCCAGAAAAACATTCTTGCATATAAAGTCAGATGATTTCCAACAAGGCTACCAAGACCATTCAGTGGGGAAAGGACAGTCTTTTCAAGAAACTGGGCTGGGAAAACTGATATCCACATGCAAAAGAATGAAGTCAGGCACATACCTGATGCCAAATACAAAAATTAGCTCAGGATGGATACAAGACCTAATTACAAGAGAAAGAAAGTAGAATGGTGGTTACCAGGGCCTTGGGGGGGGGCGGACAAGAATGGGAAGTTATTGTTTAATGGGCACAGAGTTTTGGTTTTGGAAGATGGAAGAGTTTGAGGATGGATGGTGGTGATGGTTGTACAACACTGTGAATGTACATGATGCTACTGAATAAAACACTTAAAAGTGTTTTAAATGCTAATTTTTATGATATATATATATATAAAATCACAATTTTAAAAACAAGATAGCTTTATAATCTGGAAGGAAAATCCTGCTCAGGCTATAGCTACTTTTGAACTAGGACACATTCTGAGAGTAATGAGAAATTTGAATTTTATCTTGGGACAATTTCCCCAGATATTGTGATAATTATGTGAATTATATCTTTAAAAATACAACTGCGTTTAAGGAGTTCTATTTTGACTAGATAGGATAGTGAGTGGCCAGGGTGAGAATAAGGCAGCATATTTCTTTTCTTTTAAAAAGGACTGTGTTTACTAGAGAACACTGTACAATAACAGGGAAATTGTGGAGAAAAAGTGGGCTCTTTAGAGGAGACGGTGAAAATCATCTTGAAAAATACTAGCATCAATCATAGATGATGATTGCTGGAGAAGAGCCTTACAGATTAAATAGTTCAATTCCTCTTTTTTAAGCAACAGTAAACATTTATTTTACAATTCCTGAGTGTTAGGAGTTCGGGAGTGGTTTAGTTAGGTGGATCGGCTCACTTTCTCAAGAGGCTGAAGACGGCCACGCACTTCAGGGAGGTTAGTCTGCACGGCTGGCCAGTGGGTGCGGGCCGCTCCTTAGGCCTGCAGGAGTGTTCTCACCTCATTGCCGGTGACTGTCCCAAAGAAGGTGATTCAGGAGAGAGCAAGGGGAACCCTCAGTACCTTTATGACCTAGCCTCTCAGAAGTCAGTCATTGTCACTTCCACAATCTCTTGTTGGCTGCACAGGCCATGGGAAGGGCATGTATGCCAGGAGGTGAGGATCACTGGGGACTGTTTTGGAGGCTGACTACCATGTAGAGCAATTCATAGATTTGTTTTGTGGCTTTTGTGGAAAATATGTTGGAAAAAGGGAACATTAGAAGTCAATCCATTTAAGCTTTACTGATAAACACCAAAAAAAGCACTATTAAAGCAAATCCTATGCTGGTTTGTAGCAAATGATCTGCATTAAGGAACTTGAGTCATCATAATGATGAAATAATAAAATTTTTAAAACTTAATATGTAGTAGTAAAATTTTTAAAACTTAGTATGTAGAGGACTTAGTTTTGTGCAAACTGATATATCAATGTTTGGATATGAAAATATTGCTGGGATAGAGTAATTTTCACATTTGTTATCTGCTTTTGGAAAAGTGGCCCTAAACTATTTTTTCCTTTTGAAAACATATCCCACATGCCCGCACTCTGATTTATTTTAGGCTTGGGCTCATACATCCTAACCCAGGGCCTTTGGGCATCTGCTTACTTGCAAACAGATGTATACAATGCGTGAGGTCAAAGTTGAAGCTCTGGTCAGGAATTCGGTGTCAAACAGCATCCCTGGGGAGCAGAGAAAAGGTAAACAGGGTGAAAGGTTCCTGGGCAGCCAGAGACGTCTATTTCAGGAGACTTCACTTGCAGTCCCAGCACACAGGACGCAGGGCTCACGAGCGCTCTTTCGCCAGTGACTTGCTGACTACTCATCCCACACTGTGCCTGAGGGCCAGCTGTTTACTGTCCTGGTGTCACAGTGCAGAAACTGCTGATCGCAAGTGCGTGCAAACTTGAGACAACAACTCGCATCAAAACACCTGTTGGTGTCTTCTGATGTCACCGTGTAAACATCACATGACCTCTGGGCTTTGTTCTTCAGGACTGCAGCCCTTTGCAGCCTTTTCCAGGATCCACTACATGATGTCTACACTGCCAGTCTCCAGAGCGAAGGCCCTCTCCTGCTTCTGAAGGCCTTTCCTGGCTCCGGAGGCACACCTATCTCCTGGGTCCTCCCGCCCTTCTGGCTGTTCATTCTCTCTCCCTTTGCAGGGCCATCCTTCTTGTCCTGGCCTTTACAGGTCGGCATTGCTGAAAGCTCAGTGCTAGGCCCTCCCTCCCTCCTCTTGTGCCCCACCTTTTTAAAAAAATAAATAAAAGATTTATATAAGCAACAACGAGAATAAAACAGTGATCATGCCTGAAGGAGTGGGTAGGGCAATGCACAGTCATGAGCCCACACACGTAGCCATTCGTGGGCGCACACTATTCTCGGGAGCAGGTAGCAACCCATCTCCCGAGGGGCCTGAGTACTTGGCATCCATCGGCTTCATGAGCTCCCCGAGAGCTAGCCTTTGGCTCCAGCCTTGCCGGCTTAGGCGTGTAGGTGTCCTCATACAGAGAGCAGGACCGGCTCTTAGGAGCTGACTCACTTAACTCCATTCACGGGATGGATTTAGGGAAAAGAGAAGGCCAATTCATGAATTCACGGTGAGATTTATAAATGTCACAGGAACAAAATATTTAAAGTCATTTTGACCAGCACATTTTACTCAAATTTAAATCGGTGTGTGGAAGCCAAATGTTAACCAAAGAAGATTGCTTGGCGAACATGAGATCAGAACTCGAACATGAGATCAGAACTCAGTTGTTCAACTGACAACAGGCTAGAGCAAGGATTCGAAGCCCCAAAGAGTTTGATTTTACTGTTCTGGCTTCACCCTGGGCAAGGGTACAGCTTCAGGAACTGCCCCAGTGATTTTAATATATAACCTAAGCTGCAAACCCCCGGGATAGTGCATGTAGATGTATCACAAGGGCTAGGGACTGTCTGTCAAATGTCCTTTGGTGAAGGTCCCCAATCTGATTAGTGCTTGAGTACCGCCAGTGTCTGCCTCAGAGCCTCTTCTTTTATTTCATGGGACCCAACCCTCTCATTTTTCTTTCCAAGTGCTTATTTTACAGAAGAACAAAGAGGTGGAGGGCTTGCCTAAGCTTATACAATTAGAGGCAGAATCAGAACTAAAATTATAGTTTTCCTGAACTTTACTCTGTGGCTTCACCTGGCCTCCTGAGGGATCTGTAGGGACTTTATAGCACAAAGTTGCCCTGAAGGAACTTAGATGCCCACCAGTTATGTCGGGTCCCCATAGTTTGCATGTCATCTTTTAGTTTCTTGAAGTATGAGTTTGGGTGGGGACAGAGTTAATGAGTTTGAGACAAATTTGTAGTAATTGGTGTCTACGCTTTGGGTGCCCCTCCTCTGTGCTTTCTGCCATGATGTGTGTTTACCTCTCTCATACCAACCAGTTTAATTGTCTACTTATATGTCCGTCTCAGCCATTATTTATTTCAGCACCCCCAATTTCTGGCCCATGCCAGGCTCATAGGTAAGTAAATTTTGTTAAATCATCATGCAGTGGATTCAAAGTGTTAGGGCTCAGAGAAAGTTCTGGGCTGAAGATGGCAATAGACGCAGCCAATGAATTATATGATGGATGAGATTCCAGCAGGGAAAGCTCCCATCTTCCAGACCCTATAGAACTGACTCTGCTCCAGTCTCAGAGCCCATCTTGTACACCTGGAAAACATTCATGCCTTAGTGGGTCATCTGTTAGTGAGAGGAAATAGGGCAACATCTTGTTCATATGAGGGCAATGTAATGTATGTGATATACTTCTAAAGCTCTATAATAGAAGATTTTTATGAAGGACAGCCCCTGAAAAAATTGAATTGAAATGTGGGCATTCTATTAATAAAAGGGACAATAAACTTGTCATAAAGAATCTAAATAATTTCAAATCAGTAACAATTTTTCCTCTATTTCCTGAATGCTATCTTTTTTGAAAAATGATAAAGTGTCTCTTATTGTTCCAATGTGTATCAAGGAAATGTGGAATCAGGAAAGATTCAGCCCAACCATCTACCCTTCTGTTAGAGGGTAAGGATCATTGATGTTGAACCTGATGTTTAATCTAAGCAAAGCAAAATTAAACTGTATTTTGAATATTTTTTCTTATGTGAATTATACTCCCATATTCCAAATTTTTTTAAATTAGTAATTCATGCATGACATGTATGTTAACTATCAGTTAAACTGAATATTCACCCTTTTCCTACCACTTTTGGTAGGTAGATGTTTATTTGTACTTAAGTGTTCAGTCCTCTGAACCACTCTCCCCAGACACAAGTGTCATTGAAGCTGAAAAGTTTTTATGATCCATCTTACAAATATTTTTATTTTTTATATACAGAAATATCTATTTTTTACTTGCTTTAATTTTAGTTTTTCCATTCTTATTTCAGAATGAGAATCTTTAAATTGTTTTTTAATTAATTTATTTTTATTAAATAATATATGAAGGTCATTCATTAAGTCAGAATTTTGTACATACTAATCTGGTGAGCTAAAAAGGAGATAGGCATTATCTTCTCCATTTGAGGACAAAATAAGGGCTATGCTTTCACAAAAGAATTCATCTTCTTGAGTTTCTGCCACTAGTCAAAATGCTTTGTTTCAAAGAGAAGCAGTAGACCAGATTTCTGGGTCTTCATTACTCAAAGAGCAGTGTGAAATCAGAGGATCAATTTTTTTCTGTTTCTTCTCTTTATTTCTATTGGCACAAAGGCAAATACTTTAAATCATGAGATTATTTGAGATAGATCTCAATAGCAGGTCATATAAGACTATAGAATGAAAGAAATATAGAATTGAGAGTAATTAGCAGAACATTTCACTTAAGGACAGCAAGTATGGGGTGAATGATGTAATTCCCCCCACACTAACCCCATCTGTGGCAGACATTACTAATCAATTCTTGAGCCTAAATATGGCCCAGAAGATATTGTCAACAAGCAGCCATTACCAAGTGATTGGAGTTGCCAGTGAGGTCCTACTTAAGCTAATCTAACTATCCTGCATTATGGGAACACTGAGATTCATAGGTTAAGTGACTGGTCCAAGGTCACTCAATGGCCGACAGAGAAGCCCTATTTGTATCATGTAAAAATCCATTCTCTCCTGAACCTTGAATCAATTGATGGTGCCCAGAACCCAGCCAAGGGCCCATAAGAATCTATATAGGTGAATCATTTGTATCTGGGAAGACAGGTTCCTATGGTATCAAGAATCCCAGGGGATTAGCTAGGGACAGACTGCAGAACATTACTGTCCCCCTCCTATCCCAGGGAGAGGTCAAGGGATAAAGAAGAAGAAAATTAAGATCCTTCCACAAGCCTTATAATTGTGAGATTCTTGAAACTGTCCCACTAGGTAGTGGGGAAAGGCACAAGCTGTCCAATACAAGCAGCGGTTCAAAACAAGGGACACCCAACTCCCTTCCTATGTGTTCAGGTTCCCACAACCCAGGCTCTGGAAGTTCTTCAGAAACTATTCACTATCTAAAAAAACCTTTTCACTCTCTAGCTTAGAGTTGGTGGTAATGAAATGATTTATTGGGGTGGGACTTTGATCGGACTTGAGGAATTAGATAAGCCACCAAGATGAGGGGTTGGCTGGCTGCTGTTTCTGAGAGGGCAGAGATCCCAGGCAGTCATTCCATCAGCTCCAGAGCCTAGAATGGGTTTGCCTGTGAGGGGAGGAGGGTGTGAAGTGAGTTTGGCCTCAAAGGAGTTGCAGCTGATCGAATTTCTCCTGCCTTTCCCTTTGAACTCTCCGTGGGGCTTGGGTCCCTGTAATTCAGAGTAAAAATCGCTGTGCAACACAGCTCTCTCAAGAGCCCCTGGGGACTTGAAACCAAGGCCTTGGATGCTTTTAAACAGATTTTGAACATAATTCCTCTTTATCCAAACTTAAATAGTGCCTCCTAAAAAGTGCAGCTGAACCTTCCTCCACAGAAGTGAACTGTACAACGTAAAAATAAGCCACAGTCTGAGGCACTGAGAGGGAAGCAGAAGCAATTGGGAGAAAACTGTGGAAGACCGCAGATAGTAAGAGCAAAGCTTCCTGCCCCAAAGGGGTGGGTGGGGGAACTACTGCTTCTAATAGCAGATGTCTCAGTATGTTTCACTTTTTGTTAAATACTCACCTTCCCCCGAAATTCGTTGATTGGTGAATGAATTGACTGTGAGATTAACTAAAAGGAAGGGAGGTTCCTTAAACCCATTTGGCAAAGAGCGGCTGTGTACAGGCCTGTGGGCATTTCATGCCAGTTGATGTTACGCAGCCTTCTGGTTTGCCAACATGCTCGTATCTGAATCTCTGAAAATATTGTCTGTCCTCTCTTAGAAATTCCTTTGGGAGATGTCTCTTTTGTTCACCCAAGTTGGAAGGACCAGAAACTAATTTAATATGCAACTGGGACAAGGGTATTTGTATTTTGTTGTTGTTGTTTTTATGAAAGTATTACCAGGGGCTGAGTACATAGCATTTTACATGGGGTTTCTCACATTCATCCTCACAGCAACCCCCTGGGTATGTAACTCCTTCAGCAGCAGGTGGAAAGTGTGAGATGTCAGGGCCACTAGGGAGATCAATTTTGTGGGAAAAACCAGCACTTTGCAATAACATGAAATAAAGTGAAAAACAACAGAGAACATTCTACATAAAGGGTTAATATTGGTTTGTGACACATTTATTTTAATTATATATTTACATATAGTATTTTTGGTTGTGATATAAAATTGATTTCTTACTGTGGATCATGGCCAAAAAGTTTAAAGGCCACTGCTCTAAACCAGTCAGTAATCCTGCTTCCATGTGTAGCTGGGAGCTATCAGACCCTCTTACTGGACTTTTAAAGATTTCTGCAGAGAGAGCAAAGGGTGGACTCCTCAGAAAGCACTAAAGATAGAGATATCGAGAACTCTATTAGTCTTTGTCTCTTGAGTCAAAAAAATGTGTTTCTTTTTTAATAGAGCTAGACAGTAAAAACTTGAGGCTTGCTGGTCAAATGGTCTCTATCACCACTACTCAATTCTTCAAAAGTATCCAGAGATGACATATTAAATGGATGAGTGTGTCTGTGTTCCAATGAAACTTTATTTACAAAAAAGAGAGAGCTGGCCTGTGACTTCTGCTCTAGAGCCTTGGATAAATAAAGTAACTAAATGGCCATAGTCTAGGACTGTAGCAATTAAATGGCCCCAAATTATGAGGACAACCCCAACTTCAAATGATCACTCCCAGATTAAGTGTTCAGATTTCTGTTTCTGGTGGGAGGAGACAGACAATAAACAAAAAAAGGAATTAATACAGAATATCAGATGGCATTATGGACTGAATGTTTGTGACCCCTCCAAATTAACGTGTTCAAATCCTAACCACCAGTGCAGCTATATTTGGAGATGTGCCTCTAAGGAAGTAACAAGGTTAAATAAGGTTATAAGGTGGAACCCTGATCCAATAGGATTAGTGTCCTTGCAATCTCTGTCCTCTCTCCCCCTCCAAGTACAAGTGCTAAGGAAAGGTCTTGAGGACATAGCAAGAAGGCAGCTGTCTACAAGCTAGGAAGGGAGACCTCACCAGAAACAGAATTTGTTAGCACCTTGATTATGACTTCTGGCCTCCAGAACTGTAAGAACTTGCATTTCTGTTGTTTAAGCCACCTGGTCTGTGAGATTTTGTTACAGCAGGCAGAGGAGACTAATACAGATGGTGATAAGTGCTGTGAAGAGCAATGAAGCTGGGTAGTGCTGGGAAAGGGTTTGCAACTTTACACTGGGGGGTCAGTGTAGGTCTCACAGAGGTGCAGCTGGTAAAGCTTACAGAAGGTGAAGGAGGGAGCCAGGCAAATACGGAGAAGAGCTGCAGGCAGAGAGAGCAACTGGTACACTGGGAGCATGCTGTTCAAGGAACAGCAAGGACACCATCATTTTTGGAACAAAATGTATGTGGGGGATGGGGGGAGAACGTGCAGCTACTGTCCATCATTGCAAGAAATTTTGCTTTCACTCTGAATGAAACGGAGTCACTGCAGGGTTTTGAACTGAATAGTGCCATGATCTAATTGATGTTTTAGTGTGTTTCTCTGACTACTAGGTGGAGAAAAGATGAGTAGGAAAGGCAAGATTGGATGCAGGAAGGCTCATTAAGAGAGGATGGTGGCTTGGTTGGGAGGGGTTACTGGTAGAGGTAAGGAGAAGACAACTTCGTACTTTCATTTTCAGAAGCAAAATGCTAATCAGTTCCTTCATCAGCAGAGCTTAACCAAAACCCTTTTGTCCGTAATGAGTGAAGTGCAAACAGCTCTAGGCCTGAAGCCAGGAGACCAGGTCCTAGTCTGGACTCCACCAGGTTAATGGATAGAAAAGAGGCACAACAGTTAACCTCTGGGTCTCAGACCTAGTCCTCTCTAAATCTAAAATTACAATTTAATGATACTGTGTCAGGGGAAGGTGGATTTAGGACAAGTGAACAGTTAGATTATTGTTCATCTTAAGCTTGATGTTGTTTGCAAGAGAAAAAAAATCATAGAAAATTACAGAGCTGGGCCTTTCGAAAAATTAAAAAACAATTACAGGCAAGTTGATATTATTGAGGGGAAAAAACCCATGTTTAATCTTTAGGTAGCCTGGGGCCTAAGAAGACTGAGGGATGTGCACCAATGAATTTTCCCAGTGCAGATGAACAAAACAGAATTCAAATCCAAATCAGACAAGATACTCCTTAGGGAGTGATGTTATGCTTTTAAAGGCCCCCCAATCATTCTGATCTCCCTCCATGTACCCACATGTCAAGCCCAATGTGCTGTGACAAGGCGTTGCCCCTTAAATAAAGGGATTAGGAGTATTGTTTGCCATCGACGCCATCCCCTGGAAACTTACCAGAGGAGGTTAGCAGGAGCCAAAAAGGCCTCCTTCAACATTCTTGTGAAACAGGTTGGGACTTGGTGACAACTGCTTCCAGAGCCCCATTAGGCAGTTTGTCCAAGAGAAAAACACATACATATGACCAAATATCTTTGTTAGTAACAAAATTACAATTTTTAACTCTTGGGAGCAGTGCAAAGGGTTAGCATTTTTGGCCTGCCTATTGCCTACCAGGTGCCTACATATGTTAGCTCGTTTATTTATTCCTCCCATGACCTTGGGAGATAAATATTATTATGCCAGTTTTTCAGAGAAAGGAACTGGGCCTGACTTGCCTAAGGACACGAGGCTAGTAAGTGCAGAGCTGGGATTTCACCCCGCAGTGCTGCCAGAATAGGGCGTTGTGTCCCAGGGCTTGGTTCTGGTTGCTACATCTAATGTTCACTGAGCCCCGAACTGAACATCAGTCAGTCACGTTATTTACGTTCTGGTGGTTTTCACTCTAAGGACTAATGTCATCAGTGTGTTGGGGAATTTAAGAGCACCAAGAAATTTCAGAAATGATGCCAGGCCGGGTGGGTCTGCAAAATAGCTGTTAAGACTATAGAGAGTATTTAGAAGATGACAGTGGCCTCTGCAGTCCAACTAGTCTATATTCAAATCTGAAGTCCACAACTTAGTGTTCAAGGGACCTTGGTCAAGTTACCTAACGTCTCTGAGCCTGTTTCTTCATGTGTAAAGGAGGGACAAAAGGTGTGTCTACCTTATCGTCTTCTGTGTATGTTAAATATAAAAATTCATATGAACCACTTAGAACAGTGCCCAGAACACAGTAAATGCTCAATAAATGTTATATAGTATGATTGTTTACCTAGAAAACAATCTTTTTTGAGGCTGCTGAAAGCATTTCCTTGTTCCTGCTGACTTTTTTAGGCTGCCAAGTTTTTGCATATGTGTTTGTTTGTTTGTTTTATAACAAATCTCAGAGACCGACTGATAAAATTCTCTTCCCCCAAAGTTATAGCTAATCTTGATCTTCATGGTCCAATTCCCATTCAATTGGTGGCATATTGATTGTCAATTCAAATCCCAGCATAGAAAAGTAAGTTTGTATCTATTTCATGTCTGTCCCAGAACTCTGGCGTTAAATCCACTGTGGCTGAAATGATAAGTAAACTTCTCTTCAAGTAGACTCCGCAGTGGTGATGCTCTAAATGGCCTCGCAGAAACGCACTCTTACTCTTTCAGAGACATTTCTCGTCACAGAAATGAAGGGATGGTCAGGGTAGGGAGTGTTGCAACTGGGGGAGCGCAGGAACTTTCAAAAAAGGTGGCTTCTGAACAGGCTTTGTCTTCCAAGGCCCAATGTTTCAAGAAAAGCAGGAAATCCAGATTTTGGATTTCTTTCTTCATTTCTTTTTTGGGGGGGTTTAAAATTTCATGCTTTTTAAATATTGACAACTAATTAAGGTAGAGGAGCCACAGGCAACTAATCAAATATTAATAACTAATTAAATGTTGGAATTTGTAAGCCAACAATTTTTTATCTCTGGTCTAGATTAGCTCTCTGGTTTGAAATTTTGAGATTACTAATAAAAAAAATAAATAAAATTAGAGGAATGGAAATATCCTCAGGGGGAAAAATTCTTTTAGGAATGTTTTGTGATTTGGAGCCAAGAGCTTATTATTGAGGCTTATAGGTTTAGACCGGCCCAGAAAATTGCCTAAGGAGAAAGGTTTTCCTTTAAATTAGTTCATCAGGGCAAAACCACTTGCAACCACATGGTAAAGGATGACCTCGAGCCTGTAGAAGATAGCTGTTCCCCAGAGTTCCCAACTCTGAAAGCAGAATGGATTTTAGAGCAGCTGACCTAGGGCTACCCATGGAGACCCATTGCCGTTTAAAATTAGGCCCTCCAAAGTATTTCATAGCCCATGTGGAGCTCTGTTGACTTGCACTTTATAGGTGGCACATATTGTTCTTTGTATCTGTATTAGTCAGAATGGACTAGGTTATCTGCAGTTATTTGGGTAATGCTGAAGCATGCTCTACATTGTCCCCCAGAGTTCTCCAAAGGTTGCCCGCAGTGGTAACTGGCTTCATTGTGTGCCCTTTATTAGCATCCTTTCTTTCCCTGTCTCACTTTCCCATGCCTCTAACAACACTTCTCAGATTACCTCCCAAATAAATGACTTACACACAAATCTTTGTCTCTAGGTCTGCTGATAAGGAACCCAAACGAAGATAGCCACCTTCCACCTACCTCCATGGCATCATCTTATGTTTGTCACTTTTTTTTTTTAAATATATCTTTATTGACTTCAGAGAGAGGAAAGGAGGGGGAGAGAGAGAGATAGAAACATCAACGATGAGAGAGTCATTGATCGAGCCCGCAACCTGGGCCTGTGCCCTGACCGGGAATCGAACCGCTGAGCCACACCGGGCCGGGCTGTCACATTATTCATGGCCATTTAAAAGTGTACCTATATTGCAGTAAGTGGTTTTATGTGCAAGAATATTTTTAGGAATATGACTAAGCTTACACAACCTTTCTCTTTATATTGTAACTGACTCATAAGGGTCAATACATCCATAGGTGCCTGCTGATGTGCAATGACTCCTTTTGTCAGGCATGAAGTTAATTTCAAAGTAGAAAGAGGCATGAAAAAGTGAAGTCACCCTAGTGTTTCATATACGTAGAGTTTAGGACTCCTAAAGATTTAGTTTCTCTATAACTTTTTCATAGTGGGTAAGACTCTTGTATGAATTAGTACTAAACCTACCTTACTCTTAAAATAATAATAATCATACTAAGGCGAGGAAGGGAGGATTTATTGGTTTACATAACTAGGAAGCCCAGGAGTAGATTTGGCCTTAAGCATGACTAAATTCAAGACCTCAATTATTGTTGTCAGACTCTTCTCTCTCTCCAAATAGCTTAGATTGTTAACGTTGATGGTCCTCAATGAATCAAGGCTCCTAGAAACCCTGGTCTTAACCATGAGAATTGCTTTGACCAATGGAGCATTAGCAAGCAGAGGATTGAGAAAACATTGGGACTTGACCTCTTGGTGTTCTGCTTCACCATGTGAAGAAACCTAATCTAGCCTCCGTGAAGAAGAAAGACCCCATGAAGTGAGGCACTCAGCAGTCCTAGCTGACTTACCAGAAACAGAGTAGAGACCTTGTCTTAAACTTTTCTGTCACTCTAGACCACCTAGCAAGACATGGGGTAGATGTTTAATAAATACTTGCTGAAAGATTGGTTGAGCTTAGAAGGAAATCTGCTTACAAACCCTGGGTAATACAGAACTTCTCCATAATGGGGAGATGAAGGAGGAAGATGCATTGCATAGAATAGATGTGTCAGGTCACATGGTTCTCAATACTCATCAATATCAATTGAACCTTGTTTGCATTCTCCTTCCTAAAGCTTCAGATTGCTAAAAGAACATTTGGTGTTATGTAGTTAAATAAGAAAATTTATAATTAAATACACCCAAGTTTAACCATTTACAGATAACTTAGTATTCAGACAGGAGAAATCTCACAATGGGGTAGAAGGAGCACTTGAAGAAAGTGCTTATGATAAATGAATAATAAATTGATGGGTGTCATGGAACCATAGAGTGTATATCTCCCTCATTTTTTTATCAGGGTTCATTGATTTTTTTATTGTTGTTGTGTTATAGGAACTCTTTATGTATTCTGGGTATTAATCCCTTAACAGATACATGATTTGTAAATATTTTCTCCCATTCTGTAGATTGCCTTTTTACTCTGTTGATTGTGTCCTTTGATGCACAAAATTTTTTAAGTTTGATGTAGTCTCATTTGTCTGTTTTTGCTTTTATTACCTGTGCTTTTAGTGTCATATCTAAGAACTCATTGCCATGTCCAATGCTGTTAAGCTTTTTCCTAGTTTTTTTTTAAAGAAGTTTTATAGTTTGGGATCTTATGTTTAGTCTTTAATCCATTGTAAGTTCATTTTTGTATATGATATATGATAACAGTATGTCCCTGTCCTGGTTCCACTTCAAATCTTCCTCACATTCACTGACAATGAACAGTGTCATGACAAAATTTCTTATTCCTAGTCCCTAGACTTCTCTGACCATGGAAGGAGTTAAAGGGGTGGTGAGGAGAAAGCTAAGTTCTGTTCATTACATGTGTATCTAGAGAGAGGTAACCTTGTAGTAGCTTGGTGTGTTGGGTGGGTTGAGCTGGGATAGAAAGCTAGCCCACTTATTACAGGTTCTCATAACCTCTCTAAAAGTCCAAATTCCTTACCTACAGTTCTCAGTTTGAGCCTGTGCTGGTCATTTACGAGTCATCTTTCAGCCCGCACCTGTTTTTCCCCCTCTATTCTGCTCTATAATTCTGACCCTGAGGATCTACATACTACTTTCCCCAGGATCCCTTGAAGGCTGGCTTCCTGTTATTTCTGACAACAGGAGTCACTAGCAGGATAGCAAGTAAGAAGATGGAGAAGTCATTATCTCTCCTCCCCCTCTACTTTTAGCACTTTATCTGGAGGTAGCTACACCCCTCTGGCAATTCCTACCTTCTCTACAGTAGCAGCATTAGCCATGGTTCCAGCAAAGTCACACAACCCTTCTGCTCTGCATATCTGGGCCCTGGTAACACCACCTTTGTCCTTTTGTCCCCAACTCTAGCAATTACAGCTGTTCCTTCATATAGTTACTTAAATTTGGGGTTACTAACTACTCTTTCTCTCTCTCCATTACCCATGTAACCAATTCCCTGTGTTAAATTCCTTCTGTTTGAAATATCTAGATAGGTTTCTGTTTTCTTGACTTGGACTCTGATTAGTACAGACCCCAACATATCTTTCCAGTCTTATCTCCTGCTTACAACTAAAATGATACATTACCTCCCACCTTGACCCACATATTTTATGCTCCTATCACACTCAAATTGTTTCCTCTTTACCTAGGTCCTATGCTACTTCTCAAAAAAGACCATCAGAAATAACTTTGATCAAGCAAAACTAACTTTATTAACTTAATACAAGAAGATAGAGTGCCATCTTGCTAGTCTTAGTAACATCTCAGAGGAGGAGTCAGGGACGGAGCAATATAGGCATGTAGGGCTTGGGTTAGGTGATTTATGAAAGGTCTTGTAATACAGGGAACTTGCTGGGATTGGGCAGAGTCTCTCACATAAATCTTTGGATACTAATTCACAGTGAGATGAAGGTCTTAAAGTGACTACATTAGTTGGCTCACAGTGTTATCTTCTAGAAACAAGTACTTTTTAGAGCAGGTAACAACATTATTTTGCTTGATCGTGGTATTGTTTAACATAGGACAGGGAAGTATACATGGTTCATGTTCTGTTTAACGCAGAGAGAGAGATTACATTGATGTCAGTTCTTACTAAACTACTTTTCCATCTCTGTGTCTTTATTTACAATGTTTCTTACCCTTAGAATATAATTTATCATTCACCACATGTTCATCCATTCCTTAAGTATCCATTATTGAGCACTTACTGTATGGCAGGCACTATTCTAGGTACTGTGAGAAAGAGCATTGAAAAAGAGAGATGAGGTCCTGGACTTCATGAAGCTTACACCTTATTAGGAGAGAGAGACTGTAGAGAAGTAATATAACTTCAGGTAAGAATAAATCCTGTGAAGAAAAGTAAGTTAGAGTAAGCAGAGAGACTGTGACTGTGAAAAGAGTGGGGCATTATTTTTGATAATGTGTTGAAATCCTACCCATCCTTTTAACACCAACTAAATCACTACCTCTTCAATAAGTCATTGTCAACCACTATCTATATTGAGATGATATTTTAAAATATTAATTCAAGTTTCTTTCCTTAGTAATTCCTTTTTATTCTCCAGAATTTCCACTATTAAAACTCTACCTTTAGACTAAGCTCATTGTCTCACCAAGAACAAAGAGTCAAAATCTTGGCTTTGAGTTCCAATATATCAAAAGTAAAATCTGGAGGATTCATATGAGGTAGTTTATACCATAAGTCAAGAGATGGGAAGATTGTGTGGTGACATAAGATCATAGGTAGGATATAAGAGTACTTTCTGGGCTAGGAATGTGGGAGTGGGCTGGGAGACAGAAGAAAGGGGGAAAATGAGCTTAGAGATAAGAGAGAGCTCTGGTCCCTTTTCCTCTTGGGTATCAGTCCTGCAGGGTCTGTGTCACCAACCACAGATAAGTATGGAAAGATCCCAAAGCAGAAAACTTATACCTTACCTTCCTAAGGAGGCTTAAAGCCTCTCAAAGGAGCTCCTTAACCAACATGCAATAGAGCAGAAATGGCTAAGGAATGGGCCAGGGCATTCTCAGAGATTCCTGGGTACTCCCGAGTGGTATAGACAAACAGCCAAATGTTTCCAGGAAGCGGAGAGGACTGAAGCAGGAAAGTGGCTTCATGGACACCGCATGGAGGCCAGGTGGATAGATAATATATGGATCATGCAAGTTGAAGGAGCATGGCGGGACCTCACACAGTAGCAACAGATGCAAAGAGAGGACAATACACAAAGACCAGACAAGAAATCTAGACCTCAGGGGAGTCCAAAGATATCACATGACCCCAGATGCTCCTCCCCCAGTACCATGTGCATTATTAGTTGGCTAGAGCTGCCATAACAAAGCGTCACAAATGGAGTGGCTTTAAACAAGAAAAATGTACTATCTCACAGTTTGGGATGATAGAAGTCTGAGATGAAGATGTTGGCAGGGTTGGTTGGTTCCTTCTGAGACCTGTGAAGGAGAATCTGGTCCATGTTTCTCCCTTACCTGCTGGTGATCTGCTGGAATCTTTGACATTCTTTGGCTTGAAGAAGCATCACCTTCTGATCTCTGCATTCATCTTCACATGGTATATGCTGTCTTTGTGTCCAAATGTTCCCCTTTTATAAGAACACCAGTCACACTGGAGTACGGCCCACCCTAATGACCTTATTTAACTTGATTACCCCTGTAAAGGACCTAACACTAAATCAGGTCATATTTTGAGGTATTGGATAGTAGGACTTCAACCTATGAATTTTTTTGAGGTGGGGGACACAATTCAAGCTATAACACCATGTAGATAAAACATTTGGGAAAATGGAAATAGGAGGAATCTGAATTTGACTAAAGAGTTTGCCAAGAAACTGAGTTAAAACTGACAGAATTGAGTTACCTTGTGTGTCAAACAGGCTTTAACATGGGCCCCATGATCCTCACCTCCCAATACTCATGCCTTCGTGTAATGTCCACCCCTTGAGTGTAGATGGGACCTTTGACTTGCTTCTAACCCATAGAATATGGCAAAGGCAATGGGATATCACTCTCGTGATTATGTTATTTATACTATAAAACTCTATCTGACTGGTAGACTCACTCTTTCTCCTTTGCTGGATAAAGAAGAAGGTGCCACATTATAAGAAAGCTTATGGAAGGTCATATGGCAAGAAACTGTGGGTGAGTTCTATGAGCTGAAAATGACAGCCAACAATAAGCTGGTGTTCTCAGACTTCACCAGAAGGAAAGGAATCCTGCCAACAACCAGAGTAAGCTAGGAACTGGACCCATCACCGATTGAGCCTCCAGATGAGAACCAAACCCTGACCAAGATCTTGACTGCAGCCTGGCTGAGGTCTCAGCTAAGCTGTGCCCAGACTTCTGACCCACAGGCACTGTGAGATATAATGGTGTAGTGTTTTAAGCTGCTAAATTTGTAGTAACTTTTTTTTCTTTAAATATGTTTTTATTGATTTTAGAGAGAGGGAGAGGGAGAGAGAGATAGAAACATCTATGATGAGAGTCATTGATCGGCTGCCTCCTGCATGCCCCCCACCAGGGATTGAACCCTCAACCCGGGCATGTGGGCCAACCAGGAATCGAACCACAACCCTCCTTGTTCATAGGTGGACGCTCAACCATTGAGCCACACAGGCCAGGCTGTGGTAACTTTTTACATAGTAATATAAAACATACACCTTGAATTGGTAATATTGAGAGTTTTATCATAAGATAAAAGAATTTGTGGGGCAGGAGGTAGTGAAGACTGAGAACATAGTTACTTTCAGTCTTAGAGAATAAAGGGAATTTGCTCCTGTGAATACTTAATGACAATCATACTTGCCCCACCCTACATCAAATTAATTTCTTCCTTCTCTTTGTTTCTCTTACTCTCTCCCTCCCCTCCAGTTTCAACATAGTCTCAGGCATCTGATAGTTTATTGCTCCTGGGTTTAATTACTCAAAAAAAGTACCCAAGTTCTGTGGCCTGGTAATTGGTAATTTTGCTCTGTTGTAAATTTTAATCATGAGCACTTTGAAGATGGTGTAAGACCAAAATGCCTTATTGGTGAGTAAGCCTAGCAAAGTGGTGGCTCCCAAATCTCTCTATAGGAGGAGCTTAAGGGGTGCACTCTATTGGAGGGCTTGCCTAGCCAACATTACATTAACTTTGACCCAGAAAAATAGCAACATTTTCTAAAGATGCATGTATTCACTCTTTTATATGAGAATCAGAGAATGTCAATTGTCTATACCAAAAAAATCCTGTTATTGTTATTGTTATTAACTGAGTGTTTTGGAAGAGGGCTTTTAGAAAGGAGAGGGAGAGTTTACTTCTTGCTTCTATTGCTGCCTGCAGACCACCCAGAATCCAGAGCTCAATGTGGCTTTGTTGTTCTCTTCTCATTATCAAGTATACAGTAACTTGAGTAATGTAACAAAACGTTCTTTGTGAGAAGAAAGCCAACTGATAGTACCAGTGATGGCAATAAAGAGAAACTAAAGAAATCTAAGTAAAGGTATTTGCATTTTAAGAGATAGCAACTGTTTTATGATATGTCCCCTGTGAATGTCAAGAATCTACTCTAAACTGTGCTGATTGTAGAAAATGTGGCGAGGAAATACACTACAGGGAAGGGGGATACCCGTAGTCCTATCATCCCCAAATAACACAATTAAAATTTTGCAAATATATTTCCAATCCTTTTGTATGTGTTTCAAATATAATTGAGATGATAACATTCTACTTTTTTCTACTAACATATCAAAGCTAAGATCCCATATCAATAAAAACACTTCCAACAAATATGTTTTTAAAAATGCATTCTATTTTATTAAAGTAACAAAATTTGTAACATAATTTACTTAATATCTCCTAATTAGCTACTTTTCCCCCAGTTTGATTACTACTATAAATAACACTGTAATGAACATTTTGTAAATAAATTTTAACTAAAATTTCACATTCTAAGGGATACATGAATGTATGGCTATATGGATAAATACATATATATATATGTACATAAGTATTATGTATATATACATATGTGAGTGTATATGTACAGGGTTGGGCAAAAGTAGGTTGTTCATATGGAAAATAATACAATAACTAATAAGTAATAATACAAAAATAACCTCTATGTTTTGTGTACTCAGAACTGAAAACCTTTTTTTGCCCCACCCTTTATATATAAACCTAGAAGTGGAACTACTGAATCAGAAGGTTGTGAACACTTTTTTTTTTTTTTTTAATATATCTTTATTGATTTCAGAGAGAGGAAAGGAGAGGGAGGGAAAGAGAGACAGAAACGTCAATGATGAGAGAGTCATCGATCAAGCCCACAACCCGGGCATGTGCCCTGACCGAGAATCGAACCCCGATCGCCTGGATCCCAGGTCGACGCTCAACCGCTCAGCCACGCCCGGCTGGGCAGTGAACACTTTTTAAATCTGTGTGTTCGTATCACCAAATGCTTTCCAGAGGGTTTGGTCTAATTTGTACCCATACCAGCCCTATAAGACACTCGCCATCTCACCACAGCCTTGCCAACTAGCATTGTGTATTATCATATTTAATAATCTGATCTTATTGATGATATGAGAGAAGGATCTAATTCATTTTGATCCAAATCTGCTTTGCAATGTGTTAAGAACTATTTGTTGACTAAACTTTCCCTTCACCACTGGTTTACTTCATCCCTTCATTGTTAAATGATTATGCATGCCAGAGTCTTTTTCTGGACTCTCTCGGTTCTGTCCATCACATTTTGCACCTGTGGCACATGTGCTGATTTACTGTAACTTCATAATATGTCTCAATATCTGGCAGAGCAAGTCCATGTCATTTTGCCTTTTCTCTATAGCTCTCAGCCAATTTCACCTTTTAAGAATACCTTGGGTTTTAGCCTCTGCTATAGCACCAACAATATTTTACCTTTAATTACAGCTACAATCTGATCTTCCTGAAGAAATGGCAAGCTCCCCTGAAGTTGGAGATGTGTAAGTATCCTTCTTTTTTTCACATCCCCCTTTCTGTACCACAATTATTTACTCATAAAACACAGTGAAGTCCTCCCAACTGCAATCAATTGGTTTTTCTCAGAACCCACTCCTTAACTGGCCAATATTCCTCTTTAAATATCCCAGAATCTTGAAGCAGCTCCTCTCTCTCCTCTGTTTCTCTCTCCCCTCAGTCACAGTTCAGTCACATCTGGTTACCCCACAAGCAGACAACATAGAGAATTGACGATTACGACTGAGGGCAATTTGCTCAGCACACTGCCCTGTCCTCCTCTCCCCACCCACAGGCACTACTGACAGGCGAACTAATGGGTCATTATCATGATACAGGATGGAGGAAGATACAGCTAAATATTAATGAATTTTATCGGTAATTGCCCACATAAGAGACAAAATTACCATTTAAAAGAAGTGTAGTTACTAATTGGGCTCATTACTCCTTCAAGGGTGAAGGTTCCAGTGAGCAGAGGTGATTACATATTGCTCTAAACTAAAACCGACTCTACCTATCATCTGTGACTTTCGGTGTCTCTAAAAATAGTATGGAAGTTAACTAGGGATATTTTCAAACCAAACAAGTGGGCTTGTATTTGTTTAAAAAATTCATTTGGTCAAAGCAGCAATTTCTAAATCAAGCTATGTTTTAAACACAGGTGGATTGAAGATGCATATTTCTTTACATCATGACTGTGTAAGGCCAGGGCTAGACCCAGGAATCGGGGTTGGTGGCTTTTTTCTTTCTTTTTTTAATTTCCTAGGTGATCCTGGTACAGCCTTTCAGGAACTGCTGGGCTAAAGCATGTTAGTGAGACTGAATCTCTGCAGTACATACGCTCAGTTTCTCCAGGACATAAATAGGCTATAAAACTCCACACAAGGCCATTCGGTGTTACAGGGAACCCAGAGGGGTTGATTCACAAGTCACTTGACCTCTTGTAGAAGTGATGACAAAAATACATAGAGAACATCTACATTGGGATCATTCAGCTTTCCAGTCTTCATAAACTGAGCTTTTAAACCTTGGGTCGGAAAGGCGTGCCCAGGGCTGATCTTCCTGTGAGCAGAGGAGGGAATTTCAGACTTAGGAATAAACTGAAAGATTGCGGGAGGTACCGTCCTTCTTATTTCCTTCCACCCAGCTCCTGGCAAACCATCTCCCCTGCTGCCAGCGTAACTGCCTAGCATCCCACACTGAAGAGTTCATTCCTTTGAGTCACTTCCTAGCCACTCTACTCACTGCCATGGTCACTGAGCATCCATACGCTAGACAGGGCGCCCCGGCGAGCGGGAGCGGAGCGGTTGGGCCTCTGTCCCTGGAGAGCTCGAGTCCAGCGTGCGACACAGCCCTGTTCACCTGGACCACAGCATGGCATGTGCTGAGAGAAGAGGCTTTGGAGCCCCGGAGAGAGGTCAAATGAAGAAGCAGAAGTCGATCAGCCCTGCTGTTCAAGCCCTCAAAAGTCTGGCCATGTTGTCAGGAAGTCAACAGGGTCGTCGCTGGGCACACAGAAACGAGACGATGCGCTTGATCCTGTTGTTACTGCGGTTAGAGGGTCCACAGCTGAGCGGGCCAGAGCCCCGGCCACTGGCTCTTCTCCTGTCCCTGCTCTCCCAGGCCGCCCGCTGCAACCCCGGACCAAAGCCCTCTGAGCAGGCAAACGGCCAGGGGCCGCTGGGACAGGCCAGTTCGGCTTTTATGAGGGCGCCCAGCCGCACGAATGCAGAAGCCAAACTTGAAGAACGGAGCGAGTGCGGCGTGGGCAGGAAGACGTCTGTGAGGAGACCGACGGGGGCCAGGGGTTAATAAAAACAGGGTCGGATTGCAGCAGGTCACCAGAGCGGTGGTGTGACAGGAAGGGTGAGATCACCAAGTCATCGGGGACGCGGCTGAACTTTACAAAGGAAGGGATGGATGTCCGTCCGGTGCCAGCCTGCCCCGAATTGTTCTGGATCCTTCTCTGTTAGCCATTTTCTAGGTTTCTGGCCTCCAAAAGATATGCAGAAACTAGGCGCCAATCAACCCCGTTGTTTCTTCTGGGGACGCGCCGTGTGCCGCTCTGCCGAGTGCAGTCCTAGCACAGCCGCCCCAGGCAGTGCTCTGCTCCTCCTGGGCACCCTTATCGGCACAAACATTCTGAGCTGCCTTTTTATCTGACCCAGATGGTCTATAATAATTTCCTATGATTAGTCCTGTATTCCTTTTATCTTTTATTTCCATCCAAATATATTTTGTCCCACTGCCAACATATTTATTATGTGACATTCTTTCTCCCTTCAGACACAATACCCTCCTTGACCCACGCTGGCATAATTCCCCCCAGCCTGTTGTGTCTATCTCTTATATAAACTTTCCATCTCCAAATTATTCTGAGTCTGTTTCTGGTTTTAGCCTCTCCTTAGTAATCCTTGTTACATAATGTGTCTATTATATCTCTTGGTATTTGTTTTCTTTCGGTTCACTTCTTACCATGCATATGAAAGTCATTTGTAAGGGGAGCTGTTTAGAATTTGCTTTTATTTTTTTTCTTTGGTTTCTTTTAGGGTTCTGCCTCCATTCTCTGAGTTCTTTTCATCTCCGACCCTCCTCCCTTCCTCAAGCCCCCTCGGTTCCCCCATAACATGCGAGTTTATACCTTCCTCCCAGATGCATGCAATTTCTCCCATTGTGGCTTCGTGTATTGCCGTGTGGTTTTTGCAGAAAGGATCGTCTGTCTTTCATGTAACTTTCCAGTCACCACCATTCATTTGTTTAGCAGGAACTCCGTTCAAAATCCGTTTTATTCCAATCATTAGCATGTGCCTAGAGCCTGAGGGAAGTCTGATAGAGGCTAAAAAAAAAGTCATAAACTCACTCTATGTTTTCATGAGACTTTAGCTGTCTATAAAAAGTCCAGAACAACCAGTTCAAATGAAAAATACTTTAACCCGCTGCCTATTTGGTCTATAGGGAGTTGACTAGTTTTGACCTATTTTTTCCTCATTAAATTCTTAACTCTATCTCCCCTTCCTCACCTAAATGCCCTTGGTGGGAGGTGGTGGTGGTGCTTTGTGTGGGGGCATATGCGAGAGTCCACATCACCTACACGCCCCTTCCCATGTATGGAAAGGCTGTCAAATAAGATGGCACAGATATGCCTGCCCTCCCTGTGCCAGTTCGTACGGCCAGCAGGAGTGAGGGCCAGGGTGCAGGAGCAAGATAAAGCCGTGAGCACGTGTGACTGGAGGGCTAGCGGCAACGCGGCGTCTTCGGGAAATGTCGATTTCCTTAGGGAGGGGCTATGTCTTTCGTCATCTTTGTTACTGAGCCTACTTGGGCCTCAGTTTCCTCATCTGAAAACCGGGACAATATTAACACAATACCTACTCAATGGGATGGTTGTGAGGATTGTTGAAATACTGTCCAGGAAGAAACATTCTATTAGTGACAATCAAAATAACAAGATGTGACTATGGAACATCACCTGGGTATCATTCAGTAAGTGTTTGTGCCAGGGAGCTAGTGAGTAATTCGATAACCTTAAAAAGAAAGTAAATTTTCCCTATGGGAGTAATTTAGTGCCTAGGAGAACACAGACAAGCATAAATTAATACATATCGTCATTTAAAGTACCTGAGGGCAAAGTTCTTCATGCTGAGCTCCCATCCTGAGAGTAATGTGTTTTCGGGTTTAGAGGGAACAGAAACCATGAGAGGGGACTCTGATTTGAACCTCCCACTGTTTAGACCCAGAGCACAAATTTAGTCAACAAGATTTCCAAAACTCTTGCTATTAAAGTCCTTGAGCCAACTGCATGTTCACCTTATTTAGAAACATGACATGGGGAGGGAAAGAAATCTTGTAGTTTGTGTTATTTAGATTAGGAGCACAGATTCTGGAGTCCCGCTGCTCCCATGAAAAGAACAGCAAGAGTGTTTACTGGCTCTGTGATCTTAGGCAGGTTCCTAAGCTTCCTGAGTCTCAGCTTTCTCAGTGATAACAAAAGGAAAATGACTGTACATTCCAAATAGAGCAGCTGTGAAGATTTTTTAAATGCATGAAACACCCTTATCACTATGCTTGGCACATAATAAGTAAACACTCAATGAAAGTTTATTATTGTTGTTGTTGTTATTATTGTTATTATTTTAGGAAGCTGAGGTCCAGAGAGAACTTCATTTGCCCAAAGTCTCACAAATATGCACTGCAAAGAATGGAGTCAAGGTTCACTCAGTTATTATCAACTATTTGGCTTTTTCAACCACACCATTAGGGTCTTTATGTTTATCCCTTGTCTTCACTTTCTATTATCATCTTATCACCTCTAGTCATCTTTTATTATTATGTGAATTATTCATAGAAAAGAGAACCCTTATCACTTTAGACCTGTTGGTCATGGGTAAAAGGCCACTGACTCTGGTAGACAAGTTTGACATATTTATAGTTGACTGTCACTTGTTCTCTTACCTTTCAGATGGTGAGCTAACTGAAGCAGGGTCCAGTCTTATTTATATGTGCAGACCCTGAGCCCTGTCAACTTCTAATTGTTACCTATGTCTTCAAAATATGCTAGAAAGAAAGAAACTCAACAGTATTAGTAATCATATATTACAAGTTGTTTTTAGCATTTTTGTCACATATATTTCTCTTTTGTCACATATATTTCTCTTTTATTTCTCACTACAGCCCAGTCAAGAGAGGACACTAACACTCAGAAAAGGTAAGTAAACTTGTCCCAGATCACATTGCATATAATTGCCTAGAAGGAACATAGATCCAGGGTGACTGACACCAAATCTTCATTATCAGAAGAAAAGATGGGGGTGGGGAATTCACACACTGTACCTGTTCAGGCACAGTTTAACCTGGTTAAAATCCATTTCTACTGGAATACACATGCATTTTATGAGAGAACAAATTTCATAAAGCTCAGTTATTTCAAGCATAGGTGAGCCCATTTGTCAACAAAAAATTAACTATTTCTTTACCAATACCATCTAGGCATTTCTTTTTTTTCAAACAATGGGTCCTGGCTGATTTTGCAGCACAAGAGATCTCTGTTTCACCCTAGAGTTTGACTGGCAGTAAGTTAGTGTGTGTTTCATCCAACCCATAACACCATTTAATTGTAGAAGAATCAAAGTTATCTTTTATGTGGTGTTCTTTCTCTCTTTAAACACTATGTCTGTTTTGATCCAGCTTGGCTTCAGGTTGGGGTTAGGTTTAGAAACTATCAAAAACACTTTTTACAAGCTTGTTATAAACCACTACTCTAAGAGAATCAGCCAAGTAAATTAATGTCTCAACACAAGAAAATATTCCATGATGATTAGAATATGTGAAAACAAAGAGCCCAAGAGCTATGGAAAAAAAAGAAAGTGAATTCATTGAAGGTTTATTTGCATCTGAAATGATTCACAAGATATGTATATATCTTGTATACGTATATATCTTGTATCTGAAATGATCCACAAGATATGTATATCTTGTGAGCCATGATTACTTTTTTCACCTGACATATTTTATGACTTCTTAAAATTACATAAAACATTTCTCAACATCTGAAGTCATTCAGACATTGAGGCTAAGGGGTTACACATCAGCTGAGTAATGAGATGATCAATAGAAAAATAACTTGTCAACAAGAAGTCCTTATCATTTTAAATCGAATATTAAGAATATCAAAGGAGAGACTTTGTTACTTATGATAAGAGTAAAAACAGACCATTTTAATCTTACTTTAAAACTTTACCTTGCTCTGACTAGTCAGCATTTGAGTTGTTTTGTTTAGTTCCTTGGACATTAAATATTCTATATCCTTCAGGTTTCTTACCAGAAGGTAATTTACTGCACAGCACCTTTATAAATAAGAATTTTCTAAACACGTGATTTGAAGTAGAGCTTTCCTTCCATTAAGGCTGATTTTATTCTTGAAGAGAGACATTATATTTCTGACAATATTTTTTTCCCAAAGAAGGGGCTTATATAATTCTATTTTTACATCTTAATATGACCTAGGGACATTAATGAGTTAGGCAAGTCCACCAGGATTTTATCTTTCAGGGATTGTGCTATCTTTGAGGAATTGAGCCAAAGGACACTGAAATGAGATACATCTCTGGCAGCATAAAGGGGGCCCTAGTGCAGAATAATTAATTATATTCCAGAAAACAGGAGAACTTAGCTCCCATAGAAAGGCTACAATCAATGTCCACTAAAATCTAGTATTCAGGCTCCCCTGAGTCCTTAGGCCTCAGCAAAGTGGGTGGAACGCACATACCTAGGTTTCGGGTTTGATCCCAGGTTGAGGGCATGTACGGGAGGCAACCGATCAATGTTGCTCTCTCACATCGATGTTACTCTCTCTCCCCCTTCTTCTCTCTCTAAAACCAATAAAACCATATCCTCGGATGTGGGTTAAAAAAAACAACAAAGCCAAATTATAGGAGTAGAGACCCAACAACAGAAATAATGAAAAGAAAATTAATGTAATATTTTAAAGCTTTAGATAATCAACATGAATACAAAAGAAAAAGGTGAAGAAGTTAAGATAACTAGAAGATAATAGATAGGAAAAATAATGACAATCCAACAAAAAAATAACAATTGGTATCATAATGCTAGAACCAATCAAATAAAGCATTATCAACATTTGGGGATGATGCTGTCTAGGGCTGAAATCTTGTGGAGGCTTGACTGCTTCCAGATGGGTCGCTCACATGACTATTTGTAGGAGCCCTCTTTAGGACTGCTTCAGAGGCCTCATGACATGGAAACTCGCTTTCCCCAGAGCAAGCAAGAATCTAGGAGAACAAGAAAGAAGTTTCAGTGCCTTTTATGGCCTAATCTTAGAAGTCTGTAATTCCTGAGGTATTCCATTAGTTACAAAGTCAGCCCTATTCAGTGCAGGAGAGGACCAGACAAGGGCATGAATACCAGGAATTGGGGATCCCTAGGGACTATCTACCACAGACCTCTTAGGGTAAAAGTGATTCATACCATTAGGAGTCAACGTCTGAGGTCTTCATCTCATTAGTGCACCAAACCACTAAAAATATCAACAAAATTCCCAAGCAGTCATCATGGAGAGTTATACAGGTTGTTGGCCATACCAAGTAGCCCAGTAGAGAGAGCTGAGCCCTGCACCCTAATGCAGAGCTCTGTTTATCCAATGGAAGGAGTGTCTTTTGCTGGAGTTCACACCAATTTACTTGAAATCCTGAAATGTATCTTTGACACTAAAGAAAATGACAGAAGTAGAGCTTAAACATCCACAATATTTTAAATAATATTATGCCAATTCTGTAATCCCAAAGCACGATGAGACTTTTGAGAAATCACTGGAGAACTATTAACGTGGAGTTCATTTCTAGTATTTGCGGCAAATCAACAACTTACTGAACTTGCAAAATTTGACCTCTTCCAAACTTTACAACTCATCACAGTGCCTAAATTATCAGCCCTCCCCTTTCAGTTCCTAGTTTGTATCACACCAGAATTTTTAAATGATTTGAGAAAATTTTGGTTTCTAGACTCCCCAGTGTAGTTCTGGGATATCATGTTCTAGTAATCGATAGGAGATGAGCTCACAGAAAAACTTCATATGTTGTCTTGCAATTAGATGGCCAAGTAGGAAATCCTTGAAATGTGAACTTAGGGCTACCGGTGCCTTTCTAGGCTACTGCATTAATATTCTTGGTATTATTTATTACATTAAATCAGCATTTGTCTCTGAATTTTCAAAGGCAGGCTTCAGGTATGTGGAAAATCTTTTCTCCTTCAAGAATCCCTGATCTTATAAATCAAAAGCTCTTTGATTTTCAAAACTATCGACTCTGTTTAAGTTTCAAAAAGTATTGTTTTTCTAGGGCTACCATAACAAAATACCACACACTGAGTAGTTTAATTACAAACATTTATTTTCTCATAGTTCTGGAAGCTAGAAGTCCAAGATCAAGGTGATAGCAGGGTTGGCTTCTCCTGAGGTCTCTCTGGTTGGCTTGCAGGTGGCCACCTTCTCATTGTGTCTCACCTCTCATGGTCTCCCCTCGTCTGTGTCCTAATCTCCTCTCCTTATAAAGACACCAGTCATATTGGATTAGAGACCATGCCTATGACCTCATTTTACCTTAATTCTCTTTAAAGGTACTATCCCCAAATACAGTCACTGATATACTGGGGGCAGTTAGGGCTCCAACATGTGAATTTGTGGGGGAGGGCACAATTCAGCTCACAACACAAGATAACCTCTTTAGAAGTTCAGTTGACTTTTAAGTTTTCTTTGGGTTCTTTTGTATCCTCTTTCTGGGGAAAATGGGTATAAGTTGTGGTGACTGACTCCATGGAGGGAGGATCTCAGAAACCTACATAATTTTCATAGCTTTTACAAAGCCCTTCATAACCTGTCACTAGCTTCTCCAATCTCTTCTCTTAGTTCTTCCAGCATTCACCTTCTCTCCTCCAGCCAGGCAGGATTTTTTTTTAGATTCTCAAAATCCCCGCTGCATCTCTCACCTCTCGGGCTTCAAACACGTTGTTCCACATCCGAAATGCTTTCTCTCGTTGTACTTCCTTTCCCCTTGCTAACTCCTGCAAGTCATTCATGTCTCACTTTTTGCTTTTCCTGGCACCCTATTTTTGGTTTCCCTATTAAGCTTCCCATAGCACACAGCTACACTTAGTACTTTATAGAACTCAGTCATTAAACTTTTCATTTTTTATATAACCTCTGTATTTTCTACTAGGCCATAAGCTCCATGGTGACCAGGACAGTATCTATGTTGGTCACTGATGTGTTCAGAGTGTCTGCCACAATGTGCCACACAAAGCGGAAGCCTGATAAATATTTTTTTGAGTGAATAGAAAACAAACCTGAGGCACTGTCGGCTTGCTACACAAGAACAGTTTCTTGTGGGATTACACCCACGTCTTTTTAAAGAACTTGCTCTATTTATCAGTCAGGATTGTTAGTTGTAAGCAACAGAAATGTAGTTTTAGGCTAATTTAAGCAGAAACAGAGATTGAGTAGCTTGCAGTGTTTTCTGGAAAACCAAAGAACCAGGCTTGGAGGCTACCAGGCCAGGTACAATACCCAAAATCCCAATGCACAGTTGCAGCTACATTTGGACTCCTGATGCCACAGCTGGCACTGCCAGCATCACAAGGCATGAGGCACTAGAGCTGCCTCTAGAGCCACTGTCCCTGCTGCCGCTAGAAAGTTGTAACTGTTGCATGACTGCCTCTGCCACCATCGTGGCCACCATCACCACTGCTGCCACCAGAGCTTCACTGCCCAGTTACTGTTCCTGCCCCTTGCCCTAGCTCCCATGCCACTCCTACTGTAGCAGCGACACTGCTGCCGCCTGGATGCATTCCGGGCAGACACCCTGCCTCACGTCACCAGCTTGCAATTCAATAATCTGTTTGGCAGATTGTAGGCCATGTGACCAAGACCCTACCTACAGTGGAAGTGGGGGGGGAAGTCTACTATTTTAGTGTCTATAGTGGAAATTCTCAAACATAAGAAAGTTTCAACACTGAGAGACTAACAAGAATGACAACTGTCCCCTGCATTGTTATTGCAGAAGAAAGAAGTTCCATGACCCCACAAAGAGCTCTGTCTTTATGACGCGTGTATGTGTAAAGCATTTTCCCAGTTTATAATGTTACACTTGCTACAGCACAGCAACGAAAAACTGTCAAGATGCTAACATCAGTGCTCAGCTTTGCACACTTACAGCTGGTCAGTTTCACCTTCAACTCACACTGATGCTCATGTCCATCCCTCCCAACTACCCTTTCCCCAAATTCTCCCACCTGCACCTCCCTTTCTGTACCACCCTGTCTTCACTATCCCGCATTCCACCTTTTACTACTTGAATCTTCTCGCTGCAAGCGAGCAGGGGCTGTGTTAAATGATCGCGGGGCTTTAGTGCTCAGTGTGGGGTTGTGCATGCAATAGGCTGTCTCTTGGCAAACGTGTTAAATGGAAATGGGAGAAGCCTAGCTACCCCATGCCACCTCCCTGTAGCACCGGATTCTCCTCAGTGCTTAGACCTGCTTTTGTTTAATGGGCCATTGACTTGTTTCTTTCACTACCATGAATCCCAGCCAACCTTGCAACACTTTCTCAGGCAGTTGCGATGTTAGGAAACCTCTTTGTCCCATGTCTTTGAACTGCTGATCACACCTACTTATTCTCAGATGACAGCACATGGCCAACCCCTCAATCAGCACAGAACCTTCGCCCTGCGCCCTTTCTCTCCGCCTGCCTTCCTTCAGCCCTCCACAGCTCCTCAGTTCTTTTACTCCCTACTCCCCTCCTCGTACATGGAGGTTAACCTCTTCCTTGTTTATCTCCCTCCCTTTTTCTTTTCTATTTTGCTTCCTATGAGTTTTAAGGTTATATTTTCTATATTGATTCTTTTAGTAGTTATACCAGATATTTTTAACATGGATACTTTTAGAAGTCTAATGTTAATCAATATCTTTCTATTTCTTGCAAAATACAAGGACACTAGTGCTTCGGATCTAATCAATCTTCCCTAAAGTTATATGCTATTGTTGTCCAGTATTTGGTTTTATATTGTTAATTTGACAAAGCAGATATTATTTTGTACAGTCAATATTTGTTTAGGTTTATATATTTACAGAAATCTCTGCTGGTCGTTCCTTTCTGCGTTTGCGACTTTCCATTTGGTATTACTTCTACTTGAAGCTCATCCTTGAGAATTATCATTAATAAGTATCTGTCAGTGGTAAATTCTGTTACCTTGTTTTCTTTTAGTTTGGATATGTTATCCTTTCTCCCCTTCTTGAAAGATCATTTTACCACATATTCCATCGTAGGTAGACAGTTATTTTCACTCAGTGCTTTGAAGATACAATTCATTGTCTTCTGGTTTTCATTATTGTTGTAGAAAAATCACTCAGTCAAGCTATTTGTGGAAAGTCTTGACTCTCTAGTTGCTTTATAGGTGTCTTTTTTGCCTTTGATGTTTTACAGTTTCACTATGACTTTTATCTAGATGAGAATTTATTTTTCATTTATCTTTGCCTAGAATTTGTTGGACTTCCTAAATCTGAGGATATATATATTTTTAAGTTCTGGAAACTTTTGGCCACTATCTCCTAATTATTGCTTCTTCCACATTCCCTTTATCATTTCCTTCTGAAATTCTAATTAGATATATGTTAGAACTTCTCTGCCTTCAGTATCTCTTATTCCTTTCTCCCCCTTCTTTTAATGATAAAGGGGCTTCTCTTTTACATCCTGCGGTAGCATTACAGAAAAATCCACTTCTAGGCAAATATAATTGGAAGTACAAGGCTCCAGAAAGGGAGTTGAAGATGCCATACATTTTTCTGTCGCTCTGAAAAAGCTTAATCTTCAGTCAGACCTAAGCTCGCTCATTAGCTCTCTTGTCCTCGGTGCCGCCTTGGCCCCTCTTTGGAAAAGATGCGCCTGCCTCCAGCCCCTTAGCCCTCCACACGAAGGCTATGACGCTGATCTTGAGGAAGAAGTATGTCACACATAATACAACTTTGGCCTTGTTCTTTGTCCAGCACTGGAGCTTCTCTCTGCAGAGGCAGGAGGCAGATGGAGCACGAGGCCCTGCATGTCGGCCTGAGCTGTCTGCTTCAGCAGAGAGCGCCATTCTTGAAAGGTCTATGGAAGAGTGTAACACAGGCCAAGCCGCTCCACTCAAAGCCTGGCCAACATCCCATGCTGACTCTTTCACTTTCCTTAGCAGTTGTATGTTGAGGTCAGTTCTGTCTCCAGAAGTCTTTAAGAGCAGTTCCATACCTAACCCTGTCACAACAATCACAACTCTTCACCCATTTTTGCAACACAGAGCTAGCTGGATACCAAAAGTATGATCTCTGTTTGCAGATGCTGTTTGTTGGGCCACTCATACACACACCATTTTCAACCCTTTTTGGAAATAAGTATTTAAAATACATAACTGTCAAAGGCTTTCTCTGGATACTGTTGTATCTATGCCTGGTATTAATTCATTTATAGCGTGACAGCAAATGTTTTCTATTGGCATAAGGTCGAGTGGGTTTTGTCTTTATAATTGGACCAATCCACAGGATGAAGGCTACAAAAGTTCTAGAAAAGCATTTCTCAAAAGTGTGCTGCTCAGAACAAGGGTACCTGAGGAAATTAATAGCTGCTATGTAGGGAAAGTTTTCCACAGTCAAGCAGTTCTGAGAAACGCTGCATTAAACAAGGTTAGCAAGGTTAAATAGGCCCCTTTACTGCAAGACTTTTCAGAACCTTTACTATACATACTAATATACCTTGTAAATCACAAAAAGGATACTATATAGTGTTGTGCAAATGTATTTGACCACAGATTACTTTGTAGCTGAGTATCTTACAAGATGAATTCCATGAAACAGACTTGAAAACCTTGTTGGAGTGTAGACACTGCCTTGTTGCTCAACTTTCTTCCTCCTGAGGCAGAAAAAACAGCAAGCCTCTCTTTTGGAGTCATCTGATGTTGATTTTTCTTCTGCCAGCTGAAATAGCTCTGTTGCTGCCATCTGAAAGAGATGTTCCTTGTCACAAAGTGTTTGTCTGACCACTCTGAACAAGCACAGACCTCCCTGTTTCCCCCACTAGGTCTCCCAGGACAGCTCCATCCCAGCCCTGTTCCTGGAATCTACTCTATGTCTTCACTCACCCCCTTTGGCTTTCAACCTACATGACATGCTATCTCCATTGGGCTCTGTGCCTGGGCCTTTGGTGGGTCCTGTTATTTCCAAGAATCCATTCCTTTCCTGGCTATAAGACTTGGATCCAGTGTTTGAGAGAACTCCACTTCCTGCCCTAACAGCATGCTCCCATTCCCATCCACCTGTTCTCATGCTGGTGACCTCTTGCTTCCACCTCCCTGTATATACTTTCCAGCTTCCCTGTAGATACTTATCCTAGTCCTGTCCTTGACCTTCACCTGTGGCATTGCCCACAACTCTGATGTAACATTGACTACCAATGCTTGCTAGGACCACAAAATATTGGAAGGAATTCTCTTGCCACATAAAAGATCAACCCAACTACAGGATATTAGTGTTTAGATCCTTTTGCGTCCCTTATTGTTTCCAGGTGAGTCCCTGGGTATCTTAGAGTCATTTTACACCAATAAACAATAGCATTATGAAGACTTGTGCCTCCTGTATTTTTGGTATCCTCTATGTGTTACACAACATGCCACAAACCTTGCTTAATCGCGTGCTATTAGGAGTAGCAGCAGCTCTCGCTTGTAGACCAGAGATTACGATTGGCCTGCCATTTTATCTGAGCTACTTTTGTTTTCAGTTATATTTTTCTGTTTAAGTGCCCAAATCCCTACAGGCAGAAGTGCCTTCAAATTAAATTGTATTGTTACTATTCCAGACCACACACACTTGGCTCCTTATGTGGCTCTGAGTTCTGCTGCTGAGACGGTTGTGCATGCTGTTCTCAGGGTGAGAAAATGTGCCCAATTCAGCCTATTCTGCAGAACTCCTTTGTTCCCTCAGGCAAACTTGGCATGATTTTTGTTAAAGGTTCAGTTGGGATAACCCATATTCTTTCCCCAAGGTCACTTTTCAAATTCCTTGTCAATCGGTTTAACAAGAGGTAAGTAAATACCTAACTTCAGAGCAGCCAAATAGCAGCAGTTTCTTGGCACAAGTGTGTGCATGTGTGTGTGTGAGTATGTGTTTGCATGTATGTGTGTGCGTGTGTGTGCATGTGTGTACATGTGCGTGTGTGTGTGCGTGTGTGTGTGTGTGTGTGGAGTATGTGCATGTGGTAGGGGAAGCTGAGGGGAGATAACAAGTCCCTCATTCAGTGACATCATGAAGCAAGAACATTTAAATGTCTTAAAAAATTGACAAGGTTATTTATCAATTGAGAGACAGGTACTGACACAAACAGACTTCAGAAAGATAACTCAGTGCTTATTTTCATTAACCAGGATAAGTATGCTTACAAAGGATTTAGAGGACACTGTAAATAATAATTTTAAGGAATATGACTTCCCATGCTAAAGTAAACCAAGTCCCAAAGCTGCCCTCGGAAACACCTGTTCCGGCCTGCCCAAGCATGATTGTATCTCTTCATAGACTTCCTTCTTTAAAATAATATTTTTAAAACTTTTAAATTATAGTTGACATTCAATATTATATTAGTTTCAGGTGTACAACATAGTGGTTAGACATTTATATAACTTACAAAGTGATCCCCTCAGTAAGTTTTATACCCACCTGCCACCATATATAGTTATCACACTATATTTGACCGTATTTCCTACGCTGTACCTTACATCCCATGACTATTTTGTAACTGACAACTTGCGCCTCCAGTGCCCTCACCTTTTCACCAGCCCTCATCCTCGGGCACACTAAGCTTCAGGCCTGGCTGCACTTGTTCTGGGCTGCTCTGTTACACTTGGCTCTCTCCGCTCTCTCCGCACGCGTCCGCACATTCTCACCGTCAAGTCACGAGTACTTGGCATTAGTTTCCTCGCAGGGATTGGCTCTTCTTCCTACCCACTTAGCCGAAGCTTACTCATCTCTCAATGTCAAGCTCATAGCAGTTTAATTCTAAACTCCAAAAGGTTAGAGGCTATGTCAGTGCCTGGGATATAATAAATTCTCAAAAACTATTTATTGAGTATGTAAGAAATGAATGAATGTGTTTTATACATGGGTTACAGGAAAACTTGGCATATTAAATAAAAGGCCCAGTTGAACCCTGTCCCAAGTGACCAGTCCTGTAGGGGTAGCTCTAATTATTTACCTTGATACAAAGCATTCCCTTGATATACATTAAGCCCCAACTCTGTACCAGCACTCCAGTAGGTTTGGGAGGGCTACAAAGTTAAATCAGACTTGGACCCTATTCTCCAGAACCCTGTAGTCCAGGGGGGAATTTTGATGTGCACATCAGTAACTGGAACACAAGGTTGAAAGTGACAAAAGCCAACGGAGGAAAACTGTGATCGATGAGAAGAGGAAAGACATTAATTATGTAAGAGGATGTTAAAATTGGATTTTGCTGCCTCACTTTGCGAACAACCCTGTAGGTGCCCAGTACCTCGCGGTGACTCCGCCGCCCTAGAGCGAGGTGCCCGATCATTCACACAGGGCATGCACGAGGCCCGCCCTGAGAGCAGGGAGGGGTGCGCCGGGGGCCAGGCCAGGGGACGGGGTTTCTTTGGAGGGAATAGTCGGTGTGCTGTGCATTGCCCTCATGGATAGAGGGAAAGGAGCTGCTTTGCTTCACCGCAAGCCAAGTGAGGGGGCTCTGAGGGCATCTCAGACGTTTGGTTAACGGGGAGACTTGGCGTTAGCCTAATGTGGTCCTCCAAGGTGAGCAGCCAGCAGCAGCAGAGTGAGGAGAGAGGAACGCATTGGACCAAGCTGCCATTCCACAAACAGCAGCGCAAAGGAAAGATCTCACGAGAAGGAGCTGACCTGGAGTCTCCTCAAAAGGAGAAATTCAGAAGAAGACTCCTGGCAGAGGAAAGACCCCAACCAACAGGGTCTGTGTAGGGTGTGTGTGGAATCCCAGGCCTGGGAGCAACTCAGAAAGCAGCTGCCAGGGGACAAGCACCGTGCACATGGGGGAGACTGCCTTCTGAGGTCTCAGAGGGACACTCTCCAGAAAATCCACAAACGCACTTCATGAGAGCCAGCATCCAGGGGGAGCCAACAGCACACCGCAGCTGCTCGGGCCTGGCCGTGGAACATGGTGCCGTTCCCGCCAGTCCCTTCTGCCCCGGCCTGCCTCTCAGGCTCAGCCAAGCCGGCAGCCAGCGAGCAGAAGGGGCAGCTGGGAGCCGATAAGAGGCCGCCAGGAGCGTCCCTCCTCGGCCGGCTTCCAGGCCCGGTCAGCTCCCACGAGGGCAGGGGGAAGCCTTATGCTGGATGAGAGTTTCAAGTTTTCATGGTGACACTGGACCGGACTGAAGTTATGTGATTATTAGGCTAGAGTGGACTTTTTAATGCCAAAACAAAGGGGCTATTTATTTATTATCTAAGCATGACTGGAAATGCCATGGGACCTGCCCAATATTTCATCCAGGGAGGATTTAAACTAAGGAACAGGGGGAAAGAAAGAAAAATGTTGCTGTCTTGAGTGCACGTATCTAGTGACAGTTCATTCGGTAAAACCAATTATAGTTCCAGCGGGGGAAATCAGGGAAAGGAAGGGAAGTTTAGTTTTTAAATTAAAATGTAATATACATAAGTGTACAGCTTGATAAATTTTCACAAATTGAACATACCCATATAACCAGCACCCAGATCAAACTATAACAACCCAGAAGTCTCCCTTGGGCTCCCTTTCAGTCACTCCTCCTTCCACAGGGTAATCACTGCTCTGACTTCTAACTGCATAGATGAGCCTTGGCTTTTTTGTACTTTATATAAATAGAATCATACATGATGAGCCCACTATGTCTTCTTTTGCTCAACATAGTGAGATTCATCCATATTGTCCTGTGTTGTCGTAAACCTTTTATTTTATGGTACCCCTTTCTGTGAATATAGCACACTTTATTTACCCATACTTCTGCGGATGGGCATTTGAATAATGCAGTCATAAATGTTCTAATATGTATACACCCAGAAGTAGAATTGCTGGTCCATAGACTATATGGACATTCAGCTTGAGTGGATTTTGCAAAAATGGTTGTATCAATTTTCACGCCTGCCAGAAAGAATCCTGTTGCTCCACAATCTCACCAACACGTGGTATCTGACCACCTTTTTTTTTTTTTTTTTTAGCCATTTACTTCGGTGCAAGGGAATCCCATGATGGTTTTAATTTGCTTTTTCCTGAAGACTAATACAGTTGAACATTTTCTCATGTTTATTGGACATTTTTCTACCCTACTTTGAGAAGTGGCTATTCGGGTTTTTGCCCTTTTTTTTTTTTCTAAATGGATTTTCTTTCTTCTTATTATTACTTTGTAGGAGTTCATTGTATATGTTTGCTATGAGTCCTTTATCAGATATATGTATAGTGATATCTCCTCTCAATCTAGATTGATTTTTTTACTCTCTTAAGGTATTTTGATGAATAAATGTTATTAATTTTAACATAGCCCAATATATACTGTTGGGTACAGTTCCAAATAAAAATTCTTTCTCCTGTATATCTCCAATTCACACAACATAATTTATAGACAAGATCATCTGTCCTCTGCAGTGTTGCATTTGTTATAAACTAGGTATCACATATGTGTGGGTCTGTTTTTGGACTCTCTCTATCCTGTTCTATTGCTCAGTTATCCATCCTTGCATCAATATCATGCTACTTTAATTATTTACTGTAGTTTTCTGACAGATCGTAATATCTATAACAGAATTATTTTTCAAGACTTCCTTAGAAATTCTGAGGACTATGAAATTCAAAATCAGCTTTACAAGTTTATGTCAGTTTACCTCAATAAAGCTGAAATTAAAAATAAGTAAATAAAATCAGCTTGACATTTCTGCAAAAATAATCTTGCTGGAATTTTGATTGAAATTATCTTGAATTTATATATTAACTTTTGGGAAATTGATATTTTTTAAATATTAAATTTTCTAATCCATGACCATCGTTTATCCCTCTGTTTATTTAGCTCTTATTTACTTTCAGTAATGTTTTTTAGTTTTCAGTACAGAACTCTTGTACAATTTTTACAGATACATTCCTATGTAGTTTTTGTTTTAATGCTATTGTAAATAGTATTTCTTTTGAACTTTTATTTTTATGGTTTTTGGTACATAGAATTATAGTGTATTTTTATTTACCTTGTGAAGAGTAGTATTTTGAAGAACTATCTTGTACTAGGTGCTCTTACGATACGTTCGCTTGTTCTCTTTCCCTCTTGACCACAATCTCGCAGGTACATTTTACCCTCTTTTGTGAGAGGAGGGTAATAAGGTTCAGAAGAGCTGGGAAAGTTTTCCAAAGTCACACAGAAAAGTTACACTTGAACTGGGTTTGAGGAATAGATGAATTTTCTTATCCGAACAAAAGTAACGGAAAAGGTCATCCGGGCAAAACCATCACTAACAAAAGCAAAAAAGGCAGGAAAGGAAGGGTTGTGGGTTCCTTTTGACTAGATCAGAAGGCAAGTTGGGCCGGCTGTGGAGCTGCCTGGAGTTATCATTTGTGGTTCTCTGAAGTTCTCCTCATCGACCCAAATTTCCACCCGGTGTCATTTCCTTTCAGACACAAGAACTTTCTTGAACATTTCTTTTAGTGAGTATCTACAGACAGTAAATTACCTCAGCGTTCTTCTATCTGAAAACTCTTTAGTTTTCTTTATTATTGAAGGATATTTTTACTGGACATTGAATGCTAAATTGATAGTGTTCTATTTCAATACATTAAAGAGCGCATGCTATTGTGTTTTAGCTCCATTCTTTTCTGATAAAAAATCAGATATCATTCTGATGAAATACGTACTTTTCTCTGACATTTAAAAAATTGTTTCTCTTGATCTTTGGGTCTTAGCAGTTGGACTATGATTTTAGGAGTTCTCTGAGCTAGTTGGGGTTCATAGATTTCACTAAATTAAGCAATTTTTTAAAAATCTTATTTTTTTAAAAGAAAAATTCTACCACATACTCTACTTTTTTCTAGTATCCCAATCACACATCAGTCAGCTTGTTTGTTCTACATATCACTGCAGTTTGGCTAAATATTTCAATTATTTTTTTTCTGTTCTTCAGTTTGAATAATTTTTATTCACTTTTCTTAAAATTGATTGTTCCTTTCTTCTTCAGTGTTCAATCTTTTAAACATACATTCAATCTATTTTTCTTATTGATATTGTATTTTTCACCTCCAAAATTTTAAGCTGGTTCTTTTATAGTTCCCATTTCTCTTCCAGAATTCCCCATTTACCCATCTGTTCATCTTTTCTTTTTAATTCTTTAATATATTTTAATAGCTGTCCCTAAATCCCTGTCTCAGTGCTAACATACAGGTCACCTAAGGTTCGCTTCTTTTGACTATGTTTTCTCTTTGATTAATAGTTTATATTTTCCTGCCTCTCTAAATGTCTAGTAATTTTTTATTTTGTCCTGAATATTATGGATGATACCTTACAGAGATTCTCTATTTTTGTATCTTCCCTCTGACCCTTTGAAGAAAGTTAAGTCTGTACTGGCAGGTAGTTATGCTCATGGTAGATCACATTAATCTTAAATGGGGAATTGTTTTCGGTTTTATTATAGTGGATTTATTTCCATTTTGCATGCAGTTTTAGAGTGGAGCTCTTAGTCCTGGACTTACTTCTAAGGTATGGCTTTTCTGAAGTTTTAGATATTTAGAAAGTCTGAGATATTTACCAAACCCTTTGAACTTAGCAGAGCTTGACCCTCAAACTCTTTTTCCCCAGCTCCATGCAGCTACTAGAACCTGTGCCTCCTACCTGCTGCTTTTTGCTAGGCTCCTTAGATTCTTGCTCTGTGCATTTATGGTTTTGCCATCAATAAAGAATTCTAGGGAAATCTGAATACAGAATTTAAAGGGTGGTACATAACTATTAATATAAAAGTTATATACCTCGTCACTCTGGATAGGCTAAGTTGCTCTGTAATAAACAATAAGGGGAAAATCTCAGTTTTCAGTAGATTAAAAGCAACAAGGGTTATAGTTTTCTTGAACTAACACCCCAACTGGTAACATTATAGACTCTAGACTCTGGGTTTTATTTTAATGTTTATTTGAAAAAATTATAATTACCACACAAATCCCTTGATTTTAATCATATTATTACTTAAGTTGGGTTAATTACAATAAAATGAGTCAATTTAGACAAAATACAAAATACTAATAGTACAATTGATGCCTGAAAATGGACAAAATTTCCAAGGGTGTTGTCTAAGTCACTGATGTATAAATAATGGCCTACCTTATAAATCCAAAGCAGACTTGGATTAAGGAAAAGACTAAGTTTAAGATGGTAACTTCAACAACAACACATAATTAATTAAGGTAATATAATCCTTTATTTTCAAAATTGATGATACTTTTTGGTGGTGTATCATTAAGCAAGTGTAATCTTATAAAAAATTGGGTACATTTGTAAATATGAGGAATAATAGTAAGAGTTAATAGTTAAAGTATTATAACTTGATGCTTTAACCAACACTGTCATTAACTTTTCCATAACTTTAGGTAAGTAGTAACACTGATCAGATGATGACCTCTCTACTTTGGATTTCTTAGTGTCTAGTTTAAAATTTGTAGACTAAGTCGTCACTATAATATATTTTGAGATTTGCCCATGATGATCAAAAAGAATTCAGGTTCTTCAGCAAGCTTATATAATTTTGACTTTGGCCATGAATATTTTCGTGCTCTTCAGCTCCCCTTTCTGCAGTTTCTTCAATAGCATCCCCATGCAAGACTGATGAACGATGGCAGAGATCCACATGCCACTATCGTTTCAATGCAAGCCCCTGACAACCTGAGTCAGTGTTAATGAATCAGGACGTTCATCATTGGAAAATAAGCCTTTTTCTCCCTCCCCTGACTTGCTGATACCTCTCATTAGCTGGTGGTTCTGAGAATGCCTGTGATAAGCATCTGAAGACAAAGTTGGATGGAGAAATATTCTAATCCTATTGATGGCAGAAGAAAGGGAAAGGAGCTGGGATTTTCCACCCTATTTATGGTGTTTTAATTAAGCTAAAACTTTGTTGTGTCATTTACAAGTAGGAGGCATACACAGGCAGCTGCACTTTACATATTGAGTGGCTATAAATAGAAGAATTAATATAGAAAAGATTAAAAAGCTATGTGGATAATGGGTGTCTGTTACCTCCTGGAACACTATTATGTTTTTATTAAAGAAACCAGTCTGTATAGCAGCGTTTTTTGAAATTGAATTTTCTAAATTAGTAAGATTGGCTCCAGAATTCCGAACCTGGGGACATATAAGAGAGCCTGCTTTTTCATTCTCAGTTAAAACTCTCTAAGCACAGTTCATAATTCGATGTTAATTGAATGACTTTTCATTTAAAGTCTCTCTTTCCTTAGATACCTAGAACCTATCTTGTTTTTTTGTTCACTGCTATCAGCCTTTGACATAGGGCACAATGTAGATCCTCAACAAATATTTGTGGAATAAACAAAAGAATATTTTTTTAAAAAAATGATTACATAAAAGTATTGCAAATGATTTTCTTTTTTTAAAAAAAAAATCTTGATTGATTTCAGAGAGAGGAAGGGAGAGGGAGAAAGATAGAAACATCAGTGACGAGAGGGTCATTGACTGCCTGCCTCCTGCATGCCCCCCACTGGGGATTGAGCCCACAACCCGGGCATGTGCCCTGACAGGGAATCGAACCTCCATCTACTGGATCATAGGTCTATGCTCAACCGCTGATCCACACTAGCTGGGGTAAACCTCAACATGTTTAAATAAGAGAGAAATAAAAATAGAAGATGAAGTAATTAATATGCCCACTGTTTTAATGAAAATACTAATATTATGAAATTAAGCAAATTTTACAGGAAATTTCTTAACAGATTTTACAAAAAATTTTAAGGAATTCGTGTGGTATCACTTTTCTGAGTCTTCTCTTACCACAATCTATGTGCCAAATACTGTGGGGTGGGCTGCACATACCTGGAAAACCTGGTACCTGAATCCAAAGGTGTTGGGTTCCAGAAGGAAAAGCTAGAAAGTCCTCAAACACTGTATGGTATGAATTGAAAAGATAGAGTTGTGCTAGACTCACACACAGAGTTTGTGGCTGTCAAGGAAGGCCATTGTTTTCCCATGCTGCTCCACCTTTCCTGGGCTGGGCCTGCTCCCACATCCCTGCAGTATCAGCCTGGGGAGTGACACTGACCCCTCCCTGCTGACTCCTGAAGGTCCCGCCCTGCCAGGATCACTCCCCATGGTGAGGTCAACCCTGTCTCCAGCGTGGGCCTGTGGTGAAGACTTTACTGAGGAGCTCTCAAGGAAGTTCAGACAAACTGGAGGAGTGCCAGAGTTAACACAGGGAAAAACTGAGTTGTGTAACAGTCTGGTGAGGCCATATTTTTTTCCTCCCATGCCCCACCAATGCCACCATTCCTGCACAGAACTCTCCCTCCATGTGGCCAAATCTTGGTCTATTTTAGCCTAATGAACTCTGCAGGCCTTACCCTGATGCTTCCCTGAGACCCTGCCCCACCACAAATGTCCATGGGCTCCAGATAGGTGACATCTAACCTTGGTGTACCCTAGAATTTTGCTGAGTGGCTTCAGACGCAGCACTGGCACAAGACTGAATCTGTATCAACCTGGTAAACAGCACTTGCCCCTACCTAGTGACTCATTGAGAACCTATGCCACACAACTTGTATACCACCAGAGGTTATTTCAGTGACTGAGCCTAATAGGCAGCCAGCAGTTGGAGGTGCCTTGGGCCTTTTGCTGACCTACCCTCCAGCTTGGTGCTAGTGGAAGCTGGCCTTGGTAAGCACCTTGGCCCCTCCTATGTGCACCCAGGCCCAGCAAAGGCAGCCACAAACTGTGGAACACCTGGTAGCTCCAAACACATAGCACAGGACCAGTTACAGGCAGCATCTGACATGGATCAACAGCAAAGTCCCTCCCAAGAGGCCCCAGAGCTAATACACATCAGACCATGATGTAATCAGCACACCCAAAGGAAGTCTTGGCGGGCACCAGATCCTTATGGGGCAAATTCCTCACACAGCAGTCGTACATTGTGGTCAGAGTCAATCCTCATAGTCAGCCAGCCTAAGAGCAACCCCACACCTGGACAGACCAACAGCAATTAAGAATCACCTACAACAGGAGGGTTTATATAACCCACACAAAGGACATTCCTGGAGCACCTAGCTCAGGTAATCAGGGAGATTATGCCACTGAGCCCCACAGGACACCAACTATTTAAGGCCACTATACCAAGACATAGTTGTGCTAATACACAGAGACAAGTGCAGAGAGACAGCCAAAATGCGGAGACAAAGAAACATGCCCCAATTGAAAGAACAAGAGAAATCCCCAGAAAAAGAACTAAATGAAATGGAGGCAAGCAATCTACCAGATACAGGGTTCAAAACAATGGTTATAAGAATTCTCAAGGAACTTAGTGAGAACTTCAACAGCATAAATAAGAGCATAGAAACCATGTAAAAGGACCAGTCAGAAATGAAGAATGAAATGTCTGAAATGAATACACTATAAGGAATCAATAGTAGGTTAGATGAAGCAGAGTACCAAATTAGCAATTTGGAGGACAAGGTTGCAGAAAACACACAAAAAGAGCAGCAAAAAGAAAAAGTATTTTAAAAATTAAGGGTAGTTTAAGGAACCTCTGGGGCAACATCAAATCATAGGGGCACCAAAAGGAGAGAGAGAACAAGGGATTGAGAGGCTCTTTGAAGAAATGATGACTGAAAATTTCCCTGACCTGGTGAAGGAAAATGATACACTCTAGTCCAAGAAGTTCAGAGTCCCAAACAAGATGAACTCAAAGAGGCCCACACCAAGACACATCATAATTAAAATGGCAAACATTAAAGACAAAGGGAGACTCCTAAAAGCAGCAAGAGAAAGACAATTAGTTACCTATAAGGGAGCTCCCATAAGACTGTTAGCTGATTGTTCAACAGAAACGTTTCAGGCCATAAAAGACTGGCACAAAATATTCAAAGTGATGAAAAGAAGGGACCTACAACCAAGACTATTCTACCCAGCAAAGCTATCATCTAGAATCGAAGGACAGCTAAAGAGCTTCCCAGACAAGAAAAAGCTAAAGGAGTTCATCACTGCCACACCAATATTACAAATGTTAAATGATCTTCTTTATGAAGAAGGAAAAAAAGATTAAAAATATGAATATTAAAATGGCAATAAATACATACCTATCAACAATCACTTTAGTTTAAATGCTCCAGTCAAAAGATATAGGGTAGCTGAGTGGATAAGAAAACAAGACCCTTACATATACTATCTATAAGAAACCCACCTCAAAATGAAAGACACATGCAAACAGGAAGTAAAGGAATCAAAAATTATATTTAATGCAAATCAAAATAGGGCAGCAATACTTATATCAAACAAAATTGACTTTAAAACAAAAGCTATAACAAGAGACAAAGAAGGTCATTACATAATGATAAAGGAATGGACACAACAAGAGCAAATAACGCTTGAAAACATTTATGTACCCAACATATAGCATCTAAATACATAAAGCCAGTATTGATGAACATAAAGAAAGAGTAATATAGCTATAGTAGGCGAATTTAACACCCCACTGACATCAATGGATAGATCGTACAGATAAATAATCAACAAGGAAATAATGGCCTTATATGACACATTAGACCATATGGATTTAATTGCATATATAAAGATATATTTGAAATAATAGTAAATGAAAAAAATAGGACACAAAATCAAATGCATTCACTGATTACAATGTTATAAAATGTATAAAAGCTTTTTTTATGAAGATCATAAAAAATAAGATGTTAATGATTGGGTTTTTTTTAATTATGGCATTTTTTGTTGACAAGTTAATATAAATGTTTGTAGAAAAAATATTTCCAACTTGAGGTAATCTTTCAACAGTTACTAACAAAATGTATTTGCAACTTTTCTTTGGTTCATAATTTTAAAAAATGCTAACTCAGTGTTGCTCTCAAGACATGGAAATGTCCATTATTTGCTTTCAAATGAAAATAATCACATTTTCTGAATTTATAGGATAAACATATTTAATGTATGATGCATTTATGGAAAAAATATTATCTAAGTCTTTGCTGCAGGCCACCACATTCAGAACCAATTTACTGAGACCCTGTGGTAACCCAGATCTCATGATTAAATCCCTTATAATGGAATTTTTTATAAAAATACTAAAATCTAGTAAAAAAAAATTCCAGTGGTTATTCCAGAATTTTGTGAAGATCTAAGCCATGTCTGGGAATTCTGAAAATCTCTTGAAGACTAGAGAGTAAAGGCCAATTTTTAATTTCTTTCAAGTGTCCTTATCTAGCAGTTACAAGCTGCTGACAGCAGGACAGACTCAGCAATCTTTCAGTGCACTTTCTAAATAGAATGGCTTCAATAAATGCTCCTTTCATGATACACTTTCAAAGTATTAGCATACATGTAGGTGCTTTCACAGATTGCGAGGGACATAATCCATTTAATATGAAAGCTGTGTTTATCCCTTGTAAATTATTGATTAGCCTTAATGTGCATATACACACATGGATTAGGTTCATATTTATAATCAAATTTGTTACTTACCATATTTCTATTTTTCAATATTTATCTCATTTCCAATGTCATTCATTTAAGGGTCTGCTAAATATACCTTTTTACGAATTGCCCCTCCCCCACTTTGAATTATCTCTTTATGAAAGAGTTTTTGAAAGTGAGAATATAAGTTGAAATTCAACTAACATTGACTGACTGACTACTAACTGGCTGCTCTGTGGTGCTTTTACATGCATTACCTTAAAAACAAAACTTTTTACACATTGATATATTTCTTTCTAGTCACTTCCCTTGTGGATGTAGATTTATTGTTCATATAATTTGTATACTGCTTTTTAAAAGTGTAACAGAGTACCTTAAACATTTTTCCTGATAATAGAATCTTCATACAACAGTTTTTAGTGGTCCTATCAAGTAGATGGAATCGCTCATTTATAAATGCCTCATTGATGGACCATTTAAGTCAGTTATTCCTTTTCAGTGTGGGAAAGAAGAATAACATTTCAGAATTGTGAATAGCCAACCTGGTATGTAGCACAAAACCTGTAGAATCTTGACTTGTGGCTCAATGGGTTTATAAATTACCTTGTAGCAGAGACATCAAAAGGATGGCAACAAGGTTAAGAAAGTAAGATCAACAAAAGAAAGAAATACATTCAAAGAATTTGCACTTTTTATATTCAACTCTTTTGCCTCTTTTTTATTTACATAGGTGTCTTAGATATTTATTGCAGACAAATTAGAAAATGCAAATAAGCAAAAAGAAAAAAATGTCACTCTATATCATACTACCTAGAAATCATTAACACTTGGATCATAGCTTCCAGGGAAGTAAAGCTTGCAGTACAGGAAAATTATGCAGCCTCTATTCGTTTTTATATCCTTCTTTTTACTTTTTAGCAGCTCTGAGTAGAGCTCCTGCTGGCACTGGTTCAGGAAAGTACAAGGATTTCTCTATCAGAGGTTGTACAAAATATCTGGAGTCTTATCAGCACCTGAGGGTAACTCAACCTCCCCTACTTACCACCCATCTGTATCCCCCCAAAGAAGGAATTCTTTCCATGCAAGTCAGTGCTTTACTTTTCCACCAGCTCCCAACGCTATCTTTTAATGGCTTATTTTGCTCTTCAATTGTGCCTTTTATGTTAATCACCAGTGGGCCTGGGAGAAGAAATGATTGAAGAGAAGGCAAATGATAGGACCTGCCTTGGGGGAATTCTGGGCCCCAGACCTCACAAAGTCTACATTGGGGTCCTCAAATACTTGGAGACTGCAAAACCTCTTACTGAAAACAATCACCTCAAACTGAGAGTTGCTGTAAGGTTGGCAAAACTGCTTTGAAATCTTCTCTTGCTATTGGCAAATTTATAGAAAGAGAAAAAGAAATCATTATCTTAATCTTTCTGGAAACAGCTCTTGAATAGAAATGAACCATCCAAAGTTACTGAAATATCTTCAGAATTCTAAGACAGCAAGCACACTAATAGCTAAAAATGTCTAACTCATGTTCCTCTAAAAAACATATATAGGTTCAACTTTTAACTATTAATTATGTTCATTACATTAGAACTATTGAAAAATAACTACCATTGCTGAAAATGTATCCATTTGTAATATAAACAAACTCTTTTGAATCAATATATAGATTTATCAAAGTTCTTTCTTTGCTTCTCTAACATGTTGTTCATGGAATTTATTTGGTACTTAACTCACAAAGAAAACATTATTCTTATGGGAAAATGTAATTTTCCATTACAATCATTACCTTTAAAGGCTCAATTTCTAAGAACACACAATATTTTTGTCAGTCCCCTTCTTTTCCGAATATGTTATTTTTGTCCTTTTATTGATCGTCTTTATAACCTTAAATAATATTTAAAATTTTACTTCTTTTCACCAACATTAATCAGCATCTGGACTCAGCTCTGTAAGATAAGAAATGAGTTATCCTACCCTTTTCTTTATGTTCTTCACCTACCTCCCACTTTCTACCTTCTGTGACTTCTACATTGTAATGTTAAGATTTATTCTGTTTGCAGCTACAGCTGATCCATATCTTGTCTGAAGGCTGATTCTAAACATTAAAAACTAATATATACCATTTAATATTTTCCTATGTAAATATTTTTCTCACATTGGTTCACAAAGTATGCTGGGATTTCTAACCCCACCACCTCCAACACTTAAAAGAGAATACACTTTATTAAAAATATTAATGAACTCCATTCTCTTATACCGTGATTTTATTTTGTTTCATATTTCAACATGACTTTATTGCACAGCTTTTGTTTCTCCTGGAGTTTGTAATTGCATTTTCTTTCTTTTTTTAAAAAAAAAAAAGCCTTGCCCGGCTGGGGGTGGCTCAGCGGTTGAGCATCAACCTAGGATCCAGGAGATCATGGTTTGATTTCCAGTCAGGGCGCATGCCCGGGTTGCGGGCTCAACCCCCAGCAGGGCCTGCAAGAGGCAGCCGATCAATGACTCATTGATGTTTCTATCTCTCTCTCTCCCTCTCCCTTCTCTCTCCAAAATCAATAAAGATATATATATATTTTTAAGTCTTATCAGATTCTCAAGTTGCCCTGCCTTTCAATCATATCATCTGAAGCAATGAAGCATTTTCCCCCAAAGAACTTCCTCTTAAAGAGCTCCTTCCTCCTCCAGCATGACCAGCTTTCCCCTTCACTACTCTGTAGCATGGGTTCTATGGGGGTCTGCCAGTTGCCTACCATCTTCATCATTTCCCTTTGGAAGAGAACCCCAAGTTTTAACTGGGAATATTGCCACCTGACATAAAACAAATTTCCCAGCCTCCCTCATATTTTGGTGTGACCATGAGCTGGTTCTGGCCAATAAGATGGAACCACAAGTACACTAGACTCCTCCCAAAGCTTCTTTCGGAAACTGACTCAGCAGCCTATTTGCTCTGTGCATTTTCTCCTTCCTCAAACCCATGCCCGACAGCCGGCACTTCCCTATCCGTATTCATCATTATGTGACCTTGAGATGGGACAAAATGCTAGGACCATGGAAGTTCTAGAAAGATAAGCGCCTAGGTCCAAAATGATCATGTATAGACATCATATCGGTTCTACATTGCCCCTGCCTCTGAATTTCTTTTATGTGAGAAAGCAATAAAGACCTATCCTGTTTAAATTACTGTTACTTTTTTGTCTGTTACATGCAGCAAACCTAACTAATTCTATCTGATATGGATTGGCAGTTTCCATTACCTCATAGTTCAGTGTGACCATGAGCCAGTTCTGGCCAATGAAATAGAACCAGAAGAAGAGTATGGACTCCTCACAAAGCTTTTCTGAGTATAATCTTAATACTCTCTTGTAGTAACACTGATTATTTTTTATACCCACTTTTTGAACCTTTCTGTGTTTAGAGAATTCCCTATTTTATGACTCCTGATAGAAGAAAAGAGACCACCTCACTTTATAAGAGCTGAAAATGCCAGATAATTGCAGCTAAGTCATAAACATCTGCTAGGACATCATAGTTAATTGCATCCAGAAGGTGGAAGAGGAATCGAGTATGTGAAAAAGGCACAACCCAATTCTTAAAAGCCTCTCTCTAAAAGGGACACGCATCACTTTTCACTTACATTCCATTAACAGAGACCAGTCATACGGCCTCACTAAAGAAAAGGGTGCCTGAGAAATGTACTTCCTAATTAAAAGGCTGCTATGAAGAAGGACCATAAAATTTGGTGGCCTGTTAGCCATCTCTGCCATAAGTCATAGCATTAAGTATTTTTATATATTGTTAAGCATTTGTCTTTTCTTTGTGAGCATGCATATATGTGTGTAAGCTGACTGCTGATGTTCTTGGCCCATCTTTTAATTGGGAGCACATGCATTTTCTCATTAACATCTATGAACCCTCTGTAACTACTGACATTGATCGTTTTTACCTGTCCTGTTTTTGTAAATTGTGTTCCCCAGTTTATTATTTTCTTAATTATATTTATGATTGCTTTTGATTTATAAAATAAACATCATATCAAATCCTTCAAGGTGCATTTTTATTCTTCCATTGTTTTTAAGTTCTACCTATGTTCTATTTTTTTCGCAGAGATCAAACAGCTATACATTAAAATATTCCTATGGTTCTTAAAATAGTTAAACTTAATATAATTTTATTTTAATATGTAGCATGAGATACGAACCTTAATTAGATTTTTTCAGAATTATCAATTTCTATAACACCCTTTACTTCATTACTCTTCTTTATATGTTAAGTTTTTTTAGCATACCAGTGTCAGCTTCTGGGCTTTTTCTACTTAATTGAGTTTCTATCTTTTTTTCAATCCATACTATACCATTTTAATGACTTCACTTTAAATCTTAATGGATAATTTCCCACTAAATAGTCACCTTTTTCAATAACTGCTTATTATTCTCATCGTCTTTTTCCAGAAAATTTCTAGAATTATTTGGGTAAATTTTTGAAAAGTACAATTGAGATTTTGTTTAAAATGTTATAAAACCTACAAAATTACTTTGAAGGAAAAATACTGACATCTTTAAAACACTTAATCTATCCACCCAAGAAGGAAATCTAAGTAAATAAGTAAGATTTTCTAAAACCTGAAACATTTTACAGGATGCCTCCTCTCTCTTCACATTCTATGTTAAACAATTATTTCAAAACTTTATTTCTAAACAGTCCTGAGATTGAAATGACCAGCAGGCAGAGTTTTGCTGGTACACAACTGAGGAAATAAGAAATATATGCTGGTCAGTCCCATGAGCCAGCTCTCCTGATCCCCATTGACTCATGGCAGTAAACATTCAAGGCAATCATCTTCCCTTAGTCAGGCTGGATGACATTTTCTCTTTGGCGAGCTTCTGTTTATATGTTGGAGTAAGAAGATTTTTATCATGCTTGTTTAGTTTTTAAAATGTAGTTTAAGAGAAGAAAGAAATCTAAAAACCATTAGTTCATAAACCAGACATAAGTAACACTAAAACAACTGAGCTACCTGGCCAGGGCTACTTTATTGAATTTTATTGGCTAATATTTTGTTGATTTTTGCATCTCTGTTCATGAGAGATATTGATTTATAGTTTTCTTTTGTCTTTGTCTGGTTTAGGTATTAAGGTAATGCTGGCTTCATAGAATGAGTTAGAAGGTATTCCCTCTGATTCTATCATCTGAAAAAGATTGTAGTGAATTGGTGTCATTTCTTCCTTAAGTGTTTGGTAGAATTCATCTATGAACCCATCTAGGCCTCAAATTACTTTTGTAGATGTTCATTCAATTAAAAAATATTTCTTGGGAGACTGCAATGAATCAAACGAATAGTTCTACTTTCCTGGAAATTTTTTGCAATACTGAGTGAAATAGGGGTGCCTGAGTTAATTTTCAGTGCTGTACAATGATTGATTATCCCAACAAAATGTATCAAAGTGTTCTCCCCCTGATTATTATATTGTTTCAAGTTTGGAATGTTCATTCATTTACTTCATTCATTCCTTTTTTATTTGTTTATATACTTCCCACTCCCCCAAATAATTCAAAGTAATTTTACAAGACATGAACACATAGAACCGTGAAAATAACGATGTTAAATTCTTATAATAGTTTAAATTTGTGTCTGAAATCTATTCCATTCCACTCAAAATTTTCCTGCTTTTAAACAAAACCTGTGTATTTTGATTCATTGTCATATCATAACAGAAGACTGTAAAGTATATAGGGAAAAGCATGGTCTCTGGAATCAAATGCTTGAATTGGAGTCCCAGTATCCCCTTACTAGCCCTTTATTTGGGAGCTCTCCGACCTTCACACTTCTCAACTGTGAGATAAAACACCTCAAGCCCTTTTTGGAAACAGGCCATTTATAACTAAACCCAAAGGTAAATAAATAATCTCTCGGTGCAGATAAATTCTCCTCTGATCAATCTAACATGATGAATAAGTGAGAAAATGTATGTGGAAGTACTTTATAAACCCTAAAGCACCAAAAATTATTTTATCATACTGATAAGGTTGTTTTTAATTAATAGAATTTATCATCATTTAAATAAATATGTATTTGAGACTTCTCATTTTTCCAGTGGAATTTTCATACTCAATTTATTTGTTACATAATGTATCTTATGGAAAGTTGAAGTGATGTTTCATTAGCTATATATTACCTTAGGAAGAAATCTTATCTTAATAATTTTTCATTTTCCTAGGGCTTCAAATAAGAACCACAGTTTATATATCTATTTGTTATTTCTTCATTTATTTCTTCCAGAATGTTTTCATAGTGTCTTTTTGATAAATCGACCTGAGCCAAACTAATAATTAGTTATTATTTTGAAATTAATTGATTTTTCATTCTACTTTCCAGATATGTCGCTAGCCTATAATAATGTAATTTATTTGGGAGTGAGCATAAGCTTTGACAGGGCCCTCTAGGAAGCAGAGCCTTAGGTAAGTGTTAAATGTTGAAATGTGGGGAGGAGCAAGCCTAGAGAATAAAAAGGGAAAGGGAAAGGGAAAGGGAAGTAAGGAAAGAGGTAATAGGAGGCAACAAGCTACTTCACAATGAGCTGCAAAGGACGTTGCTTAGTCCTCAGGGTCTTGCCAGAAGGGCAAGGAGGAGCCCTACCTCCAGATGGGGGGGGGGGGGGGGGGGAGAAAGTGATTTGTGCCGATCTCTTAAGTTTCCCATTTCCAGTCAGTCAAGATTCATCCCACAGGAAAGTAACTCTTGTGTGTGTCTGAGTTGTGTCCTCCTGCCCTGTGGGGGGAGCCAAGAAAGTTAAAATGCACACTACAAAGAAGCATCACGTCCGAGTCTAGAAGAGGTGACGAAAGGCAGTAATACATCAGGTGGAGTGTGTGGTACAAGCAAGTCAGGGCTACAGCTTGATTCTAGAAGCAGAGGGGGTTCAGCTAAGACGGCACCGACTGGGAGGTCGGTGGCATCCTCCGGGGGCGCGGAAGAGGCTGTTGAGGGCATCTGCGGGGTGCACAAGATCTGATCTGATACAGGTGGTCCTCTAAATGTATGAGGAGGTTATTTCTAAGTTACTTAAAATATACTATAATTTTGTTGGAATTCCAAGGATTTTATTTTATTTATTTATTTTTAATATGTCTTTATTGATTTCAGAGAGAGGAAGGGAGAGGGAGAGAGATAGAATGATGAATCCTTGATCGGCTACCTCCTGCACACCCCCTATTGGGGATCGAGTCTGCAACCCGGGCCTGTGTCCTGACCTGGAGTTGAACCAGGATCTCCTGGATCCTAGGTCTATGCTTAACCGCTGAGACATACTGGCTGGGCATTAATTCCAAGGATTTTAAAAATATGTCATCTGTAGATATAAATGTTCCTTTCTTTGTTTCTCTGTTTTCATTTCTTTTTCTTCTCAAGTCATTATGAGTGTATCATAATATGTTGAATAGGCCTAGGAACAGAATTTGTTTTTATATTTATTCCTGAGGAATTAACTCCGTCAGGTCTACATTAACTATAAATGTTGACCTCAGTTTTAAGTAGGTAGCATGTAAAAAGTACAATAAGAGGTTCAGTGGCACAGACTTTCTAGATCAGTCTTTTTTCTCTTGGTGCACAACTACGTTTCCCAGCCCTCTTGTATCTGGGTGTAATCATGTGACTTACTCCAGCCAGTGAAATGTGGGTAAGGCTAGTGTGATCCTCCAAGTCCTCAACTATAGTTTGCCAGCTGGCTCAGTGCAAGAGACCCAGCAGAGGAGTCCGAGGCCCTAAGGAATGAAGACCATTGGATGAAGTGGCCCCTGAATGACTAAGTGGAACAGAGCCCTGCCCATCTTGCCATGTCGCCTTTCCTTGACATCCTGAAACTATTTTTTCTTTACCTTTGTCTTCCATCTACTCCTTTGACCACTATTCTATCTCTATGTCTGGTGGAATTTTCTCTGGATAGCCACCAAAAGTGAAAGACATTAAAATCTTTTTATTCCAGGTACCATTTCCCTGGACCATCTCTTGCTATGGCAAACGCATCTACTTTCACAGCTCCCAGTCCCACCTCTTTGCAGATGATTTCTAAGCCTGCCCGGCAGAAATAGTCTCTCTGCCAAGCTATAATCCTCCTTTACCAGTGGCCTGTTAAGCACTTTCATGTGGCTATTCTGCTGACACTTTAATTGGACAAGTCCCAAATCAGACTTCATTAATCCCCAAACCCAACTCTCTCTTCTGATTTCCTCAATTCCATTAACAGTGTCATTTTGCCCCTGCCACTTGGATTGCAACTTTGAGGGCATGTTTTTCTCTTCACTCTTTCTTGGTAATTTCCAATTAGTTGCCAAATCCTATAAATTCTAACTCCACAATGTCTCTTGAATTCATTCCCTCTTCTTTCCTAAGAGGAGACACATTTATTCTCACCTTCACATTGCTAACAGCAGCCTCTCTAGTTCTGACCCACATTTTCTTCTCACTTTGACCACTACATGAGTTCCTGCGCTGGCATCACCACCTCCAGCCTTTCCTTCAGCAGCAGGCTGTTCCTTTCCAGAGAAATCTTCATAAGGCATAACTATTTTTACACTTTCCTATGTAAACTCATCAATGGCAATTTATCTTCCTGAATTGCACAAAACTGTCACCTTGTCAGTCGCATTGGACTCTACCATTGTGCAGCCACTACACACCTTTCAGCTTGGGCTTTATGCTGAGAAAGGCTCGGCTTCAAATTCTGGCTTTGACATTCCCTGATTATGTAATCTCAGGAAAATTGCTTAATCTTTCCTTCAAGCCTCTTTTTTTTAATTTAGAAAAATGGGAGTAATAATTGTACTCATCTGTGTAAGATCAAAGATAACAACAAAGCCTTTCCTTCTCCCTCCCATCAAAAGTCAGGCTGTATTTCCCCACTCTTTGAATCTGGTCTGGCCTTGTGACTTGTTTTGGTAAACAGAATTTGTGGAAGTGACCTTGTGCAATTTAAGAGCTTCAGCCTCAAGAGATCTTCATGATTCTACTCTCTGTGCTTGAAAACCTAAGACTACCCCATGAGTGAACTCAGGTTAACCTTCTGGAGTAGCCACGTGAATGCATCCACAACTCCCAGCTTGCCCTTCAACTGACTGCTAGCTACTCGTCATATAAGTGAGGCCATCTCAGACCATCAAGCTCCAGCTAATCCACTAGCTAACAATAGCCGCACAAGTGAGCCCAGGCCTGATTAGCAAAGAACCCTCCAGTGGAGCACATGGTAAACACTTAATAAATATTTATTACATTGAAATTCTTAAGTGCCAACTCAAGCAATTTTAGAGGAGGAAGAGCTCATTTTTGGTGGGTGGTCAGGGTAGGATTTGTAAAGGACTTGGATTCAAACAAGCTTTTAAAACTGGGAAGGATTTAGAGAGATAGAAAAGAGGGAGAGGGAATTCCAGGAAGACAGATGTGAGTGAAAACACAGAGTTGGGACACACATAACCATTCCGGAGACAGAATCTAATGGTCTGGCGGCAGCAGAGGGCTGATGGCAAGGTAGAAATATTTTTCATCCCATTATAAAAAGTGAGGTAAAGAGCTGAGACTCTGCCCATGGAAAATTGATCCTAGGGTAGCTTGGAAGTTGGGCTGAGGTTTATTTTCTTCCCAATTATTTTTCTTTTTAACCTTCTTAACCTGATGATCAAATACATTCTGATGGAAATGAGTCTTCAAGTCAGCCTGCCAGTCCATATTTCAAGAGTAAAGGAGATTCCTCCTTCTTCGTGCACAGCCCTTAGACTCACACCCCACCTAGGTGAGGCCTGAAGCCAGAGCTGGTACTGCATGCTGAGACCATCAGATGTATAAATTTCTTCTACAAGTCAGATTCAAGGTAAGTGAGGCCAGGAGGAGGCAGAGAAGAAAGAAAGGATTAGTGAAGAGTCAGAACAACACAGGTTGTAGGAGGAGCTTAAGATCCAAGGACATGTTGTCCAGGAATAGAGAAGGTGGGCTGGAAGGGTTGGGAAGGCAGGAGAATGGGGAGGAGCTATAGGCACGGAGAAGCATAAATGTGTACCACATGCTGGCATATGACTACAGGTAAGTTTACATAAGTAAGGTAGCAGATATCTATTACCCGCAGAAAGGGCAGGCCCCAAACATGTGCTTCATGCCTGGACCAGAAGACTTAGTTCTAGTCCCTCCTAACTTATTTACTATCTGCCTAAAATTTTCTTTCCTAGAAAGTTAGAATTTGACACCTCCATCCAGTTCTCCATTTGACCTGATTTCAGTATTCTTAGTCATTTTAGGACTAAGAGAAATCAGAAGATATTTTATTAAATTGTTGATGAATGCAAGAATATTTCTCAACATTTTTTATTTCTGTTATGACAAGTCAGTTTTGCCATTGGAAAGATTTTGGTGGTTTGGTTTATGTTGGTTTGTGTGTTTTTGTTTTTGCTTTTGTTTTCATATTTCTGAAAAGCTTGGTGTGCCTCATAGTTCTCTCAGTAGCTGACTGTTGAAAACACACCTTTGATGTTATTTCTCCAGTCCCAGGGCCCTCCTAGTAAATAGCGAAATCTATTTTTAATGCATTTGTTGACAACTGTTCATGCCCATCACAAAGATATGAATCTGGGAGGAAATTTGTGAAGGTAGGAGGCTAAGAGCACAAGGGGAAAAATACAGGCAGATTATGCTTATGAGGACATTTGCTTCCTTCTTGCCTGGATGTGACTGGAATATTTCTTTAGTGGATACCAAAATTATGGCAGTTTCTTAGAAAACATTGTGTTCTGGATTCTGACAAGGAGAAGATAAATACAACTAAAACACTGCCCAAAAAAGCACCCTCAAAATAGCAAATAAAAATTAATATAAAAATAAAAATGCTGCACTCTGAAAACCAGAAACTGGATTCACTAAAATAGCTGGAGGAGAGGAGGCTCTTGATAGAATACTAAGTAGGCCTGCCTCCCACAGTGTCTCATTAGCTATGTCTCTAGGGCAGAGGGAATGCACCTCCAGACTCACCTGCACCATAGCTAGAGCTGTAGCTAGGTAGTGCCTTGGCCAGTTGGCCTGTCCTGCCTAAATCAGTTGTCCTGCCCTGATCCTGATCTGTCCCCTCCAAACCTTTCTCAACATTCAAGATTAAACTCCAGTATCACTTCTCTGGTCGTGCAAGCCTGGAGTGATCTCTGCCATTTAGAAATCCCTTAGCACAGGATTTACATGAGGGAGGGTCGTTGGGAGTCACCTTAGGGTTTCTTCACCATGGATGAATCTCATGGACATAATGATTAGCAATCGAAAACAGACACAAAGACTACAGACAGTACAATTTCATTTATGTGAAACTTAAAAGCATGCAAAACTAATTCATGGTGGTAGAAGCCAGAATTGCTACTTACTAAGGAGGAGTAGCAACTGGGAAAGAGCATGAGGGAGCTGTCTGGGGTGTTAAAAATGTTCTAGATCTTGACTTGGATGGTGGCTGCATGAGTGTTAGTCTTTGTAAAAACTGAGTTATACACTTAAGATTTGTGCACTTTTTGCATGTTACACATCAAATTCTTAAAATGTTTTAAACAGATGTTATACTGACAATCTAGCAAAGTCTTTAAGACCTGACTTCAGAGCCAGACAAACCTTGATTTAAATAATTCTCCCACTAACTAGTGAAAAGGATTGGTGCCCATTATTTCTTATCTCAGCTTCCTTATGTGTAAAAGGAAATAATAGTAATTGTAGGAGTAATTGTAAGAATTAAATGAGTTAGTTGAGCAAAATTTTTAGTGTATTGTTGAATAAAGGGTGAAACAGTCTAGAATGGTATCTACTATTAGCATTACTGTTGCTACTACTATGTTAATCAGTTACCAATCAACTATTATTAATAATAGTACTCATATTGTTAATAATATTAATTTTATTAATGAATTGTTTCTATTCTATAAGAACAGAAAAAGAGCTTGGGAAAGTAAATTACACATGGACAGCAAATACATGATAAGTTTCTCTTGTGCAGTGTAAATGGTAAGCACTACCTTCTGATCATAGCATTCTTTTCTGCTGGTTTACTGACTTTAAAAGCCTTCCCAAATGCTCTCCAGGTAGCTAATACCAATCAAGTGGAAATGGTAATTGAGATGAACATTTCAGCCAGTGCTGATTATAATCGCCTAAAAGACAAGAACAAGGCAATATTCAATTGGGTGCCTGATAAACCTTCTCTGACGATGCTCTGACAATGTGCAACCTATTGTCCATGTCATTAACTGTCCTTGTTAAAGGAGACAGTATAAAGGAGCCAGGATTTACTGCTTATGAAAAAGTACCAGGCTTTCATGAAAAGTAAGCTATCGGGTAGATACTAACACCACTGGCAAGAAGAGCCTTGGCTATAGGGGAATAGCTGCTGTGGTTGAGGAAAGTTGGAGCCTTTTCCTGTGAAAATAAGGAACCTGGAAGCCAATGGGTAAAGCAAGACTAAAGGTCTATAGTGGCCTGGCACAAGGACAAGACCATAAGTGGTGGTCACTTAAGGTTCGAGTCAGAACATGTAATGAAGCCAAAAGCAAGGCATATAAAAGAAGTAGAGTCAAGATAGTCATCAGGCAAAAATCCAGGAAGATAGGTGGGAACTGGGAAGACACACTTGGGAGGGCAGGTTAAGGCAGACTTACTCAGTTTGTGATGCTTCTTGAACATCCAAGTAGAAATGCCAAGTAGACTTGGATATTCAAGACCGAAGAGGCTGGAACTGGAGAAATGAATTTAGGGCTTATAGGCATGGTATTGAAAGACATAGCACTGAGTAAGATCCCCTAGAAAATAAAAATAAAGAGAAGCCAAGGACTGAAACATGGGGCCCTTCAATGTCTCTTTTCAAAGAAGGAAAAGTAAAGAATACTGAACAGGAGAAGCCACTAAATTAGAAAAAATAAGCAGAAGATAACCCCAAAGAAGTGGGGGGGAAATGCTTTCAGAAAGTGTTCGAGTGGTGTCAAGAGGTCAGTAAGATTAGGACTAAATATTCACCACTGAATTGGGCAAGTTGGAGGTCGCTGACCACCTTGACAAGAACATTATCAGCAGAGCAGTAGCTACAAAGGCTTGATTAGAATGGGTCTTAGAGAGATTTGGAGTTGTTAAAATTAGAAGAGATGAAATGTTAGAAGAGTTCTGTGGACTGTAAAGTGGCAAATGTATGATAATTTTGTTACAACTAATCATTATGGTAAAAAGTACTTAACCTTAATACTTAAGGCCTGCTGGTGCAGATAAGTGAACAGTCAGTAGATAAAGATGGTCAGCTGATGACAGGCAGATCTTAACAGAGGCAAATCTTAAGAACACATTAAGGTCACAAAAGCAGTTTGTTTTCCTCCCTCTGTATCTTAATGGAAAGTGGCTGGGAGTGGTTGACAAGTGCAGCAAACACATGTAAAGCAGGTCTCTGCAACGGCATTGATGCAAGAGTAAATGCAGAATTTGTACATTTGTAGATTCAAGTGTAGACTTAAGCAATGATTATCTTCAGACATTAAAATTTGGTTAATTAGAAAGCCATGAAATCTTTATTAGATGTGGATAGTAAATTTGATATCCATCTAACCATTACTTTGGCAAAGTGAATTATGGATTCTTATTTATCCATCCAAGTCACTTACTAAAATATTGCATGCCTACTATGTGTAAGGTCCTATGAGACAATACCTACTAGAAAATGTAGCTGACTCAAATATTTCACACCACAAAACTCAGAACATGTGACAAACCTATAAGTTTTTAAATTTTCTCTAATGAATTTAAAATTCCTCAGTAGCCTCCATTGCTTTGGGTGAAAGGAAAAATATACTTACATGTATCAATCAGCAATCTCTCTTTCAGTTAAATCCATTTCTTTAGTTTAAACTACTCACCTTCCAGGGTTGTCCTCCCTTCCCCCTTCTCTAGAGGTTCATCTTGGTTGGAGGATAACTTGCAGGTTCTGGTTGACAGAAGGGCTCTTGGTAGCCATCCTGTCCTCTGGGTCTTTGCCAGCTTCTGATGCAGTGTGGCTACTCTGTATTTGTCCCTGGCATCTGGCTGGCACCCACTGCTACAGTTCGCAGCTGAAGAAGCATCTGGTCTATTCAGTGATGGCTCCGGCTGCTGGTGTCCTCACATGTTCGTGTGTCTGGTGCCGGTGGCATCTTGCTGTCAGCTCTATCAGGTGGTTCATTTTCAAGTGCCTTCTTGGGATTTTCCTCCCCAACCTCTAGGCATTAGCCCTCTGATTCCTAGGGTCAGATCTATCCCACAACCTCTTGAAAAGCTGGGGCACATGGCTCATCTGTCTGTCTTCCACAGCTTTCTCTAGGTCTACAGCAAACCTAGGAATCCTCTCCCTTCCAATCCAGGAGCCTTAAAAACTCAGGAGATCTGTTTTCTTCCACCTTGCTAAGCCTCTCTCCACCTCTAACTCTCAGTTCAGTGGCACTGTGATCAATGCAGAGCTACCTGGGTCAAATGTATCTGCTTGTTTTCCTGTTACTCATCCACACATATCCACTGGGGCTTTAGGCCAGAGGAGACACCCATGTCTCACCTCCCCTTTTTACTCTTCTCTCCTCTCCCCCAAGGTTCTACTTCTTCATGTCAAAAGGACTATTTTTCTTTCCCTCCTGTCTGAAAGGGCCTTCCCCTACATCATTTTCTCCTTCTTTGCAAGGAAATTTAGATGAAATGTTGTTCCCTTCCCTGAGGCCAGGATGGCAAAAGAAAACCGGAAAACCAAGAAGAGAAACCCATTGGGAGATATGTTTTTAGAAAACAACATATTTCTTCCCAGAGAATAGAGTATATTAGAGGTTGCTTGTCCTCAGAAACCTTACAAGCTAATTGGAGAGGTAGGACAAATATGTAAAACATACAGTAATGCAAAAGCTCCCCCAGTGTTGCAGATGTTACGGTCTGTCCAGAGGCTGGCTCAGCTGGCTGGAGGGGAGCATCGGAAGCCCCTTCCTAAACTCTGCCCTAACGGAGGGAGGACCAGGCCAACAAGGGGGAATTCAGTAGATTAGCAAACGGTCCTTAGAGGATTCTGGGCAGCATTACATTAATTCCTTTTATTCTGCCGGAGTCGTACTGCCCTGAGCAAAAGGAATTTTGGACAGACTGTCATTTTGCATACTGATAAATATGAACTAACCCCAGCCCAGTGGAAAATATTTTTTATTATTCACATCTTACTTTCAGCTGAAACATAACAAGCACAGGACACTTTCTTTAATAGTATTCCAGAAAGGAACTTGAGCCTGCAAGGGCCATTTAGGCTTTTCCCCATGAAGGAATGTCCTTGTACAAAGCTATGTGTCTATGGCTTATATTTCAATCATTTTTCCTTGGCTATTTGTTAGTGTGGTGAATACAGTTACAGATGTAACCCAGGCGATAGATTTCCTTATTTTAATAATACATTAATTCTTCTGTCCATCTTTATTCTTTTATGCAGTAAGTTAGGTTAATATAATGGCCAAAAAGAAAAGAAAAGAAACCAAAGAAGATATGTATGTCTATATTTATATACATATAACAGAGCAAATGTAATATTATATGTATTCATGTCTGTGTCTACTTACATGTAAACACAAAACACTTATAATGTCTATATAAATTATAGGTATGGCCCTGGCCAGTTCAGCTCAGTGGCTGAGCGTCGTACCGGGCATGGGAAAGATCACTGGTTAGATTCCTGGTCAGGGCACATGCCCAGGTTGTAGGTTTGGTCCCTGGTCAGAGTGCATATGCGGAGTACGTTTGGGGCTCTCCCATTGATGTTTCTCTCTCCCTCCCTCTCCCTTCCTCTCTCTCTAAAATCAATAAAAACATTTTTAAGAAAAAAAAAAGTATATATGTAGGTATGTCATTAAGTGTGTATATATGTATGAAGTACATATATGCATATATACACACACACATGCGTTTGGGTAAATATAAAGTACTAAGACTCATATTGAAGGGTAAGCTGCATACCCACATTTGATACAAATGAAATGTTTTATGCCTTTGAACCTTTGCATATGTTGGTTCCTTCAGCCTCAAATGCTCCTCTGATCCCCTTCGCCTCCCACACTCCTACTTACCCTCCAAGAACCAGCTCAGGATCCGCTCCTCACCGTGCGCTGCTGAGCTGGGCCTGACTATAAAGAACTTGATCTCTGGCCGCCTTCGTTCCTTCACGTCCCTGCCTCCCCTCCCAGACAATGAGCTCTTTACGCAGAAACTGAGTCTCAGTCATGTTTGCCCTGCCCCAGACCCTAGCCCTTAGGCACATGCTAAGCACTCAATAAACATTTTATGAAGAAGTAAAAGCAGTCCTTGAGTAATAATTAGGAGTTTAATGTGAAGGGATGGAGAGCACTCCCCTCACCCAGGGTGTGAAGGGCTTTGAGGAAGGCGGGAACCTTTTCCCAAGACAAAGAGGAGTCACCAGGCGGTGGCCTGCTTTGGGAAGGTCTTGGGGGATGGAGGCCACCTACCTGGGTAATGTGGAGTGGTGTCATGCAAATAGCTCTTGTGTCTTTGAAAACTCACATGATGAAATACTGATTATTTTTTGTTTGTTTATGCTCACCCGAGGATATTTTTTCCATTGATTTTTAGAGAGAGAGTGGAGGGGAGGAAGGGGGGGAGAGAGAGAAACATTGATTGGTTGCCTCCCACACATACCCCGACCAGGATGCAGGATCGAATCTGCAAACCAGGCAGGTGCCCTTGACGGGGAATCAAACCAACAACCCTTCAGTGCATGAGTCAAGGCTCTAACCACTGAGCCACACAGGCCAGGGCATGACTACTTTTTGAAAGTCAGAAAAAAACAAACAAAGCTCAAGCTCTCTGAAAGTTTCATAGTTTGTAAGGAGAGGGCAGGAGCGGTGGCAAATGGTCTCTTATCTTACAGGGCGAGGTGGAAATGAGAAATTTTACCCAAAGTGTTTTGTATGATATATTCGTGTGAGTCAGAGGCTGGTCAGGAAAACTGCAACTATTTCAAGTATTTAGAATAGAGGAAATGCAATGAGGGGACTTCAATAAATTGGGGCCAGAAGAGCTGAACGCTGTAGAGGGAAGGTGAGGAAATCCAGAGATCAGCCACAGCAGGAAGCTGCCGTCCCTACACTGCAGAGATAAGGGGAGAGGACAGTGTCACCAGAGACCAGGAGCTGAGGTCACAGAAAATGAAACCCCGTCTAGTGGGAACTTGCAAGACAGGAGCTGGAGCTGGTCCTGGAAAAGGTGCCAACCAAGGCAGACAGCCTGAGGAGCAGCACCGGGGCTGCTCTCCCCTCTGCCTGCCTGTCGCCCACCAGCACTCCCGCTGTCCAGACCTGCGCTCAGGGCGAAGCAGAAAAACAGAGAAATGGATCTGAGAGCAGCACTCAAATCATTCGCACCATCAGTTCCGATTAGTTTTGGCTCTGAGGAAAAAATCATTCAAAATAACTGTGGCTTGAATAAGAGCAGCTCGTGTTTCTCTCCCATAAAAGCCCAAGTAGGTAATTTAGGGCTAGTGTGACATTTTATAACATCAGAGACCCAGGTGTCTTCTATCTCGATACTGCTTTGTGTGTGGCCTTGACCTCGTGGTCCAAAGAGGAGGCTTTGTGTTTCAGGCGTCAGGATGGTAGAAGAGACAAAGAAAACCAGAGAGAGGAGCACATACACGTTGTCTGGCAGAACAATGTTTTCTGAACTGTGGGTCATGACTCACTAGTGAGTCAGCAAACAATATAAAGGATAACTTAAAAAAATAAAATAGAATACAACAGAAGATATCAGAGTGCTTACCATATGGTGAAAGCAAGTATTTCTTTTTTTTTCTTTTTTCTTTTTTTTAAATATATCTTTATTGATTTCAGAGAGAGGAAAGGAGGGGGAGAGAGAGATAGAAACCTCAATGATGAGAGGGTCATTGATCGGCTGCAGCCCGCAACCCGGGCATGTGCCCTGACCGGGAATCGAACCCCGATCGCCTGGATCCTAGGTCGACGTTTAACCACTGAGCCACGCCCGGCTGGGCAGCAAGTATTTCTACATAAAACTTTGTTTCAGAATTATATGTAAGTGTATATATGACATATATGTATATGCACACACACACACACACACACATATAGTGTCCCCAAAAAATGTATACATACTTTAACAGCTGATAGCTCAATTCTGAAAATGAAATGTATTTTAACAAGCACTGGCTTTATAATTATTCAAAGTGTGTACATACATTTTGGGGGGACACCATATATAATCACATAACATAACCTAAAATGTATTTCTTTTATAAAATGCTGTCAAAAATTCAAAACAATGAAAACTTTCTGGAAACTGTTCCACTTCTGTTTCTCCCCATTGTCTAGAATTTGGTCACACAGCTGTAGAATTGTAAGAAGGGCTGGGAAATGTACTCTTTTTTATAGGCAGCTATATGCCTGGCAAAAATTAAAGATTTTATTACTATAAAAGAGAGAGCTGCAATAGTCAAGCACAACTAGGAGTCTCTACCACATACGGAGTCACTGTTATCCTTGCCTGCTATTATTGTTGCTATTGACTGTTGTTATTGGCTGAAAGAGCCATTTACTCAGAGGGTGGCTCTTGGGAATCTAACACGGTGATGGCAAGTTTGGTGCCTGCACGCACACAGTGTGTGTGTCAATCTTGCTTTATCATTTAGTTTTCTCATCTGTAAAATGAGGATAAGAATAGTGTCTCCCTCATCAAGTGTTTGGAAGGTCTGAACGAAGATGAGAGTCAATAGTTCAGCACAGCGTGGGGTGCCCATGAAGGGCTCAGGGATGCTGGGTGCAGATGTCAGCACCGGAGCCCAGAGGCAGAGCATGCGGGAGGCGCCCTTATGGTGGTACGCTGTGCCCAGCCAGCATCCACTCGGGGCTTGAAGCAGCTGCTGAAATTCATGGTAAACAAACTCTGGTTCACATCAGCAAACTGGGCCTTGGCCAGAAATGGGATATTGTGACTTTAAAAAAATAAATAAATAAATAAATAAATAAATATATATATATATATATATATATATATATATATTGATTTTAGAGAGAGAAACATCAATGGGAGAGAGAAACCTTGATCAGCTGCCTCCTGCACACCCCCTACTGGGGATCAACCCCGAAACCCAGGCATGTGCCCCGACCGGAAAGCAAACCCAAGACCTTTTGGTGCATGGGACAACATTCAGCCAATTGAGGCATACCAGCCAGGGTGGAGTATTGGGACTTGTAAGAAAGAAAGTTGAGGGGTGAGCTGAAAGCAACTTCCAGGGTTCAAATGGAGTTCGAGTAATAATCACAGTGCCTGGCACATAGCAGCCTAGATTATTTGTTGGATGAATGAGTGATGACCAAAATAGAGAAGATGGGAGCTAAATACCTTTTTGACCATGACGGAAACTTACTTTTGCTCTCCTATTGCTGATTACATTTAGGTTGAATGCATACTCAAAAGGAAAATAATTGTCACACTCTTTTATTAAAAACACGTAACTTTTTCTTTCACCTTCTGCATATTATGATTACTCTTTTAACACTAATTAAACACCCACCATGTGCTAAGTGGTAAGCAGAATAGTGTTTCCATTCTCAGGGTAATGGTCAGAAAAACTCTGTAGAAAACACAATAGGAAAGATGAAGGTAAATTTGGTGTTTTAATATTAATCTTATTGGCATAGTACTTTCAGGGAAAATTGTGAAGTCTCTTTACTTGGATATATGAAAAAAAAGATAAACCTTAATCTTTTGGCAGAAGGAGAAAATAGACAACTTGCCCAGGTTCCTTTATTTCTAGGGAACACCATGTGCCTAAAACAGAGGTCACTTTAGACAGGACACATGTCCCTCATAGCTAGTTAATGCATTTACATTACCTACCTGGTCCCTGTAAGCATTTGAATGTGATATTTCTACAAACACTTAGTAGCCTCCAAATACTGAAAGGCTTAGTAGGAGGTGGTAGACTCATGTTCCCTAATTAAATAAATGTTTACTGAGTTCCCACTATGTGCTATTTGCTGCTGAGAAGAAAGATTGTAAAAGGGGAAAAAATGCTTTGCTCCCAAATGAAGGAACTGCCCTCTGAGAAAGCCAGTCACGAGCTAACAGTCGCAATGCACAGTGCTGAAGATGGTGACTGAAAGGCCGAGGGAGCGTCAGGAAGGGTTATTTACCTCTACCCGGGTAGAGGGCAGAGTGGTCAGGATAGGTTTCCTGGCTAAAGGTGATTCCACCTGAACCTCCCAAAATAAGATTGTCTTATCCAGGTGGAAAGGTGATGAAAGACATCCCAAGCAGGTGAAATCAAAAGAGAGGAGGTAGGGAAGGGTAGAGCAATGAGGGGCTGTGTGAGAGATTCAAGCGGCTGGTTTTGACTGGTGGTGCAGGAGCACGCTGGGAGGAGGGGAGGCGGGGAAACAGAGAGATGGGTCTGGGTCCAGGTCATGCAAGTCCATGTGAGCTAAGAATTTCCATTTCATCCTGAAGCTTATGTGGGATCATTGATGCATAAGTGTTGGAGAAAGGAAGTGATTTAACTGGGTTTAAAAAGAGAGACTTCAAGGATGGTCTTTTCATTTCAACCTTGACACCCTCAGGTTGCATTTGTGTGATCCCCTCCTCTAAGGGCAGGCAGGAAGCAGGTCTGCCCAGTCAGTGCAGTGACACGGGGGCAAGGACACCCAAAGTTAGATGCCTAGTGCCAGAAAGTAAGTGACCCAAATGCCCCTGAGGGTGGCATACTGAAGTAGGGGCTCCAACATGGCTCACCAAACCCAGAGATGCTGAAGGTAGAATCTGTGGTCAAAAGCGGACTTAAATAGACCAGGGAAAACTAAAGTGACAAATGGCAGGTGAAATGAAAGGTCTTCTAATTTGATTTTGAAACTCTTCCATTACGAGTTTTTAGTATAACACTAGCAAGGGTTGCTTATGCATTTAAGAGTGGAGGGAAATACAAATAGGCATGTTTCTTTCTTTTCCCTATTTCTGACCCTTGAGGCAATGGGGTAAAGTTACAATGCTCAGTACACATATCTACTGCAGTAGGAGTTCTAGAAGTCTCTAGGATTGTGGGGATCTCGGTACAAAAAGAACACTGATCTGAAAGTTTCCACCTTATTTGTTCTTGCAATTGCTAGTTCAGCATCTGTCTTTGCCACCAAAGTGTGAGCTCCTAAGGGTATGAGGTGTGCCTGCCACATCTCTGCTCTCTAGCATGTAACAAAGTGCCTGGTGTGAGTGAATGATAATGATTTTTTAAAGCTGAATCTGCTTGCCTCATTTACCACTAAGTTACTTATATACTAATTCATGTGCAAGTCAGCTGGAGGACATTGATAACATATAAAATCCATGCTTTCAAGATGGTTTGTGGTTATGTTACTGTGTTTTGGCTTTTATACAGACATGTGTTCATGGCTCCACTTTTCTGAGCATTAGTTTCCTTCATTGCCAAATGGATTTGAGAATAATACCTGCATATTATTATGAAGCAGGAGAGCACTGTAATTAAGTGTGATGGCCTTGTGGGGTGGATCAGGGTGGAGGGGATTAATGGGGGGGACATCTGTAATACTTTCAACAATAAAGGTAAAAATAATTTCAGAAAACTTCCCCTACCTGGGGAAAGAAATAGACTTACAAGTCCAGGAAGCATAGAGGTACCCAAACAAGAGGAACCCAAAGAGGCCCACAGCAAGACACATCATAATTAAAATGCCAAAGTTTCAAGACAAAGAGACTCTTAAAAGCAGCAAGAGAAAAGCAGTTAGTTACCTACAAGGGAGCACCCATACGACTGTCAGCTGATTTCTCAACAGAAACCTTGCAGGCCAGAAGAGAGTGGCAAGAAATATTCAAAGTGATGGAAAACATGGAACTACAACCAAGATTGCTCTACCCAGCAAAGCTGTCATTTAGAACTGAAGGTCAGATAAAGAGCTTCTCAGACAAGAAAAAGCTAAAGGAGTTCATCACCACCAAACCAGCACTACAGGAAATGTTGAAGGGTCTTCTTTAAGAAGAAGCTAATGAACAAAAGAATCTGACGAACTAAATAGATCCAGAGACATTGACACATGCAACAGACGATCATATTTGAGAGGAAAGAGGGGAGGGGGGTGGAGGGGGGAAGAGATTAACCAAAAAAGTTATGTGCATATATGCATAACCCATGGACACAGTCAATAATTGGGGTGAAGGCCTGGGGAGGGGGTGGGAGTGAAGTGGAGGGGGTCAATTGGGGGGGGGGAATGGGACACCTGTAATACTTTCAACAATAAAGATAAATTTTTTAAAAAGAGTGATGGCCTGGACTTAAATAATGACACCATCACATACTATTGGGGTGAAACCTTGGGCAGAGAACTCAATCTCACTAAACCTCAGTTTCCTAATCTGTAATATGGGGATGATATACTTACTAAATAGGATCTTTGCAAGGATAAAATAAAATGATCCATTTAAAACACTTAGCCTAGTGCCTGCAACCTAGTGAGAGCTCAGTGAGTGTTAGCTATTATTATTGTGACTCATAGTTTTAGGGATTAAATGAGGTAATTCCATTTAAAACAGAGCATCATGTCTACAACCTTATAAGCACACAGAAAGTGTTAACTATTCATTTATTTCTCTATATAGTCATCATCTCACTATGCAAACTACTGTTTGTCTAATTCATTTGCTTTGTCCCGTCTCTTCTGTTGCAGCCTTGATCTGTGATTTAAATCTCTTATTTCATTTTTTATATTTTTAAGTTTTGCATCCCTAGCCAGAGTCAGAGCAAGTATCACGGTCCACTGTGTATATAGTAAGTGCTCACCTATCATTATTTTGATTTGGTGTATTGATAAATCTATTACTCTTAAATAGTTTTCAGAAAAATTTTAAACTTTTGGTAAGATGGAAAAAAACTATATTGCTTATATCCAATAAGGGGTCACCAAGCCCATGAAAAGAAAGGGTCCCCTAATATCAGTATAAAGAAATGACTAGGTGACAGTTCTTGTTCTTTGCTTTCTAAGGCTCCATAAGTTATGTTTAAGTTATTACTATTATGTTTATAAAAATTCATAAGTGATTTTGCTAAAGCTCTGAGTATTTTTAATTTTTTGTCATTTTTTTTTAACTGAAAACTTTTATTTTCCCTTAGAAATGTCCTAGATAGAACTATTTAGATACTTTGAGTTGCTATTTAGTTCAGTCAATAAATCTAAGTAAAGAGCCCCTGACTTAACCCATCCTCTGCACAACTATAGTGTAATCTGTCTAAAATGTCACTCCTCTCCTTAAAACCCTTTGGTGGCTCCCCAACCCTCACAGGAGAAAAATCCAAGTCCTTTGACCAAGGATCAAGGCTGCTATGTTCACCAAAGTTCTCTGTTGCCCCTTCCCACCTAATGCTATAGAAATTATAAATTTCTAGTTCCTTCCTTCACCTTCTTTTGTTTTGGTCTTTGTACATTCTAAATGCTTTTCTCTCCTCCAGGGATGCCACCTCCCCCCACTTTTTTTTGCTGAGTAACTCCTACCTATTCTTGATGACATTCCTCAGGTGGAGTTTTCTCTGACCTCCCCCATCGTTAGATTAAGTGGTCTTCTTTCGTACCTGATGCATAACCTCCTCTAGAGTGTTCCATATTTATTAATTCAACAACTATTTCTTGAGTAGTTACTATGTACCAGGTACTATTTCAAACACTGAGGATATCTTGACAAAACACTCAAAAACCGTTGCCTTCACGGAGCTCACAGGAAACAAAATAAGTAAACAAATATATATGGTGTTAGATGGTATAAATACCACAGAGAGGTAGGCTATAGGGAGTTCCTGGAGGGAGAGTTATAGGAGTTACAACCCTATATGGAAAGGTGAGGAAAGGCCTCCCCTCATATTTGAGTCCAGACTAGAAAAAGGCGATGGGGGAGACAATGCTCCACAGGTTTCTTGCCTTTTTGCATGCCTTGTGAGCAAGATATGAACTCCCCAGTTGTTCTGCACTATATTTTCAAGGAGTTTATTTAGTGAACAGCCTTGGCAAGTAAAAATTGTGTCTGTCTTTGGAGCAGAGGGAAAAATCATTCTCTGTCCAGTGTATTAAAGATATCTCCCTCTGGGACGGTTTTGTTTGCATTTCATTATAAATGAGATTTGGGCTGTCTAGGCTTGGGGTTCCCCTTCAGCACTACCTGGTGTGTGCAGGTGTCACCTGGCCCCCATCAGGCTGCCGGTGGGAATTGGGCCTTGGGGAACTGGCACAAATGCTGACACTCTGGCTACTGCTGTTGCTGTGAGTAATAAAGTCCTTTGTCTGTAACCCAGGAGGCTGTTTCTTCTGCCAGCATCCCCGAGGCTGCGGTGGGCTGACTTACTGGCTTGCAAATAAGGTAAAGTTTCTCAGACTTCACAGTTCTTGACAGTGATGTGCATACATATATCTGCAAGACACAGCGAACAGCAAGTGGAGAGGCCCTGAAGCACTGTGATATTATCTGTCTTAACATTTTCTGACTTCCCCAATCACTGTAAAGTTCTTAAGGATAACTCATCTTACTCGCATGTGCATCCCTACCACCCAGTGAAAGTACTGATACACAGCAAATTCTCAATAGATGTTTGTTGGAATGAACAGGAAAAAAATAGTTGTTTCCTTGGAAATAAGGATGTTTCTTAGGCACGGATCTATGGGTGCCAGTTATTACTATTTCTTTTTTTTCCTCTCGTTCAGAGAGAAGCACATGGTAGAGCAGCAGAAGAATTGAGTTTGGGAGTAAAACAGATCTGGGTTTCCATCCCAGCTTTGTGGCTTATTAGCTTGTAACCTTAAGCCTCAGTTTGCCTGTGCATTAAATTGTAATAACAATCTCGTCTTCTCTGTTTTGATGCTTGAGTGATAAAACACAGGAAACATACTAAAAGTTCAAAAAATGATATGTTGTATGCCATATATAGTACCTGAACCATGGCAGGGTGTTGGAAACATATTTCTTACTGCTATTGTATCTTTGCAAGTTCCCAATGTGAAGGAGAATAGGAAATCTGATTTTTAAAAGCAGAAAGAATAGGAAAAACAGGGGAGATCTGTGTTCTTGGATTTTGTTTGGACGTAAGTCATCTCCATTTATTTAACAGTAGAGCACACTTGCTGAGATCTGAATTACTGCAGAAGTTAATGAACGAGCACTAATTTCTGCCCTTGGAGTTCGTTCTCCTGAGCTCCCTGAGTTCACAGGTTCAATACAGTTTGCAGGCGGTATTGTTTTGAATGGGAGGCCTGCCAGCAGCATTAGGCTGAGAATTTGTTGTTAACTTGGCCCTGTTTCCACCTCAGAGCATGCAAAGGGGAATTGTGGTGGCTTGGAAACTCCATACCACATTTTTGGAAATCTGACTGAGAGTTCCTCAAAGCAGTTTGACATGGAGTTTCTTTGTGGCGAGAATCTTGCTCAAACAGTACCATGAAGTGGTCTATGACTTAAGTGGATTTGTATCCCCCCAAGTATGGAAGAGCCACCAATTGGATGAGGAATCTTGGCCTGTTCCTCCTTAGCAGTCAAGGAACAAAACTGCGTGAGCACCTCATGCACAGTTAACGGTTCAAGGATCATCCTAATTTTTTCTCAGTTCTTTGGTTCAACACTTTTTGGAGTTTCTCCTCTGGTCTGGAATTGTGCTGGATTCTGTGGCAGTGAATAAAACAGACAGTTCCTGCCAGGTGATTCTGCTGTTAGTGGTTGTAGACCACACTTTGAAAAATATTAAGATGGAGAAAACAAAACTACAAATGGACCATTACAAGGCTGCATGTTAAGTGCCAGGCTTATGGAGAGGAAACAGGTAATGAACAGGTGTCCAACTGCGTTACAAGCAAGACCACCAGATAATTTTCATGGTGGTTTACTGTCTTCCAGGGACGGTTGTGACCCACTTACCAGTCTTTTGGTTATTTTGTAGTTCAAATAGCTATACAGTCCATAGCGCCCTCTCTGTACAGAATGAGTGATTGAACTTGATCCTGAGACTTACACCAAGATGAAAGGCAGATAAAATGAGTCTGTTAGTAATAGAACATGTAGATTGGAATTGGAATGGGAAAATTAGCTCGGGCCTTGGTGGTGGTCTCTCGCAGGCCACATGTCCTAGGTACTGCACTTTTTTGATTGGTTCTCTTAGCTTTATCTGAGATGTTTACTCCCTCATAGCTTCTGTGTGTAGAACCATACCCACTATTTACTGGGTGCTTCTATGTATGTAACAGGTGCTATGTTAAGTGCTTTATGTGTGTTTTCACAAAAAATCTAGCTATTACTGTTTATATTGTACAGATGAAGAAAATGAGGGTAAAAAGAGTTAAACTTTACAGAGATGATACAGCTAATAAGTATTGTCATTGAGATTGAATCCAGGTTTTCTGATTCCAAGATCCATGTTCTTAATGGCTGTATGCTTATCCACACACATAAGACTATATATATATATATATATATATATATAGCCATAAACATACACCAGGGAACATGTAGCCCTATGTACACATGTCTGGGTATATATGTGCACATATATATAGCTATATATTCCCTGCAATATGTATTATGAGACTCATGGCCCCTATGACTCCTTCTTATGTCCTTTGGTTTCAATTACCATTTTTCACTGCCTTTTCCCCTTAGCATTTCCTAACTAAAAGTTTTGAGAATGAAAATTTGCTTCACCAGGTGATCTTTTTGCCATGCCCTGGGTGCTATAAACTGGCTTACCTTCGTGTCACGTGCCCATCCTGGTCCAATAAGTTACCCCTCTGGAAAACAATTAACTAATACTGAGCAGAGGTTGGTGGGGGGCAATTTCACTTATGTAGGCTGGGGACATTAAGGCTGGCAGTTTATTAGGCAACAAGCTTTTATTGGTGTATCGTGTACGTGTATATATTATGTGTGCAAACATTTTTTTCTAACACCAGACTAGTAGCTCAGAGCTTGCCATTTGAAGACCTGGGTTTACACACTGGCACCACCATCTAAAAGTTGTATTACCTTGGGCTAATGACTTTATTTCTCTGAAACATTTCCCCACTGGCAACATAAATGTCATGTGGCCCTTTCTGGGCATTGAGAATCTGCTGGGTGTAGGCACTGGGCTAAAACACTAGAGCTCCCAGATGAGTGAGTAACCATCCTGGGGAGCTTGTTTGCAGTCTAACAGTCTTTCATAAGACTCATCTGGGGAGGGGGGTGTCTGTAAAATGCACATTCTGGAACCTAGCCCACCTCCAGAGATTCTGCTTTAGCGTTCAAGACCACCAGCAAAGGTGTTTTCTGGGGGGCTGGTGGGGATTTGGGGGCAGAAAGGCAGATAAGCCAGATTACAGAGAGCCTTGTTTGTTGTAAGTTTATTTCTCTGAGATGGTGCATCCGAAATGTTTAGGTTAGTGAGAGATGGGTTCAGGTTTTCCTTTTAGAAAGGTTATTTTGGTTTCACTATGGAGAATAGAAATTTGGGGGTGAGATGGACCGCATGGAGATCCGAGAGGAGACAGCGGTCATAATCACAGGTGAGCTGCGATGAGGAGCTGAAGCCAGCCAGTGGGATACAGATGGAGAGCAGGGGATGGATATGAGAGGTGTGTCGGCGGTGGATGTAGGGAGTGAGGCACCTAGCTGGACGGTGGGTGACATCCAACAAGACTCGCAGTCAGGTATGGATTTAGGTGGAGAGTAGGAAAAAGCAAGAATGAATTCTAGTTCAGGTATATCTACTAGAGAAGCCAGTAAACAGTTGGAAAAATGAAATTCCAGCTCCAAAGGGAGACTGAGCTTTGTTTAGAAGTTTGCAAACCCTTGGTGATAATTGAAGGCATGGTGTACTGAGAGTTCTCAAAAAGAACCTGAGAGTGAAAAAAAAGGAACATAGAATTAGAATCCCTCATAATAATAATATACAAAAAAAAAATGGTCAAAAAAGGAGAAGCCAAAGAAGGAATTTCAGAAGGATAGCTTAGAGGTGTGTGACAACTTTGCTGACAATAACCTTAAAGAATCCAATTCAAAAAATTAATAATGCTGGGTGCCATTATTATTATTGTTGTTTCTCTTCCACTTCCCACATGGCTAATATGTTTTGCTTCACTGATTAACTGTTGTGTGCAATGGTATAACAATAAAAAACAGAAGTTACAGGATCATCTCTCTACCACTTGTCAATTCAACTCTGGGGACAGAAGACAACATATGGATTTTTTTATCCTGTTATTAATTCAAGAATCCTGTTTACAGCACCTGCTTTGTGTTTGGTACTGAGCTCAGAGTGGATGGCGAAGTGATGGATTGGTCCCTGCCTGCAACAGGCTTACCTTAGCTCTGATAAGCGTGAGTTACGTAAAACAAACATCACAGATACAAAATGAACCAGTGCAAGAGCCTGATTTGTCTCTGTCAAGGGGGCACAGAGTGGAGAGTGTCACAAAAGGAAAACATAGTACAGCAGAAACAACACTGATTGGGGAATTCAGATTAGAAAGACAATTAGGGGTAAAATGGGCCAGGGAAGGCTTACAGGAGGTGCGTTTTTAATACAACAGAGTCAAAGAAGTAAAACAGAAGTTTTGCTGGAAAGCAAGAGGGCACTGATTCCAGGCTCTAGTCCTGCTACCACCCTGGCCAGGTAGTCTCAGTCTTCCTGGGCACGGCTCTGTCTTCTAGGAGCCTACAGGCAGCAGTCTCAGGACCTTTGGAAGGAGGAATGGCCGCTTTCACAGCCCCCTCCCCTGTCCACCTGTTCCAGGTGCTTCCAACAAGTGATTTCTCAGAGGCTCAGCCAGGGGTCAGGGGAAATCGGAAGGTTAACCTTGCTTGCCTCCCATGCGCCAGAGACTAGATGCGTGGGGCCGGCTCCGGTTCAGCAGTTTTGTGGGTTTTGTGTTGGTTTTGTTTTTGCTTTTGGTGGGATCAGGTGGTTCATTTTCAAAGAGAGACGGAAAGAACGATGTCATATTTAAGAGCAAGAGCCTTGGAGTCAGACTTGCGCTTAAGTTCTGGCTCTGGCTGTTATCCCCTGGGTGATCTCCTGGCAATTAATTCCACCTCCCTAAGCCTCAGTCTTTGTTACCTAAAAATGTGGGATAAAGATAGGTACCTCGCAGGGATGTGGTGGGATTAATGGGTAATGTTACAAACCCCAGAGCACAGTGCGGGGCACAGAGTAGCTGATTAAAAAAAAAGGGATCTGCTGATCCAGCCAGTGCTGGCTATTGTTACGAACAACGTCGAAGGAAAGCACAGGACGCGTGAAGGGCTGTCCCCTCCTTCCCAAACCTCGGCCGGCAGACGGCCAGCGTCCTCGAACTTAGAGGGACTTTGGGTGCTGGGGCGCCTTGAACGGGGGGGGGGGTCCCGGAGTCCCTCGCGTGCGCGGAGGCGGCGGGAGCTGGGGTGGGTGGCAGTCCCCGGCCACCGCGGGTCCCAGGGACCCCAACCCCGCGGGGCCAGTACCCGCGAAGAGAGCCGCGCTCTCCTGCCCCAGCGTCTCCGGGGCCAGCTCCGGGGCGGGAGCGAGGGAGCGAGAGGAGGGGCGACGGGGGAGTTTCCCCGCCTCTCTCGCTGGCTCCATAAATCACCGCAGCCGCGGCGGCGGCCGAGCCGGGAAGTGCGCGGAGCCGGAGCGCGGCGTGGTGGCACCAGACACCTCCCTTTCCCCCGCCGCTTGCTTGCTTTCTTTCAGTTTTTTGTGTGTGTGTGTGTGTTTTTTTCTCTTGTTCTTCTTCTTTCCACCCCTCCCCCGCCCTCCCTCCTCGGGTGGCCGCCCCAGCGCAGCAGCCCGGTCGCCGCTCCGCCTCCGGGGTGCCGCCGGCCGCCCTCGCCGCCGCCTCCCAGCGCCGGGACGCGACGGGGGAAGCGAAAGCTCGGCGGCTCCGGGCTCGGCTCCGACTGTCAGCCCCGGGCCGCTCTCCCCCGCGCCCGCGGCGCCGCGGGGCCCGCGCCGGGGTCCGGCACCGCTCGGGCGGCCGCTTCCTCTCCCGCGCGCCGCCGGAGCCAGGCGATGGTGGCCGCCCGCGCTCCCGCGCTGTAGCCGGGCGCCCCCTAAGTTTGGAAGCCGCGGCGGCGCGGCGAGGCGTCTGCGCGGGGGAAGAAAGTTTTGCGGGCTGCGCCGAGCGGGCCCCGGGCGCACCCCCCGCTGCTCTCTCCCCGCCTCGCGGCGCCCGGAGCCCGTCGGCGGGGAGTGCCCCGGGGAGGCAGCATGGCCCGCGAGCCGGAGGACGAGGAGCCGGCGGGGGCCGCCCTGGCCCGCGGCTGCCGGGGCTCGCCCGGCCGGGCCGGGGCGCGGGCGCTGCGGCCGCCCCTCTGGCTGCGCTGCCTGGTCGCGTGCTGGCTGCTGGGCGCGGTGGCCGACGCCGACTTCTCCATCCTGGACGAGGCGCAAGTGCTGGCGAGCCAGATGCGGAGGCTAGCGGCGGAGGAGCTGGGGGTCGTCACCATGCAGGTAAGTGGCCTCCATTGCGCCCCCAAACTTGCCAAGCATCCTGCCTCTCCTGTGCAGAGCCCCGTCCCCAGGACAGGTCCCCTTGACCGTGCACCGACCTCTCTGGCGTGCACAGACGACACCCCCCCGCCCCCCACTTCCACCGGATACCCCTGTTCAGTGCACGGGGTCCCCCCACGCCCAAACGCACACCAACTCTTCCTTGCACTCAGAAGCCCCTCCCTTTCTCCTCTGCAGAACCCCTGCCCTTTGCACGGAACCCACTGTCCCTCTAGCCCAGCTCCTTGATCTCGGCAGGGGTCCCCCGGTTCCCTCGCACCTCCTTTCCTAATTTGCACGAATCTCCCCGGCAGTCTCCTTTTCACCCCGCCGCCCCTGCGAACTTCCCTTCCCTCTTTGTGTGCCCATCCCGGCCCGCCTGGCTCGGATGGTTTCCCGAGGCCCCCAGCCTGCCGCCTCGACCACCTCCCCGTTTCCCTCCGACCGAGTGGCATTGAGGGGCGCCGGGAGGGAAGGCTCCGCAGGGAAGGCTCCCGCAGCTGCTCCCGCGCCACCTGGGCCCGGCGCAGGGCGGCGCGGGGCGGCCTCGGCGCTGCGCGTCCCCTCCCGGCGGCACTGGGGGAGGGGTCGGCTCGGTAGGTTCCCGGTGGATTCCCGACTCCTGTCCTGTGTGGGGACTTGGTGGTTGTTGCTTTCTGCTGTGGCCACTGTCTGTTGCATGCTGCCCGCTGTACGATTTTTGTTTTGTTTATGTCTTTTGCGGCGGGGCGGGGGGGGGGGCACGACCCAGTGAATAAGGGTCCTTTTTCTCTCCTGCTCACGGTGTCGCTCCTTCCCGGGAGAGGCAGGGGCTTCCCAGAGAATGAACGGGTCGAATAAGGGGTCCCGACGATGTTACTAATAACCAGCAGTAGGAAAAATGGCTCAACAGCAACCACCTGGAGATTCTCTCCTGCTCTTACTTTTTAGCCTACTCGGCTGGATAGACCCCCTGGTTTAGGAGAGGTTGAGATGACATTAGGAGTCCGAAACCTTTGCTTACAACATTCTTCAGGAGAACAGCCTCATTCTCATGCTTCTGACAACAACCGTGGTGATGAATGTGGGTCTTCGAAAGAATGAAGTTTCCAGGAATGTGTTCTTGGAATAGGTTTCAAAATTCGGTTTCACTGTGACCACCGGTCCACCTCCCATCACTTTTAGGTTTCTGACATCTTTTTTTTTTTTTTTTTACACCCTCCCTCCCTAGAACCTCCCCAGTCTCTTCCCAGGAGGATACAGTTTTCCTAAAGCGAGTTGCCCAGATCTTTTACATTAAAGTGAAAGACAATTAGAATTTTTTTTTTTAACAGTGAGGTGAGGTTGAAGACTGGTGGTTGGTTTGCTTGAAAGATAATTCTTCTGTACAGTATTTCTTTGCAGACACCCGGCTCTGAAGTGCAGTAGAGTCAGATTCTTCTTCATTTGCATAGTAATAGACAAGCTTTTAAGTTCCCCCATTTAACTGTCCTTTTCTATGCAGATCTTTCAGGTTCAGATCTAGTTAATTTTTTTCCATATGCATTTTGTGATTTCTGTTGACAGTGTTCTTAGGAATCTCTAAGAACTAATAGAGGAAATAGAACTAAAATGTTAATGTTAGAGGGAAAAAATGGATCCTCCCCCCACCCTCCCAGTGGTGAATGTTTCCATTCAGAGCACAAACAATTGTATTTTTTCATGGAGACACCTCTTCTAATAAAGGAAATTTAATATGTTGCTTTTTGGACTCTGCTTGTAAGATTAGTAGGCATTTGTCACCTTTACCCCATAACTAGGGCTGGACAGGAGACCCTAGGAATCCCCCCCTTCCCCACATAAGTTAAGGGCTTGCCTTCTCTAAGATGCTGACAGCAGTTTTACTGTTTCTCACCCTATCCTTGACAAAAGGTGAAATCGGATCCTAACACATTGTCATTTAGGTAGAGATCCAAAGCAAATGTAGTTTTAAAAGGCTTCCCTGTTGAAAAGGAGACACTTTAGAAAAAAGCTCTGATCGGTGGGGGGTTTGTGCCCAAATGGCCCTTTATCTCCTCCCAACTGGCCTCTTTCTAACACCTTTGCAACCTCTTTGTGGAAACTGGCTTCCTGGGGACAGGGTTTTGTCTGGCAAAATGTGAAGTGGCTTCTCTCCTTTTTTGAAAGGAGAAGCACATACTGTATTTAATATTTAAATTCCTCTTCTTGAGCTGTACATTGATCTGCCACTTGCCTCCATCTGGGGAAATTAGGGAGAGTCTCTTTAATTTTGTTAGACTGCCAGCTTTTTTGGGGGTGGGGGTATACTTGTACAATAAAATCTAAGGCAGGTTAGGTTTTTGACCCTTAGAAAAAGATCCTGAACCTCACATTTTCCTCTGGAATTTTTTCATTGGGCCTGAAATTTTGTGGTGTTTGTTACCTAAAGTGCAGATTATATAGCCCACCCTTGTGGAATGTTGAGTTTTATAACTGTAGAGCTAATCTGTTGTTCAGAGTAAGGAAGCCTCACGTGGACATTAAGGGACCAGGTCATATGAGGGGGCTGAGAAAAGCTTATGCCTCTTTGCAGGAAAAAAATACCCTCCCTTGATGAAGGGATTGACTTCTTTCATTTGACCTTGGCATTTCCAGCTCAGTGCAGGCCTTTTCAGGACAGCGTCTTATTCTATGAGGAACTTTTGAAGTCAAGTATGTATGTGTAAAAAAAAAAACCCAAAACCTAGTTTCAGACTTTTAAATTGCTTCTGTTGCAGCCGAAATTCTCCAAAGACATTTTTTAGTTTTGAGAAATTGCAAACTAAGTCCTGAAATGAGGCCTGTTGCAGCATTTCGAATGGCAGCACATATACTGCTCACAGGAGGTTGCAAGGGGTAATTTTACAAAAACAGAAACCAGGCCTCTTTCAGCACTGTAGTTTCCCATGACATAGTTTTTGTGCTTGCTGATAGAGAAGACAGTCTGAAAAGCGGTCCATCTTAAAGATTTTCTTGGAAACCTTTTTCTGCAGGAGGCTGCCTGCTCTTGGTTTTTCTGTTGTTCCTTTTTGGTAATGGAGAAAATAAATAAAAAATCTTGAAATGATTTGCACCAACTAATTTTGCCAGTGCCCTGGGAAAACTGTCACTGAACACTGCCCCCCTGGCAGCAGGCATCATACATCATGGGTAAAAGTCAAAAACCTAATCATTGTCCCCTCAGGGGGCTGGTGGAGTGAAACCATCTACGTTTCTGGGGAGCAGAGAGTGGCTCTGTCCAGGGAGACTCACTTCTCAATCATTCATGCAGCAAGTTTTTATTAAGCAGCTTGGTGGAGGGGAAAGAACTCTACACTGGGTTCCAGCTTTGCCACTTACAAGTTGGATGATCTTCATCTGCAAATTTGGGAATGGTGATTCTTCGCAGAGATTTGCTCAGTGAACCTAATGGAAAGAGTGCATGCATGTGACGGCACCTGTTAATGTGAGGCTGGGGCTGGGAAATGTGGATGGATGTGGTTGTTCTTAAATGGAGAAATATTCATTGAAAGCTTACTGCGCACAGCGCTAAGCTAGGTGTTTAGCGGATTTACAAGGAGGTATTCCAGCGCAGCCCCTTACATTTACAATCTGGAGGACGAGGTAAGATTGCACAGGTAAAACAGCTAAGTAACAATGCCTGCTTGTTAGAAGGCATATCTGGCTCTGGGAGCCATTTCACCAGGCACTTATAAGGCCCATTTAACATTATATGACAATACTGGCTTCCTAACAGCAAGGGCCTGGCACACGGCCAGTGTGCCCGCCTTGATGTTAACTCTAACTCGGCTCTGCTGGGCTTGGGCATAGTCACTGTGAACTTGGCAGACACACCAGCAGGTTGGTCAGACAGCTGCTCTGCTGTATGTGGCCTGGAAGGGGGTGGGGTGGAGGTGGGGGGGGGGGGTCCTTCCAGTAGAGGCAGGAGAAATACCAGAAGCGCAAACTAGAGCTTCAACTCAGATTGAAGACAGAGCCGCAGCCAGGACAGATGTGATTTCAGGAACTGAAGGGCTCAGCTGGGGGGAGGTGTTGGCTGAAAATATAGAGCAATGTTGTAAATAACGGCTGCAGCTTGCACGCAGTTGAGCAGCTTTGCATAAGTTTATCGTTCATTTTTGCAACAAATGTTCAGCCAACTTTGGGAGAGGGGGCATCAGCTGTAGGAGAGGCCTTGGGTTAGACTACATTGGGGATGTAAGGTGAATAAGGCCTGGTGCGTGCCCTTAGCTCTCAACTGATGATGGAGATAGATACAAAACCAGGTGTTTTAATATAGGAGGTTAGTGAGAGGCAGAGAGGCGTTAGAATGCAGGGGTTAGTGTCGTGGTGGAGAGGGGAACGGGGCATTACGGGAGTCCCGAAGAGGGCTGCCCAAGCCCATCTGATGAGGTCACAGAAGGTGGCTATTCCTCCCTTTGTCTGTTCAGTGAACTGTGTGCACGCACAGGCCAATCCTGAAAGCAGCAGCAGCCTCAGACATGAAGGAAGGGTAACTAAATCTGTAGTTCATCAGACATTTCTGTTCCTTTAATGGCATCAGACAAGGTAGTTGCTGTATCTTAAATGCCTGCATAGGGGGTGCCTGTGACTCCTGTACATCTTCATATGACCCCATGTCTTGTTTCTTTGGCCATCACCCCTGGAGTGTCTCTGGTTACTGGACATAAACATCTTGGTGGCTCTTCTATAACCTCATGCTGATATGCAGTGATGTTTAGGTAAGGTTTGTATTTTCCCCTAAATAGTGTCCATGGTACCAGGAATGGCATGTTTTAGGATCCCTTGAATGTGTCCTTAGGCAATATAGAATGTAGGGGTGAGAAATACCTATATTTGCAACTAATATGGTTTGAGTCTATGCCTTGTGTACAATATAAGCCCTCATGGAAAACCAGCTGACTTGTTCTGAAATTGAACATTTGTAGTAGAAGAAAATTGGCCACTGAGGGCTGACTGAGTTGAACTTGGTAAGAGGGAGCCCAAGAAAGAACATGTTGAATGACTTCTGATGGACTGTCTCTGTTGTGCTTAGGACTTCCTTCACTTCCTCTCCACTAATACCGTCTTATAGCTGGCATCCTCGCCTGTGCTTATGCTTTTCGTGCCAATCATACTTGAGTCTGGAGGGGTGTGGGGGAGGGGAAGGAGGTGGCTTCACACTTTGTAACTTGGTGCTATTTCTGGTTGCTGCTTGAAGGAGTTCCTTCCTTGAGCTTAAGGGGATGAGCCGACAGGAACCTTGCAGAACTCTGGAATTTTGGAGTTATGTGCAGTGGGATTTGTTTTGGATCTGTTTGGACCTGGTGTAAAAATATGTTGAAATTCAAAACATGACGGGGCGACAGTTTAAAAATAAATTTTTATTTTTCAATTACAGTTGACGTTCAGGGACAACAGTTTTGACTCAGCTAGTTTAACTGCGTAACTTCCAGCATGTTACTGAATTGCTCTGAACTCTAGTGTCTTCATGCTTCATTTGGTTAATGGAGAGAAATATATTTTAAAAGCATCTAGCACAAGGCTTACATAGGAACAGTCAGTAAACAGAAATGAATATGGGACAGTCTGTTTCGTGCCAGGGCACAGAACCTGGAAGGCAACAAACATGTAGCTCCCAAGCCTGAATGAAACTGAAATCTAATCTTCAGAACCTGCATATTTCAGTGTGGTCAGTCCTCTGTCCCAGAGGTTTAGCCAAGTATGGTGCACAGACCTCAGGGATGTGGTACAAAACCATCCCTTGGGGTTTATGAAGAAAATATTAGACCTGCTATTCATAGTTACTTATTTACTTTTAAAGTTTCATATTACAAAGATTTGAAAAAAAACACACACAAAAGTAAAGAGAATAACATTAAAATGCCCCTGTGTCTTACCCAGCTTAAACAGTTACTCACTTGTGATCAGACTGGTTTCATCTCTGCCTCCACCCACTCTTTCCCTCTCCCTTGATTATTTTGAAGCAAATTCCAGATACCACATTTATTTTGTCCATAACATTTTTATTGCATCCTTATTTAATTTATATATTTTTAAATTTTTTATAACATACCTAATATTGGTACATCAGTGCGTAGAATTTGCAGTCCACACAAAAAATGCAAATACTTAGAATTTTTAATGATGATATGCCTGAGCAAAAACCATCACCGAGTCCCTTAGCCCTTCACAGACAGGTAGTATTTTTGCCCAACAATCTCTTCAGCCTTCCAGATGTAACGCCCAGGCTTCTTCTGGGAAGCTCCTCTGGGATCCTTTTTTCCCTCCCTTTTACATGCCATCTGGCCCTTGTTTTCCGGCCTGGCTTCCTAGAGGAGGAAGGAAGGAGTGAAAAAGGGACACGGCAAGATAAACTGTAGATGGGAGAGGGGAGGGTTGAAGAGGAAAAGCTGGACTATATGCATATTTGTCTAATGATCAGTCTGTCAGCAGATATTCACCGGCCACCTCATTTTGCAGAATTGGAGGCTAGAAGAGGGGAGGAGACGTACTGGCCCATCCACAGCTCCTCTGAGAGCTCATGTCTTACCAGGGAGGCTAAACCATTTTGTACAGGTCAAGATAGTATAGAAAGGAACTCTAAAACGTGGGATCTAGATTATACTCAGGGTTGCTGACTCTAACATTTACAGGGGTCAGTTAGACAAAATGAGTGATGTGGGGCAGGTGTCGGTCAGTAGAGAATGGTGTTCGCTGTTATAAACTGGAGGGCACGTGCCAGGGCTGAAGGGAAGCAGGTGCTACTCAGCTTCTGCAATTGTTGCCAGTGGCACTGTGGGTCCAATGTTGCCACATGACTGTTTTTCAGGAGAAGCTGGATATCTGGTTTTTAGATGAAATCCCTTGATTCTGAAAATGTTGGCAATGAAATCAGATTTTAAAAAAAACAAACAAAAAACAGTGTGTGAGCCAAACCAAACATGTCTGCAGGCTGGATCAAGCCAGAGGCCTCCGATTTACAGTGACTGGATTAGAATTATTCAGTGGGTTCCAGAAGGTAAAATTGATGCTTGTGTGTAAAGCTTATGGGGAAGCAAGTTTCTGTGTAGTAAAAGGAAAGCATTCTGATGAAGAGTTCTCAATTGGATTGCTTTGGGAGATGAGCCCCCCCCCCCCCCCCCGTCATCATAGGTACTTAAAGAAATAGTTATCGAATGTTGACTTGGCGCCAGGTACTATGCTCAGCCTGAGATACCCATCATCAGTTAATTTCCGACGCAATGAAGGTTGTGAGAGAGCAGGTTCTGGATGCTTAGAGAAAGTGCACGGACCTTTTGGTGGGATGGAAAGGGACTCTGAAAGTCCTCCTGGAAAAAATGGAGTGAATAGAAGTTGGTTAATCAAAGAATGGAGTTCCCAGCAGTCTCCTTTGTAATGGCACCTTTGAGGATGGCATTAAGACTTGGAGGTTAGAGAGCTACAGGAAAGAATGGGTGCAAAGAGGTCAGAAAAGTAGACAGAGGTCACATTGTAAGGTCCTTGGATCCTTCCCACCAGTTGGGACTTCAGTGGCAGGTAACAGAACACCCAATTTATATTGGCTTGAATAAGAAAGGTACCTGCTGTCTTGTGTAACTGAAAAGTCTGGTAGATTTTGGGGCAGGGCAAGATTAGGCTCAAACAATGTGGCTAGTACCCTATTTCTCACTCTTCGCACGCCCACTTCCTTAACTAGGTTCTCCCCTTTGCTTCAAGGCGGCTGGCAGCAGCTCATCAGTGTTTGAGTTGGGAACTAGCTGCTGCTTGTGCCTGGGATCCTCTTGTATTTGGAGATGTGCTCTGGGAGAGAGGACCTAGACATCTGGAGAAAGCTTGGTACCTGTAACTCAGCTGAAGTGGTTTAGGATTCAGACATCATTAGTGGCCACCAGCGGCCAGAGCCTGCACCATATCTAGGCTCTGCCTCCCCAAGTTCAGTTCAGGGAGGGCCTGCTTTGTGGTCTTCCTGCTTCTGGCTCACAAGACTGGCTGGCTGGCTTTCCACCGTGGTCTTGTGATCTGCCCTGATGGGTTGTACAAATCCAGGCTCAGCAGGCCTGCCCTTGGCATGCCTTTTCTCCTTGACCTCGCAGGCCCACCGATCACTGGGTACCATGGGAACTGGGAAGGACCAGAAAGTCACATCTGCCTCCCTTATTTTACGGTTGAGAAACAGGCCCTGTGGGAATGAGGCTCTCTGAGAGCACAGCAGTGGTAAGTGGTAGACTTAGAACTCAAGTCTTAGTCTTAGGAATCTTGGTTTTCAATCCGTTTCAACTATTCTATATCCCGTGGGAGCTCCATTTTTCCGAGAAACAGTTGCCTTAAAATGGAAGCAGCCCAGTTGGGCGTGGCTCAGTGGTTTGAGCATCAACCTGGGATCCAGGAGATCAGGGTTTGATTCCCGGTTGGGGCACATGCCCGGGTTGCGGGCTGCAGTCCATCAGTGACTCTCTCATCATTGTTTCTCTCTCTCTCTCTCCCTCTCCCTTCCTCTCTCTGAAATCAATAAAGATATATTTAAAAAAATGGAAGCAACCCAGACTTAATTAAGAACCTTTCCATTCCTCTTTTGAAAAAAATGTTTGGTTTAGTTATTTTACAGCTGAGAACTTAAAGCTGATAGTCTAATTTGGCAGCTGACTGGTTTTGTTTGTTTGTTTAGGTTAAGTTGTTATTTAAATACCTAAGCGTCAGTGAGCCACTGAAGAAATACAGAAATTCTGAGACTTACTACAGTGTTTTTAGATATTTTTTAAAAGCAGATGTAAATGGTCAGTAGCTATTTATAGTTGCAAACCTGTACCACCCAAATTAATTTTTTATTAAAAAGCTAAAATAAAACTTTAGGGGAGGAACAACTGGTGTCTTATTTGTTCGTTTATTTTGTTTCAATGTTTGTGTAAAAGCTACAGAAGGAAATTCCACCTGGAATTTTCAGGCAAAGTTCTATCTTGCAACTGAGCTTCAAGACCTGCATCTCTCTTCACAGTCAGTCATAGTCACCAGGAGTAAGAAGTACTCCTCCTCCTCCAAAAACTGCAAAATAGTATTATTACTTTGGAAGGGTTGTTTATGTGACTCGGCAATGAAATCAAATGTCATGATGTCATGCGAATGACGTTTACCTTGCCCTTTGTTCTGAGTTCAAAAGAAGTCTCCCTCAGCTCAGACTGACATAGTCAAATATCTTCCGAGTTAATTATAGTTAGAAAAGTTCCAACACCTAAATGCCAGAGTGGATGGACTGGCAAGTAGCTGGGTCCATAGCTTTATTATAATTGCAGGGTAGAAGCCAGTCGAGTAAATTCTTATCTGTTATATGTGATAACGTATTGGTTCTGTTCCAACCATAACAGTTATTTTAAAGACTCTGTCAAAGACCAAGACGGCAGCACTTTTTTTTTTTTTCTTGATCCCCCTTGGATATTTTCTTAAATGTTATTTTTGCATGGAGTATTTTAGAAGCTACTCCGAGGCCTCGGTGGAAAGGGCAGTGCAAATCGGCAAGCCGGTGAGAATGAATCTGAATTTTTAATTAGGCTTTGAGTTGCTTGTTCAAAGTGCGGAGACATCATTAGTGATGTAAGTCTTGTTGCATTAGCAGAGACTGACATTTTACTTCAAACGGGAAGAGTGCAGCTGTCCTGTGCAGATAAAAGTTGCCAAGTGCGGAATAGCAAGGTGGATTGGTAGATAATTAGCTGTCCCACGTTACTGCAGCGTGGAAGAAGCCTGCCAGTCATGGGCAGGAAGGAGGAATTATTAGAGGGAGAAAATCCGAGTGTGTCATGAAGCAATTTGGAATCACTTCGGCTGTGGCAGAGCTGATAAGGGGGTATGTTAAGGAAACAAGACAAATGGAGTCTAGTATAGGATGGCCAACTTTCTTTATAAAAATTTTTTTTTTAGTTCAGAGGAGGAAGGGCCAGAAATTAATGATCCATAAATACACTGAAGTACAGATTCATCCATCTGCTCTGACTCCGTGTATAAAATAATAACCAGTTTAAAATAGTCTTCATATTTCCATGTCACTTGAAAATAAAGTGAGGGTTCTATATAGAAAAGAAATCCCAGGGAAGTCATACAACCTTGAGAATTACTGTGCTGTGTATAACCACAAAAAGATATTTAAAGAAGGAATTTTGAAGTATATCACCTCCCTAATATGTGTTACAATATTTATAAATGGTTTAAGGATACTTTTATGGCCTTCTTGGTGGAATATGTGTGTTATGTAAATATTCATAAAAGTTTTACTGTGATCATCACATTTATCTCTGGGAAATGAGAGTTATAGAAAGATTCGGTGGGGTTTTTGTCCATCCTCAATCATTTGCTAACTCAAATGAAACTTCATGGAACTTTTTTGGCCCCTGCCAGGATACTGGACTCATTTGTCCTAATTTCATCCATGTTTATTGATTGGCTTTCTCCAAAGCCCAGTGTTTCTCCTGGCAGCCCAGAGACAGGAGGTGCTGAAGTGTGGGTGCTGTGTTTGCCTTGGATAGTGTTCTCTGAATGAGAGCTGCCCTTGGCCAAGGCAGGAGAGCCAGTTTTTTGCTCTTTGCTGCTGCTGCTCCCTCCCTAGGAAACTGTCAGTGGGTTGTTGCTGTCCTGGGCAGGTTTGGAGAAAGGTGGGAGAGCTGAGGTTTTTGGCAGTCGTGGCTGTTGGACCCAGAGTTGGTTTCAGGGACCCTGTGTGAAATAGGGCTATTTGCCCCTTGGTTGTCTTGGAAGGGGAATAGACTTTGTGCTGACTGAACCAATTTCATTTGTTATGGGTTGAGATCCCTACAGATAGTATAAATTCAGATGACCATCAAGGAGGCCTGCCTGGAAATTTTTATTTGCATACATGTACAGAGTTGCAAATAGTAAAGCTTTGTACAGATGAGAGTTATTAGAGCATGAGCTCCCACCAGCAAGAGCCCAGATTTATTCATCCGTAGCCTTGGTGTGTATGGGTAGACTGTCTCTGGTGTATGGTGAAGACTCAGAAATGGCTGGACTACAGAAATTGTATGCCCATCCTTAAACAGTAGACTTTGTAACTTTCTAATATTTATTATAACAAACTTATACTATGTTTAATGTGTTAATTTTATTACTCTAGACTTAGAGTGACTTAAGCTATTACTTGCTACTAAAGATTTAAAATGTTTCAGATGAGTGAAAGTGTCTAGCAGGGTATCAAGCACAGTAGGACTCTTCAGTATTAGGTGCTCCTGATGTTTAATTTCTTCATGTTAGAGAAAGTTGGGGGAACGTCTATTGAGGACAGTTAGGAATATAAAAATGCGGAAATGTGTGTGTACTTGCAAATTATGTGCTTAGAGCTACATTATCCTAGAGGTTAAAAATTCATTGGTTAATTTGTTTAACAAATATTTATTGAGCACATACTATGTGCCTGGTAGTGTGCTTGGATCTGAGTTTGTGTTTAAAAAAAGAAACATGATCCTACTCTTACGGAGTATACCACCTATTAGGGGAAATAGACCTTAAAGAAATAATCATAAATAAATATAAATTACAAATTTCGAATAGTGTTATGAAGGAAACAAGGACTATTAGAGTACCAGGGAGAGCCTTTAAAAATATGCCAGCTATGTTACTTCCCTGCTTAAAATTCACTAAAGGTTCTCATCTGACTGGGAGTAAAAGCCCAAATTTCAGTGGCCTTATAGATAAGCCAGATATGATCTGGCCCCTGATATATTTGTGGCTTATCTCTTATCTCTCCTTCCCTCACCAAGCTCCCACCCTTCCCACATACACATTCACTGTCCCTCCAGCACTGCAAGCACATACCTGCCCCAGGTAAGCTTTGCATTGTTCACAGCTGTTTTCCTGTGGAATGGTGCTTGGCACTAAGAATCACTCAATAAGTACTCAGTGGACAAGACTGGGTGGTATAGGAAGGAATCCATAGGTGGTGGAAAGGAGGAGCCAGTGGGGTGGAGTTGGAGGGCTAACAGGAGGGAAAAGATCAGAGAGGGTTGGGGGACTAGCATTGCTACGGAGGGAAGAGCCTGCTTGGGAAGGTGGGCCTTTGGCATACTTGAGGAACCGAAAGCAAGCTGGCGGCTGGGTTATGATCGCAGAAGGGTGGTGCAAGTGAGGCATTAGGAGTCTTATTCCTAATCAATGCAAATATAATTGTTTCCCATTAACTCTTTTGGTCATGCCCTTATTGATGAGGACCCATTAGAAGGGTGAAGATGCCTGGTGATAGACCCTGGATCTGGAGAGGGTTGGAAGTTGCAGTGTCTGTGGCAGGCCATTTGTTTTTCTCCTCCTGTAGAGAGAAGGGAAACTACAACTTCATTAAAGTCTCTCATGGTGAAAAAACAAAAATGTAGCTTTACTGTTCTATACTGAGAATAATTTTTTGAAAAAGTCATACTTTCCATGTGATTTCTTCTTTTTCTTGGCAAATAAAAAAAAAACCTTCTAGGGCCAGCTCTGAATGCAGGCATGTGTCGTTTATTGCACTCTGCAGATACTGCATCTTTTACAAATTGAGGGTTTGTGGCAGCCCTGCATTGAGCAAGTCTGGGTGCCATTTCCCCAGCATGCTCAGTTGGTTAGTGTTCTTTAGCAATAGTGTTTTTAATTAACTTATACATATGGGTTTGGGGTTTTTTTAGATATAATGCTGTTGCACAGTTAATAGACTACAATATAGTGTAAATAGACCTTTTATATATACTGGAAAACCAAAAAAAACCATGTGTCTTGCTTTATTGTGATATTTGCTTTATTGCAGTGGTCTGGAACTGGACCTGCAATATTTCTGAAGTGTGCCGTAATGAACTCTTGCAGTAATGACTCAGATGTACCCCCCCACACCTGTTGTATTACATTGATGGATTAATTGATTGATTGATTCATAGGTTTACATACAGTAAAGTGAACTCTTTTTTTCTCCCCGTAAATAGCAAAGATCACTTTTTAATGTGGCTTTGAAACTTTAGAACCAAAATCTTGAGAAGTGTATCAAACATAATTTTTTCATTTTTAAAAAAGTTTCTGGTAAATTATACATAACATAACAATTTTCTCTTTTAACCATGTTAAAATCTACAGTTCTGTGGCATTAAGTGCATTCACACTGTTGTGCAGCTGTCACCACCAACCATCTCTAGAACTTTATCATCTTCCCAAACTAAAACTCTGTCCCCATTAAACAATAACTCATTTCCCACTACCCCCAGGTGCTGGCAACTACCATTTACTTTCTCTTTATATAAATTTGACTACACTAGGTATCTCATGTAAGTGGAATCATACAATATTTGTACTTTTGTGACTGACTGATTTTACTTATCATGGCTTCAGGGTTCATGTATGTTATAACATGAATCAGAATTTCCTTTTTAGGGCTGAATAATATCCCATTGGATGTATATACCATATTTTGTTTGTTCATTCATCCAACAATGGGTATTTGGGTTGCTTCCATCATTTGGCTACTATAAAATAATGCCACTATAAATGTGGGTAGTATAAATATTTGCTTTCAGTTCTTTTGAATCTGTACCCAGAAATGGAATTGCTATATCATGTGATAATTCTATGTGTAATTTTTTGAGGAACAGTCATGCTCTTTTCCACAGTGGCTCACTATTTTATATTCTTATCACCGAAGGACAAGAATTCTAATTTCTCAACATTCTCGCTTTTTAAAAAAAATAATAATAAATCCTAATGGGTTTGAAAATGTACTCTCTTTGGTGTAGAGTTCCATGAGTTTTGGTAAATGCACAGTCATGTGACTATCACCACAATCGAGACATGTAACAGTTTCATGTCCCCCACCCCCTCACCTGGAGCTCCTGAAAACCATCTCCAGCTCTGTAATTTTACCTCTGCCCGAATGTTATATAAATGGATGCATTATGGTGTGCATTTCGAGTCTGGCTTCTTAAATTCAGCTCATGGATTTGAGATTCAGCTATATTGTGTATATCAACAGTTCATTTCTTTCTATTCCTGAGTAGAATTCCATGGTGTGGGTGTACCACGGTTTGTTTATCCATTCACTAGTTGAAAAACATTTGGAATTTTTAGAGGTCATAAATCTATAAACATTCCTATATGTTTATTCATGTACAAGTTTTTGTTGGAACATATGTTTTCCCATCTCTAGGGCTGGGATTACTGTCATATGCTAAATGTATGTTAAACTTCGTAAGAAACTGCCAGTCTGTTTTCCAAAGGGGCTGTATCATTTTGTATTCCCGCTGGCCATGAGTCCTGATGGCTCCACATCCTCATCAGAACTTGCCTGCGTCAGTCATTTTAATGTTAGCCATTGTCAAATGTATGAAGTGGTATCTCGTTGTGGTTTTTGTTTGTTTGTTTTTAAATATATGTCTTCATTGATTTCAGAGAGAGGAAGGGAGAGGGGGAGAGAGAGAGTTGAAGCATCAGTGATGAGAGAGTCATAGTTAATCGGCTGCCTCCTGCACGCCCCCAACGGGGCATGGAGCCCACAACCCGGGCATGTGCCCTGACTGGGAATCGAACCACAATCTCCTGGGTTCTAGGTCGATGCTCAGCTGCTGAGCCACACCTGGCCGGGCTCATTGTGGTTTTAATAAACATTTCCCTATGAATAATGGTGCCTATTTGCCATTAATCTATAGATATTTTTTTTTTGGTGAAATGTCAAAACCTTTGCCCGTTTTTAAATTGGGTTCTTTACTTACTGTTGATTTTTTAAAAAAACAATTTACTGATTTTATTACATTTGTAGATTTGTACAATGATCACTACCACTCAGTTTCATAACATTTCCATTGATCCCAAAAAATTTCTGTGTGCTGTTTGTTCTTGAGTTCTGAGAGGTGTTTTTTAATTCAGAGGCATTTTTTATTTTCCTTATGAGTGCCAAATTCTGCTACTCTGTTTGTTTTTTAAATGGCATTGTTCTCACAAGAAATTTGCTTTCACGACCTAAAGAAGAACGATGCCCTGGATTCAGGGTAGATAAAAATCTTTAAAAGAGAGTTGTGGATTTTGCAGTTCATGTTTTCAGCTCGAACAAAGCATTATTTAAAAGTTTTGGTTAAAGTGGCCTGTGTGGATTCATAGAGGAAGTCACTCAGTCATCAACCTGTTAGTAACCACTGATGGTACTCCATGAGGGTTCAGTGATAACAAATCAGAGCCCCTGCCTTGGAGGGGCCCCCATTCTAGACGAGGGAAATAGATACTTAAATATGCAAAAATTAACAATAACGTTGGACCCTGCTTAGTTCTGCGAGGGAGATAAGGTAGGTTAATTCCGTGTTCAGAGGAGGCCTCCTGGGGGGGGCTCTGCTGTGTGCTCTGGGCTGAGGCAGGAATGGTGTTGAGGCTCCTGGGAGGAGCCCGGGAAGTGTAGGAAGCACAGGGCCTGAGAGGAGAATGAGCTTGGTGTGGATGAGGAGCTGAAAGAAGGCACTGAAGGGGAGGGTGGGAGTGGAGAAGGATGAAAGAGGACAGGGTCCCTGTGGAGACCAGAGTTTGAATTTTTTTCTGGCTGAAATGGGAAGCCATTGGAGAATTTTAGGCACAAGAGCAGCATGGTTGACTTGAGCTTTAGAAATATCCCTCTGGCTATTGGGTACCCTGATTGTATGGGGTGTGGGTGGAAGTGGAGGTGGGGGGAGGCAGAAATGGAGGCAGAGAGAGTAATGAAGGTATTTATTCTTCATGGAGTATTGTCACCACATTTACCTTTGCAGTTTCATTTAAATATGATGACATTGTATTACTTAAGGATGTACATCAACAAAGGCCCACTGGGCCAAGGCTATGATTTAAAGTAGGACAGCTGCAGTAGAACACAGATTCAAGAAAATAAGACTGCTCACTATAGAAATAGGAGACAACATCGATAATCTCCTTCATATTGACGGATAGTCTTTGCTAAACAATTCATGAATAAAGGCAGTCGAGATTTTAGCTTACCAGCAATGTAACTTTTGACAAGTCCTCTTTTCCCTCTTCATAGCCTTAGCTTTCTCACTTTATAAACAGAAAAGTCATACCTGTCACAGCCCTGGGTGGTTGTTAGGGTCACAGTGTATGTATGCCGTAGACTCATGGTTATCATCCTCCTGTGGTTTCATAGGATATATTGAATTGCAAGTAACAACCCATCCCAGCTGAAACTGCCTTCAAGGATAGTGTTTGTTGGCTTAAATCACTGAAAGGTTGACAGACAGTGTGTGTGAGCTTCGGGCACAGTTTGATCAGAGCCCTGGCTCTGTTTCTTCTCTGCTGCTCTCCAGGCTCAGCCAGCCCTCTGGATATTAGCTAATTCTCAGGCTGGTTTTGCCTGTAGTAAAATGAGTGCAGTGGTTCCAGACCTCTCAGGAGCACCTCGCACTCCTCAGAAGAGGACACCGCCCTCCTCTACTCACTGTAGGATGCCTCGGGCTCACCCTGAACCGACTTTACTGTGGTTAGCGGAAGGCAGGAGGATGGGATTACATTAGTTTGTGCCAATCTGGATCTACTCCTAGAGCTGGACATGGGGTTGATTCCACCCGCATCTCATGACTGCTGCGTAGTCTATAGTGATTTGGGCAGCGGGGAGGTAACACAGATGATCACCACAGTTATCATTCCATGCAGGAGAATATGGGAATGGTTTTTTATCATTTTGGCTAGTGTCTTAGTTATGCTAGACTCTCCCCTCCTTCCCTCCCTTTAAAAATGTAATTGCTTATTTACTGAGCAATTGCATGAAACATAAGAAGTACTTGATGGCGTCATGTTAGCACGATAATCTGGGACTGCTTAATCTATTTGGTTAGTGGAAGAATCCAAATCAATTAGTGTAGAAGGCAATTCTAATACTTTATATAGTAGAATATGATTTTAGCTTTATGTGAGATGATTATGGCTTGGAATTACCCATGCTGGTGGAGTTTATATTTTATAAACCTATTATTACAGATATACCCTAATAATATAATATGTTTCGTGACATAACATGTTTCAGACAGAATTATGTTTCTAAGCACCTGGTGGGGGATACTTTATAATTTGTGTTTTGCAAATTGCAGTTTTTTTGACCAATTTCCACTTGCCCATCCCTGATTTTTTGTTTGGCTGTGTCTGTTCCATGTTGACGTTTAGAAAAGTCACGGAGAGAAGTGCCACGTCAGGGTGAGGTGGTTAAACAGCCTGCATTTAGTTCACTTAGTGATTGAAACTTAGTAATAGTTAATACATTTTCAAGTGAACATAAATACACATTTTATTGGATTTTAATAAATGATTTTTGAGAGATTTATAATTACAAAAATAATTACTATCTATTTTGGACCAGGTTATCAAGAGTTCATTGTTAAGGGAATCTCATTATGACATAGTAAAATAGTATCAAGGAGATAAAGTATGATAAGTATCCTTTTTTAGTTTACCCTCCAAAAATTTGTCTTCTGTTTGATCTGATTCAAGAGTTACAGGACTTGAATGGAACAGAATTTTCACTTAGCATGTTCATAGGCTTTTGAAGTAAAAGTATGTGGTGACTTTTCCCGTAGTATTTGACATTGAATCAAGAGATGGGACGCCTGGGAGCATAACTGCTATTGTTCCTCCATCCATTCTTTCAACACTTAAAATGTGTATACGCTTTACCAAGCCTGCCGTCCTGGAGCAGACAGTCCACTGGGGAGATGGGTAAGCGGCCTGGGAACAGCGGGGCACCAGGTGAGTGCAGGGAGATCATGGGAATGCAGTGTTCGAGACTTTTTTTAAAAATCCTCACTCCAGGGTATGTTTGTTGATTTTGTTGTTGTTATTTTAGAGAGAGGAAGGGAAAGGGAGAGAGAGAAACATCGATGAGAGAGAAACATCAATTAGCTGCTTCCAGTGCGCACTGACTGGGCGTCGAAGCCACAGCCTTTTGGTGCACAGGGTGACGTGCCAACCACTGAGCCAGCTGGCCAGGGCGAGACTTTTGCTTAATGGATATGGAGGGGTCACAGGAACCGGAGGGATTGTCTGAGGGATAAACTCTTCAGGCTAGTCTCTCCCGAGCCACATTTCTTGTTTACGGCCTTTTTAGAAGACTCACAAGTGGCCTGTAAGCAATAACTATGCTTTACTCTTCCTCTGTGTGTTTCCTATAAACCCTTAACGTGGATTTTTATTTCTTTTTTCTAACTGAGCTGCCTGAGACTTAGCCCATTCTCCAGTCTCCTAGGACTATCCTGCCAGGCAAGGGGAATGCTTACCTTTTTGGAGGCTTTGTGGATGTGCTTCCAAGTAAAAGCCATTTTTTTAAGAAGTGCGGAGGCCTTCCTGAAAGGTGACAAGAAATCTGAATGCTTCCAGCTATCCTCGGTTTACAACAGACTAGCTTCCAAAGCTCGTTTCAAAGTCTGTTTTTTGAAACAGTATTCACCCAGAGGGGTTATAAAAGCAGACGCAGCCCTGGCTGGTGTGGCTCGGTTGGTTGGAGCGTCATTCCAGGTACTGAGGGGTGGTGAGTTTGATTCCCGGTCAGGGCACATACCCAGGTTGTGGGTTTGATCCCCTGATCCCCCCGGGGTTGGGGGCAGCTGATCCATGTTTCTCTCTCACATTGATGTCTGTCTGTCTTTCTCCCCCCCCCCCCCCATATATATAAGCAGACCCAGTACCCAGGCCAACTCACAAAAGCCTTTTTCCAGAAACTCGGACTTTTAATGCAAGCCCTGTCACTGTCCTTCCAAGCCTCAAGTTTCTTGTAGGGTTATAAGAGAAGGTCTCCAAGAATATGTGGCACAATGCCTGATGTCAGAGGTCTCACAAAGCGTTAGCCTTTTCTGTGTGAAGGGATCTGTTGCTGCGTCTTCAGGATTTAAGGCCCCACCCCTCACTTGTAGGTTTTGAGCTGCAGTGAGGGCCGTGGGTGTGTGGGGTGCGAGGAGCAGGAGGGCTCTCCTGCATTATTCACGGCTGAGGAAGAGGAAGTGGCGTATATTGTTACCTGCTCTGTACTATATACTGTAATAATACGGGTTAAGTATTGGCTATTTTCATTTCGCTCAGACAGAACCCCGTGGACTAAGCTTGCTGCCAAAATGTCTGTTCCTAAGAGCTTTGGCTGAAGGAATTGGTTCTTCAGGTACAAATGGCTCTGTTTCAGCCCCGGACCACTTCTTCCGCCTTTTTCAACTTAGTTCCTGTCTATAGATCAAGAATGACTATTTTGGGGACATTTTTTGCCTGTCACTAAGCAATTTCAGCAAAAAGGGAGATGTTTTTCAAATTCCTAAAGGGCGGACCAGCCTTCTCCCTGGTAGCGCAGGTCCGCCTGGGCCTGGCTTCCTCTGGAAAGGCCTCCCTGTGATGTTATAGCTTAAAAGATGGACGGCCGTTTGATCCAAGCGCAGGATTTGTTGGCTGCAGGGTTTTTGTTAATAGAAAACACTCAGGCACCTCTAGGGGGGAGAAATTAAAGCACATACTTCTTCCTCTTTGACCTCTGAACCCTTGCCATTTACATCAAACACGCGCTGGGGAAGACGGCTAAATGAATAATCTGTGATAGCTCCCTCTCTCACAAGCCTCGCTTTAAACCTGGCATTTCCTCCTCAAACTGATGCGTTTCCACCTCTCAGGAGAAGATGCATGTGCCCTTCAGGCACCTGAGGGGAGGGAGTGCACTTTGTGTGAGCAAAGCCCTTCTCCCCCACAGCATCCCATTCAGTGACTTTCACAACTGTTTTGTCCTTGGAGAACTATCACAAAGTGGCTGCGTGACTTGGCTTCCTAGCCTCAGTTGCTTTATCTGTAAAATGGGGAGCACTAGCTACCTCAAAGGGTGAATCGAAGACTAAATGAGAGCGTGAATGTAAAATCGCTTCCTATCATGCTTTTCAGGTCTAACCTCTCATCCTCAGGGGGACTGACAGCAAATGGTGGAAGGAATGTAGGACCGAAAGCTCCTGCCAATTTAAATTCCCTACACTGTCAACCCCACGAGGCCTTTGTGTAAAAATTAAAAGAGAAGTCTAGAAAAACTTTGCTTAAATAACTTTTAAAAAAGTAAGTACATAATCAAACCTATCGTATGATCCATAGAGACTGGTATGATACGACTGTCCTGTTAGTAATGACTCAAATTTAGTACCATGCTTCAGGGCTTGGGCAGGGTTTGCTTTCAAATGGTCCAGACTTGAAAGGCTCAGTTCATGAATGTCAAGGTTCTCTAGTTAGTGACCCAAAGCAGTGGGGGATTCAAATGATAGGTACAGTTCTCATTTTATGAAATTATCACTAAAAATGAACAGTGAGAAACTAGCTTTTTTGTGTGTGTAAAAAATCATAAACTGTCTTTCATCTTTTTAAAAGACCTTTCCTTAGTTTTCTTTTTGACTAAAGGTGGTTTGAAACTGTAGGATTCTCAAAATATTTCTTCATGAGTTTCAAAAGGTTGGGATTTTAAAAAAATGAAGAAAAAAATTTAAAAATCTGGGTAGCGTCATTCATTTGGAAGAAAGAGGAGGGCTGAAGATATTCTATAGCTGCAGTATAAACAGCCTGTATCTGGAGGATGTTTTATCCTTAGTAAAAGGCCACGGGAAATCTTTGTTGCTTGAGTTATTAGGGCATTTTTATAACTTCAGAAAAATATAGGGAAGGCTAGCCTTTATTCTGGTCGCATGGACTTGGGTTCTCCCATTATTTTCTTAGAATAGGCCTTTGACCAGCAGCTCTGGCCTCTGCCCCCTTTCCCAGGCCATGTGTCCATTTAATGCCTTTGGACCAAATGGAAGCTGGCTCCGTGTCTTTCCAGGCCCGTCTCACAGGAATGAGTTTTCCTGCCCATCACAGGGGGTAACTTCCCCTGTTCTGAAATTCTTAGTCACACAGGAATAGTAAGCTACCTGTCATGGAGTACCTACCTGCCTGTGCCCAGTGGCGCCTCACTTACATTATACACTTACCTTATCTTTCGACTTAACATGAGGTTTGTAAAAGATAGCCCTGCTGCTAAGACCTCCTGGGTATATTGTGCAGTTATTTATCTTCTGGAACAAACACTATCATCAGGTTTATTTTTTGTTAGCCTAGTTTAATACTGGGGAATAGTGGAAGGCATCCTGGTGTGAAGGGAACACTGGGTTTGTCCTTGAGGACTCAGTTATGGCATTGCCTTCATTGTCTATACTGGACAACTAGGTCTAGTTTCCAATACTAGAAAGTTGTCTCTCTTTTTACACCTATATTTGGGTTGAATACTGCTGCTTGGTGACCCCTCAGAACTCTGTACTTGCCCTTGTGAGCTATTTTTAGGGAGAGACTAAGCCTGCTTTCTCTGCATCTTCAATACCTTGTATAGTGCCCAGGGCAAGAGTAGACCTTCAGTAAGTGCTGGATGGGTGGGTGGGTGAGTGGATGGAAGGATGGATGGATTTGGAAGCAAAGGCGCAGGGTTCCATCTTAATCCCTCTGGGTCTCTTTCTTCACCTGTAACATGAGAGTAAATAATACTTCACAGAGCTGTTATATCAAATGAACTGTCTCTAAAATCCATTTGTGAATTATAAAGTAATACATACCACCTGGCCGGCGAGGTTTGGTGGTTGAATGTCGACCCATGAATCAGGAGATTGAAGTTCGATTCCCAGTCAGGGCACATGCCTGGGTTGTGGGCTCGATCCCCAGTGGGGGGCATGCAGGAGGCAGGCAGTCAATGACTCTCTCATCATTGATGTTTCTATCTCTCTCCCCCTCTCCCTTCCTCTCTCGGAAATCAATAAAACATATTTTAAAAAATAAAGTAATACATATCTTACTATAAGAGTTCAAAAGCACTTTTTGAGTGAATCAGTAAAACATTTTAAAAAATAAAGTAATACATATCTTACTATAAGAGTTCAAAAGTACTTTTTGAGTGAAAGGTTCTTATTTTATCTTTCATATATCTAGAAAAATTAAAGGACATCCCATGTATGGCTGTGGGCCGACTTGTTCTTTGTGTAACTGCTTCATTCCCCAGGAAGAAGCAGTCATGAAGAAATAACGAAGTGAAGAACTTAATCGTTCATTCAGTCCATGACTGCCCATCAGTGGTTTAGTAACTTAAATGTGTTTAATTGGGCACTGCATATATACTGTGATATATTCTGAGACAGTGTCCCATGAGTGGTTTAGTAACTTAAATGTGTATAATTGGGCACCACATATATACTGTGATATATTCTGAGACAATGTCCCATGAGTGGTTTAATAACTTAAGTGTATATAATTGGGCGCTGCACATATACTGTGATATATTCTGAGACAATGTATCCTGAGTTCTACTGGAAAATTACTTACTACATTTTGTGCTTCCAACTTCGGAAGATTTGAGCAGTTTGAAAAGCCAGCATTGCTGCGCTGGGAATGCCTGTCTCACGCCTTGCGTCTAGGAAGGCGCCCTTTGAATGTGTTTCGGCCCCCAGCTGGCACTCTGAGGGTGCAAGTGTAGGAAGGGACTTGTGCCCACACCAGCTAGCTCGGCCCGAGCTGCAGCAGCCCTGTCGGACCGTTTTGTGGATCCCTCCTTTCCCCTGGAATTACCAAGGAGAAGGGAGGCCCCCTGCCACTTACTTTAAATCTTCCCTCCTCCCTGCCACACATACCTTTTCCTCCTCCCTGCAGTGGGTTTATAAACATTTTGTGGGGCGAACTGAGTGAGCTCGTGGTCCTCATCATCTCCTTAGAGGAGCGTCTGCACGTTCGGGGGACGTGTTTAATGACGCCGCGGCCCCTGTGCAAACGCTTTGTGAAGGGAGCCTTTGTGCATTTCTCCACCTCCCAGCCGGTCCGGTTCCCGGGCCCTTCCCAAGTCCCCTGACCCCGCGGGGCAATGGGACGGGCACTGAGGGAGGAGGCTGAGCTTCGGAAGGCGGAGACCCTTGGGCTTGGCACCCCAGGCCCCGGGCGTCTTAAACGTTTTCTCCCCTTCTTACCCCCGGCTGGGGATTTTGCGTTTTCAGTGAGGGCCCCACTGCCCTGAGGCCTAGTGAAAGTGGATCGCTTTAAGCCCGCAACAGTGGTGGCCTCTTACCCTCTTAGTTAATGCTTCGGATAACTTTCTCTTAGAGCAGGTAGGGGTTGGTAAAGTGGGGCTGTGGCTCTGGCTTCGCCTGGTAAGACAAGTGAAATTGTCTCATCTGCTCCAACTGTCTGTCTTTCCCTGCTTTCTGTTAATTCGAAGGCAATTTTAACAGTCTTATTTGTGGATAAGTCAAGCTGTATTAGTGACATATCATGAGCAGTTGTCACAAGGAGGATTTACTTATGAAGAATGGTGGTGCTTGAGCTCCCAGACAGTGACACCCCAAAGCTTTGTTAGACAAAGGGTTTACATTTTCTTTTTGTTTCAATTTATTTTGTAGACTTGAATCTAGAATTTAACCTAATGGAAGCTTCTTTATTTACTGCCAGTGAAACTGCAGGATTTTGCCTGATATGGTTGCTTAAATTGCTAGGAAAGGGAAAAATATCTCCTAAGGACAATATTTTATTGGTAATTAGGACTTACAGTAGCACGCTTTTGGGGGCTCCTTTTGCATGCTGGGCCTTACGCTAAGGGTTAGAGTTCTGTTTCGAATACAGTTACTGACTTCAGAAAGTGGAAACAACTTGTCGAAGTTTTGAAAGTCACAAAGTGAAAGAGGTTGGGTTCAAATCTGTCAGCTTGTTACATTAATTGATTTAGCATATTGTTTTTGTTGTTGTTAAGCCTCACACAAGGATATTTTGCCATCGATTTTTTTTTTTAAGAGAGTGGAAGGGAGGGAGAGAGACCACACACACGTCGACTAGTTGCCTCCCGCACCAAACCTGCAACCCAGGTACGTGCCCTTGGCCACAGTGGAACTCTCCGGTGTGCGGGCTGGCCCGCTGACCACTGTGCCACACCGGCCAGGGCTGATTTACCACTTAATGAGCCCTTCATATTTGCTGTCTGGATAAGCCCCAGTTGGTTCTTTGTGTAGGGGGCTCTAGAAAATATGAGAGTGGGTAATGGGAGAAACTGGCATTTTTGTAGGTCAGTCAACAGGAAATATTTAACAGATCCAGTGGTTGAAGACACATTTGTTTAGTTCATTTCTCTGTCCCAAGTAGGCAAGTATGGGGGACCCGCCCCCCCTCTTGGGGAGAATGGAATATATGTAGAAGTATTTTGAAAACTGGAAATGGATGCAAATGTAGTGTTATTGTCATCATCATTAAGGGGGGAAAGAGAAAAGGAAAGAATACCTGACGACAGAACACCAAGTCCCAGTCTCAGATATAGTATTACAGTGTCTGTCCTATATTCTGGAATTCCTTCCTGATGTGTTGGGAAAAGCTGTGCTATGTAACCTTAGGTTTATTTCTTCTTGACCTCTCTGTCGATTCAGATAAAGTGGCTGCTGTCATTGCACACACAGTCTCTTCCTATACTTGAAAGACTGTTATGTTCTCCATTTTCTTCCAAGTGACTGACCATACGAAAGGGTGTGTTTCCAGTGGGCTCGGTCTGTCTGCCTGGACTGAGGTTGATGGAAGGACTTGTTTCTCAGTTGTTGACTGGGAGAGAGAGAGAGAAAGATATTCATGGACAGAAAGAGAGGCCAGAAAGTTTCCTCTTTATTGATTCAGACCTAAAAGAATCCACTTTTTTCTTTTTGGGGACCCATTTTGATCCTGAGTTTCTACAGTGAATTTTCAAAGTGCCCCTAGCACGGAAATCCTCAAAATCCTCCAATGTCTTCATTGCAGCCTACGTTGTTTTTCTTCTTTTTTCTACAAGCTTATGGCCGAGTCTCCCCCCTTCTCCATTGCTTCCTAGGTTTGTCTTTCACAAGGAAATAGAACAAAAGTTGGAAAACTTAAATTTTTAAAAAAGGCATGCATAGACTTCACTCCCTGTTTTTGGCTGAGACCTCGGTAGCTGTATTTTAGTTTTACTATAATATATTTGAATAGCTTTGAGTGTACTGCCAAAGGCAAGAGGGCACTTAATACCTTTGCATTTTATAATGATTTGTTTGCCAACCTGGCTGATGTCCCAGACAACGCATCCTAGAACTTGGGTGGTTGTGAAAGTGACTTGATGTTTGGAGCTTGTTTGAACTACGTTAGACGTATCCTTTTAAATATGTGGGATACTTCACTCCTGCTAATAGGCTCCAGATTCTATAAATGATGTCAAGATTTTGCACAATTCCCTCACCTTATTCTTATTGAAAATGTTTTGATTGCTTTTTAGCTAAATATTATTATTATTTTTAAGTTTAGCTAGTCTGGAATATCTAAGATGTGGTATTCTAGGGAGTCAAGAGAAATCTAGCAACCTTTGAATTAGGAAACTGTGTTCTACATCTGGTGGGACCCTGAGCTAATTGCTTAACCTTTCTGTGCTGTACTTTCCTCCTGGAATCTTCCAGGCTGAATTTTCTAGGGTTATGTGCTAACTCAGATTGTCCTAGTCTGTTGTAGTCAGAAGCATCACATTGAGGCGCTCATTGAACTTGAAAATTACAGCTTACAAAATTCACTGGCTTTGGGTAAAAATGGGGTGGACCATAGTATAGAACCCTTGTTCTACCTAACTAGGATCTTAATAGTGGAGCTGGCGCTCTGGGAATTGAGAACAAGAATCTCTTAAGGGAGGTGAATGAAGTGAGTCAGTCTCCAGCTGAGTCCATCTGGGAAAGCATTATTTACGGGTTAATTCACGGATCAATGAAACCACATGACCTGGACCACCTTCCTACAGGATAGTTGCGTATGGAAGCCCAATTTCCTCAAAAATTAGATGATTTTCCTCAGAAGTTGCCTCAAGAAAGAAAAAAAAAAAAAAGAAAAAAAATGCTTTGCCTAAGTGGTTTCCTGTCCTTAAGGTTTCCATGGAGAGAAAATTTTCAAGATTAAAGGACTCTAGCTGTCATTTTTAACCTGAAGGGCCTTAAGATTTGTGTTTCAAAGCAGGGTTGAAATTCATTCCTTTTTTCTCTCCCCCAGATCTTTTGTGTGTGTGTGTGTGTGTGTGTGTGTGTGTGTGCAAGTTTGCTTTCTCTTCCCAGATGCTGAGCGTCAAGGAGTAATCATCCCATTGGCTACTAATTAGTTATTAGCTTTGCAGTAAAGAGAGAGTGAGGAAGAGAAATAATGTGATTTTATAGTGCCTCTCTCCTCCATATGAAGGATGAAGGTGTGGGGTGTGTGTGTGTGTGTGTGTGTGTGTGTGTGTGTGTGTGTGTGTGTGTGTGTGTGTGTGTTTTCTCCCATTAGCCAGTAATGCTGCAGGGCTGTGGCCACCCGTGGTCCTTTGATCATCCATTCATTTAGCCAACAATTCTCGCCACTACTGTGTGTGCCTCCGGTGGCCCTGGGGTGGAAGTCAAAAAAGGGCCAGCCCACGCACCCTCTTCCTATGCCGTGGGCTGGGCGGAGTCTACAGGTCCTTCCTAGCTGGGAAAACTCACTTCCCTAATGACAGACAGGAGTGGTTGGCAAGGCCAGTAGGGAAGGGCAGGGAAGGAGACCCTTAGCCAGGAAGAGTATAGAGATTTCCAGGTCTGACGAAATCAATGTGATGGTTCTGAGAACCAAGGCAATTTGGAATTGTATTGTGGAGGGAAAACCTACTTGGGAAAGAGCCTGGAATCAGCAGATATTAAACCCTGACTTACTCTCCTGCTTACCTGATGAGCCCTCTGCTGCTAGTAAATGGGTCAGCCCCTGGGAAGAAAACAGTAAAATAACAACAGGATGCACAGGGACGCCGTAAAGGGGCAGGGGACAATTTGTTTTCTAGGGCCACGAGCAAGTGTAGACCAGATCTCAGACCCTTTGACAGGCCTTCACCGGGTCTTCTTTTCTCCAGAAGACATTTCCTGGATTCTTCTAATGCTGGGAGAATATACCCCTAAGCAAGACTGTTTCATCTTCAAGCAGCTAGTAGACAATTAAATCAGCGGTTAGGTATATAAGCACAGAGGGCTACCAGAGCGAAAGTATGGATTTTTATAGTATACTCTTACTTATTCTGTCAACATCCTGAGATTTCAAGTTACTGAATCTGTATTTTTATGTGAGCAGGTACCTTCAAAGTTAATCTCCTCATTTGAAAGAAGGGAAATTTGAAGCTCTTTAGAAATGTAGTTTCTTGCCCCCATTTGCTCAGGTAATTGGAGATGGGGCCTAGATTAAAAGCCAGGTGTCCTGACTTTCCATTCAGTGGTGCTTCTACCATATTACACCACCTCCAAGTACTTTGACACGTGAAGCAAGATGGATTCACAAGCCTCAAATTGTTGGTTCTCAAGTCTTGCCTGCAGGATTTATTACTTGATTTAAAATACTTTCTTGATTCTCTGATCCTTGTATCCCTGTCAAGGGAGAGCCCTGTTGTCTGCTGTGTCACATGCTCTTGAGAAGGGTGTTGACTACCACACTGGGCTGATTTAAAAGTGCAGTAATGGTTACATTAATGGACACTGACCATTCCTCTCTCTGCAACTCATAGAATGGAGGAATCCCTTAAGAAGTATGAATTATTTCCGTCTCGTTTTACCCAGCCTTCATACGTTTATTAAATAGGCCTGACTTCCTAGTCAGTTTGGGATACGTGTTCCTGGTGTGTGTCCAGTGAATACAGTGTGTAGGGCTGACCAGCTGAGGACTGGGTGGCATTCTGACCCAGTGACCCCAGCATCCTGTATTGGCCATCTCTACACGTCCTCATGTTTCTTGAAGTCATGACAAGTCTCTGGACAGAGTATCTTACCAGCTGCCTTTTGTGCAACTGTTGGTGAGTTTTTCCAGACTGGGTGATGTTTATGATGTCAAAAGCCTTGACCAGTCCCATTTTATGGGCTGATTTTTATCAGTTTTCTTGATCATTGCCTTGAAGGCACCTAAGCCTTCATAAAATTGAATTTTAACAACCTGAATGATGCTCTTCCTGTAGTCAGTTGCCATCATGTTTAAAACAATTGGTGAGAACACAAAATAAATGACAGAAACTCAGTGGCAGAAGAAAAGTGACAGAGGAACATGCCACATACACTGCAGCACACTCAACTCTAGACAACCCAGCAAAACTCTGCTTGAGAGTTTGTAGTATGGTTGTATTGATCAGAAAAGGGTAAAACTTGGGGGTTTTTATTCTGCATTCTATAGAATTAAAAAAGAATTGTAACAGACCTCTAACAGGAATTTAGCATCTCTTTCCACGCTGATGTAGACAATAAATCCTAATAGTATTGGCAGTACCTGGGACATTGTCATCAAATCAGAGATATTTTGTAACTTGTACGTATCATAGATAAATTGAAACGACAGGATCCTCACTACTTTGAAATTACAGTAGTTGTTAGACATACTGCTGAATATTAATGCATTAGTAAAGAACACACATTACTGTATCACCATAAGTTAAAAAAAATTTCATAATCGGTGTTCTTTACAATCCTGTGTGTTTTATTTTATGCATTTAAATACATGATTCTGAGAAGAGTTTCACACCCTTAACTGTCCTGTCCCTGGGCTTTAGGACATACACAAAAGCTAAGAATCCCTGGCCTAGGACAGGTTGTGATAATAGAAAAAAATCCCTACATCTCAGTGTACACAGATTTCTCATTTAGTTAATGTCTCCTAGGGGTTGATGTGGCTTTCCTCTATCTTGAGACATTTAGCATCTCAACTTGTGACTTCCAGGTTTGTCTCAATAGGGCAAGATAGGCACAGAGAACTCACCTTCATTTTTGTAGGCTTTGGCTGGGCAATGACACAAGTCGATTTTTTTTTTTTTTTTTAACACATACCAGTCATCGTTTTTGGGCATTAATTCTCAATTAAGCTATGAAAGGATTCAGTAATGATTATATTCCTCAAGAAGGGATGCCAAGGCAAAGAAGGTCATGGTCAGGAATCCAGAATATCCCTTCCTCTTCGTTGGTACTTGTGCAATTATTCACATTTGAGTTCCTTGTAAGAAAGGCAGCAGTTACAGCATGGAAGCTCCAGCACCTTAGAAACCCCAGAGATGCTCCCTTTCTCCACATTGACATACTTGCAGGACCGGTAGTAACAGCTTTGAAATGCTCCGCCGATGCCTTTAGGAGTGAAATCCTGCATCAGTATTTCCAACTTGGCAGCTCCCCCTATTTTGATGTCCATGAGTTTCTTCACTGTCACAAGTCACTTCTGATCACAACCCATTGGCCATACTTGATCATATGACCCCAACCCCACTGCAAAGGACTTGGGGCGTGTGGTAGAGCACGTGGCATGTCCAGTAAGCAGCATGCATGTCTGTTTCACAGTAGTATACTTTCATTGTCCAAAAGTGTCACAGCACTGTATCTTCAACATTGAAGATGCCTAATAAATATCTGTGCTCTACATAGTATCCTTGACTGGGCATGCAAACAAAACATGGAGTTGAAATTTTCACAAAATCCAATATTGAAGTTCATACATCAGTGACAAGAATTAACTTATTCCTACGTAGATAGTGAGAGTTTATTAGAATTCTTCTATAATTGAGCTGCTGCTTACAAACTTAAGAATCTCTATTTCCTCCCCTTCCTTTTAAATAAATAAGGCAGAAAATGTAATGAGTTCACTAACATTGCATTTTCTGGGGTAAAGAAATTAAAAGAAAAACAGTGAGTTATGACCAGAATATAAAGATGGTCTGTCTTGATACACTGACTGTATTTCTTGCCTCTCTTGCAGTTCACAACCCTTTGTACCAGCTCCATCTTTATTTTATGTATTGTTTCTCTTGGGATAAAACCAGCTTCACTCATCATGACCAGAGGCCTTCAAGTCTGGTTCAGAGCTGTATTCTTGGATTTATTTTAGTCTAGGTTCACTACCTCTTTGAACTGATTTATGCCTTGTGTGTTGATGCCTTCAGCAGTTACTTCCATATCTTAACTGATTTTTCTGTAAGAAAATACTATCTGAATGGCTTCTAGAAATAACTTCTACTTCTGGCAAATATTACCTCTGGTGAAATTACTTTTACTTCTGGTGTTTCATGCACATAAAGGCCGAAACATGGTGATTATAGTATAAACACTTTGAAAGATTGCCTTCCAGTAACTTTCTCCTAAATTAGGGACTTTTCTCCCTGAAAGGTGTAGAAGTATGGATATTCTACTTTCCTCAAAGGCTGACAAAAAAGAAATAGAAGCGACTTCCAGTTAGAAATCATCAGTTCCACCTTATTTTTAATAAAACATAGTCGGCGTCTTAGGGTGTCTTGGAAAGAGGAACTGGGCAGCATGTATGAGCCTCTAGAAGAGAAACTGGACGAGCTTGGCCTAGATGCATCTTTGCTGGCACTGATCAAATAAACACAGTGACTTTATGATAGATGAAAGGTCTAGAACTCGGGTGTCATTGCTAAAAGGTGTCCCTTTTTTCCTTCACCACCTTCTTTATAGAAATTGTCCAAATAGTAATTTGGATATAAGTGATATAAGGCTTAGCTTACTTCAGTAATAAGTTAATTGGTTTTGGGGATGAAGTTAATTGGTTTTGGGGATGTTTCTCCAGTTGTTTTCTTCTTTACATCTAAGAAAAAGCAGCAGCACAGATACTTCCCGTTTTGGAATAGAGAGGATACATCACAACCTAAAACATAAAAAGGACAGCATTACAAGTAGGCGCTTCCCCACAATGGAGCTGTGAACTTATCCTGTAATGTACACTTCAGAGCTATCTTATTTGAGCAAATCCTCTTGAGCCCTAAAATTGATTTGTTGTATTGCTTCCCTGTTTTTTGCCAACAGTTATTTAGACAGAGCTGAAACATATTAAACACGGGTTGAGTTCCCTGTTGTCCTGTCTGGCACTCTGTTTCCATCCACAGTGTACGCTGGTGTACATTAGATCACTAAGGGGCTCATTATTACTGAATTCCAGCCAGGACTTCATTTCCTAAACACATGTGCTTGTCTGGTAGTGCTTGTAGGCCTTAAGCTCTACTTTTCCCTCGTGTGTGTGTGTGTGTGTGTGTGTGTGTATTTCTTTTGTTAGCAGAGAGTAAGTACAGAAAGAAATCTTTTCAGATTATAATTTTTTTTTCCTTTACTCATTCCCGCTACTTTGAGGGGATTTCAGGTCAAAGAGGACAATACCAGCTTTCTCTAGTTAATGTTAAAATTGGGGTGAAGTGGAATAGGTGAGGAGAGGTAAAATTTTGTTGGAAGAGTAAGAACGAAGTTACCTACAATTAAAACCACTTAACCTGTAGTTACTTTTCTCAAACCCAAGTGACAGCCTTAAAACTGACCACTGAATTATGGAACTGAACTTAAAAAGGCTTGGGTTCATTGCATCAATCAAAGTACTTTTCCCATTTCGGGTGCACTGATCTCCCCTTATTCCTTGGTGTTGGTGGGAAAACTTGGTCAAAAAGGATAATTACTTTTTCATTTAGTTGCATGCTCTTCAAAAGGCAGCAGCAAGCATTCATTAATTTCCATCTGATAGAGCTGAACTTTTTTTTGGTGGCTAAACAATTGAAACAGGAAATGACCCGAGATACAGTTTCCATGACACCCTGTCACTTGGATCCAGTTTTCCAGAACATGAAAGGCCAGTGCCGGCTTTTGATAGTGAGTAACTAATTGGACTGGCCGATAGTGGGAGAATTTTTAATGTGAAAAATAAAGGAAGAAAAAATGGAACAGCTGTGTTTTGGTACAGTTGTCTAATCCCCAGATAAAATACTCCAAGGACATTGAAATTGAATAGTGCCTTTAGTCAAGGAGAAAAATCTAAAATCTGTGAAAGCACTGGTTCACTTGAAAGAAAATACAGAAAATATTTATGTGGAAAAACAGAAAACAAGCAGCAAAAGAGAAAAAAATTATACTAAGTGATGCCTTTTAGGAATCATCTTTGTTCATGCAAAGCATGATTTCATATTTTTAAGATATCTTCATGCACTCTTGCATGTGAAAAGAGAGGCCACCTGCTGGATTTTTTTTTCCAGCCCACATTTTCTAAACATGTTTTTTAGGTAGTATAGTGAGTAGAGCTGACAAATTTTGTTTCATACCTATAACTTATGTTAAATAAATTGAGACATACAGTTAGAAATGTTTTTATTGATCAGTCTCCCGTACACACATACATTTAGGCTTCAATTGTATTTTGCAGCTGAGGAGCATCTCTGGAGAATTCAGTGTGAATAAGCCAGGGGTTTGTTAGACATATGTACTATTTAGAAGATAATTGGTTGGGAGATTTAGGCTCTGATTCCTTGTCTTGCCAGCCATCCCCCAGTGATGGGAACCTCTCTGGGACTCTTTCCCTATTTCTTGTAAATGAAGAGGTTGGAGGTAGTCCTTTAGAGCTCTGTTATTCTGTGTACTTTTGAAATGTAAGCCAAGCTTTGACTACTCCTAACATAGAGGTTTATAGCGATGAGCATAATGGAAACACATATAAAAAGGTTAAAATGTAAAAATAGAAAAAATATCTCTATTTCTTAAGAAATACTCCATTTTATAACTTAGTACTAATGGCATCCTTACATTTGAATCTTGAGGAATGTGGTCTTTGAGTTAATGAATTTTGTAGTAATTCTTAACCTGTCTTGCATGTGTTATCAGAATCCTTTCTGTTGGTTTTACAGCAGTTAGATTTACCTGGTGGGTTTAGTTCTTTCAGTTTGTTTATAGGTCCCAATCCTTGGTTTCATTTTGTTTTCCCTAAGTAGGAGGGTAAAGCAGATGTTAACACTGAAATAAATCCTACTGTATTTAGTAGGTGGGGTGTGGTAGTGGACAGACCCATCTGGCATAACCAAGGGCAAATTACCTATTGTAAATTTCCTCCTTTGCCAATTGTACCCACTTTTGGGTGCACTGCAAGTTCCCTTAGGCCTGGGACCTCCTCCCTCTGTACATTTATTATCCCAGCGACCTGGCACAGTGCCTGTTCCTAGAAGGCACCCATTAGATGTTTGAATGGATGGGTTGTGAGGACAAAGTCAGAGAATGTACACCAGGAGCACCCAATAGCTGTTCAATAAATGGTAGTAGGTCTTAGAGTTTCATTCCCATGACTTGGTATTTTGTGAGGCTGTTGGTCTAAAAAAACCAAAAAAACCCCAAACGACTCTTGAGACTAAGACTGCTAAATTTTTTTCTGGGAAAAAAAATTTTTTTTTTGTTCACCTAGAAGAGCATTTTTATTCTGATTATAGGTCAGATTTCTTCTATACCTGCACCCTAACTAGGTGTAAAACTAGAGCTGGCTTTTTATTACACCACCACTGGATTTTAAGCTGTGGGTGTCCATGCAACAATAGCCTTCGGTCTTTTTAGGGTCGTTATCCCGAGTGCAAGGGGAAGGGACAAAATACACGGGGACAGCCCAGAGCGTGGGGGAGCCCGCCGGGGAGGGGCGCGCTCGGCCGGGAGCCCCAGCATCCCGCCCGCGGCCGCCTCCCCCGACGCCGGCCCGACGGCTTCCCAGGCTCTTTCTCGGAGGCACGAGGCCGCCGCCTCTTCTCGTGGGCCGGCAGGCAGTCCGTTCCAACTCGGAAGATAACAAAAGCTGTCATACTGCTGTTCATCTCGCCACCGTGAATATTTGGCGGGGTCTGTACAGGAGACTGGTCCTTGCATCCTTGATGGCGGCCCCAGAGACCCGACGGCCCTGGGCCTCTGCGAGCCTGGGAAGGGCGCAGGGAGCTCGGGCTGGGAAACGGGGCCTCAGGTCGTGCGCAGCGCTGCAGCTCTTTGCGCCCCCCCCCCCCCGCGGGCACCCTGCAGCTCGTCCCCCCCCCTTCTCTGCTCAGGGCGCTCTGGGTTTTGCCTTCCACGCTGAAACCCCTCTTGCCCTTCTCCTCCTGAGGGTCCCCCTGAACTTTGTCAGCCAACCCCAGAGCTAGTCCTATGGCATCACCTCCACTTCTGCCACCTCCCGTCCCTGCCACTCTTACCCGCTTTGGGCTGCGCTGTTGGTTGGTTGGTTTTTAATCGTCACCCCAGGATATTTTTTCCATTACTTTCAGAGAGAATGGAAGAGGGTGGGGAGAGAGAGAGAGACGTTGATGTGAGAGACACATTGACTGGATGCCTCCCGAATGCACCCCAACAAGGGATCCAGCCTGCAACCGAGGTACGTGACCTTGGCTGGGCTCGAACCCAGGACCCGTAAGTCCCAGGGCTGAGGCTCTAACCACTGGGCAAACGGCTAGGGCATGGGCTGCCTTGTTTTGTGTGGTGTGTGTGTGTGGGTTTTTTTTTAACCAAGGTTACTGAGGTGGTATTAAACAAACACAAACAACAACAAAAAACAAGCGCCTTTTTAAATGCTCAGGGACTTTCCAGGGAAAACACCACCGTGAGGCACTCATTGCGGGATAATTGCAGCCCTTGACTGGTTTGTCATTATTTCCTTTGCTCGTATTAAGCGCCAGGTGGTGGCAGATAAACAAGGCCAAAAAGGAGCCAGTGATCGGCTTCACCTGCCTGAACTAAACTGCTGCCAGCCACTTGTTCATTAGAGCATTTAATAAGTACTTAAGGCTGTGCTTGGTGTTGTGCTGGGCCCTAGGAATAAAAAAAAAAATTACAGAGGCCAAAACTCCTTATCAATGCAGACAGGTAATATAACTGTCATTCGTTGAGCACCTACTAAGTGCTAAATACTCTACCTGCGTTACCTTACGTAATCCTCACCACTTCGCTACCAGGTGGATAATAGATTGACCCTCTAATTACAGTTAATGAATGGAAGAGCTCACGTTTAAACCCAGGCACTCGTAACCACTACACCAAACAAGGCTAATAAAGTGGCGCAGTGTACTGAGTGCTTATGATGTGCCAGGCGCTGTTCATGTGTATTAATTTGCTTAATCTTCCCAACTACCAGTGAGGTGGAGGTACCGTTGTTATTATTAGTTTAATACAGAGGGGGACATGGAGGGGCTAAGATGAATTGACTTTACTCAGGGCCATGTCCTAATGACAGCAGAGCCACATTCAAGTCAAAGCCAGGCGGAATGTAAGTGGGTGTAGTGGGAGGAAGTGCTTTTTTCTACTTGGAGGAGGGTGATGTTCCAGGAAAGATTTGGAGAGAAGGTAACTCTTAAGCTGAGTGTCTGGTGGTCTGGTGTGTCTTGTATATCATGGTTGTGTTCTGCCCGGTACACACTGTGCCTAGTTTATAGGAGAAACTCAAAGGGTACCCAGAAAATGTGTTCAAGTGGAGATAAAGCTCTTTAGTATTTTGTTTTGAATTTTCCTGATAAATACTTCAAATTACCTGCTCTTTAGGGGAGTAACTTCCCCTATTAGAGCATGTTTCATTGGAGCAATTAGAAAAGTTATAGTTCCAATGTGGTTGAAAGCCATTGCTAGCTAGGAGCTGAATTTGCTTTTCAGTTCTTTTTATGACCATTTATTTGTTAGTCAAGGATTTCAATGTACTCATCTATAAAATGGGGTTGATAATAACTCTACCATCTATTCTTCTGAGGCGTACTTTGAGATCCTGGGCAGAAAGGTGTTGGAAGATCGTTACTTGTATATTAATGTAATTTCATGCATCCTGCTCCGAAGGTTTTGTTCCTGATGTGCTAGGATCGGACAGGAACAGATTTTTAGGGTCAGAGCCTTCTCTCAATTTCTCCAGCCAGAAATACTTCCTTCCACCTTTATACCCCTTCCCAGAGTCTTGTATTAATTGGTTGTGTGCGCTCTGCCTGCCACACTAGATTTTGTGCTCCTTGAGTCAGGCACTGCCCTACTCATTGATGCATCTGAGTTTGAGACTGAACACAGCACATACTGATCAAATCAAACTAATGGGCTGCCAGGTTAAGGTTGAGATGAAAGGTGATGGTTTTAGTTTTTGTTACAGTTCTTTTCCTCTCTGAGGTTGAAAAGGAACAGGATGCATAGATGTGGAAAGCGAGGGCTTGAAGGCCTCTGGGGAAGAGATGGTGCAGGAGATGAGGGAACTGCAGGAAGAACCTGCTGACAGCCCGGGAGACAGGGAATGTGGAAACTCAGGTTGAATTAGGAAGATGGGCCAGAAATAAGACAAGGGTGAGCTTTCAGAAGCTGAGAGGGAGCCTGGAACTTGAACTCCATGGGAAATAGCAGAGAGAAAATAACTTCTTTTTGATATGTCAAAAACATGGTATTCAAAGAAAAGAGCATACTTTGAAGAGTGCCCTAGTATATGCCTGGCCAAGTCATTTAAAATCGGGGCCTCATTTTTTTTTTAATGGGGAAAATTATATATCCCATCTCCTTTCTGACACATTTTTGTAGGAATTGCAGAAGGATGCCCATAGAAGCATTCTGGTATTCAGTGTAAAGCAGAACACAAATCCTGAGAGAGAGAGCGAGCTTCCTGTAGAAGACAGTGTTGGATTTAGACTCAGAGGGCTTGAGAGCATGTGGAGCGTCAGTTTCCTCATGTGTAAAATGAGGATGGGAACGCCTGCCTTCCATGTAATGGACCTGCTAGGAAAAGAACATATTTGAGTTGGGACTCTTCTAGAAAACTTGTTTCAGCGGCTGACATTAAATACTCCTACTCTCTCACTTAGATGTGTTCCTACCAAGGCCACAAGCTGTTGCTTTCCTCACTGATGAAGCAGTGGGCTCAGTACAACAGAGATGTAACTTGTTTAGAGAACACTCTCAGGTCTGACATTGGTAAACCTCCACAAACCATATTTTAAAAAATGTTAAGACCGAGACAGTTTCTCCAGCCTGGACAAGTTGCCTCCCTGGTTCTTTCTTTTATCCTTGAAAAAGGTTCTGGGCTCCCAGCCACTTGCCTTTCCTTTGGTGTCCCCTGCCATCCCCCTTACCCCCAGTTTTCTTCTCCCTCCCTCCCATGATTGGCTGCTGCTCCCCACATCTTTGTTGCCCAGAAGTCAGGCACAAAGGAGAAAGATCTCCCACCCACCCCTTTTAAGGCCTTTATTGCTAATTATAAGAGAGAAAGTAATAGGGCATCATGGAAAGATTACTCTGAGACTTATACAGGACTCAAAATTTACTTAAGTTCATACTCTTTTCTGTTACCTTGTTCCTAACTATACAAATGATGGAAAATGGTCCCTGCTTTTATTTCTGAAGGTTGGGGCACATCTCCTCTTTGAACTGCCATCAGCAAAGGCCTTATGACTTCCTCTACCACAGCACCTTATGCTTGCGGTACCTGCCCGTTAGCAAGTGTGGAGTTTTCAATTTTTGGAGATCTCCAGACGGGGTAATAACAAGTTCACTTGGCTTCAGCTCTGTCCAGGAGGGACTAATTGCAAAGCAAATCCCAGGCCATAATAAGGAATTGTTGAAAGAACACTGTCTTTAATCCTTTCTTTGGCATCAGCCACTTGCAATTAAAAAGGTAGATTTGAATCAACTAAAGATGAACAGCTTAGTTCATTTATCTTTCTTGGCTTAAAAAAATGGGTAGGAAGGCAAAGGGTCTTAGGGAAAACACTGAAGTTATTGAGTTATTTTATAAAGCTTTGTTTTTCTTTGGCCATGAAATCGGCCCTAAGGGGCTTTTTAAAGTAGAGAAGTGTTGTTAAATCTCCAAGGATAGACGAAAACACTACAACATTACATATAAAAATAAAGTTAAAATCAGTTGAATTTTATGAAAACATTTTTTTCCCCAAAACCTAACATATATACCTGTGTGGGTTTTTTCTGTTGTTGTTTTAAATATGTCTTTATTGATTTCAGAGAGAGGAAGGGAGAGGGCGGGGAGAGAGAGATAGAAACATCCATGGTGAGAGTCATTGATGAGCTGCCTCCTGCACGCCCCCTGCTGGGGATGGAGCCCGAAACCCAGGCATGTGCCTTGACCAGGAACTGAACCTTGATCTCTGCGATCATTGGTCTATGCTCAACTGCTAAGCCACGCCGGATGGGCTACTCCTGTTTTAATAGTGACATTTGCATCCTTTCCTCAGTTTATTAATAATAGGGAAGATTAAGACAGAGTAGAGACAAATGATTTTCGAACAAAGACTCTTGGATATATATTTGTGTTACACAACTACTGTTAAGATTTTTAAGTTCAGGATTATGAAGAAATGATGGGTTTCAGAAAAATATATTTTTTAAAAGGTTGCTGAAAAACTGACAACCTGGATAGTACATGTTCCACATATACACACAATCATATTTATGACAGAATAGTGAAGAGGGATTAGAACCTTCATAAAAAAAAACTAAGGAGAGTTAGGGTGCTTGTTAAAGCTGCTCTTTCAACAGATTTTTAAAAGTTTATTAAATATATTGGGGTGACATTGGTTAATAAAATTATATAGGTTTCAAGCGTACAATTCTATAATACATCACTTGCATGTTGTATTGTGTGCTCACCACCCCAAGTCAAGTCTCCTTCCATCATATATTTGGCCCCCTCCGCCCTTTTCTACCTCACCCCTATCTCCCTTTCCCTCTGGGAACCACCGTATTGTTGTCTGTGTCTGTGAGAAACAGAGTTTGACTGGGGGTCAAGAACCAGGAGTTTTGGATGGATTCTCTTGCTCGCGCTTGACCAGCTGCGTGAACCCAAGCAAGTCAATATCTTCTCTTGTCATAAAAGGAGTGGAGAGGTACAGTAGGCTCACTCCCATGGGGTTGTGATGAAGATTTAGTCCGTGACGTGGGACTGTTGCTGCTGTTTGAGCTGCCTGCAACGTAGACACCCTTTTTTAGGACAGGCAGTTGGGCCTTTTTCCTGCTCCATAGCAGTTAGGGTGATGGTTGTGGTACCTACACTAGAGACTCCTCTCTGGGACTTGAAACATTTAGGCAGCAGTAGACAAGGACAGCTAGTGAGTTTAAGATTATGGAGAAGAGATTCCAGGGACAGGACAGCCAGATGCCCACGGTGGCTTCCAGCAAGGCTGTTTGGGTGGTTTGATCTCCTGGGGAATGTTCTCAGTTATCTAACCTCGCTAAGTTTCTGCCTCTTTCTGTGTTTCTAATAATTTCCTTTTCCAATTAATTCCCGTCTTGATACATTGTTTTTTTCTGGTAGTATTCATCGTCTAACACTGCAAAGTTCTTAAACTATAAAAAACAGAAATTTGCAAAGAGAGTTGGCCCACCGGGTCTAAGAATCAGATCACTTCAGATAACACCAAGTGCCCTTGTCAGTCTCGCTGCAAGATGGTTATATGATTTAAATGAGAGGTTGGAGCTGGGGACCTTGAAAGTCCTGTGCACTGAAAGCTTGTTATTCCTGGAGGTTCTGATGTGGGGAAATCTATGGGATTAATATGGCTGTGGGTACAGTTGGGATTTAGAGTGTCAAAGAAAGGGCACAGAATTTGGCAGTGGTTCTGGTCCTCGCAGTAGAGCCCACAATGAGCCAGAGTGCAGGGCATTTTCCTTTTGCTTTTAACTAGGTGGTAGGTGAAATGCATAGTAGGCATTTTGTGACTATACTTATGTTTAGTGTACCTGTGATCTCTACAGGCATTCCAGGACGCAAAAGCTGAGAGAGAGAATATGACCATGTGGCAGGTAGGGTTGAGAGAACATTGCCAATGAGGAAGACTTACATTTACTGAGCTTCTATAGAGAAGACTGTCGTTTAATCTCTTTTTTCTCTCATTTGATGTTACTCCCTTTATTTTCTAGAACCTCGTTTAGAGGAAGTCTTAGTAACTTGCTCAGCATCAATTAGCTGTTATATGGGAGACTGAACATTTACATCCAGGCCTTTTCTATTTCAAAGCACAGGCTCTTTCCTTGCTATTCATGCTAGAATCAAGGCAAAATAAAAAAAGAAGTAGACGAGAAAAAGAACAGAGAAAGCAATAGGGGTTACCTAGGAAAATAAATAAGCATTAGGTTCCAGAGATAGATTATTGAGACATCAAGGGACAAGGAATCATAAAACTGCAAGATTAGAATAGACCTTAAAGGAATAAAGCTCATCACAATCTGCATCTGATCACCCCTCTACCAGTGGTCACCCAGCCTCTTCCTGCAACAGTGATGGGGGGCATCTTACTTCATTAGATGGTCTTTCCATCTGTGGACAGCTCTAGCTATTAGAAACATATTCTCTGTGAACCCCAGGATTTCTTCTGGCTCCAAGTTCACCTGTCTACCAGTAATAACCTCTTAGTAACTAAAAATGATAATTAGTACTTGGAATTGATAAAGGTAGGCAGCAAAGTGGTCATGAACCCGATTTCTGAAATTAGAATGCTTTGGTTGAATCCTAGTTCCTCTACTTGCTAGTGATGGCCTTGGACAAATCACACATAATCTTAAAACCCTGGTTTCTGCATCTGTAAATGGTGGCCATCTCATGTTGCTGTAAGGATCCAATGAGGGAAAGCATTTGGCACAGTCCTGGCACACAGACTTTTACAAAGTTTTATAAGGTAACTGATTGTTACTACTTCCCGCACCTCCTGAGGTAGAAATTATTATTCCCATTTTCCAGATCTTGAAAATGGATGGAGCTTCCTGAGAATCATAGAAAAAGCAAGTGGAAACCGTGACGCTCAAGGGCAAATAATTTAACTTTTGCTCTTTCCATCTTAACGCTTCCCACCACTCCCCTACTCTGAATGGAGAAAGGCTGCTGCCGGCCAACTGGAGTCACTGAGACAAAATAAAACACCCTGAAGATGTGACAGTCATGGCCTGAATTCAACATTTCCACACCTCAAATTGCTGTACCTCCATTTTTTCTCTCTCATAAAGACGAATTTCCTTTTGGAAATGTTAGTTCATTCATTTATATTCATCAGCACATGGATTAGGTGTCACTTCATAGATTTGTTTTGAATAGCTAATATAAAAAGTCTCTTGGGAGGACAGCTTTGCTTTTCAGCATTTGTATATGGCAAATGTAGCATGAGATATCATTAAGTTTGTTTCTACCAAGTATGTCCCAGAATCTAACATATAACAGGCCACGTTATATACTTTATAAAAGATGAGATGTACTTTATGTTAGCTGGATGTTAATCTCTGACTTGTGAATATTTTTATGCCAGTTCGTGCTAGAGACACAAGTTTTCATCCTTAATGTGTTCTGTTTTCCTGTTATCGATTGCTATCATCTGACTCCGAGAGCCTGGCACCAGAGTTCAAACCCTTGGTTCTATTGCAGACTGGTTTACCGTGAGTGAGCCTCTTCTAGCCAGTGATTATCTATGTGCAAAATTGTACTATTTCTTGTGATATTTCTTACCAGAGTGATTCCTAAGGCAGGTTTTCTCTACCTGTACACTAATGGCATTGGGTGGTGGCGGCAGAAGAGGATCTGTCCTGTGCATTTTAAGATATTTAACATCTCTGGTCTCTACCCACTTGATGCCAGCAGCTCCCCCTTCCTCCATACCAGTTGTGATAACCAAAAATGTTCAATGTCCTGTGGGAGGGGACATAATCAATTTCCCACTGAGAAACTGTTAATGAGGTAGAACACTGTTTTATATATTAAAGCCTGTTGCAAGCTGAAGAGCTATAACTACTAGACATTTTCTTAATCTCTAATTCAGGTAAAGGACTGTGCCAAGTGCTCTGGAGAAAAGGTACAATAACCACGTGCAAGTTACTATCCCTGCTTCCGAGCAGCTCTGGTGGGGGAGGGTGATGAAGATAGAATTTGGTAAGTCTGCAAGGTTCAGTTAATATATCAAAGGCGAGATGGCATTTGGCATTTGAGTTACACTTATAGGGAACAGTAGAGGTGGAAAGGACTCCAACGAGGACTTAGTGCTTTATTTCTAGGCTTATGATAGGTTGCCAGTCAGAAAACGGAAATGAGAGAAGTAGGCCTTAAATGCATGTGGCAAACTGGAGATTGTGTGACTCACCTAAAGGGGACAGTTGCTGTCAAAAAAAAAAGCCAGTTGTTGGCAGCAGGAACGTTAGCCTGGTGTTGCCAAATCTTGCAGTGTTTCAAAAGATGTTGAAAATGCAGATTTTTGTAAACTGTGAAGTTTCCCAAATTTTACACATAATCTCAATTTAAAACAACACTAACATTGTGCTGGTCAAAGAAAGACCCATGGAGGTCAAATTAGGTTGCAAGTTTGCAGCCTCTGTTCCAGGTCATCTTTTTAGGGTGTGGGAGGTGGCTTCTTTGATTCTTTCCCTTAAAAAGCTATTAGAGGAAATGTCAAACTGGTATGTTACTTCTTACTGTATACTACTAATGTTTTACTATCTCCATTTGAATCTTATCTATCAAGATAAAGTTTAGATCTGAAATGTTGACCTACTTTAAATAAAACAACATTTTTTGGAAAACGCGAGCATCCTCCACTTAAGAATTCTCCTGGGTCCTCAGCTAAAAGTGAAACCTGGAATGGCTGCCAGCAAATGCCTTTTGTAGCCTTGGAAATTCAAAGTGATTTATCACTTGCTGGTAATAACTGGAGGCCTCTATATACAAGAAAGAAGTTAAAGGTAAAGAGGCCAAAAATAACAAGTATAACCATATGGCTTTTTTCAAGAGGTGTCCATATGACTATCTAGCTAAAAAGGACTCTTGCCAGCTTGACTGTGAGTTTTATTTTCTATATTTTTTTTGTAGCTTTACATATAGCCTCTTAGCTTTAACATTGTAGGGAAGGAATTCCTCCTTGTACTCTTGGGTTTTGAAAACCTGATCTATGGGATGGAGCCAGATTCATAGGTGACCATAGGATTAGTAGTGGTTTTTACCTCAGCAGCAAAGCTATATGATAACCCCTATATATATTCTTTTAAGTCTGCAGAGGTAGTTTAGCTTTTTATGATGGTATCCAAGTTCCATGTGGGCATCTAGCTCAGTGCATCATCTTTTCTGAAGGATGAAGCATGAAACGACTCAGTCAGATGCCTTGAGGAAATCAAGATGTTTATTAGCTCATATAATTTCTACTTGTTTAGTAAAGTAAATGGCATACTTTGGCCTGATTTTTCCTTACAGAATTCTTCTTTATCCTTAGTACTTATAATTTAAAAATCTATTGTATAATTATGCTGAGAAAGACTACGAAGTTGAATAGTCCGTAGGCTCTGGAGCTCATATGTTCCTCCTCAGTCATAGTGGAGATATTTTCCCCAAGTTCAAGCTCTCTGGGGTTCTTCATTGGCATTTTGGTATCCATGTGATTTTTGTCACATTATAGGATGGGATGATTTGGAAGGAGAACACACACACACACACACCACACACACACACGACATAGAAAGCTAAAAATTAGGACTCTAGATCAATCTGGATGGTATGAATTCTTGGATTTTTAAAAAATGAATCCTGAACTCTCATTACAGATATTTTGTTAAACTATTTAACAATGTCTACTCACCTGATTGAACAGTGTACTTCTAAAAATTAACTTCTTTGGGATATACTTTGGAAAACAGAATTGGGGAGCCATGGAAGTTACAGACTCTCAGGTTATAATGAAAACGACTAGGAAATAATACAGACCCTACCCTCTTCGTGTGAGAGACTGAATTTAAATTATACTAATAGTCTCCTGAACCCAGATGCATTTCCAGTCTGATTGGTTTGACATTTGTCTAGGACCTTTGGAATATAAGCTTATGCAATTAAAAACGAAAATGAGTTTCTATCCTTGCAAGTTCAGAATATCTGAAAGCACTTTTTTCTCTTCTTAAATCATTTAGACGATTGGTATTTGTGGTATGGCTTCCTCATATGAGAAATGCTATTGTGCAACAGCTCTAGTTGTGTTGCCTGAACGCATGCCAATTCTGTTCAGATTGAGCCGCGGGGACTGCTTGTTAGCTCCCTAGCTGCCTGGGAGAAAGGGTAATGTAAAATTAATGTATGAAGAAAGGCCTGCTATCTGACACTGTGTGGGGATGCAGGTGGTCTGAAGTGCTGTACAGAAATTAAACTAACATGCTAATCTTTCTACGTTAATGGGAAAGTGGCTGGGATTCACAGTTCCAACTCTGTTGGTTTTAATTTAAAAAACCGGGGAGGGCGTGGTTAATCCCTTCCCTTCCCTGGCTCCATTCCTGAATGTAAAGCATGTATAGAGCCTGAGATTTTGAGATCTTTGGGTGTCTGGAATTTAGGGTGTCCTTCATAGAGGAGTGGTGGAAGAGATTGTTATAATAGGATTCTCACATACAGACTACAGATATCTAAGAAAATGCTTCTTTATTCAAGTAGCCTTTTTCTTGGTAAGTAGCAGTTGCATTAGACTGATGCTGAACATTTTTCTGTTAAGTGGAAGCCAAGGATAATGTAACATAGGTCCTTCATTCAACAGTGTAGTACCGGTTTTTAATATACCTATCCTTTTCATAGTCTCTTTTCTTTCCTGGTGATTTGGCAGTGATCCCTCTCTGTATCTCCCCGTTCCCATTTGAGCCAGAGCAGCTCATTTCAGCATTGAGCCCGTGCACACCTCTGTGGCACCGGTCCTCATGTGGTTCTAGAATAGCTGGTTTGCTGATCTGCTTCCCCTCTGCGCTGGGAGCTTGTTACTGCGAAACGGCCTATCTTACTGTGTGTGTAACCACTACATCCAGCCTGGCTCCTGGCACACACTAGGTGGTCAAGTTATGAACAAACAAAAGGTTCCGGAACATCAGTGAGGTTTTCAACATTGGAAAGAAGGAAGGATTAAATAACAAGCCAGGTTTGTTTTTTTTGCACTTCCATGAACACTATTTTATTTAATCTTTAAAACAGTCTTGCACAATAGGCGTCGTAATTCCTGTTTTGTTTGTTACTCCCCCCGCCCCCCCCCCCACACACACATTGATCTCAGAGCTGGTTAGGAGGAAGAGGCTGGATTTGAACCCAGGTTTCACCCTCTGCTTTTTCTTCTTACCGCTGCACCACAGGAGGACATTTTCTCATATAGCAATATTTCTAGGAACTTTTTTTTCTAGAGACTTTTCTTCCTTTTGAATTTAGTTAAAGCAATTCTTCTTTTGTATTTTAAACCCTTCCCCCAAATAAACACTGGTAGAATTCCACCAAAAACAAAACCATAGGAGCTTGTCAAGCAGAGCTGGAACGGGAAACACAGCGATGGAGTTGACTGGAGTCAGAAAGACTGTTTTCATTTTGGGTTCTCTACTCATTAACAGTGTAATCTTGGGCAAGTCATTTATGCCTTAGTTTTGTCGTATGTAAATTGGGGATACTATTAGGACCTATTTCATTGGATTGTGGGGATCATGTGAAATGATGGAGGTACAGCGCTTGCTCTGTGTCTGAGACATAACTTCTCAAATGCTACGTGCTTTTGTTTTTAGCACAGGGATACATTTCATTCATTCATTCAGCAGATCCTTGAGTGCATGCTCTGTGGTGGGCATCTTGGGTTCTACTCATTCATCAGTTATCAAAACAAACAGAACTCCTTTTCTGCACGGAATTTATATTCCAGTTGCATTCCAGCAGGGAGGAGCTAGACAATAGACATAATAAACATTAGGAAGTAAATTATCTTGTGTGTTGGAGAGTGGCTAGTGCTATTAAATAACAACGAAGTAAAGGCGGGTAAGGAGGGTCAGGAGAGTTTGTAGGGGCCTGGGGTGGCCTTTGCGGTTGCCATTAAATAGCACATTCACTGTAGGCCTCACAGAAGACAATTGAGTGGAGTCTTGAAGGAGGTGAGGGAGTTTGCTGTGTGGATCACTGGGAAGAGGTGGTGGGGGTATGCAGCAAGGCGACAGGGTGGCAGGAGGACAGCAAGAGGGACCACTAGGGCCTTAGAGGCCCCTGTGAGGGTTATGGGGGGCCAGCGGAGGGTCTTAAGCAGAGGAGTCGCACCATCATCATCACCACGCTGCTGCTCATCTGGGGGAGGGACCCGGGCAGTGTAGCTCCTTGCTCCTCTGTCTCCTATTAGCTTAACCTTTTACATGTCAGATGTGTGTGGGGAGAAGTGTATTTCACCACCCCAGGGTAGCTGCCCTGCCTACTCTGTGTCATTGATTGAACTTGGCAGTCCTGTGGCTGTAATGGTTGTATTCCTTGGGAAACAAAGGAAATGATTAGATCATGAGAGGGAAGGAAAGTAGAGTCCTGTGGTAGCACAGCTTGTGATCCTCTTTGAACATGACTTGATGTCTTCCAGGCTTCCCAGGCTGAACTAGGAAACCTTTGTAGAGGATCCTGGGAGGTGTTGGTGGGTTTAGTGTTTTTTAAATGTTTGTCTCTTTTTACCGTGAGGAAGATCCATTATGGGGTAGGAGGAAGAGCTTAAGTATAATCATTTGTCAGCTCATGACCTGTGCTTAACTGCTTTCCTCCCAGATAACAGAGACAGGCATGCTCTCAGCACACACGGCGATGGAAAACTTTCTGTGCTGTGTCTCCAATGAGAATCAATGATTCTTAAACCTGGCTTTCAACACCCAAGACAGTCTTCCACTGTTCTAATTGTGTCCCGTTACTCTCAACCAAGTTAATATGGAATCTACTTTTTTTAATGCATGCACGGGAATGGGTGATATCAGGGAATGGCAGATGGGATGGGAGCAGGTCATGGTGCAAAATTTCACAGAGTGTCACATGGGATTGGAGTCTGAGGAGCTAGGTTTCATGCCCAGCTTTGTCAACGTAGCTATGTAACTGACATCTCTGAGCCTGAGTTTCCATCTCTGAAATGGATTAAGGTGACTTTTTTTGCTTCATGGGGTGAGGTAGACAGGTGTCACCAATTTACTAGTATTGCGACACCAAATGTTGGAAACAACTTTTCTGGTGAAGTTATTGTTTGGGAACACAGAGAGTGTGGGGATAGCTATTGTTTAATCTTTTGTAGACAACATCAACATGTCAACCCTGGGTATGTCTCCACTGTCTCATTCCCTGGGAGTTGAAACTTTTGGCTTTCTTGCAGGTTGTTTGCAGACTGTTACACTCTAGAATCTTATAGATAATGGCCTTGACTATACCATCAGCCTGTGCCTTTCAACCCACATGCTAACAAGACTTGGCCTCTGTTTAGTGGTCCTACTAATACATTTTTGCCACTCACAATACTCCATCTTTTTTCATTATGTTAATTAGTTAAGGTAATTTTTGGAGGTAAGCATCACTTAATTGAATTAAGCTTTACAGTTGAGGGGTTACTCATTAGCAGGAACAGCATCTTATCTCATTAATTCCTTGTTACCAATTGATAATAGACTTAATGGAAGAATTTGCTTGAAAGTTTCAGAGTTTCAAATAGTTTTTTGGGCCTGACTGATAACTTTTTGCCTTCGGCAGTGGACATGTGGGAAAATCCCAGATGCTACATAATCTGGGGCCAGCAGGTTAAGGCAGCGGAATCTTTTGTTTGAGGTGCAGCCAGGAATTGCTACTAGAGAGAGTCACATCAGATACCTTAACGAGATCTGATTTCAGAAATGGAAACATGTGAAACACCTTAGAAAAATTAGTATTCATCTGTTCCAGGCCTTGGTTTCCTTATCTCTAAAATGAAAGGATCAACAAACTCAGTAATAGGGAGCACATTATTATTTCTTAGTACTTTAAAAGTACCTACCAAACTCTTTAAGTCTAAATTAACTCATTTTTTCCTTCCAGCAAAAAGTTATCAGTGACTGACATTAACTGTCAATCAGATCCTCTGAGCAGCTCAGGTTAAACAGTTACAATATTAAGTTGGTATAATTCCACAGCAAACCAAGAAAGTTGATGTGCCTTATGACGAGCAAATTTTAACTTTTTAAGAAAATTGCAAACAGTGCTCAATCATTGCCACCTGTTGTGAACTGACCTCAATTGTGCACAATCTCCTAGGGTTTTTTTTGCAGGGGGTGGATTTTGATAGCAGCCAAATTATTTGAGTTGAGTGAGGTTTAGCTACTATCCCACAACCCTACCACCTGGTTATAACTCAAACAAGTCTGAGACACGATTCTGCTACACATACAAACATTGATTAACAGCCATACGTCAGCCAGCGGGCATACAACAGCTCACACAAAATCACTCTGCGTGCTTAAGTCTCAGCTCCCTCCTTTGAGTTGCTCTGATCACTGCCTTGCATGAAAACTTCACTCCTAGGTGTGACAACATTGCAGAGGAGGTTCTGTTATCCTTACTCATCAGCATCAAGCAACTGGCAGTCTTCCAACTGTGACTGGACTCGGGGCCATTTAGGGAACAAGCTGATCAAGGCTGCACTCTTGTTCATGCAAGGATAGGGGTATCTCTAAAATATTTTGGCCTATTCTTATAGCTTGGATATATTTTTTTATCTTAGCAGTGAGGGTCATTTCTAACATTTATAATGCCTCTTCATAAACCCCACACACACACACACACACACACACACACACTCACACACTCACACTCTCCACCTCTGCTAATTGGCAAAGGGTCTGGTGTTGATTCACATGGATAATGAAAACCTTTGCGGTGCCTCTTTCTGGAGCATGGGCTTGATGATTAGAACACGAGCTGCCTCCCCCCGGGAGAGAGCCTTCCTGAATATAATGCCAATTGCGTTTGAGTTGTAGCTTAACCTAATTAACTCACACATGATATCACATTACCTATACTGAATTATTGCTAAGTTAATTAGGCATCTTAATGCTGCCTTGGGAACCCCATGGTGGAAACCACTGTTACTAATGGTACTCTGTAGGAGTTAGATATTAAAATGATTTGTCAGGATTCCTTTGTTCAAAAAGCATTGCTTAACTTCCACACATTCAGAACCATCTCTTGTCACAGGGGGGAAATCATGCATGTCAGATAGTTTATGCGCATTGTCCCTGCTTAACCTCTCATCTACCCTGTGGAGACACAGCTCCATTTCATAGACAGAAAACTGAGGCAGAGGAGACTCAGCGGAGACTTTATCTAAACGTAGGTCTGTTTCTGCTGGTAGTGTTGTCCTATCACCCTAGCATTAGTTTAGCCTTATGATAAAAAATTATTGCTGCATAACACATTATCCCAAACTTTGTGCTTTAAACAACACCAGTGTATTATATTAGGCAGAACTCCGGGCGTGGTGGCTGGATTCTCTGCTTAGGGTCTTACTGGACTGAAGTAGAGGTGTTAGCTGGGGCTGTAATTAGCATGACAGCTTGGGGGTCAACTTCCCAGCTCACTGGTTGTAGGCAGAACTCATTCCCTTGCAGTGGTTGGACCAAGGTCCCTGCTTTCCTTCTAGCTGTCGGCAGGGGACCACTGTCAGTTCCTACAGACCGCTCACTACCTTGCTACACAGCTTCCACAGGCAGTTCACACCGTGAGTGTTATTTCCTTCCAGCTCAGCCAGAGGTTATCTCTCTGATTCCCTTCTGGCAGTAGCCAAAGAACGCTCTGCTTTTAAAGGGTTCATATGATTAGGCCAGGCCCACTGGCTAATGTTCCTTTTTTTTTTTTTTTTTTTTTAATATGCTTTTATTGTTTTCAGAGGGAAGAAGGGCGAGGGAGGAATAGAAACATCAATGATGACAATCATTGATGGGCTGGACGCCCCTTACTGTGGATTGAGCCTGCAGCCCAGGCATGTGCCCTGACCGGGAATTGAACTGGTGACCTCTTGCTGCATGGGTCGATGCTGAACCACTGAGCAACACTGGCTGGGCCCCTTGGTGCTTTTCTATCCCAAGTTAGTTTTATTCTCAAATCCATCAAATCAAACACATTGAGTACTTATTGAGTACCATGATATATGTTACTCTTAACAGAGAATTTGAAGCAAGTAGAGAAAGCATTGTGACTTTACCCCTGCCAAGCATTTTTTTTAAAAAGAATAGTTTTATCGAATTTTAGACAGAGAGGAGGGGAGAAGAGAGAAACTTCAATGTGAGAGCACATGGATTGGCTGCCTCCTACATGCTCCCTACTGGGGATTGAGCCCACAACCTGAACATGTGCCCTGACCGGGATTGAACCAGCAACCTCTCCGTGCCCAGGACAATGCCCACCCAACTGAGCCACACTGGCTGTGCTGCAGAGCATTTTTGTTATATCAGATGGTACAGTATATAAAGAATAAAGTTTTGTGGGGTATTTTTTGTGCTACAGGCACTTCCTTTTTTCAGAGGTAGTAAATGAGAAGTTTTTAAAAAAATTTATAGATTGATTTTAGAGAGACAGGGAGAAACATTGATTTGTTCCACTTATTTATGCATTCATTGGTTGGTTCCTACATGTTCCCTGACCAGGGGTGGAACCCTCAACCTTGGCGCATCAGGACGATGTTCTAACCAAATGAGCTACCCAGTCAGGGCAGTCAATGAAAAGTTTTGATGTTGCCCTTTGTCTCCTTCGAACTTCTGCAAAGCACTGATATCTCCAAGAGCCATCTGCCCTTCCCTATTCCTTCTTTTGTAAGGAAGCGATGTGTGCCTGACGGAGGCCAGGAGAGACTCATTAAAACTCCAGAATTAAGGACTGAAAGCCAGTAGTGCAGAATCATCTTCTTTTAAAATATATCTATGGATTTTATTTTTAAAACAGCTTTATTGAAATATAATTCACATACCATGTATTTCACCCACTTAAAGTGTACAATTCAGTGGTTTTTAGTATATTCACAAATATTGCCAACCATCATCACAGTCAATTTTAGAATGTTTTCCATCTCCACAGAAAGAAACTGTACTATTCAGCTATCACCGTCTTATCCCCCTGCTCCTTCCTGCAGCCTTAAACAACCAGCAGTCTATTTTGTGTCTTTATAGAATTCCCCGTTCTGAACATTTCACAAGAATAGAATTATATGTGATCTTTCGTGACTGGCTTCTTTCACTTAGCCTAAAATTTTCCAGACTTGTCCATGTTGTAGCATGTATCAATATGTGATTCCTTTTTATGACTGAGTAATGTGCCATTGTATAAATACACCTTTTTTTTTTATATCCATCCTTCAGTTAATGGTCATGGGGTTGTTTCCACTTTATGGCTGTTATGGATAATGCTGCTAATGTAAGGATTTGTGTACAAGTTTCTGCACGGACATATGTTTCATCTCTCTTGGCTGTATACTAACAACCAAACTGTTGAGTTAAATGGTAACTGTGTTTAATCATTTGAGGAACTACCAGACTGTTTTCCACAGAGGCTGCACCATTTTGGATTCTGGCCGGCACTGTGTGAAGATTCTGATTTCTCTCCTTCCTCACCAACATTCCTTGTTGTCTGACTTCTTGGGTCTAGCCATTCTAGTAGATGTGAAGTGGTATCTCATTGTGGCCTCTCATTTGCCATTACTTGGTGACTAATGCTGTGGAACATCTCTTTATGTGTTTACTGGCCATTTGTAAGTCTTCCTTGGATAAACGTCTATTCAGATCCTCTGCCTATTTTTAAATTATTTCTCTTATTGAGTTGTAAGAATACTTTATATGCTCTAGATACCAGTTTCTTATCATATACATGATTTACAAATATTTTCTTCTATTCTGTGGGCTGCCTTTTTACTTTCTTAATTGTTTCCTTTGAAGCACCAAAGTTTAAAATTTTGATGCAGTCCTATATATTTTTCTTTTTTTTGATCATGTTTTTAGTGTCATATCTAAGAATCTTTTGCTAAATCCAAAACCATGAAGATTTGCCTCTGTTTTCTTCTAAAAGTTTTATAGTTTTAGTTCTTACACTTAGGTTTTGGATCCGTTTTTAAGTTAATTTTTGTATAGGGTATGAGATAAGGATCCAACTTTATTCTCTTGCATGTGACTATCCGGTTGTCCCAACACCATTTCTTGAAAGGACCCTTCTTTCACCATTGAATGGTCTTGGCACCTTTTCTAAAATCAGTGGGCCGTAGATACATGAATTGGTGCAGGCTCTTAAAAGTTCTGTTATATAAGACATTATCACTGGGAAGGTGAGTGGACGGTACGTGGGAACTCGTTGTAAGTCTGATTATTTTTTTCAAAAGAAAACATTTTTTAAAATGTTCTTGGGGCACAGGCAAAATTTAGGAGATTGGGTTTATTTAGTAGTTTCCTCCTAGTTATGAAACTCCCAGTGGGGAAAATGGCTTACTGTATTTTATTCTGTGTGGCCTCCTCTCCAAATGAAAGAACATCGCATCTCGGCTGTAAGAGAAAGAGAGGACCCATAGTAAAGCTGAATGATTTATGTCCATGGAACTAGGTCATGCTGTCCCTCAGTGCCGGCAGTTTTAAAACAAAGGCACACGTTCCTGTGATGTCCTGCTCCTCACTGCTGCTCCAGTGTTTTCAGTAGCACATCTATAAAGTATAGCAGCTGAATTGGAACCTGACTTGGATACATGATAACTTCAGGAATTATTATTCGTATGATAATGGTATTGTGATTTTTTTTTTTTTTTAACAAAAAGAGTCTTTATCTTTTAGAGTTTTATACTAACTGTTTGTGGATGATATCACCGGGTGGGGAAAGTGGGCATATGGATGCACAAGGTTAACTGTGAGTTGGTAATGGTTGAAGCTAAATAATGGCTATGTGGTGATTATGATGTGTTATGCTATTTTGTCTTTTCTAGGTTTCCATAATTAAAAAATAGTTTTGGTTGGGTATGTTCATTTGTAATCCAGCAGTGGAGGCATTTTTAGAGGCATATCATTTGGAGCTGCATTTGCTTTACACAGAAATGGGTCCTCTGAGTTGGGATGCCCACACTGGCATGGAGGAGCACTTAGGAGCAATTACCGGAACACACACTTCTGAAAGGCAAATCTTAGTTTACAGAGGCTTTCTGGGACCCATCTGAGGGCTGCAGGGCTCTAATAAAATTCATCTGTTGCTTACAGCGCCCTTTTGGCTCTGGATGTTATAGATGCTAATCTGCAATGCCCTTTGTTTCATAGTTAGGTGAGTTTATTTTTCTAAAGCTTTTTAAACCCATGATTCTGTAAGTCTTGGCACTTTTTAAATGGAAGTTTATATATAAAATGTCTATGGGAATATATACATTCGATAACTAGAAAAAATCAGAAATAGTCTACAGAGTATTTAGTCTTTCTCATCACCGATTCCGCTCGTTGTAGAGAGACTTGCACGTACTTTATTCTTTCTCGCCTCTTTCCGATGGCTAGGGACCCCAACAAATGTAGTGTATGAGCCTTTACCCAACAACAAGCTTCTTGCATAGAATTGGTACAGCTCTGTATTCAGAAGACTGAAGATTTCAGAACAATGTTGAATTGAAAAATCTGTACAAGAAAGGACACCATCTGGAAATTATTCTTTGCTTTCTTCTTGGTTTTGCTAGTATAATAAAATCTGAGCATTCCAACTTCTCTCGTAATTGTTGAACTTTGTGATGTAAATAGTGCCAGGCTCAGAAAGGGCTTGTAAAGGCTTTGCTGACTTCTTTGTTTTTGTTTTTACATATTTTCAATGAAACTATCTGTACTGTGTTAGCTGAAAGCAGCAACTTTGAGCAGCTCCAGATTATTTTACTGTTTTGAACAATGATAAGCAAGAATAAGAATGGATAGTGACCTCTGTGTGGATAATTTGTGTGTAGGAAGATTTTCACCTTTTCCCAGAACACCCGCTGTCGTGTTTCGTCATATCTGGTTCCATGTCTGCTTTTATGCAACATGGTTCAAGATCACATGGCACCACACACTGGGTGTTTAACCCTTGACTGCATGACATTGCTCACATGATTGGCCTGTTTCCCAGTTTATGGGAGGAGCATATGAATAATATACCATTTAGCATCTAAGTATGTAGAAAATCCTTTAAATACACTATGTTTACCTACCCACCGAACTGAATTTGTGAGAATAATGACAGTTCATTACCAAAATCCAGAGCAGAATTTTAGAAAAGGATGGTTCCAGAGATGACTTTCTATATTGTAAGAACAATTGAATGACAGAATTAGGGAGAAATTATCCTTGAAAAATTATTAACCGTGTTTTTAAATTACAAAAATAACACATTCAATTCAGGAAAAACTCTGGAAACTAAGACACTGATAGATCATGATGGTGGTGGTGGTGATTGATGGTGGTTATTATAGCTTTATTTATTGTGATTATTATAATCCTGGCTCCTGATTGATTTCTATGTGTTGGGTTTTTTTTAATACAGCAAGCCCAGAATTATGATTCCTAGTTTACAGATGAGTAAATTGAGCAAGAATGGCCAAATAACTAGCTCAAGGTTGCATTGTTAGTGAGTGGAGAGCCAGGATTTGAACTTTATGTCACCGAAGAGTCATAACTACTTTTCCGTTTGTCTATACCTGGCACGTCCATAATACCACCACTGGCGGACAGTCATGGCAAATGTCTCCCCACTCATTTCTCTTTGCCATTAACAAATATTATCAAATTATAAAATCATAATACTATTTTGTATTCTGCTTTATAATCCTTCTGCAACGCCTAAAATTCCAGACAAGAAAAGTTTGGTGTTAGGTCTCCTGTCAAAAATGGCATTGAGAAATTAGTATTCACGATCAGAGACAGAGGGGATAAAATATGCTTCCCGCAAGGATTTAAAATGACAGAGATAGTGGGACTCTCTCAATGATTAATACATAGTCAAAGAATGTCAACTAGATATTTACCCCAAATTAGAAAATAATAACCTATCCGAACATTTTTTTCCTCCCCTTTAAGATGAGTGGGTCAAATTCGATGCTCTGAAAAATCTTATCCAGTTTGACATGCTGGTTTGCAATGCAGCTTACTTAATTCTTACCCTGGCTTCTTTCCTCCCACATTGTATTACTGATGACCAAATACAGTAGCCTCAAGTGCTTAAATCTTTAGCATTATTGCTGTTCTTTAGTTTCAGATGTAGGTCAGACATTAAGGGGGTGGGCTGGCATTTTAGTATTTTCCTAAATGTAAAGGTCATCTCCACCTAATTGATCCCACATGTAGAGTGTTCTTAACTGGATGGAGCCCTCTCCCTGGACACCCTGGGCTGTCGTTAGGCGATGCTGGCAGCGCTGCATTCCGCAGCCGGCCCGCGGGGTTCCGGGAGAGACCCGCGCGCAGAAAGGAGGTGGAGAAGGGAGAACCCCGCCAAGTGGACCCCTGACCCACCTAACCTTAGTGCTCTCCCAGAAAACTGTGGGACACTGCCTGCTCATGTTCATGTTGTTACGAGAATCTGGGGAATGTCAGCATTGATGTTTTTGTTTTTGTTCTGGGTGTGTGCTTACTTTTAAAATTTATTATTGCTTTCCAATGGACAGAAGAACTGAATCGTCATGAAGTGTTACTCTTAGAGCCAGATAAAAACCTGCGTAAGCACTGCTTTGTTAGACTCATGCGCTATGCAACTCCCTGGGACATAAGAGCAGAAGAAAGGGGTTGGAGTTTGAGCTCACCTCATTTGGGGCAAGCCGTGACCCCTCAGGCCCCACGTGCGTTGATTGGTAAAACGGGCCTAGTTGCAGTGGTGTCTGCCCCTACGAACTGTCGTGCCTTTTTATTTTTAAGACTCTATGTGGCATGGGTTCCTGAGCCATACTTCCATTCTGTGTGGGATTCCAAGTTATGGGTAGTTTCTCCTCCCAGCTGCCCCTTTCTTTTTCATTCATCTGTCAGTGGTAAAAAAAAAAACTGTAAGAAATGATTCATGTCCCATGTCTATGGGGACCAGAAGGACCTCAAGTGACTTTTTTTTTTTTTTTTTTTGAAGCGGTTTGAGAAAGAAACAAACAAATGTCGTTAATAACAATAACAGTGTTATTCCCGGAAGAAAAGTTCTAGCCTGCTAGGACTTGTTTTGGAATTTGAAAACTTCCCAGAGGGCTGTCTGTTCTGTAACAGGGTTTCTTTTAGACTCTGAAGTTAAAAGAGACTGGGGTGGGAGGAGAGCATTCGGGAAAGAAGCAATTTAGTTAAAGTTTCAAAATTGATGAAGTGAAGCAATTTCCCATTCCTGCTAATGCAAAAAGCCCTCCACATTTATTTATTTATTTTCCATGTAAGTCAGGAACCTGTTCTTTTTCTTACGGGGTGTTGGAAGCCCTGCTGTGTGAGAGCCCCAGCTTTTGAGGAGACCATGTCTTCATTCCCCCTGCCTTCCCTGACACCCTCTGGTTTGGGTGTACGTCGCTGGGTTGTAGAATATAGGCCTCAATTTATTACCATGTTTCTTTCCCTCCAAGGAAAAAGACAGCCACTGGAGTTATTTAGCTGGGGGGTCATGAGTGGATTAATTGGTGGGACTTTCTGGGCACTGAGTAAACCTTTGGTGTAGCGAGCAACTCGGAGTTAGATCTTCCCTGCTTTCGTTGTTGGCCAGACCAGAAGAACGACATAGGGAGTTAGAGGCAGCTTTGTTTTCCCAGGACATCTTCCAAGCTAACGGTGAGTCCAGGAGAGCGGAGCAGGGTGGGCGGGATACTGTTTCCCTGTCTGCCTTTTCACCTCTGCAGAAATCTTAGAGATCGAGGACTCCCGAAAGATGGCATCCTTGAGTGCAGCCCATGCGACATTTCTAAAGTGTGCTGTGTACTTTCTTATGAAACATTGTGAAGCTACCAGATTCCTCTTGATTTCTGCAGGAAGTTTCATCATCGCGTGTTTTGCAAGGTAGCAGTGTGAACACTTTCCCACAGTGCGGTGGTGAAATGGTTTTGTGCCATGGCGTGTGCCCAGCGTCTAAGGTCGGGAGGAACCAAATTTTGACCTGACACGGTCCAGCCTCATAGATTCTCTGTCTTTTAGAGATTTTCTCTCTTCCTTTTTTAAAATACCTTTCTTCTGTTTTCCTTATCATCATGATTTAAGCCTAATATTCTTCTCTCTAAGTAAAGCATATTTTATTATCACTTTAAAATACTGGCATGAGTGTACAAACCTTTAAAAAGACTATTTTATTTTTTGTAACGAGGGTTAGCAAGTACAGATGACCACATGGTCTGTGGCCTTATAAGACTATCTCCCTACAAAAATCAAAATGGGTTTCTAAGACCCCTTCTTAATTAGGGCCCAGCGGTGAGCCGTGTTTCTCAGTTGTCATTCTGTATTGCTAATTGGCTCAGTGCTGTGGAATCTCACTGTCTCTGCTTTTGCTAGTGCTGACTTATCCATTCTCTGTGTTAATGGATGTTGCACAATGCAGAATGAATTCTCGAAAGGAGAGGGGGATGAGTTTCTGAAAGATTATCTCCATTTATAATGTGAGCCGCCCTACTTTAGAATTCTACAACACTTAATAAGCCTGATATTTAAAATCAAATCTCTTACATGGTCTAATTATGTAGCTAGATATTATTATCTCAATGTCCTAATGTGAGTTAAGTTTGAAGGCTTTTTCTTTCCTGTTTCTGAAGGGAGGTCCAGCTAATTTACTGCAAATGAAATAAAAAGTATTTTGGAGGAATCGGTTGACATTTAGCATTCTGGTTTGAAATCCCTCTGACTGTTTAATATTTAATGGGCTGCAAAGCATTCTTAAAAATTAAATATAAATGAGTTTTAGAAAACCTTGCAGTGGTATAAAAAATTGAGACTCCCCCACCTCATCTTAACTGGAGTGTCTGCCTAGGGCATCTTAATTATTTTTAATGAAGATGACATTATATATTTGATCAGCATGGGTACACCCTAAATAATGAAGTTAATATAAATAGGATTCTTCTAAATATCACAGCAGAGATTTACTTGGAACATATTATTAGTTTTGTCTCTGCAGACGAAACACTCCCCTCCTTTTATTTTTTGTTTAAAGTTAAGAGTAAAGTCACAAAATGACTAGAGAAAATGCCTTTGTCAGAAAAAAATATTCCTAGGTTTATTGCTTTGTTAAAACTAGTGTTTTATTTACTTTTGTAGACTCATGAGAGTTGAGGTACCATAAACAGTTTTGTGGGATCTCTGAAAAGAAGCATTGTCATCATTACTATTGTTATTTAAGAATAACTTTATTGACATTGATTTTTGTAATCATGTGTGTTTTTTCTTTTTTGCTTTTAAAAAAATATTCTAATAATTGATGATATCCCCCTAATTTAATGGCATGGGAATTAAATCGACTCTTGGATTTATTTCCTAATGCTGACATCTGACATTAAAAAGAAAAAAAAGTCAGACCTATATCTTCTAATCATATTCTACCTTTCATTGGGTTATATTCTATTCTAGTTTCATGTTATCCCAAGTATCAGTTATGAATTGGGAAAATGGGATTTGAATTTATGAGGCTATGGTCTTGGTGCTTACTTTTGTAAGAGCAAAGTTACATATGTTTCCAGAAAATGTTTTTAATTAAATTCCATAAAATTTTTTTTCTGAGAAACCCCTTTTCTAAAAGAAATGGCTTTATGTCTGTGTCCTATTTGTTTAAAAGGATGGGGTAACTTTCAGGAACTATGCTTTTAATTTTTTCTGCCTTTGCAGTGATTGTGGAGAATATTGTTTCTTTCCATTTGACTAGGTAAAACTAACACACTAAAAATGGAACCTATCATTGCTGGTCCTGTAATTACCCGGCTTTCAAACTTCTTTGGCATTTTTGATGCCTCTCTCAATACCCCACAACCAATCAGCAGCTGAGAGCTCAGAAATGCCGCTGTGTTCATTTCCTTTATTTCAGTTCCTGACCCATCACCTTACTCTAGTCTTCCATGTCTGTCTGTCTCTCTCATTTATTATAATAGCAACAGCACAACTTATCATTTACTCACCATGGGTTGCCTTCTCTGTTACCACATTTACACTGTGTTATAAGTGAATTACCTTAATACTACTTATAGTCCAAGAAGTAGAAAGTTGGATGCAGAGCGGGGGAGTCTTAGGGGTTAGGTAATGTGCCCTGGGCTACTCGGTTAGTAATTGGCAGAGCTGGGAATTGAATCCACAACCGCCTTGACCCTCATGTTCATGTTCAACACTGTATTATGTTTCAGTCTGCTAATAATAATAATGGGCTGACTATCCGTTGCTGACAAATTAGTCTGCTACATGTCCAGATCAGCTCAATTCATTCCCTTGCTCTGTAACATTACTGCAAAGGCTTATTATTTCCTTAGTACTTCCAGGTCTTCACAGCTTTGCTTCCAGGATTTTGTCCATGATTTTTCCCAAATCTACTTTTTTATCTTTGTCATCATTTATGATTGATAAGGATTGACTAGCTAGAATAAAGATAAAAAGGAAATGAAAGATGCCTTTGAGACTAACCTTGATAGGATCCTATAATTAGAATCATTTGGTGTCTCCTGAAGTAGCACAGTGCCTGGCAAGAAAAGAGTCAGGTGTCCTTTGTGGTCAGTGTCTAATAGTACAGAACTCTTCCTTTCAAACTTAAAATTATGTTCAACATTTTGCTTTGGGGTTTAAATGGAAAAACACTGGCTGTTTCAGTGGTGATGCCCTGCAGGTGAGCAATTTAGCATTTCCTGGGGCTTTTCCCAGTCTTGCCTCCACGTGAGTGTCAACATTTCTTCCTAGAGGTTTAAGAATAGCAACTTTAATTTATTGCTTTTTAAAATGTATTGATTGATTTTTGAGAGAGAGGAAAGGAGAGAGAGATTTGTTGTTCCACTTATTTATGCGTTCATTGGTTGACTCTTATACGTGCCCTGACCGGGGATTGAACCCACAACCTTGGCATATGGGAAAGACACTCTGACCAACTGAGCTACCCAGCTAGGGTGAGAATAGCAACTTTTAAATAAGTGAAAACTTACATTTATGAAAAATGACATTTGAGAAGAAAATCAAAGCCATTAACAAGATCTTAGAAATCCCTGTGTATACATCTGTAAAAGAAAGTTAATTAGAGAAAAACCAAATTTAAAAATAGTGAAGATACAAAGTGAGTATACGTTTAGCCTTACTAACCTGGCCAAGGTAAAGAGTGATACAGGGTTTTCTCTACTATTATTAGTGGATTGATTCTTCCCCTTGAACAGCTAGTTCATTGGGAAGAACGCGCTCACATGTGTGTCAATGTTCCATCCTCATTTTCAAAAATATGTTTTTATTATTGATTTTAGAGAGAGAGGAAGAGAGGGGGAGAGATAGGAACATCAATGAGAGAAACATCAACATCGGTTGGCTGCCTCCTGCACGCCCCCTGCTGGGGATCGAGCCCACAACCTGGGCATGTGCCCTGACCAGCATCGAACCCGTGACCTTCTGGCGCATGGGTCAGCGCTCAGTCACTGAGCCACACCAGCTGGACCATCCTCTTTTTTGCAGGAAGAATGAAGTAAAAATAAAACACTTCTTCCCTAAGCCTCATGCTCCAGCAAAAATTTGTTTAAAAAAAAAAAAAAAGTTTGAGGAAATCTTATTAGCAATTAATGGTATATCACATTCTGCTAGTTCTGTAATGCAGAGCTAGTCTGTTCATGGCATGGAGTGTTCCTCTACCGGCTTAGTTCCTTAAACTTGGAAAGCATCCATTGTGGACACAATGAAAAAGCACCCTTATTTAATGCCCTGAACCCCTTTGAAAGGAAACACTGCAGAAGTCTGCAAGTCAGACAGCTACAGGGAATCCAGTTCACTGCAGTCTAATACTTTTCTACTGATATTAGGCAAAATGTTCACCTGCCTACATTTTTATAGTGTTTATGAATTCTTCCGATGAGTGATTAGGGTTGAAGAGATTGAGAAGGGCGGAATCCAGACAAACCTCTGATTTGTCAGGAGCTGAATTCAGGACTCTAGCAGATACCTCTGCCCCTGCTGTACCTTTGCTTTTCGTCTGTTAGCGCCGTGGGGTAAATGTGGATGTATATACAGGGTGTAAAAATGCACCTACATGTGCATGCACACACATGCACGAGAGAGAGAAGAAAAGGCTGCCTTGAAGAATTTATTTTGGGGAGGTAAACAAGGTCAACAAGAACATCAACTCTGGCAGAACTCACATCTACAAACAAATGTATTTAGGGTTATTCTCAGCTTGTTAATTTGCTTGTTACCCCCGATGTCTCTTTGTTGCTCAGACAGGCTGAGCGTGTTCATACACTGACTGGCTTGGTGGGTGATACTACCCCCTGTGGCCAAAAGGTCTTCCATGTCATGGTTTAGGTTAATGCCAGACTCTAAATACTGCTTCTGTGGGAGATATTATAATTGTACCATACATTCAAAAATAACATGCCTACTAGATGGCCTGGGGAATTCAGAGATGACTAAGAATCTGTCCTGTCTTCTGGAGACTTGCAGGATTTTGGGGGGTGGGGAGGGGCAGATATGTAAACAAATAACTGCAATGCATATTGTTAAGTGTTAGAGCAGCGGATGCACTCATTGCATAGAGAACAGGAAGGACTTTCCAAGGAGGTGAAAATTAGGGAGCCTTAATAATGACCTTATCACGTAAATTTAGAGGCAAAGCGTGTTGTAGGCCAGGGAAACCACCTCTTTGAAAGATCCCCTGTGTTATAAATTCCCAGTGGGCTGTGTTTTTCTCATAGATGTACAGCTTGTACCCCTCTTATGAATTCATTAATTGAGTGGTTCTAGGCACTGGGACACTGGGAACAAAACAAAGTCCCTGTGCTCATGTAGCGTTCATACCAATATGGGGAGACAGACAGCAAAGAGTAAATTATGGACATGTCAGATGTGATAAGAGTTGCTGGAGTTGCTGTTTTGTATAAAATGGCATTTGAGCAGGCCCCTGTAGGCAGAGAGGAAGTAAGTCTATCCAGAGCCTATGTTTCAGAAAGAGGGAGCAGGGAGTGCAGAAGCCCTGTGGCTGGAAAGTGCTAGTCAGGTCTGAGTAGCAAACTGGAGGTCAGTGTGTCTGGAGCTATTGGGGTGAAGTGAGGGCAGGAGGGAGGTCAAAGGGCACACATGATGTGGTTGGGGCCTCAAAACCAGGGCAAGGACTTGAGCTTTTACTCTGAATTATTTGGGAAGCTACTGGAGAGTTGGGACCTGGAAGTGACATGAACCCCTGGCTTTAGAGTCAGCCTCTGAGTTCAGACCACAACCCTGCTCCTCACAAACTCTTGATTTCTCATCTATAAAATGAGACTTATTAGTCTTACCTTGAAAGATTATGTAATGAGGAGTAAAGCAATAGTAGTAGCAGCAATAGTAGAAGTAGTAATAGCCAACAGGAAGAGGATTTGTTTCTATTTATTGGTATCTTTTGTAGAGAGAGAGGCAGGGCCTGAGTGAGAAATGAATGCAGCAGGGAGAGGGCAGTTAATGAGGCTGAGAGGTGGAGGTCTGAACGGAGCTCCAGCCTGAGGCTTTGCAGAGACCCGGCTATGGTTGCCTTAGGCGAAGAGTAATGCAAACACTCAGGTAGCCAGAGTTCACCGTGAGTATTAACAGCAGCTGGGCCTTTCGGAGAGCGCAGCCCAGCCCACTCCAGTTAGCTTTGAAGCTGTGTACCAACAAATGAAGAAATGCCAGACAGTTTTCAACACTGTTATATTGTCAATATCTCAATTTAAAAATTAACTTAGCACAAAAATGTAGTATAATTGCAGTCAATTTCAGTATTTTTAAAGAATTAAAGAGAATACTCTATATGCATGGTTTGTTCTGTTAGTGGGGTACAAGTTCAAAGTTTATGATAGATACCTTTTTCTTTCCATTCTGTCACTTTATCTCTGTGTATAAAGTCTCATTAGAGAGAAGATAAAAAATATAAGTTTAAGGCTCTTGATGAATATGAATTTCAGGCCAAAAAATCCAACCGTCCAACCAGCCCACGCACCAGCCCATCCTCCTGCTATCTCCCCTGCGCTGCACATCAGGCCTTAGTATTTATTCCCTGTTGGATGCTGAGGCGGAGGTTCCAGGTAACTCTGTGTTATGTTTGGGTCCCTGCCTCACTCTGGCCACTACCTACTGCTTCTGCAGCATCTGCTGGCACCTCCCTCTTCTCCCCTGCACTGTCTGTTCTTCAAGGCTAGGGCTGTGTCAGCGCCGCGGCCTCCTGACCCGAGCTCAGAGTTGGCCCGTGGTCTGTGCACAGTAACAAAACGGAGCAGGGCCACGACGGGAAGGTAAACGTTTCCAGAACATTCAGCTGGAGAGGCTAACGCTGGGACAAAGGAAGCTCACCAGCCACTCCAGCAGCTTGAAGGCCCAAGATGTCTTGATCCCCAGATTCAAGCCATGGCTCCAGGGAAGCCTAGAGTTGTGGGAAAAGCAGCCCCGCCCTGCCAGGGGTGGATGTGTGACTTCGGAGGAAGCTGCTTCATCAGGGTGAGCCTTGGTTTCCCCGTTTATAAAACGGGTGCTAATGTACACTTTTCCGGGTGGCGGTAAGGCAGAGGCACGGCAGATCCCAGGGCTCATTCCTGCCCTTCTTCCGCTTGTCCTCTCAGGAATTCCCACCCAAAGCTTATTTCATCTCTAATTCTAAACATGTTGGCCGCAAGTAGAGAGAGCTGTTAGTGCCTGAAGATTTGGAAAAGTCCTCTTTCCCCCTCTAAGTGGCCAGCAGTAGTGGGTACTTTTCTTTCCCTCTCCTTCCCTCTTCTTAATTTCTTTTTTTTTTTTTTAAAGAAATTTCTTTTAGCCAAACCACACTTTAAAGTATACTTAATGGAAATTTGTATTTATACAGAAAGTCAGTATAGGGAAACCGTTACTGACATATCAAGGAGATTCACAGAAGTGTTATGATTGGAAAGGTTCCCTAGTGCGGGACTTTCAAACAGTGATTAGTAGGATACCTCCACCAAAACAACCTTGATAATTTTTTTTTTTTTAAATATATCTTTATTGATTTCAGAGAGAGGAAAGGAGAGGGAGAGAGAGAGATAGAAACATCAATGATGAGAGAGTCATTGATCGGCCGCAGCCCACAACCTGGGCATGTGCCCTGACTGGGAATCGAACCCCGATCGCCTGGATCCTGGGTCGATGCTCAACCGCTGAGCCACGCCCGGCCGGGCAAACCTTGATAATTCTTGTAATGACTGCCCTCCCTGGGCTGGCGGACTCATTATCTATGGAGGTGGGGGCCCAGGAATCTGCATTTCATAACAAGCAAACCAGGATTTATTTTGTACCTCTCAAGTTTGATAATCACTACCTTAGTGATGCAAATCAGTTTTATATAACTTACTGAGCACCTACTCTGTGCTTTCTGTCACATCATATTCCTCACATAGATTGTAACTAAGTCCTCACTGCTATGACCATTAGGTAGATATTACTGTGGTATAGTTTGCATTCCATAAAGTCACCCATAGAAAGTGTATAATTCAGTGGTTTTTAGTATATTTATATTTCCAGAGTTGTACAACCATCACTATAACCTAATTTTAGAATGTTTTCACCATCCCTGAAAGAAACCTTATATCCATTAGTAGTCCCTGCCCAAAGGTAGGCATTATTACACCCTTTGTAGGGATGGGAAAGTGGAGGCTCTGCATGCCTCCAACCCCACAGTAAGTAGTGAGCTGAGGGCCACAGTCCAACTTCCTTCCTTCCGAAAGCCATGCTCTTTCCACTCTACCATGCTGCCTTCCAGGAACTGAAGCCAAATTAAATAGTTAGTTGTTGGGGAGGAGATTTTGATGGTCTGGTTTACCCTTGTTCAGTAGTTTTAGATAATATAGTTTCCCTTCCCGTGCCAGCTGGAATTGTAGGGTAAATAAATGGGGCTTAGTTAGCTTTTAGTTCAGTATCCAGTGCAGCCAGATTTTTAAAATTACAGGAAAAATCAGCATGTCAGAAAATATAATAGAGGGAGACTGAAAGCTGGGAAAATCCAGTGTTTGATTCTGTCCCTGGCTGGTGACCTATCACATTCCTTCTTTGAGACTTGGTTCTTCTTCTGTCAAATGAGAAAATTGTACCAAATACTTTATTTATTCATTAAGCATTTATTAGACATGTAGTAGTGATTACACTGGATGTTATGTAGTCAGAGAAAATAATAAGAATTTTAATGCCAGCTACGCTTAATTGGGCAAAAACAATATATGCTATGCCAGGCAGCGCCCTCGCTTGTCATCCCATGCAGTTGTAGCAGCAGAAGGTGGCAATTATCACTTTGTTCTGTCTCTGTAGACTTGGAGGTATTTTGCTTAAATTCCCATGAGAAAACATAGGCTCAGAAGGTTTAAATAATTTGCCATGCAGCTCTCATAGCTGAGGTTTGGATGATCCCAAAGCCCAGCACTTAGTCCCCACACTCCTCTCCAGGTGAACGGGAGTTGTCCTTGCCCTCTGTGAGCTCACTACTAATGTTTATAAACAAATACTTGCAATACAACATGAAAGTAAATATTTAATGACAGCACTTAAGGGGGTTTGATCTTTTGGATGGGTCTGGGAAGGTGCTGGAGGTAGAGCTGATTCTTGCATTTCCCCCTCTCCTGCGGATCTATTTGTTTAGTATGTGCCGGTTGTATTTTTAGGCCTACTTCCCTCTCTCCTGTTCAGCAGGAGGTAAGGAGCCCTGTTTGTTGAGCAACGCTAGATTGGGATGCACCAGCAAGCACCTCTACAACCTATTTTCCTGCCTCAATTTATTCCTTTGGCCTCCTTGGCACATTTATAAAGCCTTGGACTCAAGTAAACTGGGGTGCGCTCAGACAGGTGTTCTCCACCAGGTCCTATCAGTAATCAAGGGGGAAAGTCACTTTCTCAAGGACGCAGCTTGCATGTGGGTTTCTAAAGAAACCTGAAGAAGTCAGTTTGTTGAGACTGGGAGCCAAGCTTGTAAAGGCGCCGGGAACTAATGTGAAAGCCATTTCCTGGAAATAGAGAGTCTTTAATATGTCTTGTCACTTTGGAAAGCTTCAGAAATGCTGACTTGGAAAAGTTCCTGGCGTTCTGATGGGGACACGGGTAATCTCAAATGACTTTTTATTCTTGGGAATAGTTCTTTTTGAAGGACTTGTAAAAGTGACTGTGTATTGAGCTCGTACCGCAAGTGAGGACTAAGTGCTGTACATGTATTGAACCTCACGAAATCCCTATGAGGTACCTGCTATCACCTCTATTTGACAAATTAGGAAATGGGCCAAATCTAACCTCTCCAAGGTAACAACAGGATTTTTTAAAACTCCCCTTTCACATTTCTATTTTGTTTAGCCCTAAAAACTTGAAAACAAGTTTTAACCAGCATTTATTTATTAAAACTATATTGTGCATCCAAGCGCAGAGAGCCATCGTTCATCAAGATACGAGTTAATTATTGTTGAGACTCATGGCGTGTGGAGCTGGCGTCATTACAGGCCAGGGTTACCATGGCATTCGACATGCATGACAAGCGCGCGGCCTGTGAGACCCTGAAAAGCAGTAGTCAGGAGGACCTGGGAGACATTTATTCATTCATATTAGTATCACATTTATTCCTTAAAGAATTACTGCTTTGATTCATATCTTTAATGTTCACACTTAAACTTGCCATTCTCGCCCTATCCGGTTTGGCTCAGTGGTTAGGTTGCAGGCTCAATCCCCAGCCCTGGGCAGGGTGTATCAACCAATCCATGTGTCTCTCTCACATCGAGGTTTCTCTCTCTTTCTCTCTTTCCCTTCCACTCTCTCTGAAAAGCAATGTAAAAAAAATCCTTAGGTGAAGATTAAAATAATAATAATAATAATAATAATAAACTTACCATTCTCAACTTTGGCTTTTTCTCTTTATTTAAATTTTCATCTTTAAAAATTTTATCCCTTCAACACTTGGACACTCCTCCTGCAGCAAGTTTTACAGATGTTTGTAACATTTAAAAAAAACAATTTAATTAAGATTATATCAGCAAATATAATTTTCTTGAAATAGCCAGCCATATAGCAGAAAGATCCAGACTTAGTGACCTCTCAAAAGTCCAGCAATTGGTATCTTGATAAAATTCTAGCACAGTAATAGAGTGCAAATTTTAGGATCACTGAGTTTTTATATAATCTAGCCCAGTTTTCCATTTTATAGGTGAAGGAAATGAGGCCTAGGGAGGCTAAATGACTTGACCAGGCAGAGAGCTGGTTTGTATAGAGTTGCAATTCAACACTATTAATTTTGTGATAAGTTTTGGTTTATAGTTTCTGTACTTAATAATTGTGCTAAAAAAGTGTCTCTTTAAAAGGACATAGTAGAATTACATTTATAAAAATTCTGTTTGGTTATGGTAGAAATGAACATTTCATTTGAAAAACATCCAAACAGCCTCACGGTAGCATTTTTTAAAATGTCAAAAATTGGTCTTCATCTCAGAATGCAACATTGCAACTGTGCTTTAAACCACACCAGTTGTTTTTCATTAAGTTATTTCCAAATTAGTTTTTAGCAAGTATTTCTCAGCCTCAATCCATAACATTGGTCCGGTGCTGGGAGGGATTTATGCAAAATTGAATGAAACCGTCCCTCAGAGGATTTAATAATTTTGCAGAGGAGATAAGACACATGGGAAACTTCAATTTGACGTCCTTCGAGTGTCAGACTAGAAGCCAGTTCAGTTCATTTGGTTCTTAAAATTGTCGCCAACCTTTGGGATGGTAACCATTTCTAAATGGAAGATCAGTTTTAGGAAAGGAGTGCACGGTTCTGAGCATGTGGAATATAAACATTCGTAAAGCACCTATTTCATCATGTCACTCTCCAGCTAAACATTTATTTTTGGGTGAATATACATTTATTCATGCACTCCTTCAAAAAATATTTACTAAGTGCCTACCATATGCATAAAATCCAGCTCTTCTTCGTGACTTGAAATACCTCCACAGTCTAGCCTCACCATTTCTGTTCCATTTCGTTCAGCTATATTTCCAAAAGCTCCCCTTATAAAATGGACTTTGTATTGTAATTACTGACTTTGGGGTCCTTCTCTAGAATGTGAGCTTTTCCTAGAAAGAAGCAATGCCCTGATCTTTGAACACCCCTCCACGTATACAGGCCAGTGCTTAATCCTTTAAAAGGATTTTCTTAAGGCCAGGAGACCTAGCCTGTGGGGTCCACGTAGGCAGGGATTGTGTTTGTCATGCTCCTTTTTGTATCCCTGTCATCTGGAACAGTGCTTGGTTTAAAGTGCTAAGTACAAACCCTCTCCACCAGTGCTCTGAAATTCTCTCACACAAGCTCTTTTTCTCTTTTCCTGTATATTTTAATCTGACCTCAGAGTCGAGCCCAAGTCTCACCTCTTCGGAGGAGCTGTCGTTCCCTCTCCGTACCCACTCCCAACTCTGACACACCTGGAGCCTCTGCCAAGCGTGCTGAGTTCACACCGAGTTCTGTACTGTGTTCTGCACTATTACTTCTTACTTTGTAATTCTTAATTTCTTCTCCCAACTAGAGTCAGCTTCTTAAGCATATCGGGCCATCTTTTACGTGGTTTCTGACTCCTTCAGAAAGAACGTGATTGACTGACTGAGTTATTAGTTAAACATTGTCACTTAGGTCTGGAAGGTTAAGCGTTTCAGGGTTTCCAGTTCCCTTTGTCCTTAATGGACGGATTCTCAAACACCTGAGCATTTATTTGTGTGGGTTTGTGTGCACACAGAACACGAAATATTGAAAGTGCCGCCCCCAACCCCAAGAATAAATGCACAACCATTAAATAACTGTCCTTTTTTCTTTCAAGGTGAAACAAACAAACAAAAAAGCCTTAATGGAGATCTTGGGGGTGGGGAGTGGGAGAATTAGGAGTTAGGGGAGTGGAAATTTGGCACCATCTGCAAAGCATTTGGGCAACTCAACTTTCCATTTCTGAGAGGTTGCCATGTGCATTGTCATGAATATTACTTATAGTCAAGTTACATTGGCTAAAGGCTAGATCTTTCCAACATGTGGAACTGATTTACTTGCCTCTTTCCCTCTTACCCCCTTTGAAAGCCAAAACAACAACGACCAAAAAAAAAATAAAAAAATCCAATAACCCTTCTGAAGCTTTATTGCATTTAGGGAAGGGTTTCTGTCTTGTTTGGCCTGTCTTTGTTCTCTGGCTTCATATTTACCCACTGCTCTCCTGGTTTTGAATGCTACAACAGGAAATCAAGTGATCAAGACTAGAAACTTTGCTCGCTGAGATTATTGCTTTAGATTTTCCCTGCTAAATCAAGACTGCAAACTACTCCTTTTGGGTGGTAATTTCTTTTGAGGGCTAGAGTGGACCCAAACAGGCAGCCCTTTGTAAAGGTGACACTTGTCACCAACTTGTGGCTCTCCCACATGCTTTCTTACTATTCAGACTTCATGTTGGTTTGAAGGGTGTTAAGTTACATGCCATCAGACTAAGGAATTAATAATTTGATTCTTTTGTGAACTTGAAGTATCTGCAAGGCTGTATGTGTATATTTTGAGCCAATAGAGGACAGGGAAGGAAAAATGGGTGAGAGAAGAACATTTTTTATCTTAAAGAGAAAGGATACTTTCCCTTTTTTTCTTGCTGGTTGAGTAACCAACCACAATAATCTGAATGATTTAATGCCTAGATTAATGGACACACAAATGCTTACTTATGCTTACTGTGTATGGTGCACTGTGGTAAGAAATCGTGGTGTCAAAGTTAGGACCTAGAAATCCAAGAGTGGAAGGAAATAAAGTAAAATGTAAACAGTAGTTGATTTTTACTGAGTAGTCGGACAACACTTTTTTTCTCTTCTTCCTTTACATATTTTCCAATTTTCTACAGTGAACATATTATTTAAATTATAACAGAGACAGTCTTTGCTACAGAAGTTCAGGGAAGGGAGAGATTACTATTGGTGAGGTTGTTAAGAATGAAGTGGAATTGGAGCTGGTAAGTATCTATACAGATATGTTTCCTCTCCCCATACCTCCATCATAGAATAACTGTCATTAAAAGAATAGTCTTTAAAGATTAACAATAATAGAATAGAATAATAATAGAATAACTATAGAGGCTGTTTGAATAACTATCATAATGGTACGTGAAATACATTCATAATGTTCTTGGTGCACTCTGTAAATTCATCTTCACAGTTATGAGGTTAAGTGAGTTAATTCATGTGAAGTACCTAGTGCCAGACAGATAGCACTATATAAACAATAGCAATTACCATTTTTATATATAGCAACCTTAAACCAGAACAAGGAAGTCTTTAGGCTGTGACACGGGCACCGGGTGTACCATTTGCACAAGGTCATCTATTGTGTACTGATTAGTTTTGTTTTAAATTCCCAGCGTAGGCCTCTTCCTCTGCTGGGATTTTCAGCACCTAAACATTTCCCTTTGTCATGAAACTGGAATAGCCTTGTTTCTTGCAAGTCACTGTGGTATTCAAGATCTAACTTTTATAGTGGGGATCATGCACAAGCCCTTGTATGTATTTTTTCCTCTGAAAGTTCTACAGGTGGGGATCCAAATGCAGATGGTTCTTTGCAGAATGCAGCTGTAACTCTAACTGTATGCCCCCTTTTTTGAGTGTGACAACTCTTTGAAAAATGTTTGTCTTTATCCATTATAAAGGAAATACATGCTCTATGTTGAGATGAGGGGATGGGGAAGAGAGAAAATATATTTTTGATTCCTTAGTCACAGGCAAGCCCTGTTATTATTTTTGGCCGCTTTCTAGATTTCACATAAGTTTTATCTATTATCTTGTGTTTACAGAGAAGATGATACGTAAACTTGGGGAAAAAAAGCCAATTTTGCATCCAGACTTGGCCACTTACTTACTAATAGTCAACTTTGGGCAAGTTAAACCTCTCAGAACCTCGGTTTCCTCATCTGCAAAGGGAGGACAAAGCAACTACTATAAAAGGTTGTTGTGAATATTAAATGAGATCATGTGTTGTAAAGCACTCAAATCCATCCCAGGCCCTTGATAACATACATGGTAACATTATTATGTGTAATGCAGCCCCCTCCCTCCCCACTTGCATACATAATTAGAACACTATTTATATATGTAAATGCTGCTTTTAAAATATTAACAATGACAAAATTGCTGTAATAGTTGTGCAATATTATTTTGAAAAATATATCTTTATTGATTTCAGAGGGAGAAAGGGAGAGGGAGAGAGAGAGATAAAAACATCAATGATGAGTCATTGATCGGCTGCCTCCTGCACGCCCCCTACTGGGGATTCAGCTGGCAACTCAGGCATGTGCCCTGACCGGGAACCGAACTGCAATCTCCTGAATCATAGGTTGATGCTCAACCGCTGAGCCACACCAGCCAGGCTGCAGTATATTCTTGATTGGATGAAGACCAATTTAGTCTGTCATCTATTGTTGGACATTGAAGTTATTTGTTATTTTTATTTTTAGCGGTAACCTTTTTAATACTCTCAGTCAGCTATTTTCTTGAACCACCCGCATTCAGAATGGACAAGTTTAGAGGTTTTTAAAAATGACGGAGATTTATAGCACCAGGTTTGCAACCTCAGAATGCAGAATGATGAGCCTCCTTAGGTAATGCCATTTTCTGGACAGTCCATATGTTTAACAGTGTGAGGTTAAATAGTCTGGTAAAAACCAGACAATGTCTAATCTAGGCAGGAGGGATCCTTTAAAACCTAGTAAAAAATTATTCATGGGCTGTGCTTAGGGCAGAATAAAGTCATGGATATGTTTTTCTTTCCCGAATCACTTAAATTAAGTTGCCTCTCATTCCCTGTGCAGTGCTTGGAGTTTGTTTTCATGACAGCACTTTCTCTTTTAATGGGTAACGTTGGTCAGCTTCTTGAGATAACAGTGGTGATCTATCTTTTCCTCCCCTTTGGCCACAATTCCTAGATCATAGGAAGAAACCCAGAGCAGAATTAAGCTATTAGTGAACTGTCAGCCAAATTGGCTTGGGACAGAGACCTGTAAACATCAAGAGAATAATCTTTGCAATAAAAATTCAGTCCTGCATTTTCTTAGCAAAGATCAGGGAGGGAGACCAACAGAATCTCATTAGGCCTATAGAGGTTTTTATTTCTTCACTGTGGTATTGTGCGATACCATTCATTTAAACACCTAGTTAAAATTTGGCAGAGCTGTTGGAAGAGTGAAGGTGGGGCCAACTGTCTGGACTGAGCATCTTATTAAATACTTATGTAATTGTTCCTGTTCCAGCAAAGGGGGATTCTCTTGCCATCTGTTAAGCAGGCTCAATTAAATAGAGAGATTTGGGAGAGAAGGAGATGGGATAGGGAAGGTGGGTCAGTGGAGTAGGGATTGGGGACAGGGAAGGGGGATGGTGCAGCCCGTGGGAGGTGAGGGAAAGCAGGCTACCCAGCACACACAGAGATACAGACAGAGCAGATGTCTTCTCTTTTCTTGTAGTAGAAGTAGGGGGAACTGTTTTCAATTGTTACATGACTCTTTAATTTCTAACTTTATTGGAATTGAACTTCCCTTTGAGGGAGGGAGGAGGAAGGCACTGTGTAGGGAGTAAAGGAACAGAATGCACAAGGAGATTTGATTAAACTGTGGTATATAAGTTTAGAGCATTCAGGTTGGATGAAACTCTTCATAGACACCTATTTTCTTGCTGAAAATTCAGGTCCGTACAGTACTGTTGGCTGGGAAGCTGAAGAACTAAGTAATGTTACCTACTTAGTGCTTGAGGGAGCAATTAATACGTGGCCCCAGGGAGGGCTCAGGAGACTTTGTCTGTGACTTCCTGTGTGACTCTCCAGTTGGTACCGTCCCCATTTCATCTGAATTACAGATTGGAGTGTTGATTTTTCTTTGAGTATTTGTAATAGCCCCGTTACTAGGCTCTTGCCCTTTTAAAAAATGTATAGTTTTAAAAACATGCAAAAACATTTGACCAGGGTATATTTTAAAGAGACTGCCTAGAATGTATGTTGAAAGTGAACCTATTGAAGTGTGGCATCCGTGCAGAAGAGTGCACAGTCCTTGCCGCCTGCCGGATTCCCCTAAGGTGAACATCCCTGTAACCAGCCCCGGGTCAGGGATGGGGCATTCCAGCCTTCCAGGGGCAGCCTTCGCGCCCCCTTCTGTTCACCCTCTCACAGAGGGTAGCCACTGTTCTCACTTCCAGCAGGATATTGGTTTTGTCTGTTTCTGACCTTGATATAAATGGAATCATACACTTGGTCTTCGGGGGTCTGGCTTCTTTCACTCAATATTATTGTGTTTGCGAGGGCCATCCTGTGGTGCATGGTGCGATCGTGTGTGCATTCTCGTGGCCGAATATTCCATTGTGTGACTGCACCACACATTGTCTGTCTGTTCTATTGCTGCTAAGCATTTGGATGTTTTCCAGGTTGGGTCTATTATGAGTAGTGCTGCTATGAACAGTCTTATGCTTTTCTTTTTTTTGATAAACTTATGAGCACGTTTCTGCTCAGTATATACCAAAGATGGGAACTGCGGGGTCATGGGATATGCGCATAATTAACTTTAGAAGATGCTGCCAGTTTTCTGAAGTTTGTGCATTAATGAGAGACAGGTCAGTGTGTCTTTAGATCAGAGTCCGCAGTTCTCATGAGCATAAGAATAAGGCATCTTGTCATCGTTACTGTTTTCTTTTAGTGTGGAAATAAATTTAATAAAGAGGATTCAATGAAATCTTCCTAGGTAAAAGAACTTTTTAAAACTCCTCACCCGTTTTAATGATGTTTCACTATGCAATACAACACATATTTGCTTTTAGTATTTGACAGGATTGAGGAAGGGTCATGGGCCAAGGCAGGCAGTATCTCTCTGCCATGACTAGAGCTCAGGTTTCTGGAATTCCTTCGGTCCTACAGGGAACATGACAACCTGGAAATAGCATCCCGGCCACCCGCCTACCCACCCATTCCCTGGCCCTGTTTCCATGAGGATCTCATCCCCTGGGACTGAAGAAGCTGATCTTTTGGAATTGCCATTTTCATTTTCCAAGTCCTCTAGTAACCAAGAAGCTCTTTACCCTGAAGTCACCAAAATGTCAGCTAGGTATATCATTTGGAATTCTTGGCTTAAATTGAAAACAAAAGCCCCCCAAATCCTGAATTCTATTCCTGTCACAGTTTCACATAGCAATAGAAAGTGATAAAAAAAATAAAAACCTTTGTCTGGGTCTCTTAATTATTCCTCACATTGGTCATATGTATAATAAAGTTATATCGGCACATTATATCTTGCTTAAAATAAATGGATAGAAAAAACCCAAATCCTCATTTTTTTCTCTACATGCAGGCATTAGGACTCCTAGATTATCCCGAACAAAAAGGTGGGGTGAATAAACTTAATAGCTTTGCTGAAAGCAATGCCTGTTTTTAACTTAAGACCTGGGTTCAGACCTCAGCACTTGAATTTTCTACCTGTGAAACATTTTCTAGCTTTTGAACCATAGTTTTTAGGTCTGTAAAATTGATTTCAGATCCCTGCCCTGCCTACCACATAGGGTTGCTGCGGGATCAAATGTGACCCTTTATGTGAAATTATAAACTATGAAAGTACTAAACCTAAGACTTTGAGAGCTGGGCTTAGCAGGCCCTGTGTTTTAAGAAAGACGAGTACCGTCTGTTGACCTAGAGCAGTGATTTTCAACCTTTCTCATCTCATGGCACACAAAAACTAATTATTAAAATTCTGCGGCACACCAAAAAATATATTTTTTGCTGATCTGACCAAAAAATAGGTATAATTTTGGTTCATTCACACCAGACAGCTATTGTTGTGTTGGCTGTTGTCATTTTTTGGGGAAAAGAGGTCAGTGCCCCTGGCTAAATAGTAAGGTATTGTATGTTTTAAAAATTCTTGTGGCACACCGGTTGAAAATTGCTGAGCTAGAGTGTAGTGGAAACTCCCTCTGAACCTTGAGATCTTGTGCACACACATGAGCCTGAACTTTTAACCTTGCACCAGACACCACTGGCTGACCTGTTTAGTTATGAGTTCCTTGTCTAGATTTTACTGGTTTCTCACTACCACCCCTCCTCACATGGGAAAGGAGATGGGCAAAATTTTTGCTTTGGTGAAGCCCCAAACTGTGATCAGGTCATCTTTCACTTCTGGAGGAGGGGCTGGAGGGTTGTATAAAATAAGCAGTCTACAGAATCACTCCTGCCCATCTCTATAATTTCTTTCTTGCTTTAAAAATTTTCTTTTACCCATCTACATTTACTAGGTGTAGAGAATATAGAAATGCGTATAAGCCATAAAAAGATCTACATGAAAGTATTAGCAATCATTATCAATAATTGTTAAGATACTAAATGAGTAAAACAGAGATTGAAACAGCCTCATGGACACTTACCTGGCATATATTCCTACTGCTGATAAATTCACCGTTGTTTTAACACTGGAATGTCACTGCCAGAAATAAAATGAGAAATTGACCACACTCATCAAGATCTGAAGACACTACATGAATTATGTTAATTTTTAATAAGTGTTTTCTTGGTACTGAGCAGGTTTTGAAAATAAAATTCTAGAAAATTATAAAATATGGCCTGGGAATGTGAGGGGCAGTGACTTTGACCCAGCCTCTAAAAGCTTTCTAAGGTATTTACCAGAAAACTGGGAACTTGGAGTTTAGGAATAGAGGTCTATGGGTGCATAATTCCTTAACTAAAATAATCTGTTTTAGAATTCAGTATCCTAATGCCTCTTTATATATACATGCCCAGACCGGGAATCGAACTCGCAATCTGGGTATGTGCCCTGACCGGGAATTTAACTGGTTACCTTTTGGTGCATAGGATGACGCTCCAGCCAACTGAGCCACACCAGCCAGGGCAGTCCTGATGCCTCTTACTGATAAAACACCTGCAGTAAGATCTGGACAGAACCCTATAATCAGATGCATTAATACACCTACATCAACGCAAGTGAACACTCATACTAAATGGTTTAGCGAAGACTATAAATACACATCAGTCGAAGTTGGGATTTACTGCCAAATAAGTTCAGGTCAAGCCATGTTTTACTAATGAATGTGTCATGCAAAACTTTTTTGATTTTCAGGGCCTTTTGAATTTTAGAATTCCACATAAGGGACTGTTGGTATGCATTATGTTTGGGTGTTAGCTCCTAACAGGAGTGGTTTTTATATGGCCAGGTAGCCAATTCTCATGAGACAGTAGAGTTAGGAACACCGTATCTGGAGTCACAGTGCCTGGGTTCAAATTCCAGCCTTGCCAAGTGACTTTGGGTAAATTATTTAACTTCTCCAGGATCTTATTTTTTTATCTTTGGAGCTGTAGTAATTTTCTTATAAAGATTAAATAAGGTTTGCATAGGAAGTACAATGTGTGTATTGCATTAGGCACTCAATAAATATGCATCAGTGTCCTCATCTGTGTAATGGAGATAATAATAATGCCTGTCACAAAGATGTTTTGTGAGACTTAAATAAGCAAATAGATGTCATGTGCTTAGGATAGTGTCTGCCCCATTATCAGCATTCAGTAAATGGTAGCCAGTATCATTATCAGTGTCACCATTACTAAAAGCCTGTACCTTTCCTATCAGCAGAGTCCTTTTTAGGAAAGAAAGAGAAAATAAATATCTGTAGAATGAATGAGTGGAGCACTGGAAAATTACGCTAATTCATAATTAGACTTTTCTAGACTGTAATTCCATTCCATCTCAGTTCTTCCCAAGATATTGCTGGCTACCCCCACGCCGCCCCCACCACCCGGCACCTTGGTCTTCCGTCGCTTGCCCAGCACTTGATGAACTTGGCACTTGTCTTCCTCATCACAGCCGTGCAGGTGTGTTAGGCTGTCTGGGAAGCTGTCCCAGATGCTGACAAACCCTTGGCAGTAAGATAGAAAGGCAAAAGGGAAATTTTGGCTGACGTCTCCAGGTCTGACTCCTTACTCATCGGGAGAGTTCCAGAGGTATCTTTAAAGTTTTAGGATAAATGATGAGGTTGCTGCTCCTTTTGAGTGTGTGCGTGTGTGTGTGCGCGCGCTCATGCGCCTCTACCAGATACATATGTTGGATTCTCATTTTTTCGTTTGTTATATGTTAATCTCTTGTGATTGCTTAGTAATGACAGGGTGTGATAAAGTCCTGAGTCTGCAGAGACATTTTAAGTGCGGGCAATGTATGGAGTGGGCACTAGGCAGGCAGAAAGCAGGGGAAGAAGGTGTGCCTGCGTGTCACATGGAGACTCACGTCTTGGCACGGCTGTCGTATTTCCTGGCATGCAAGAACTGCATCTTCTCTAAGGCCACGCATATTTGGCAAGCCCTGTTACATTGCCCTCCCAAGGGGGTGCTTAGGTAAGGAAGGTGATGGATAATATGGGTAGGTACTGGTTGGACAGGGACATGAGAGAACATGGAAAGAATCCTTTTTAAAGAGCTTTATTACATTGGACTTTAGTGTCTGTAAACAATTACAGCATTCAGGGAGTTCAGGATTTAAATGAGAAACACAACTTTGTCAGATTATACCGGTCTGGATAAAATGGCATGGGCTCCGGAAATCTATAATTAAATGTATTTTTGAAAATGAAAAATATAGCGTAACATCTGGTTTATTTCACGACAGAAGTGCCTGGGTATTGCTTATGTAAGCGTGATTGACTTTGGCTGATACTTGGATTTGTCTGTGTAAAATTACTGTATTTTAATTAAATTTTTGCGCTTGACTCTATTTGTGGTGTAAACAAATTATTCACACACACACGCAACTCATACAGAAAATGGCTGTGTTGTTTAGACAACCTAATGTGTGTTCCTTTTCTTTTTGTTGCAGAGGATATTCAACTCCTTTGTTTACACTGAGAAGATCTCGAATGGAGAAAGTGAAGTGCAGCAGGTAAGGTTACTCAGTGCCTGACCTTCTCCCTCCGTCTTGGCTCTTGGATGTGGCTTTGTTACTCTTTCCACACAATCTCCACATGAGGTTTCCTGTTCTCTGTATATCTTACAGGCAGTTGAAATAATAGTTATATGGATGGTTTTCTGTTATATGTACTATACTTCACTAATACTATTGAATTCCTTTTTGTTGTTTTGGAGATTCCTAAACTACTCATATTTAAAACTATTAGGAAGTTATTTCATCTGATACAGGAAAAAGTACCCAGGTTTTGAGATCAGACAAGCCACAGGTCAAATTCTGGTTTTCCTACTTACTCCCTGACCCCTGGTAAGCAATTTAGCCTGTTTGAGCTGCAGGTTCCCAGCCTTACAGAAAGGGAATGTAATATCTGCCTTATGAGATTGTGAGGGTTAAATGCAGTAATGTCAAATTAACCGAGCGTAAATGAAACCCTTATGTGGAAGGGTCGGGCATAGAGGCAGCTCCATGGATGTTGGCTTCTTTTGTTCTTTCATTTCTCGTTCCTCCTCTTGGATTTTTTCTTTGCTTCTTTCCTCCCATCTTTTTTCAATGCTCTGTAGGGTCAAAAAGTTCTGAGGCCAGAGTCTGTTCACTTTATTTATACCTGGCTTCACATGGACTGCTTCCCAAATTAAAACACAGTGTTGGTGAACTTGGTCCTAAATAATTGATCTTCACTTGCAAAGAAGGGTGGTAAAGAGGATTCTGGGTTTTAATTTCAGCTAATCCACCCACTTCATTACACCCTGTGACTGTCAACGGGTAATTTGAATCTGGGTTGGAAACTTAAGTCTTAAACAGGACCACGCTAAAAACCAGAGTGTAGCAGAGAACTTCCTTCCACAGAGTAAAGAGATCACTATAGTAAAACACATAATAATTTAAACCTGAGATGCTTCCTTTTTTCAATTCATGGAAAACAGCTTGATCTGAACTTTAGAAGTGCTATACAAGAGGCTGAAGCTTTGCAAGTGTCGTTAGCGTGAAGTTATGTGTAGGAAAGTTAGTTATTATAAATTACTGAGGGTTAGTCTTGATATTCAGCATTTCTTGTTTATAGACATTAAGATTTTTATGTAGGTTTCATCAGGTTTAATTTATAGGATGTAAGCAGCTGTGAATATATTTTTTTCTCTCTTAGCTTTAGGTATTTTTAAAAACAAATGACCTGAAATTATAATGAATGTGAAGTGGTTTGCTCCTTCAAGTCTTATCTTCGTAATTCCTATCTTATTTTTATTCCAGCAAACTAGAAAGTGCTTTGGGATCATGAAATTTAAAAGGGTTCTACAGGGGGAAGATTTTTGAACAGAGCATATTCGAGGAAACTTTTGGGGAGACCAGTGGCCACTTGATAACATTTTAAAGAAACTGATCCAGGGATATCAGTTTAGCTTCTTTCCCTTAAGTAACAGATACAGGTTCTCCCTTCAGCTGTTTTCAAACGTGCCGGTTGATTTGTTTTCTTGTACTGATGTCATAGCTTTATTTAACTGTGAACAAGTTTGGAAGCGTTCAATAATAAATTTTTTAAATTATAGCAACTGATTGAGCACTTATGGAACGCTGGCACTAGGCAATTTCAACTTATTATCGCAGTGATTTTCCTGAATAACCTTGAAGGAAAGATATTATCCTTATTGTGAATGAGGAAACTGAAGCTCCAAAAGGAAAGTTACCTGTAGCCTCAGGACAATTAAGTAAGCTTTTAAAATAAGTTTCACACAAATATACCTGTATTTTTAACAGAATTTACTTTAAAATTTGTATTTTCATCCAAAATAAGAAGTCTCTGCTAACTCTATTTTTATCTGGATAATTCAAATGAAGGAGAGTTGCCCCATAGTCAATTCTGTTCCTCCTTTCTCTGAAAAGCAAAGGAGTTCTCTCCAATCCTGACCCAGAAGGTACTTTTACCTTCGCTCCAGTCTCTCCAGTCCGCCCTCTGGAAGAGCCCTGGACAAACAGATCTTATGCCTCTTTTGCATCCAGTATTTGGAGATAATTATCATGTCATTATCATTATCATTTAACCTAAATTTTAATATACCCAGGAGCTACTCGTAGACACTGAGAGGGGGCTGATGGTTGCCGGAGGGAAGGGGGTTGGGGTGGTGGCTGAAAGAGGTGCGGGAATTAAGCAGCATCGATTGGTAGTCACTAAACAGTCATGGGGATGTAAGTAGACAGGGAATATAGTCAGTAATGTTGCAATAACTATGGATGGTGCCAGTTGGGGTATTGGATGTATCAAGGATGTACAGTTGCCTCACCGCTAACCTATATACCTGACACCAATACAAAATAAAGTTGAAAGGAAAAAAAAGAGAAAGAAAATAAAATAGCCAGTCCTAAGTAATTCTTCTTTGTCGTGACTTCCATTCCCTTTCAGCCCTCTGGTAACAATAATAAAAGCTTAGATTTGCACATGTACTGAATACTTTGCCATCACTTCACTGTGACACTCCTGTGGGCCGAGCTGGACAGGAATTACCCCCATTTTGACTGAGGAAACAGAGATCCTCTTGTCTTTTTGACTTGACTAATAATTGCCCAGGAACTCTGGACCCTGAGATCCTGGACAGTACCCAGGAGGAAATCTCTAGGGAACGGCTCATCTCTTATGTTCACTCTTGTATAATAGGTGCCCATCAGCCACTCTCACTTTCACACCTGTTATCTCCTTTGAATTTCAGGACAACTCTGTAAGATAGGTGGAGTTACTATTTTTAACTTAGAAAGGTCAAGGGTCCTAGTTAATATGTAATTAAGCTGGCTTTTTTTTTTAATTGTGAAGTTTTTTTAAACATGTGAAGAGTATATAGAACATATAAATAGAGAGTGAAGAAATTAAAATGAATATCTCAGCCTACTACCCATCTAAAGAAATAAGCATGACCGTCATGTAAACAGACCTGTGTGACCTTCCCAGAGGGCATCTCCCTCTTTCTCCCAGAGATAACCTTATCCTGACTTTTTGTTAAGCCATTCCTTTGCTTTTGTGTGCATATATGTGCTGATTTGTTTTATATATCTATCTCCCCAATTTAATTATTTAGGTTGACTATTTTTATTCTTTAAATTTTCAGTATATTGTTTATATTCATGTATCTTATTCCTTTCACTTAGCATTATATTCCCTAGGATCACCTATGTTGAAATCTGTAGCTAAGGTGCATTTATTTTCAATCCTATGTGGTCGTATTCCATTAAATGCAATGTATGTATCCATTTTTCTACTGATGATGTTTGGGTTGTTTCTAGTATTTTAATTTTTTATTTTTGTTCACACCTCCCAGTGCATAGTTTAGGTGGAGTAATTCTTTTAATTGAAGGAACATTATTATTCCCGGCCTCTGCCAGTTAAATGGTGGTGGTGGTGGTGGTGGTGGTTGGTGGTAGTGGTGGTGGTGTGGGTGTATCTGCACAATTTCCAAATGCCCTAGGCGGGGAGAAGCGCTTTAGCTCAGATGGCAAATCCCTTCTGGAAGAGAATTGCTGGGTGCCAGAGCGTGCAAGGATAATGACAACCAACTACTTCCTCAGTGGTTGTCATGGGTTACCTTCCTACAGGCTGTATTACAAATTTGCTGTTGTGTCCTCTGCAATACTTGGCATTACTGATTTTTATGTTGTCAATTTGGGGTGTCCAAAGTAATATCTAATAAGTTTCATTTGTTTTACTCTGATTACTAATGAGGTTGAAATGACTTTTTGCATGTTTATGATACATTTTTATGTTTTTCTGTCCTGTCAAATGTCTACTAATGTCCTTTGTCCATGTTAAAATTGAGTTGCTTGTTTATTTTAAAAGTTTAGAAGTTCTATACATGTTCTACATCAGTGCTGTCCAAGAGAATTTTCTGAGATGATTAGTTCCATATTGGTGCTGATTGAGCAGCCACTAGCCACATGTGGCTACTGAGCACTCAACATGTGGGCTGAGCTACTGAATAGTTAAATTTTAAATTTTAGTTTCAGTTTTAATTAAAATAGCCACACATGGCCAGTGGTTATCATATTAGATTCCCTTGCAGGTTTGTTTCATAAATATATTCTCCCAATTTGTGGCTTTTCTTTTCACTTTCCTTATGCTATCTTTAAAAAGCATAAAGTGTTAATTTTAATAGTTTTTAAAATCAATCTTTTTGGTTTCTGCTTTTTATGTTTTGTTAAATTCTTTTCTACCCCAAAGATAAAAAGAAGTTTTCCTGCCCAGCCGGCGTGGCTCAGCGGTTGAGCGTTGACCTATGATCCAGGAGATCAAGGTTTGATTCCCGGTCAGGGCACATGCTGGGGCTTCGGGCTTGATCCCCAGCAGGGGGCATGCAGGAGGCAGCCAATCAATGACTCTCTAACATCATTGATGTTTCTGTCTCTCTCTCCCTTCCTTTCTCTGAAATCAATAAAGGCATATTTAAAAAAAAAAAAAAGGTGTTCTCCTATCTTGTCTTTTGACTTTCTCATTTAAGACTTTTCTCCACCTGAAGTTGATTGCTGGATGTGAACTAGATATCTAATTTCTTATTTTCCCCCATATGTATTTCCAAATGTTCTAGCATTATCTGTTGAACAGTTTGCCTCTGCCCCACTTCCCCACTCCCATTTGTTTTCAGTCATTAGTCAAGTTTCCATGTGTGGGGGAGTTTGATTTGGTTCTGTTGGTGAACTTTCTCTTTGTGCCAGTACCACATGCCTGGCAGGGTGACACTATCCTTCCATTTATTTTTCTTGAGAACATCTGTGGCTCTTTGCTCTTACATAAGAATTTTTGACCCACTTGCTCTTACATATGAATTTTAGAATCAGTTTGTCCAATTATGAAAGAAAATCTGATTGGGCTTTTAATTGGCATTACAGCAAATCTATAGATCAATTTGAAGATAATATCTTTACTAACTTTGTATAGCTCTCCATGGACTTAGTAATTCTATAGTGTCTTTTAGCATAGTTTCGTAATATATTCACAAAAGACCTGAAAATCCATACATGTAGGATTTATTTCTAGATATTTTTGTTTCTATTATAAATAATACCTTTAAAATTATACTTTTCTGGCTGTTACTATTTGAGTTTTATGTATTTATTTTATGTGTAAGTTATCTTCTTAATCTATCATATTAGTTCTAACAATTTGCCTGCAGATTGTTTTGGATTTTCTGTATACATAGTCATGTAGGCACATAAGACAGTTTTGATTCTCTTTTTCTAATTCTTATACCTTTTATTTCTTTTTGCGGTCTTGCTACACTGGCCTGCAGAAAAGTATTGCATAAGTCTGGTAGTGGTGGCCACAAAACATATGTATTATGTTTATTGTTTAGTTTCAGATATACTCTAATTCTGATTAACATTGCTTCTTTGATCTGTTATTTAGAAACGTGTTTTAAATTTCCAAATATCTGTACAATCTTTCCAGTTAAACTAACTGTCTCCTCTGTACTCCCCCATTATAGTGAACTTTTTGGGTTACAGGTTTATGCAGTGTCTTCTATCAGATTTCCCATCTGGTCCAAGCCCTAAGCTTTATCTCTTATCCTGGTGCCCTGGGCTGTCATCAAAATACAAGCTCAGGGTCTCCAGATTATGCTCACATTCTCAGGGTGGAAGCAGGGTTTGTCACTGGCTTATTTCCCAGATTTCTGGTTCCCCCCTTGATTGGGGAGTCAGTGCCCCTAAGGGTGGTTTTGGTGTTCATTCAGGACACTAGCCTCTTAACAATTATAAGAACAATTACAACAGTTTTTAAGATTTGTTTGATAAGCCAAAAGCAGACTAGTTATTCAGATTAGATTATTGACCTGTGTGCTCTTAATTTTAGCTCACAATCTTTAGTTGAAAAGGAATCTTTTCAACTTATTTATGCATGTTTTTTGATATTTTGTAGTGTCTGGAATCCTGACTTGAGTTTTCTATCCATCATTTCTTCTTTGGGGTAATGAAAACTAGAGCCTCATGGATTCTTGCCCTCCTCCTTACTCATCAAATCTTATTGAGAGTTGGATCTGACTTGTGCATACTATATAACTTGGCATTAAATCTAACATGTTGTTAATATCTTCTGGTTAGGGGAGCAAAGTAATTAAAACTAATAAAAAACATTTTGTGATTCTTGACTCTTACCACAAAACTCTCTATGGTATAGACTTTTCTTCATTATTCCTTTTAAATGAACCTTCAGAATGCGGTTCAGAATTGCTTAACAATGTGTTTTGAATCTTTAATTAGTTCAGTATATGTAGTTTTGCTGCCAAAAAACTATGGCAACAGCCTCAGGACAATACGAATCCCATGTACGCATTCTTGTGTGGAACGCCTCCCACAGCAAACTCCACTTTCGAATGCTTTAAGAAATTAAGTTGTGTGAGCACAGAAAGGCATTATATAAAATTGAACCTGAATCAAGAAAAATAAATGTTTGATCAAGAGCCCCAGATAGCAAACATAATCCATAAAAAAAAAAAAGCAGTGGAGTGGAAACAAAAGGACAAAGAACCTCTAGGGGCCCTTGATTGGATCCCTAAAGGAATCAGTCACCTTGGACATATTGTTTCAAGAGTTTGCTCTTTTTCTCAGATGTTCTAGTAAGTTTTTATTCAATGAAATGGCAAGCATATTTTCATAATTAATGCTGTATTTCATACACTATGGATTGTTGGCAGCAGCTAATTTTAGAAGACATCAGAATTCTTTTGAAATCAGCAAGTTGGTAAGAGAACTGTTACCCGAACTTCGCTTCACCAGTTTTACTTTGTTTGTTTTCTAATTCATGTATTTATGTTCTTTATTAATTTCCTTCCTTGTATTTTAGTTAATTTTGCTCTTTTTTCTTGCTCCTTAAGTTGGAATTCTAGTCATTGATTTCTATACCTTTCTATTTTCCCCAAAAACAAGGATTTAAAGCTCTAAATTTTCCTCTAAGCACTACTTTGTTACATCCTGCAAAATCTGATTTCATATATTTCCTACTTTTTAAATATTTTCCAGTTTCTCTTGTGATTTCTTCATGTACCCACAGATTACTTTGAGGTGTACTACTCAGTTTCGAAAACATTTCAGGCCTTCTTAAATATCTTATTGTTACTGATTTCTAATTTAATTCCACTGTGGTCAGAGAACATACTCTGTATGATTTAAATCCTTCTTAATTTATTAAAACTTGGGTTTATGGCCCAGCATATGCTCTATCTTGGTGAATGTACCATGTGAACTTGAAAAGATAGTATATTCTACAGTTGTTGATCATTGTGTTCTGTATATATCCATTAGGTTAAGCTGGCAAATAGTTCAGATCATTTATTTTGGGTTTGATTTTTATATTGTCTTAATTCTACCATTTGCTGAGGGGAGGAGTGTTAATATCTTCAACTATAACAGTGGAATTGAATATTTTCCCCTTTAATTCTGTCTATTTTAATCTAATTTATTTTGAGGCTTAATTATTGGGCATGTATACATTTAAGATTTCTAGGTCTTCTTGATGAGTTGCTTGTGACATTATGAAATGTCATTTTTTATCTCTGGTGATAGTGTTCTTTCCTTGAAGTCTATTTTACCTGATTAATAGAGTCACTCCAGCCTTTGTATGCTCACTATTTTCATGGTGTGTCTTTTCATAAGCATTTACTCTCAATGTCTCTGTTACTAAAAGTGTAGATAAGATATAGTTGAGACTTTTTTTAAGCTATTTTGACAATTTCTGTTTTAATTGGGAATATATATTCAATTAATATTAAGTTTATTGTTGGATTTGGGTTAACGATTTTATTGCTTTCCGTTTTCTCCTCTGATTTTTGTTTCTTAGTTCCTCCTTCCCTGTCCTCTTGGATTTTTGAATATTTTTTAAAACTTCATGTCAATATATTTTATTTTTATTTAGATTTCTTTACATGTTTTAAGTGTGTACTATAGAAATTATATATCCTTAACTTATTTCAGTCTGTTTAGAGTTCATATTTTATCACTATGTAAATACAGCACCCTCATAACCTTAGAGACCCACTTCCCCGTGACTGTTCTTTATGCTAGGGTTATCATAGCTGTTACATCCACAGATACTACACACTGCCCAGGAATGTTACTGTTTTGCTTTAAACTGTCATATGAATTTAATAAATTAAATTTAACTAATTAAAAGAAAAATAAATCCTGTATAGTTACCATTTCCAGTGCTCATCGTTTCCTTGTAAAGATACCAACTGATAATGAGTGAAGAAGCCCTTTAATATTTGTTTGTAGTACAGATTTCCTGGTGACAAATTATATTAGTTTTTCATGATATTTTACTCAGAAAATGTCTCTCTTTTGTCTTTTCTCTTAAAAGATGTTTTGGCTTGAGAGTGAATTTTGAATTGACAGCTTTTTAAGGATGTTCCACTGGGTACATGTTCATAGTTTTAAGTCAGCCCAGGTGGTTCCTCTGTGTGCAGTGTCATCCCACCTCTCCCCCTTCCCACTTTCAATATTTTTCTCTATATCTTTGGTTTTCAACAATTTGACCAGGACTGCCTAGACATAGGAGTCTTCATATTTATCCTGCTTGGTGTTTATTGAGCTTTATGAATCTGTAAATTGTCTTTCGTCAGATTTGAGGACTTTTGACCATTATTTCTGGAAATATTTTTTCTACCTCATTCTGTGCTCTCCTTCTGGGACTCCATTTATATGTATGCTTGATCTTTTGATATTTTACTACAAGTTCCTCTTCTCTTATTCTTTTAGTTTTCCCCTCTGACCTTCAGATTAGATCGTTTTTATTGGTCCAACTTTAACTTCACTCCTTTTATCTTCATCCTGCTGTAAACCTCTCCAAATATATTTTTAAGTGGTCTGATATTGTATTTTTAAGCTCTAGGATTTCCATTTGTTTCTTTTTAATAGATTTGCCGTTTCTCTATTTTTCTCTTTTCAATTCATTGAAAGTGTATTTTCTTTTGTATCCTTGAGTTATAATTGCTTTGAATCTCTCTGCTAATTCTTACATCTGCGAATTTTTGAAGTTGATCTCTGTTGGTTGTATTTTTTTTCTTGAGAGTAGGTCACACTTTGCTTTTTCTTTATGTGTCAAAAAATTAATTGGAGATTGTGAAAAACTCTGGGCTTTGTTATATTTCTGTGAGGAGCTGATTATTTTGTTTGTTTTGGTAGGCAATTAACTTGATTGGACACAAACTTCTAATTTGTATCTGCATCAACAGCTCAAATCTCAGCTCAGTTGTTTATTTAGATATAGTTTATCCCATCCATGTATAATTCAGAGTTCTAAGAATTTTTCTGCCCCCACAGGTGTTTCAGAACACCCTAGCATTTAAAATAGATTCTGATAGAAGTTTATAGTTTTTCTTAATTATTTTTGTAAATGGTTGATGTTTACAATTCTACCTGCAAGATTTAAAGTTTAATGTCTCACTTCACCAAATACTATTTATTGGGACATAGTAAAGGAGAAACATTGGTTATATAAGATATTGATGCTTATTAAGTGCTAATACTCCAGATTTTTCTTTTATATAAATGTGAATTTGAGGCCCCAGTTGTGAGGAATTTGGACCAGTTCAAAGCAGTGGATTAGGAGCCATCTGAAAAGCAGGATAGAGATCTTGCACAAAGCTATGTCCCTTTGTTCATAGGAGAAGAAAGATATCCTGTAGCAAAACAATTTACTTGTGGCCTACATTAAGTAGCTATTGCTTTAAAGAGATTATAAGTAGCAAATCAATCTTAAAGTGATGGTACTTTATGTGCTAAATGTAAAGAATCAATCCTAACTAGCCTGATGTTTTAGGATTTTAAAACTGGAAGGGACCTCAGAGACCATGGGTACAGAGCCAGAAAGGTTAGGAAACTTCCTCCCATTCTTTTTTGGACAACCCCCTTGTAGCTTGGGTTGAAGAATTAAAGAACTTCATCTTTCATTTGAAAACTCGAGTTCCAGATAGGATTCTGTCATTGACTGTCTGACTTTTGGCATGATATTTAACTCAGTGTCTACATCAATTTTATCTATAAAATGTGAACAGTACTCTGTTTTGCAAGATTGTTTAAAAGATTATGTGGTTGGCTCAGAGTAGGCTTTCATTATTTTGTGTTCTGCTTTCAGAATACAAAACAGTGATACGGTAGAGTGTAAATATAAGAGCACACTAATGAGATGATTGCTATTCTTAGTCTGTTATTTAATCCTCTTAAGTAACTTACTCGTAGAAGGAAAGATGTGTAAACTTTTTTAGAAGGAGAATTTCCAAGAGAGAATGATCTCAGAAAGGCCCTTGGGAGGGACTAGTGGGATCTTTAAATAGCTGAAAAATGTGAGACTGCACATGGGATTTATATTCACATTGCATCTGTATTAACTCTGTATTTCTGCTGCTAGAAACTCTTCACTGTAGGAAAGTTTAAGTATGTTGTCAAACTATGCATTGGACAACGGGGAGAAAGGGGCCAGTGGTTAGACAAGAAGAGGAGTTGTGGACGAGCTGAGCACTTAGGAATCTCGTCTTTGACTAATGGCTTCCTGTGCCTGGTACTAGGTAGGCGGTTAGTAAATATTTGTTGGAAAAATGACTGGAGATACTCTTGCATCTCAATATTCGTATTTTCAGTATCTGGATTTGTTTTGGGGTTGCCTTGCCAAGTGTAAGCTAGTGTGGTAGTAGCCTGAAGGCTCTCATTTTGTTTACAATTACCTAGTGAAGTATGTTCAAGGCTTGGACTTGTCCAGACTGGAGGAATCCCGGAGGTGGTATTGGATGGATTCCATTCTTTCTTGGCCCCCAACCTTTCCCCTGTATGTTCCCAGGGGATTTGTGTAGGCTGAGTCCTGGTTTAGTTCACCCCCTTACCCACATCTACGCTTGGCTCTGTGTTTATTGTAAGGATTCATTAAATGTTTGTTGAATGTGTGAATAAAAGGCACTAAATCTGTAGGAAGGCAAAAGAAGGGTTGAGAGGCATTGAAGCTGCCCAGGTGGGGAATTATAATGAATCATCCAAGGATCAGAGCAAACAAATGACTGTTCTCTCAAACCACAGGCCCAGCAAGTTTAGCTGGTTAGTGTTTAGGTTTCCTTGATTGGAAATCAATCTGGGTCTGTTTCAGCTCTTACTGTTCTTGGTCTTACTCTCCACAAGGGAAGTTAATTTTTATCTTAGACAACCCTCTTCCTGGACTACCTCTCAAATCTTAGGATGCCTTGTTAGTAAGGTGGGGTGGTGGTCTGTCATTTTGGAAAGATGGTATATGAGGGGATGTGACAGCTGTAATATTTATTTGATCTTTATTTTCTGAGTGTTTTCATGTATTTTTCTCCTTTTATCCTCTTAAAGACGATGTAAAAAGTGCAGGTCTTATTAACTCATTTTTCTTATGAGAAAACTGTATCTCAGAAAGATTTAAGTGGTGAAGGCCTCACAGAAGTGCTAAAGTGGTTGAGACACATTTTAATCCTAGTTTTTACTTTCTTTGTTTATATTGTATTGGCTATGATAATAATTAGCACCATTTATTGAACATATATTATTAATTAATATATGTTACTGATTAAGCATCGTCTCTCCTTTAGCCGCATGACTTGTTTCCTTATATCCTTTCGGCCTTGTCTCAATGCTACCGCTCAGTGAAACCCTCCTTGAATACCCATTTACAAATGTATCCGTTGCACCCCTCTTTACTTCTTCCTCCTGCTCTGCCTTTTAAAAATTTCCTTATAATTGATCACCTAGGATTTCTATATGTATCTTTTTAAAAAATTGTGTATCTTTTCTAATAGAATATAAGCTCTATGAGGGCAGAGATTTTTGTCTTTTTCATTCCTTGACATGCCCCTAGCACCAGGAAAAAGTATCTCCAAGTTGTACATGGTAGACACTCAATAAATATTTGCTGCATGAATTAATAATTCTTAAAAACAACTCTACAGGGTTTACTGACAAGGAAAACTATGCACAGAGAAATATGTTGTTCAGTCACCCAACTAAGAGGTTAAGGTTAGAGAACTTGATTCTGAATTCAAGTGTATTTAGGTTCAGTGCTTCCCTATATATGTTTATATTTTTGTTTCCTGAGGTATTGGGTAGGGGATGGAGGGAATATTGCAGAGTCTGTTACAAGACATAAAGGACCATGTTTTGGTTTTTTTCCTATTCCCTTTTTAGCAGTTTACTTTACTTGGTTAATATGTTGGAGTTTAGTATGAGGTGTGTGGTTGTTTTTTTAATGATATATCACTTAAAAAAAAAAAAGATTTATAAACCATTACACTACACCATGGTGCTTTCCCAAAAAAATCAGGCAAGGTTGACTTTGAATTTGTTTTAAAAGAAATGCAAAAATACTGTGTTTAAAGAATACTCCTTAAACTTTGGAAGGGGTAAGAAAATATTAAGTAAATGTTTTTAGAGCAGAGAGAAAATTTTTGGTATTTGTTACCTCTTCCAAAAATAAAAATTAGGTTTCCTCATAGCCCTGGTAAGTGGTAGACAGTTGATGAATTCAGCAAACATTTGTTGAGGAATTACTGTGTACTTGGCACTGTAGGAAGAGAGACAAAGAGCTTATCCCAAGGCCATAGTCAAATCATAGGAGACATGTTCTCATTTTGGTGTATCTTGCTAATCTCTTGCAGGTGATGTCCTGAAGGACAGAAATGCCCTCTTTGGGCATTTAGGAGAGGCAGAATGATGGTATAAATAGACGATAGATCCCATTTAGTGTGGTAGTACTTTTGGTTATGTTCAAATTTTCTATGTTTTCATAAAATTTTAATACATGGGGGATGAGTACAAGAATTAGTATGTACCTATTTTGTGTTATATTTTGTAAAAGATTATTTATTTGACAGGATAGTTCATATTTATTTAACAAATACTACTTCATGTGAGTTATCCCATTAAATTTTTACCACAGCCCTCTGATATAAATACAGTTTCTCTCCCTGTTTTAGAGCCAAGGAATTGAGACTCAGGTATATTAAGTAAATTCTCAAACTTATATTTTTGGTAATAGTTAGAAGGCTCAGATGCCTTCATTTAAAATTTTTAAATTTATTTTTAATTATAGTTGACATGCAATATTGTATGTTTCAGGTGTACAACATAGTGATTAAATATTCCTGTACCTACAAAATGATCACCACAATATGTCTAGTAACCACCTGTCACCGTACATAGTTGTTATGTTATTGACTCTATTCCCTATGCTCTACATTACATCCTGTGATATATTTTATAACTGGAAGTTTGTACTTCTTAATTTCCTTTCCCATTTTTCCCCATTCTCCTACCCTCTTCCCCTCTGGGCAACCATCAATTCATTCTCTGTATGAGTTTGTTTCTGTTTGGGTTTATTTTGTTTTTTATTTCTATTTATTTATTTTTAATTTATCTTTATTGTTGAAAGTATTATAGATGTCCTCTTTTTTCCTTCCATTCACCCCTTCCACCCTGCCCCAGGCCTTCATCACACTATTGTCTGGTTTTTAGATTTCACATATAAGTGAAATTATTTGGTATTTGTCTTTCTCTGTCTAACTTATTTCACTTAACATAGTGCTCTCTAGGTCCATCCATATTGTTGCAAATGGAAAGATTTCGTTCTTTTTTATGGCTGAGTAATATTCTATTGTGTATGTGTACCACACCTTTACCCATTCGTCTATTGATGGACACCTAGGTTGTGTCTGTGTCTTGGCTATATGTGCCCTCCAATAAACATAGGGGTGCATATATCTTGTTGAACCATTGTTTTTGTTTTCTTTGCATAAATACCCAGAAACAGAATTGCTGGGTCCTATGGCAGTTCTTTTTAAAATTTTTTGAAGAACTTCCATACTGCTTTTCATAGCGCTGCACTAACAATGCATGGGGTTCCCTTTTCTTCACTTCATCACCAACACTTGTTATTTGTTGTCTTTTGATAATAGCCATTCTGACATTCGTGAGGTAATACCTCATTGCGGTTTTGATTAGCATTTCCCTGATGATTAGTTATGTTGAGCAGCTTTTCATGTGTCTGTTGTCCATCTGTGTATCTTTGGAGAAATATCTATTTAGATCTGTCTATTTTTAAGTTGAATCACTTGATGTGGAGTTGTATGAATTCTTTATATATTTTGGACATTAAGCTTTTTATCAGATATATCCTTTGCAGATATCTCCTCCCATTCGATAGTTTGCCTCTTCCTCCTGTTGGCGGTTTTCATCACTGTGCAAAAGCTTTTTAGTCTGATGTACTCACATTTGTTTATTTTTGCTTTGCCCAAGGAGGTATAGCCCAAAAAATGTTGCTAAGATCATGTCAAAGACTTTATTGCCTATGTTTCCTTGTAGGAGTTTTATGGTTTCAGGTCTTACAATTAAATCTTTAATCCATTCTCAAAGTCATTCTTGAGTTAGGTGGTAGGTAGGACCAGGATTTTAATCAGTGTGGTCTAACTCTAAAGCCCATGTTCTTAACCACTGTGCTATGTTATTTTTCATACTTTTTCTGCTGCCAATTTTTCTGTTTTCAAATTTTTTATTGAAGGTGGTTTATTCTCTCCTGAGAGTATTGCACATCAACCAAAGTAATATAAATAATATGTCTAAACATTGTAAGTACTGTGATGAAAATTTAGCTGCTAAATGAGGAAAAGATGGAGTTTAAATGCTCAGTTGACATGGGTGAAACAGTGGTGGGGGGGTGCCTTCTGTGCTGCTGGGGAAAATGCCTTTTAGCTCTAGTAAATCAAAATGATGTAAGTTGTGCCTTTTGAGAAAGGACATTCTAATACTAATGGTGCATCCTGCAGGAACATAAACAAGATACAAAAACAAATGAAGTCCTTGACTTATTTTAAGAGAAGATCATTTGTCTTTTTCACAATTTATTATTACTCCATTATTAACATAGCTTAAGGCAGATGGTTCTAATTTGTGTCGTTTGGAATTTCTATGGGTTACTGTTGGGTTTTTTTGTTGGGTTTTGTTAGGATTTTCTGTTGGTGGTGGGGTTTTTTGTTTTGTTTTGTTTTGTTGTAAATAAGTACTTCCTAAATCAGAACTTTTGGCTAATGGAGTGAGTGAAAAATCGCAGCTGTTGGGCTAGTAAGTAGGATTAAAGTGTAATATAGTGGGCTTCCTTTCTGTCGCACACGAGGAAGACTCGATAACTCTGGCATTCTTAACGTAGGCCTGTGGTTGGTAAAGCTTTTGTTAGTGCGGTTTCCCTGAAGAGTGTAGCAAACCCGCAGCTCCCTCTCAGAGCTCTAAGGTTCTCTTCCAATATATAAAGCTTTGACAGTAAATAAGTAGGATACTTGGAGAACTGCTCAGCCAGCTTCTTTGGGGGGAAAGCAAGGTGGGCCAGGAGAGAGGATGCAGTCTGACAGCTACCTATCTCACTGTTTAATAAATCACAATTTTGAATTTAAAGTAGTTAACTATCTTGTTTATAGTTTAAGAAAAAAATATATGTAGCCTATGTTCTGCGTGCTTGTCTGTAGTATTTGGAAGTTAAAGTACGTACATGTGCATGGATGAAAGCTTTAATTCCTGGACTAAATATAGACCAGCTCACTTCAAGGGGACGTATTGTACATTATTAGCCAATGTATGTGCCTGGTGTCAAGATAAGCTGAAATAATCCTGCTTACACATACCCCACCCCCTCCTGAATACTCACATTCTATATAATATACTCTCTTTGAACACGTAAAAATGCAGTATATATCTATTGTTTACATATATAAATTGTATTCTATGCACATATTTATAGTATTTATAACACAGCGTGTTCATTTTTACATTTGTATATATACACCTATACCAGCGATAGAAGATGGAATCTCTTATGTCTCCCACCACCACGCATTAATGCTTTAGGCTTGAAAATTCTGGTCATAGGTTTTTTTTGTGTTGTTGTTGTTTTGAAAAAACCCAGAACAGTCCATTTCCTCGTTCCCTTACTTCCCACACTTTGTGTTTAGCTGTTTGTAAGGGAACAAACAGATGAAGGGACTGGTATATTTTCCCATCAGGAAAGGCAGGGGAGGAGGGGGTGCTGCATGCAGGCACAGCTGGGGAAAATAGGCTGCAGCCAGCCGAGGGGCGGGGATGGCCTTTGAGGCAGGGCAGGAAGAGACATGTGAGCTCCCACCATGCATCCCTCCCAGCTCCCGCTGGAACCGGAGCTCTCCACATAACTGCAGTTCATGTGAGTGCACATGCCTTCTTTCAGGGAAGCAGACCCTGTGCTTCTGACTCAAACTTCCAAAGCCTTATTTAACTAGAAGGGAATAGATTGAGTTGTCATTCTAAAGGCCAGGAAGACTTCATCATGAGAAATGAATATTCCACTAAAAATGGAAACAAGCTCATTTTACACATAGTTCCAGTATCTCAAGGTTGGATAGTATTCAGAAATGCTGGTGAAAGGGTGGCAGTCAACATTTCTCCAAATCTCCCCACCCCCAACTCCAGCTTCACCCCCCCCCCCAAACTGCTGCTCCTACTAGAAAAATAACTTCAAATCATCTGCACCAGCAGAATGCACAAACAGAAACTCAGCTCAGAGTGCATTTTAAAATCTGCTGAGATACTTCCGAGCAGGGACCATCTCGTCCCTAATACATTCCACGATGCAATAAGAAATACTTGTGGTAATGATGTGGAGGAATTAATTGCAGCTAATATCAAGAACTCCTGGATTGGCCAAATGCTTTGAAAATCTGGACCCATGAAATAACACATGGCATGATCAAATTGGAAGCTTACCAAGAATTACAAATTATTTTCATATTTGAAGACTGGGCAAGTAGGGATCATGTTGAAATAACTATTCGTGGGCATTCCACAGTGCTTGTTACTTAAGCAGCCTTTAGTCTCTATATGCAGCAAAGTACATGCTGGTTCTTCTTCAAAGCCATCGAGAAGTGTCGCTGTCATATCCGCTGACACCCATGTCAGACACCACCCTCTAGAGGGAGGTGTTAGCAGTGAATGCTATGGAAACAAACAGTGGATGGAGAGCAGACGCGCCCTGGTTCTCCTGTTCGCAACCCCCCCCCCCAATCAGATTGGGGTGAAGACCTTGCTGAATCGAGCTGCGCCCTAGGGAACGCTGTCAGACGCAGCTGGCAAGGGAACCAGACGGTCAGGGCAGGGTATCCTCACAGCGTCGTGGTTGAGGCAGATTCCTCACTCCTCTGGTTTGCGGCCCACCTGGGAAACAGCACTCGGGTTATTGTTTCTAGCAAGTCTAAATATCAGTGCGTTTCCTGCGAGCATCGACCATTTGCGCCTCATCGAATTGATCTGTGTGAGTGTTGTTATTTTTCCTAATAAAAAACAAACCCAAAACATTGTACCTCTGTATTAGTACTTAGAGTTGTAGGCCTGCGTGACGAAGGCCCCTAGATCTCAGGCGCTGCGTTGCCACTCAAGTGCCTTGGAACCGAAGCCAAGAAGTGCCTTTTCTGTCTACGGAGAGAAGCGCGTGACAAGCCGGCCCCTGTGTGACGGCAGGACGAGGGGAGAGGGGCTCCTGCCTCCTGCAGGTGTCGCTGGGCGTTCAGAGCCCGTCTGCAGCAGCTGAAGAAATCGAGTGTTTACAAGATGCGCTCTCTCGTGTGGTTCGTTTCCCTTAGTTGTAAAGGGAACCTGTGCTGTGAACATCGGTTACTCCACGTATGGCATACGCCGGGCATTGTGTCTTGCACTGACCTATCTTCTCGCAATGGGGAACCAAGAGTGACATTATACTTACGCTATAAGTGAGCTCTACTGCCGTGACCAGGGCCGTGTATCAGTGAAGTCCTGCAATGGCACAGTGCGAATTCTCTTCCGCTGGAAAAGTAAGTCAGGTTAACATTTTATCAAGAAAGAAGAAATGGAAATAGCTCATATTTTTTCATTGTGTATCAAGATTGTCTTTACCGGAATTGGATTTAGTAAGTTATTAGGCAAGCTGAGGATAAAGGAGTGGTTAGTGACAGCAGATTTTTGTGTCCCTGCCAGTGACATCTTTCCACTTCATTGCTGAGCTAATTGATACTTTCTGACAAGTATTTGATCAATATGCTCTCAAAGGACCTGTGAAGAACCCTGAAACGCTCTGCTCAGTTAGCCTCTTAACTGGAGGGTAGGTCGGGTTTCATCATTTATACAGAAAACATTTCCCGAGTCCCTGCAGGGTGCTAGACTCTGGCCCAGGTTGCAAGCTAGGTTCAAGATGAGGTAGTGTTTGCACTGGGTGTGGGGCAAAGAGTCTGGGCCAGAGTGAACTCGCATGTTCCCAGAGCCCTCCCTGCTGATCCTTGGTTCCTCTAGTTACTTGGAATGCTTCTAAGTTACACTTGGTGTGTGCAGGTTTGTACAGATATTTGTATTCTAAGTAAGAGCTTTCCATGTAAGAGTAAAGGGACTGGGTTTTCTTTCCTTTTCCACAATTGTGTCCTTCAAAGGCCACGAGTGAATTCCTAAGTTCGTGAACCCAGAGAATTTTCCCCCTTTCCTCCTAGATTAATATCCTATACAGACTTGTCTCAAAAGCTGTGAATTACATGGCAGAGATGACTATATTCTGTGGCTCCTGCCTCTCCCCCACTCTGCAGCTCTCACCCTTTTGGTTCTTCGTAAGGTCAAGACTAGGTTGAGCTTCTTTTTCCTTGTGAAGCAGCAGGCTGTAAACTTTGAAGGCCTGAGCACTTGCTTATTTTGGTTTAAAGGAACTTCAGCTCAGGGGCTCCTATTACAGAGCGAAGTGAGGAGAAGTGGGTTGAAGCCTGCCCTTCCCTTTGTTTCTTTTGTTATGATCTGGTTGTTAAGGGTAGAGTGGGGTGAAAAACAGGGCAAGAGCCCTTTGAGCCCTTGAGTTGATAACCTTGGCTTTTAGGAGACATGGGTGTGTGTTTCCATGACTCTCCTGGAATACCTCATAAACACTGCTGCCCAAACCAAACCCCACAGTAACCTTGAAAGCAAACCTTGCATGCTGCTTAAAGAGAGAAGCTGCCACTCTCAACCAGTTCCCAGAGCTCAGCCCCCTCCGGTTCTCTGGCATGTCAGCACTTGCCTTCTGTTTTTTCCATTGCACTCCTCCCCCCTCAGCCACAGGGGCCTCACCTCTCACAGGATTGGGGTATGTGACCCTGGAGCCCAGACAGCCTTGCACATAAATCTTCCTGGTCCACCTGCAGTTCATCTGTCAGCAGCTGCCCCGCTTCTCCGCTGGATGTGCTATTCCCACACACCCCTGGCCTCTGTAGGCCATTGGAAATGCAGACTGGCTCTGTTCTGTCTCTGGGTCTTCTTCAATCTTGTCCTGTTTCATTGCCTACTATGCCCAGGCTCTGCTCTCCTGAGTGATTTCATGAAGCCCAAACTAAGAGTGGATGAGCTGCCACATCACAACTATGGCCAATTGCCCTCAGGACTGATGTTCTTTTTGTCAGCAAGACTTACTTCAGAGCAGCTGATAGTACCCCAGAGGCAGGTCAACAGAGGGAACTAGACAAGTCCAGAATTTCTGATTGGCTTGAACCAGATATAAGCAATATTCATAGGTTATCTGCCCTTTTCTAGAACTGGAAGCAGATTTTTCCAGTATGGCAAATAATAGTGTACTGTATGGGGAACAAATTAACACAGTAATGCACACTTCTGTGTCTCTTCTAGATGCTAAGCACTATATTAAATAAAAATGCCTAGTGCAGTGGTTCCCGAGTATGGATTTGATCTAATCATTCTCTTTATTAGCTGAGTGACCTTGGACAAGTCAGTCCATCAGAATCATCTATAAAAATAGCACATAGTGATTATCAATGGTTGTGAGGATTAAAAAGCCTCAAGTAAAGTTGCACTTTTAAAGTGCCCAACACCTAGTAAGCAGTCAGTAAGTTGGTGTGTTGGGGAAAATAGGATCCTTAAATAAGGAAAGATCAACAATATGAATCAGGATATGAGCGGTACAGGTGGTGAATCCAAGGCAATTTTTTCATAAAAGGGTCTAATAGGCCTTCGGAGAGGCCAAAATTGGGCTGTTCCTGGGAAGAATGGGTAGAACTTAAATGATTTGATCTGGGAGAGTTTGCATTTTTCTGCAATCTGGGGGAGCTTGTAGCAGAAAGAGACTAGAGTAGGAATTAGAAGGCATGGTCCCTCTGTTTTCTACACTTAGCCTGAATTTGGGCACACCAGTGAGCACTGATTTCCCGATTGTAAAAAACGGGGAGGGGGAATACCTGCTCTGCCCAGCTCTCGGGGTTATTGGAAGCACACATGAGGTGAGTTGTGTAAAAAACACTTTAAAATGGTAAAATGCAACATAAGAGGAAAACCATTATTGAACCCTTAAGATTAGGAAGAGAGGATCCCAGGAGACTCCCTGCTACCTAAGATTGTCATCATGTGACCTGTGTAACAGTGAAGTACTGACAGCCCTAGAAAGGTCACAGCCCATTGTTAACACATCCTTCCGACGCCTCTCCACTTGCCCAAAATATGTGCTAGGATCTCCATCCAGAGTACCTGAATCAGTACGTCAAGTCTTCCAGACAATAACAACAATTGCAGTAATAGCAAATAGCAATAACAACAACAGTAAAGCAGCCACAGACATTTATTTGGCACTTACTATATGTTAGACGCTCCACTAAATAATTTACAAATCTTTTATCTTTTATTTCTCAAGCAACATCATAAAGTGACTATTATTATTTCCAGCTTAGGGGTAATTAAATTGAGGCTCTCTCTAAAAATCAATAAACATATCTTTGAGTGACGATTTTAAAAAAAGTTAATGTTCAGGGAGTCCCTCTCCACATGTTATTTCCCTTTCAGTACCACATGCACTTTCTAGTCCAGAGACTGGGCGATAACCATAAGAATAATGCCTGTGCTTTTCCCGGGCTTTATATAGTCATGGTTTCATTGGATCATCACAATAAGGCCTTGAAAAGGGGCATTATTCCTATTTTACTCTTGAGGAAACTGAAGCTAAGGGCAGTCAAAGAACTAGCCCAAATGCCCAGCCCCTAATTGGGAGCGCTGTTTGAAATGTTACAGCTATTACTAATAAAAATAATAGCAAAGGTAGAGCATTGCGTACAGCCCATAGACAGTGTGCAGCAGGAAACAACCGAATGTTTTCTATTTCAACTTTGGAATGCTGTGGTGTGATGTTCAGAGATGTTAAATATTTGGGCTTGCTTATACTTAAAATTATCTCCCTGTCGTATACATTTAAATAACCAAGTCCTGGAACTTGCTGGAAAGCAAAAGGTTTATTCTTGAGTAACAGGGCTGAAATTGAAGGACAGCGGATCAGCTATGAAATTCTTATCATGGCACAAAGGTTTTTGAATGTCAAATGTTAAACTCCTCTGCATTCAGTAGGAATCTTGCCATGAATCCTCGTCCCCTAGGGCACCTCTCCTGACTGTGCCTGTCAGCTCCATCGTTATGTGTTTTAAATAAAGCTTTCCCTAACATTCAAAACTCCTTCCGGCCCTTCCTTTCAGGAAGGAGACATAAATAAAGTGTGTACCATGCCTTTGCATTTTTGTTTTCTTTTACCTTTTTCTAACCGTGTGCCCACCCTACCCCCCAATCTTCAGAAGTATAAAAGCTAAGGTAAAAAGAGCTTTAAAAAAAAAACACAGGGCTCTGGGGAAGTATGCAAATGACAGAACTGTCTATGGGAAAATTAAGGGAAGTGAAATTCAGCAAGAAAGAAATTCATTGATGTTGTGATGAAACGTTGTCAGTGGAGATGATGACAAATTAGAATCCGTTCCCATGGGGACCGGTGCAGTACCTACTGATCATTTGACCCATGGCTGGATGCTGGCTAGCCGGAGAATTGACCCAAAAGATGACAAGATGGTTTTAGCCCCGTTGTCTCATCAGCATTCAGGAACCCCTCAGGGGATGAAGGGGAGAGAATAAAGAAGGGTAAAAGATGAAAGCTGAGCTGTGGAAAGAAAAATGTTTTTAATTACACTGGGGAGGATTGTGGGTCCACCTGTAGCTTTTTGTTGAGAACGTCCTTTGTTTTCTCCTGTCTGCAGAGAGATCAGGGCAGGATATAGACCCAGAATCTGCCTGGCCTCTTGGAAAGGTCCGAGCTGGTAGCCGGTCCTCTTCAGTCTCACACATACATTCAGGATTTAATCTCTCTGTGGGCCGTCTTTGCTCCAAGACAGTCTGTTATGCTTGCCGAGCAACCTGGATTTGGTTGACGTGCTAAAAAAGAGATTGCTTTTAGAGAGAGAAAAAATACCCCACAGTGGAGCATGAGCTGAGGTTTCCATTGTGAGTCGCTGTCACATGCCTTGTCTGAAGGGCACAGGGAGGTCATCTCAGGCAGCGGGGTCAAGAGAGGCAAGCCCTGCCCCTGGGAGTTAAGAGACCCTTAAGCTCCATATGCCTCAGTTTCTTCACTCGTAAATGGGAATTACAGTTTCATTTAACACTGTGATGGCAGATAAATTAATTCCGATGAAAATCCAGAGGGAAATGTTAAATTCTGAAATTCACTTCCTGAAGGAAGGGAACAGTACACCCAGTCTGTTCTCTTTCTGGGTTACGAACAAATGAACAAACACCCAGGAGTAATTAGAATGGTTTAAGTTAGTTTGATGTAACTTATGTCACAGTTGTCAGATAATAACAGGCAGGCAATGTTTTTGGAGAATACATTATTCAAAGTTGGCCCTACCCCTTTTTCATATTGGCGGTAGGATTTAGCATTTCTAAACTTCCTCAACATCTTGATTCTTGTAGGAATTATGAAGAATTCTAAATGAAATATTAATTTTTAAAAATCTAATTCTTATTGTAAAGTAATAAGATTGTGTATTCTGCTAAGAATATCACAGCATTTGTTAAATGGGTTTGAACCGAAATGGGGGAGGAGGTTGTCAGTCTGTGTGTTACGAAGTGTTGCATCAAAGTTGAAAGCTTAGGCTCTGAAATTAGAACACTCCTGGGTATGGGTCCCAGCTCTACTACTTACTAGCTTTGTGACCTTGAGCAATTTATTTAACCTTCAGTGTCTGCTTCTGGAAAATGGAGACATGTACCTTAGAGGGTCCTTTGAAGGATTAATTGGTATATGCTTCTACGGTGCTTAGAGTAGTACTCACACAGAGTTAGCACTCAGCAAACGTTGGCAATTATTATGTTTTCGTAAATACTGCAAGGTGGGGTGTCACAATATGAAAGCTGAGGAGTTTCTGACAGGCACAAATCCAAGTGGGAGAGCTTAAGCCTGACGCCTTTGTTCATTGCCAGTGTATCTGGGTTCTGCATGAAGGTGCTGCCTCCACTGATGAGGACTGGAGCTTGCAGCCCACCCTAACCAGGAGGCAGACATTCCTGTAGTTCTGTGCCTTGGCTGATTGTGTTAAGAGAAGTTCCATTCCACACAGTCTGTGATTTGTCATCTATTTTATCTCAAGCCACCTTTGCAGCTTCTTTTAACTTTGGTTTGTCTGGGGCACCTTAGCTGAGCAGATGAATACAGAGGCTCTACAGTCCAGACAGTTCTGAGTTTGAATAAGTGAGTGGTTTTTTTCACTTATTTTGCAGCTTTGGGCCACAAAATAACCTCATTGTTACAAGATGATAATACCTACATTGTAGGCTCCTGTGTCTAATAAGTACCACTATAGGGTAGCTGTTATAATTTTCTGAAGAACCCTGAAGCCTCTTTACAGTGGGTTTATAACACACAGGCTCTAATCTTGATGATGCTGATGATTTAGATACGGCACATGGGTCTGAGCAGCTCTGTCTAGTGTAGCTTCAGTATGTTTTTCTTAGGACAGAATTCTGCCCATCGGGTGTGCCAGTTACTCATTGCTGCATAACAGACCACCCCAAATTTAGTGGCATAAACAAACTATATCTTTATGTCCATGGATTTTTTGGGTGAGGAATTTGGGTCAGGCACACCAAGGATGGCTTATCTCTGCTCGGTGATGCCTGCGGCTTCCTCAGGGAAGACCGAGGGCTGGGATTATCTGGAGCTTCTTGAGTCACATCTGGAGTCTGGGCTAGATGACTTGAAGACTTGCTCCGCCGGAGCTGGCAACCAGGCACGCATGTGCGTTGGGCCTGGTCACAGCATGGTAGCTGAGAGCATTCCAAGAGGGACAGGAGGAAGCACGTGGCCTTTTATGACCTGACCCTAGAGATTGCCCAGTGTCGCCTTCTCCATGCTTTGCTGGTAGAAGCCATCAGAAGCCCACCCAGATTCAAGCAGTGGGAGTCATGAGACCCACTTCTCAGTGGGGAGGCGTGTTCAGCCAATTTTTATACAATTACTAGGATTATGGCTCCTACCTAGGGACATGTTAGGGCTTCTGACTTCTACATGTAGCAAAGCAAGCTGCACAATCTTTCTATTGCAGCTGCTTAACTCTGTGTTGTATAATGAAACAGTATGTATACAAATGGCTGTGTGTTAATAAAACTTTACTTACAAACACTGGCATTTGAATTTCTAATAATAAAGTATCACAAAATGCCTTTTCACAAAAAGACATTTAAAAATGTAAGCTCAGCTGGCGTGGCTCAGTGGTTGAGCATCGACCTAGGATCCAGGAGCTCTCAGTTGGATTCCCGGTCAGGGCACATGCCCGGGTTGCGGGCTCCATCCCCAGCAGGGGGCGCGCAGGGGGCAGCCGATCAGTGACTCTCTCATCATTGATATTTCTATCTCTCTCTCCCTCTCCCTCTCCCTTCCTCTCTCTGAAATCAATAAAGATATGTTTTTTAAATAAGTAAATAAACCAAAAAAAAGGAAACTCATTCTTGGCTCCTACAAACAGGCAGTGAGCCAGATTAGAACATTATAATTAGCTATATCTGGCTTTTTTTTTAATTAGAATTTTCCGAATATGTAGAAGAAATGTGGATATTTCTCAAGTGTTTGTGTGTGTTTCTATGTATGTGAGAGAAGGAAAGGGTTGCAAATTTTATTCTCCCTCTAGAAATGAATTTGTGAAGATATTGGAATTTCAAGTGTGCCTTATGTTTATCCTATCACAGAACATTTGTTATGGGGCAATAACAGACTGCACTCTTGATACTTGTAGGTGGAAAATTCATATTTAGTTTATTTCAGAACCTAAAGGGAAAAGACAGAACTTGGTCTTGGAGTTTCCAGAAATACATATTGTATATTTTTTAAGTAAGCACTCCATGTTTTTGAAGAGGTTATTGATCCTTAGACCAAAAGATAAAGCTGATGATTCCCAGGGATCAGATTCTTTTTTGGCCTTTATTAATTCATTAAACATTTTTTATCTGCCTATAATTCCAGGCAGTGTACTAGGTGAAGATAAAGAGATGAACAAAAATGTATATATAGTACCTGCCCTTACGGGGCGTACGGTCTGGGGGGCAGCCGGGCGTTCAGCAGACCGTAGCCTTGAAGTGTAGCCTGTGCTGAGGCGGGGGTGGCGAACGCGGGGCGCTTGGAGAACACGCATTAGGCTTTAAGCTGGAGCCTTTTACTCTGTCTCATCCTCAGCTGCCCATTGAATGTGAGAGGCTAGGAAATAGAGATTGTTACAGTAGTGCAAAGTGCTGTTAAAAACCATGTCGGGTCGCCCTGGCTGGTGTGGCTCAGCTGGGTGGGCGTCACCCTGTGCACAGGAGGCTGCGGGTTCCATCCCGGCGCAGGGCACGTGCCCGGGTGCGGGCTCGATCCCGGGTGCGGGGCATGCAGGAGGCAGCCGACCGATGTCACGCTCTCACATTGTTGTTTCTCTCTCTCTCTCTCCCTCTCCCTTTTTCTCTCTCAGAAAAATAAATAAGCTACTCTTTAAAAACAAAATAAAAATAAACACGTCCGCACACCTGCTGATGAGTGAATAGTCCTATATCTCTGAATTTTAAAGAACTGTAGGCATATGTGATACCTCTTTCACATTACTTTGGGAAAGGAAAAGCAAAGAACAAAGTAGAAATTTCTAACTATTGAAACGTGTTAGATTTTTTTTCCTTATGGTACCTTGTTGTATGGGTAGAGAACTAACCTGGAAGAACAGTTTGGGACTTAGAGACTGAATTGCAAATTGGGATAATTGTCTTCGATTTTTCTCATTAGGTTTTTTCCAATGGGGCACTATTGACATTTTAGGTTGTATAATTCTTGGTTGTGGGGCTGTCTTGTGCATTGTAGGATGTTCAGAGCATCCTGGCCTCCACCTACTAGATGCCAGTAGCACCCCACCAAGTTGCAGCAACCAAAATCGTCTCTAAACTTTGCCACATGTCCCCTTAGGAGGGTAAAATCACCAGTGGTTCAAATTAAAATGGGAAATTAAACGGTTTCTCTACATTTTATTGCAAAGACCCCAGCGAGGAGAAACATACATTTCTTTTTAATAAGAAGAAAGAACTCTAGCTCAGGGAATAGAATTGCAGATGGACTTAATTTTGAGACACAAAGTCCCTCCTTTGAAAATGCTGAAATGAATTTGGACAACCCATTATCAAATCATCCATACTCTTGCTATGTCGAGAAATTTTTCTGAACTCTATAGTTTGTGCAATATTTAGCAAGGCTGATACCCTCAGTTATTTAATTGAAACTTAAAGTTTCTAAATATCACTGGAACAAGATCAAATTTTAAAATGGGCTTGAAAATAACAAGTGAAGATATTTGGAGTTGGCTCCAGGTTCTTATCCTGTGAGCTGTTGGATTGTGTGAGATGCATGACCCAAAGGAGGTGATTAGTTCCCCACTAGCATGCTGATAATGAAAGCTCTACAAAACCAATTAGCTATAATTCTACCAGTCATTTCATTTGGGCAACATTCTGTTTAAGGGGAGGAAAAACAACACTGTTTTCCTTGGAGATCTGTAATTAAGCTGTGATATTTGATGGCAACAATCGAGGAAAAAGCAGTAAGCTTATCCATTTGCTTTTGTTACTCCCACATGGAAGTAAATTATGATGAAGTGTTCTGTTCATAGCAGTTAAGAAAGACATTTGTCCATTTTAAGGTATAACAGATCGAATGAGTGTATTTCTAATTATACATTTTGTTTTATTTGGATATCTGCATTGCACAACCCCAAGGATTTGCCCTTCACATGGAAGACTGTGAGGGTGCTCCTGAAGTTGTGTAGGACAATACATTCAATGTCATTTTTTTTCTTTATGTATTTTCCCCCTGACAAAAACGTATGTGAATCCAGAACCATGAGTAGTGGGGTTTTTCCTTCCAATCCCTATTATTGCTCTCTAACTCCCAAAGCCCACTGCTATACTGACAGTCATATCCATAAACTGTTTTTCTTTATCTAGCAGGCATTTTATGGATTGATATTGTTGTTTGAATTTGAACACATGAAAAGTTCTTAATGCATTAGCCCCTATTTTAAGACAGAAGACATTACTTGATTGTTATTTGAGTATCCTTCTGTGACTTCTGGGCATTGTGCTGTTTTTAATCTCAATTTACACAGTAGACGAAGACTTGGATGTGTGTTGTTTTACCTGAAGTTTAATTCATAAAGTTTGTGACACAAATGAGCTTATTAGAACAAATACAGTGGGTTATTGTTTTGGGCTTTCGATTTATTTTGCTCACTGTCGTCCCACAGCTAGCCAAAAAAATCCGAGAGAAGTTCAACCGTTACTTGGACGTGGTCAACCGGAACAAGCAAGTGGTGGAAGCGTCCTATACGGCCCACCTGACCTCTCCCCTCACCGCGATTCAGGACTGCTGCACCATCCCGCCCTCCATGATGGAGTAAGACCTCAGCGTTTTCTGTTGGCCTTGAAACCAGGAATTGAATTGCTTTGCACTCATGTTCAAAATACCTGTTTGTTTGTTACAAAGTCTATAATATTCTTTCGTAAATAAGTCCTTTATTATTATATAGACAAGTAATTTTTAAAGAAGTGTGACTCAGTTTCTATATACAGGGAATTCCTGGGCCTTCCCTGCTCCCCTTTTCATCATCTGGAATTCAGGTTCCACAGTATGGAATATTGTTTGAGCACAGAGTTGACTAAGTCTAGAAAATTGCAAACATTTTGTCATGTGTCAACTAGTAAGTGATGACTAAGGTCATCTCACTGATTCTGGTAATTTGATTTAAGGGAGTGCTTTTCGTCTTTGATTAAGAGCAGCAAAAGTTCCCACTTCCGACTTTAGTGTCAGTACCACCTTTAAAACTACCAAGGAAGTGCGACTTCAGGTACTATTGAAAAAGAATTGGATTCTGTGTGGTTGAGGATGTTTTTATTTATTGGGCTGGTGATATTTGTATCTGGAAGAGTGTAGGGTCACATGATGCTGGAAATTGTAGTGAAAGGAACACTTATCTTGAGGTACAAAGAATTTAATTTTCTATTTGACTTGGCTGTGATCTTAATAAAGTTACTTAATGTTTATTTATTTATTTAAATATATCTTTATTTAAATAAATAAAGGGAGAGGAAAGGAGAGGAAGAGAGAGAGATAGAAACATCAATGATGAGAGAGTCATTGATCGAGCCCACAATCCGGGCATGTGCCCTGACCAGGAATCGAACCCTGATCGCCTGGATCCTAGGTCGAGGCTCAACTGCTGAGCCACACCCGGCTGGGCTTAATGTTTATTTTTATGTTCAGTTTTCTAGCAGTGTATAGCAATCTTTATTATACCAATTTCCTGGGCTATTTAGAATGAGTGAAAGGTGTTAACATGCTTTAAAAATTATGAGTGTGTTACCATAATTAATATGTATTACTCCTCTTTTTACACAATAAATGCTCTTGAGGTTGTGCAAAGGATGGATGTAACATTATTTTTTAGTGGTTAAATGATGCTTTGCTTCCACAAGGAAGTTTTTACTTATTATAGTTTGTTGGTGGGCTGCATTGGTAGCAGGGCATTTTATTTCTCCATCTATGTAATATTATCATGAGCCTTCTCTCAGGCTTACTGTGTTTGTGGCCCAAAGCAGCTCACATTAGTTGTTTACTTAATTAAATGGAAAGTGTATACAATTTGGAACGAGACTATCTGGACATGAATCCTACCTACAGCACATAATACTAAGACACTCTTGCATATTTGATGTCTTTGAGTCACCCTGTCTTCATCTCTAAAATGGGGACAAGAATGAATACTTCACAGGGTGTCATAAGCATTCAGTACTGTAAATGTGAAAATACTTTGTAAACTGTAATGTTCTGAACAAATACTAATCATAATATTTATATACTCCCATAGCATAGTGAACATTTTATTTTTGGCTTATTAGATTTAATCAAAAGAGATGCACATTTTAATAACTGGCATCAGTAACTTAATGTTTTTGACAAATTTATCTCTTATCTAAAAATAAATTTGGGGTCCATTTGGGTTTTGAACTAAAGAAAAAATCATTTTCAGAACTTAGAGAAAAGATACGATAGTAAGGGAGAAGCCCTTAGAGCTGAAATTATGCTTAAACAGTGATTCTCAACCAGGGGTGATTTTTTTTCTTTTCTCCCCTCAAGGGACACTTAATAATGTCTGGAAACATGTTCAGTTGGAAGGTGGGGACAGTTGCTACTGGCATGTAGTGAGTAGAAGCCAGGGATGTGGCTCATACCCCATAATGCACAAAGTCGCCCCCAAAACAAAGAATTGTCGGGCGCAAAATGTTAGTGGTGCAGAGGGTGAAAAACCCTGGCTTAGAAGATTAGAGAGATCTTCATGATTTCGTAAGTGGACCTATTGCTGTAGATTAAACAAAAAGCTTAAATTGACTGGTGTCTGCTGGTGAATCTACCCCATATTTCTCATTCCCATTCTCATTCTCATCACCGGGTGAATTTCTATTAATGTTTCAAAAAGTAACTCAACAATTTGCCTCTCTCCATAGTTTCCTATTACCTCTTTTCTCTCTACCTATTTCCCTTTGCCCCTGGAAGAATCCATTGTTCCTCTTCTGTTCCCATAGTAAGTTTCATACACCTCTGGTATGTGTAGAGCTTACCCGTATCATTCATTGGTGGGGGTGAGTCTGCCTCCCCTGCTCTTCTGGGCAGGGATTACACTCATCCATTTTCACCCCAGCACCTGGCAATTGGGTTTATTTACTATTTGTTGGAATCTAAATTGATTCAAATATGGGGATGAATAAGGGAATGTCAGCTCTCAAGAAACTTAAAAATTATTGGGTGGGGGACAAATACTGAACATAATATGCAGTTAAGGCAAATTGTGGCACAGCAGAGAGGTGCTGTGGTTTCTTGAAACAGAGAAATATTCCAGGTGGGTGGCATCACAGAAGGCTCTATAGACTTTATTTAGAAATATGCATTGGATTTTATCTGGTCATTTGGAGGGATATCACAAGAAAATAATCAGACATGTTTATAAAGATAAACATGTAAAGAAAGTCATTGTAGTGCCATTTAGAAGAGAGAATATTGTAAAGACCCTACTTTTCTAACAATAGGGGATTAGTTAAGGAAATTGTATCATATAAAAGTGAGATGATAAAATGCAGCCATGCTGTAGAAGAGTATTTGCTTACTTGTGAAAATGGCCATACATACATGCACACATACATGCACTCTGTCATTATTTGTTGAAGGAATGATCTGAAGAATTCACATTCTCAGATATAGAAAAAAACAGATTAAGGCTTAATCTAAGACATTCATTTTCAAAGATATCACTTAAGATAGTTTTGAAAAAAAGTTTATTTACTTGTGTAATTTAATTAACAGCTCCCTTCGTGTTGTATTGGGTCAAGTGATGAGGGCGCATGAGATCCAGGGCTCTCCCACAAGAAGTGCCCAGACACACACACACACACACACACACACACACACACACACACACACACACACTCATAATCACAGTCATGGACTGCATCTAGCCTGCAGATTTATTTTGCCCCACAAGATGTTTTAAGGGTTTTTAAATTTGTAAGGTTTAAAATCTGTTGCTAACATTTAAACTTCGGGAGGTTACACATCCCTATTTCTGGCTTCTCTCAAGTCAGAAGATTTGGCAGTAGTGGGTCCGCATTCCCACTGAGCTGTAGCTTCTGTGAAGAGCAGCTCCCCTTTGAAGGCAGAGCATGCTTTCTCCCGTTCACCACAGTTCCCCCAAGTCCATATTGCAGTGTACCCAACCCATTCCCCACACGGTCATCACCTGCTCAGCCCCCATTACTGCATGTGAGTTTGCAACTCGTGATCTGAAATGACTATATAGTGTTAATAAATTTGACAAGAAAATGTCTTGTCCATGTGCATTTCCTTCTATTGCAACTTGAGCATGCATTCTCACGCTCTCAAATTTCAAGAATATAACTCCTTTATGTATAACACTAAGAATATCTACCCCAGAAACCTGGCTTGCCACAGGCATGGGGCTCTGCTGTGCACATTTGAAGCTGTTGTTTAGTCAGCAGGCCCTGCCAACTCTTGGCTTTTACATAAACCAATCAATAATTTCATCTGCCATATCTCTTAGTCTGTTTCTTTCCCCCCCTTTCCCAATCTCCTCTATAGATGTTTTTGCCTGTGGCATTCTTATTTTTCACTTTTGATGTCATTATTTAAGAAGAAGGAAACAATGGAAAGAATAAACTAAGGAGGCATTACTGGGAAGATGAACTCAGATTTTGTGTGTGTCTCCAAGTGGGTTCAGTATTAACCTCATTCAGTTAATGCTTGTTAATTAGTTAATCATGGTATGAATTGGCATTAAGGCATCCAGACTAGGTTTGAGATGACAAAGCTATACTCTGATGGAGCTAGAGTAAGTAAGCAACTTGTTTCCAAGGCTCTCAGAAGCCAACCACCTGGACGTAGCTCTCTAGACACTTCTCATATTCACCAGGGGAGAATTTAAATGCTTCCCTGATTCCAGAAAATGAAGAAACTTCAGAACCATTGTGAAATTGGATTCCTGCCATTTTACAAGTTGCTTTTTCAGTTGGGGCATCCACTGAAATTGATATAGTCATTGGGGAAAGCAGGTAGGACTCATCTCATTTTCTGAGAAGCCAAATTTAATGCATCCCCTGCTGGTGCCCATTAGAACTATATGATTCAGGAGTCAGGTCTTATCAGTCAATCTGGTGGGGGTGTTGTGCTATAGGCAAAGCAACTAGCATGGGTTCTGATGAAGAACACAGGCTCCTGGTTACAATTCCCATGAATAGTCACTGTTACAACCCTCTATATTACTCAGGGTTGTTCAAAGAAACAGAACCAATAGGGTGAGAGAAAGACTTTTTTATTTTTTTAAATATATCTTTATTGATTTCAGAGAGAGGAAGGGAGAAGGAGAGACAGAGATGGGAACATCAATGATGAGAGAGGTGTCATTGATCGGCTGCCTCCTGCACACCCGTCAGGGGATCGAGCCCACAACCTGGGCATGTGCCCTGACCAGGAATCAAATCGCGATCACCTGATGCTTAACCACTGAGCCAGGCCCAGATTTATTTTAAGGAATTTGCTCATGTGATTGTGGAGATGTTAAGTCCAAAATCTGCAGGGTAGCGCGGCAGGCTGAAAACTCAAGAAAGACTTGCAATTTCAATCTGATGGCAGAATTCCTTGCTTGGGGGAGGTCAGTCTTAGTCCTTTTAGGTCTAAGGACTAATTGGATGAGGCCCACCCACAAGTCCACTGATTTAAATGTTGATCTCATTCCCAAAATCCTTCACAGAAACATCCCAGAATAGTGTTTGACCACATATCTGGGTACCATGGCCCAACCAAATTGACACATAAAGTTAACCATCACAACCCCTTCTCAAAGAAAGGACAGAAAACTGAGCTGGAAAACCTACCATTGGAGTTAAATTTTTATTTACCCTCACATTTATACGAGAGGATACTAGACTCTTATTCCTTGGAGCTTTTGAAGCTGGAGACATCTGTGCCCTGATTTCAAACTATATTACAAAGCTGTAGTAATCAAAACATTGTGATATTGGAAACAAACAAAAAACAGACACAGATTAATGAAACAGAATAGAGATCTCAGAAATAAACTCACACATATATGTTTAGTTAATTTATGACAAAGGAGTCAAGAATATATAATGGGGAAGGGACAGTCTCTCAAATAAATGGTGTTGGGAAAACTGGACCACCATTTTACATTATACACAAAAGACAACTTAAAATGGATTAAAGACTTGAATGTAACACCTGAAACCGTAGGACTCCCAGAAGAAAACATTAGGCAGTAAGCTACTTGACATAAGTGTTGGCCAAGATTTTCTGGATCTGACTTCAAAAGCAAAAATAAGCAAGTGGGACTACTTCAAACTGAAAAGCTTCTGCACAGCAAAGGAAATCACCAACAAAATGAAAAGGCCACCCACTGAATGGGAGAAAATATTTGCAAGTCATATATCTGATAAGGGGTTAATATCTAAAATATATAAGGAATTCATACAACTCAGTAGCAATAAAACAAATCTGATTTAAATGGGCAGAGGATCTGAGTAGACATTTTTCCAAAGACATACAGATGTCCATCAGGTACATGAAAAGATGCTCAACATCACTAATCATTAGGGAAATGCCAATCAAAACCACAGTGAGATACCACCTCACACTTATTAGAATGCCCAACATTAAAAAGACAAGAATAACAAATGTTGGTGATGTGGAGAAAATGGAGCCCTCATGCATTGTTGGTGAGGATGTAAATTGGTGCAGCCACTATGGAAAACAGTGTGGAGATTCCTCAAAGAATTAGAACTACCGTATGATCCAGCAGTTCCACTTTGGGCATTTATTTGAAGGAAAGAAAAACACTAACTTGAGAAGATAGCTGCACCCTCATGTTATTGCAGCATTATTTACAGTAGTCAAACTATTAGTCAAACTAATAGTCCAAGTGTCCATCAATGAATAAAGAAGTAGCAGCCTATCTATGCAAAATGGAATATTATTCAGCCATGAGAAAGAAGAGAAGTGCACAGACACAGATTTCTGTTCTGTTGCTAGCATCACTGTTGTGCTTTGGGGCCGCTGTTAAGTAAAATAAGGGTGACTTGAACATCACTGAGCTACTGCCACAGTTGACTTTTTAACCAAGATGGCCACTAAGTGACTAAGGAGCTGGGAGCATATCCAGAGTGGGTACACTGGATAGGGGGATGCTTTAGGGTCCTGGTGAAGGTTCAGGAAGGCGTGAGATTTCATCATGGTCCTCAGAAAGGCATGCAATTTAAAACTTACGAATTGTTTATTACTGGAATTTTGTATTTAATATTTTCAGGCTGCAGTTGACCACTGGTAATGGAAACTGGAAAATGGAACTGCAGATAAGGGGGGACCACTCTATATCGTTTTCAATTCAACTTGTCACATTCAACTCAACTGTATGTTCAAGGGAGTTAATGTGCGAGACATTGTCCTGGCTACTGTCTGCTAGACCAAGCTGAATAAAACACTCTGAACCTCCAGGAGCTCAGAGGACACGTGCAGAATAAGCTAAGGCAGACTGTCGAGCATCAGGAAAGGAATCCAGTGACTCCTTTAGAGAAGAGAGATTATGAACAGAGAGGCTTCTTAGACTCTGGCTTGGTAGAGAAGTGGCAGTTGAGGCCTTGGAGAGTGGAACTTCTGCAGATAGATCTGGGGGAAGGATTCTTCTGCCCAGAAAACAGCAGGAATTCATAAAGCATTGAGTGTGGTGAGGTGGAAGACACAGGGCTGGAGCAGTGGATAAGAGATGTACCGTGATGGGCTCGAAATCCTTGATCGCGTGGACAAACTTCTCAGTAAGCGATAGGTTTTAAAGCAAGGTCTGTAGTCATGTCTGTGATTTGGGCAGATTAATTAGTTGGCAAGTGAAGGATAGATTGTGGTGCAAAGGCATGTTGTTTGTGAAGATGGGCCATCCTAATAATCCAGGAGAATGGCACCTCAGTTACAATCCTCAAGGAAGGATTGTAGGAAGGCAGAAGGTATCCAGGGTGGTGGTGGGTTATATGGAATCTGCCAACCAGTTTTTATTGGAGATTTTGGTGGGGAAGAAGATTTTAAAAGATGGTCCTAAATTTTAAATTGTGAATCTCAAGATAGGAATCTGTTAATGAAAGTGAAAATCAGAGCAAAAAGAGATTTTTAAGAAGATAATGAGTTTAGTATAAACTTCTAGATTTTAATCTTGAATTGCATGTGGATCGTTCTTGCAAGGAGTCTTGCCAAACAGTTGAGATTAGCCTGTAGTATTATTTTTATCCCACAAATATTTTCATCTCCACAACCATGTTATGTGCATGGCTATGTATAGTTTTAATGTGCTAATGCACCAGTGAGTTTTTCCTAAAATCATGTTTCTAGACATAACAGCTGACCCACATGTAGGCAGCCCCTATTATCCCCCACTCCTATTTTAAGGTAGTACACATGAAAAAAAAAAATGCTGTAAAATATTTAACCCTAGGTACAATTTATTTCTTATTACTGTTCTCATGAAAATATAATACTATGACTTAGCCAGGTGCTTTAGCACCTATGACTCTCTTTCCTTTCTTCCTTTGGGGTCACATCATCAAATAATGTGACAAGCTTGGTCCTTGACAGCTGAGTTTAATTTTATTTCAGGTCCTGTTCTTTCCCCAGGAAGATGTGTTTTGTGTTTTTCCCCTTACAGTACTGTATGGTGAATCTTAGTTTTTCAAGTCATTCTCCCTCCTTTATCTCAAACTTTAAACTCATCCCTTTAGAAATTATTATTACCTGCAGGCAGGCAAAATGTCACAGATACAGTCTTACGGCTATTGGTGCCCAAAGGACTTGAGTTGAACTCAGAATTCAACAATGATTTTGCAGAGTGCTTTACATCCCAGAAGGCCCGCTCAGTTACATTACTTATGTAAGTTACATGTGTTTATACTTCAGTAAAATACTTTCTTGGGCTTTTGCTTCTGTAAACATTATTTTACTTAATTTACATTCTTCATGCGATCCTCTCAAGTGGTGGTAGGGTAGACACTGTCCTCTCCCCACCCTCAACCCCTGTTTTGCCAGTGAAGAACTAGGCTCAGAGAGGTGTGTCTGGGCTCAAGGTCGCTTGGTTTGGAATATAGGTTCCCTGATTCCAAATAATTTTCTTTCCATGATAAAATATTTTGCCCAGTGATAACATTAGAAGGATTTATCTGGCCCTTGAAACACTAAACTATACATTCCTTCTTTGAATTTTACTGAGGCTATTGTATGACCCTCTGAAGTGTCTAAATTGGCTGAATGTAATGCCCCCATAGTCTAGTTAGTATGTTTCTCAGTCTTAAAAGCATGTTCCTTGAGCAGTGTCACACGTGTGCATGTGTGTGTATGTGTATATAGATAGATATCTTTGTCTTTAGAGCTATTGATGAGCATCGTTAGAGCAGAGAGCATGTGTATTGGGTCTGCTGACAGCCCTGCTGTCTGAATTTTCCTCGTGTGACCGTCACCAAAGGCAGGATGGGAGACCTGCCACTCTGCTTAGAATACTGAATTTCACCCGGGGCCTTTTATGTATTTTAGGGAGAGATGGTCCTCTTATTCCCTCCCTCCTTTCCTCCCTCCCTCCCATCTTTCCTCTCTGCCTCTGCCCTTCTCCCTCACCCTCCCTTTCTTCCTTCCTGAAAATCTTGTCTCTAGCAGAAATTGCCAACCTTAAGAAATGCATCCGATTGCAGCAGAGGACCAGAAACTTCCTTTGAGATTTCTGAGTGTTCTTGTGCAAAAATTCGAAGTGTTTTCAAAGAAGGCCAAGACTTAAACAACATTCTGCCCCTCAGGGGATGTGGCTTGTTTGGTAGATGATGTACTAATCTGTCTTCAGACTCATAGCTTTGTTAACTTTTTAATATTGGGTCAGTAATTTCTTTTGAGGATCCATTAACCGTAAGTATTTCCTATCTTAAGTTTCATGTATCCTTTACAGAACAGGGAGATTTGGACAGGCCTCTTCCCTCAGTGCAGATGTGCCTGAGAGATTGAACCAGTTCATCTTCAAGGTCATCTGCTACCTCTGAGGTGGTTCGTGCTTCTCCTTGATGTCTGTGTCCTACCACTCACAGCGGTGTGCTGTTTACTAACTACTCAGTGTGCGTGCAGGAAGAAAACATGTGAATTTACAATCTCTGCTCTCTAGTCCTAGAAAGTCTCAGCCTTTTAGATTCTCTGCATTTATTCGTTCAGCAGACATTTACTAAAAGTGTGCATTTTACAGGGCTGTGCCCTGGAGATAAACACAGGAAAGGATCTCTCTGTGTGTATTAACTAGCAAAGGGGGAAAGTATATAAATAAACAACTGTAAAGAACGTTAAGTCCTTTGTAGAGGTCAAGTGGCAGGATGGACAAGGGTTATGGAAAAGCTCAGAGGGAGCCTGTGGATCCCACCCCCACCAGGTCTCGGTCCACCCACCTGTACCCTCCTTTATTTTTCCAGATACCCTTCTTTCTTCTTCATGCACCCCGCCCCAACCTGGTGATGAAGAAGGTAAAGATTGTTTAATGTGGTTTTGGAGCCACTTCCAGTCCCCCTAGATGCCCCGGGTGCGATCTCCCAGGCTTGTGTGAGAACGCGGGTTGACTAGATGATCCTTGGACTGAAGCCTCTCAGTGACCTGCGGTGGTGGGGAAAGGGTGCAGAAGAAATCTGGCTGCTTTGCAGGATACTTAGACTTTACTGGAGAGAGAGACTCTTTATTGCCCCGAAAGCCTCACCTTCCAAGGGCATTTGAAAGCAGCCCTTGTTTCTCCTCTCGCTGAGTGGCTGAACCCTGAAGGTTTAATCTTATTACTGATAAGAACAAAAAGAATGTGACTTATCTCTCCAATCTCTGCAGAGATGGAAGGAAACTCCCTTTCTTGGAACACGGTTATGCGTTATTTGACAGCTTTTCAGTTTGTCCATTAATTTAGGTGTTTGAATAAGTAAACGCAGTTGGGGGGTTGGGGTATCATTTACTTTATGAATGTGGTAGTTCCTTTTTGAAGTGATCCCACTCGTACCCCTTCCTCCACCATTCAAACAGAGTTTAAATATTTGCCAGTACAGATGTTTGATTTTTATCTTAGCTCTTTTCTTTGTTTAACTTTATTCTCATGGGTGGTTAAGTGGGAGATAAGGGGGTTCTTGTTTAATTCTTCTCAACTGGTGTTGCTCAAATATTTGGAGAGCAGACACTTCCCAGAAAGGATGAGCAGGAACCTGACTGAGTGGAAGCGAAGTGATATGTCTGTCTCCCTGTGGCATCTTAGTCCACTGTCCACTGTTGGGCTGTTCCTCGGACTGGAGGGCCTGGGGGACATGGGCCTTTCTCAGTGTCCAGATCGTCTTTTAAAGGCTCCTGCAGCTACTGGTCAAGGGGCTTTGCCTTCTTTGCTTCCAGGACAGTGTGCGCTGCTCTTAAAACAGAGCCTGGCAGTTCAGCAGCCCGGGAAGAAGGGGCCTGCGCTGTGCTGTGAGCTCTGTCAGAGGCCTCACAGCGTATGCTCCACACCAGCTTCTGATCTGATACCCGGTTTTGCTTCCAGAAAAAATGGTGGGGTTTTGTGGTTGGTTTGTTTTTTAACCTTTTGCACCCATCTCAGCATTTTAGCAGTGATTACAAACAAGCAAACAAGTAAAAATTATTCACTACCCCATTAGCTGTCATCATATTGGCCTTGTTTATGGACTCCATTATGAATTTAAGCCTTGCTCTTCTGAGATATCCACAGGGATTTGCTTTTTTAAATGTTACCATAAAAATGTGTCCATGAATAAGACTACATTTCACCACCGCCCTTGGAGCCGTGGGTGTGGTTTAGGCTCTATGTGATAAATCGGGCAGCCTTCCCTGGAAATGTTGAGGGAAATCCATTGCAAATTTAAACAAAGACCAAGAGATTCAGGAAGTAAACCCCAACTGGTGTATGTGTCTCTCTCCTTTATGTGTTTTTTTTTCCTCCTAAACTGGGACTCCACTGAAAAGTTGATTTACACTGTGAATCGAGGCTGAATGAAATCCAATTGGAACTCACTTGAACAGTTTTGATGTAAGATTCAAAGCTTCTGCAAATTTATTTTATCTTCTACATTTGCTGATCTCCTGCTTGTAAATCCTGTTGAAGGAGAATAAAAATGACTGCAGCCTGATGGGAATTAAATGTCTGAAGTTCAAAGCAGTTTGCACATCAGAGCAAACGTCAATCAAATGAACATCTTGCAAGCCAGGCAGGGAGTGAATTTCTCCATGGGGAAGAGATCAAAGTGGGAGTCACAGCTCTGTTTTCTCCCTCGGGATGCAGTTTCGATCAGTTGTTCATGAAAGTAAATCCAGAAGGAAGTGGGTTTTTTTTTAACTTAAGGGGGTAGGAAAGATGGAGTTATTTCTCTTGAAACTGAATTTCAGGCCCTGGTTTTTATCTTATAAAACTAAGTATAGAAAGAAATCATAATCCAATATCTCCCGTTTTTTTTAGAGTGAGGATCTACGGGAGATTTAGAAGGGATTATTCTCACTACTTTTTTAAAGCACAGATATAAAGATAATTTGAGTTGCCTGCTCATTTTATGTGAACATTTATTATTATACCAGTTCCTGACCTTTCCATAACGCGACTGGCAGGTAATATACTTCTCAATGAAAAATCTTTTAGGTAACCGCTAAGACTGAATGACGTGTTTTGATAAAGTATCGTAGGCATGAACTTTATATTTCTCATAGTCTCCAAATCAGGGTGAATGGCATGTTCCTTTTTATAAATGGCACCCATTCATAAAATGCATTCTTGTCTTAGGCAGGGCAGCCGTTCCTGGGGCCCAGAGGTGGCTAATATAGCAAGACAGCTAAGCAAGTTTTTCTCCGTTTCGCATCCAGAAGAGAAGCAGGCACTAGTGAGTGTGGCTGAAGAGCTAATCACAGGGTCTTTGCTCCTGTAATTTTTTCTCCTAGCTGGCTCACCAGCTTAGCACATACTCTTTCCTGTGTCTCGTAAGCCCCCTGTTGGCACCTGCTTCCCTACCTGACAGGCGTAGGCAGGGATAGCAGCGGAGCGAGGTTCATTTCTGGGCATTTCATGGTAACTCAGCTGAGGGCGCAGGTTCCATGGCTGAGATTCAGCACATGGGAGGGAATGCAGACAGACTGAGACCACAGCGAGACCTTTGCTGCGCAATACCAGCCAGCAAGAAGCGGGAGGGAGAGTGGTTGGCATGTCTCTGAATTCCTGAAATATCAGAATGTGGGGGCCTGACAGGAGTAAATTGACTTAAAACCACCAGCATTCACTACATGCGGATTGCTCAGAAAGCACGAATTAAATCATGCTCTGAAGTGAAGCTTAACAATCTGTTTCACCTCTTACTAGTGGACTTTCAGAACCCAGATGTCCTTGAGCTAACGAGCAGATAGGTCACGTTGCCTTCTGGCTGAGGTTCTTCTGCAAGGTGGTTATTTATTCGTTCTAAAACATCAGGAAAATTCTATGGCTTCCTTCAGAAAAGGAACTTCTTCGGGTATTTTATTTTGGGATTGAGTTTGATCTCCGCAAGGCTCCGTGTTTGCACTACATCAAATGGAGTTTTCCAGGGCTGTGGATCATGCGTTGCCCACATTTACGTGCAACTTAAACTGTTACGTTATTCAGCATCTTGTATTCATTGTCCCGTGTGAGAATTTTTCAGAATTTAGTGCAGTTTTCTCTTTCTTGGCCTTTTTTTACTTCTCTTTATATTATCTTTGTTGTCCATGAGCCATTTATTCGTTCACGGTCCTCAGATTACCAAAATGCCCAGGGTCTTTTTCTCAGAGGAGAAAGTCGGTGCCAGGAAAGGAGAAAACTAGTATGAACTGGCCCTGAGTCTGCTGTATCTCTGCTCCATGCTCGCTCTTCTAGCCTGGAACCTCTCAGCTTTCGGTAGTGAATGGGAAGGGAGCTTGAGGCTTTTTTAGAATAAATACTAAAAAGTAATTCAAAATGGCCAATTTCGTAGCTATGCCAGTGGTGAACATTTTTTGATCAGTTATTTGTAATTAATGGGGAGCACCTTTAATATCTTCCGCCTCCTCATCCACATTTTTGTCCATAGAGCTCTTTCCGTGTAGCTATGCATTATCGGAAGCCTTGTGTTTAGCTACTATCACTTTCTATTAAGTAAAAAGCAAAGATTTCACCTCAGCCTACAATCTTTCAGCGTAATCCTTTCCTTTGAGAGAACTGAATTCTTCTTCAGCTGTTTTAGATAATGTTGGTGATGATTTATTTTTTGATTTATTGAGATATAGTGTAATGTATTCCTTATGAATGAGAGCTCGAATGTTCACATCTCTTTTTTTAAGACATTTCATTGATTTTTGGAGAGAGAGGGTGGAAGAGAGAAACATCGATGTGAGAGCATAACATTGATCAGCTGCCTCCTGCACGCCCCCTACTGGGGATCAAGCCCACAACCCAGGCGTGTGCCCTGACCGGGAATCGAACTGGCAACCTTTTGGTGCACAGGACAACATCCAACCAACTGAGCCACACTGGCCAGGGCATATGTACACGTCTTGGTTCTGCTAATACCCAGCTGTGAACCTGGGTCTTCTTAATTTAAAATTTTGTACCCAAATGGAGATAATAATAGTATTTCCCTCAGGGTTTAAGAAGATGAGTTAATAATCTACGTAAAGCACTTGAAATAATTGACATGATAAGCACTTAGTAGCTGTTAACTGTTATCATTGCTAATACTTTCAGTGCTAGTTATTATTTATTAAATGCTTACTATGTACAAGGTCTTTAGAGCCATTTTCTGATTTAATTCTTAACACCTTATGAAATAGTTACTATTATTAGTACCATTTTATAGATGAGGAAAACAGAGGCTGAGAAAATGTAAATTATGCACAAGAATTAAATATATCAATAAGCAATTTTAAACCCAAACTCCAGTCCAGGTCTATGTACCTCTCAAGCCCATGCTCCCGACAGAGACATAATCAATGGTTTGCCAGGGTGGCAGTGCCTTACTTGTCAGAGATATCCAATGAACATGATTGAATAAAACATCCAGACCTCTCCAGTGACCTAGCTCTCTGTCCTTCCTCATTAGTCAGTCCCCAATGAGAATGGATGGAGCACACATTTCCAGCAGTGTGCTAGACCTGAGAGAGAAGTGTAAACCTCAAGTAACTTACAGTCGCACCAGGGAGAACTCGGGCTTCTCAAATATGTGAAAGGTTTTAGAGAGAATTGGGAGTTGAAGTGCTGCGTGTCTGGTAGGGTTTAGGCCATTGAAGCTCCCATAAAGGAATTGGAGAAGGCAAAGTAAGTAAGGTAATTTGCTCATGATTTATAATAAATCTTATTTTTAAATTTTTATTGATTAGTGTTTTTTTGCATAAACGGAATCTAAACCTGGTTGATCTGTGTCTAATGGACATCAACTATGATGACACTATGTTAAGCTCATTTCAAGGCAATTTTAAAAAATAGGAAAAGAGACACATGCATGGAATTAAGATGCAGAATGGCACTGGTCAGTTTGGAGGAGAAAGGGGACATCATAGGCTGGAGCCGATAGGAGAGTTTTCAGGGAGGAAGATGTGAAGAGCTGGGCTTTGTATGGGTGCAGTGGGCACTGGAGAGCATCGCAGTTGGGATCCAGCAGTTGAGGGACTGGTCTGGTTAGAACTATAGGTTGGGAGATAGTGGGAATAAAAGGTTGGGTAGATAATTGATAACACGCACTACATTGTGAAGCCTTTCTATGACTGACAAATATTTACTAAGCACCTACTTTTGTTAATGAGTTACTTCCATTTTTTTCTTATAAAAATGTTTTCTTTAAAGTTCTTAGGGATGATCTTTTCAGTACAGAATAGAAAAAAAAAACAACTATAAAAATAGTTCCCTGGTTCTTGATAGCACAAGTCCTGACTATGGAGACTTCATTTGAGGAGACAGGGGCTCTCTCCAAGCTTACACGTCACCTAGAAGAACTAAGAGAGGAACTTGAGTTACCTCTCTTAGTTCTTCCTTATGTGCCACTTCAATTAAGCAGTGTGGTGTGTGGCTCACCCTTGGACAGGGAATTGGGTGATGGGATTCAAGTTCCTTTTAGGCCCCTGACTTTTGCTGTGATCCTTGGTGTCACTTTTCTCAACTGTGAAATGGGTAGGTCTAAAGGGGGTTTGTAATTCATACAGCAAAGTGCAGATGTGAGTTGCAGGCAGACCATATAGCTCACAAAAAGCCTAAATTTTATCTGGCCTTATTAAAAAGTATGTGAGGGCAGATTCAATGTGGCATCTAGAGCATGGCGAGCAGGTGAGTCACTTATATAACACTCCTCTCACTTTACAGAAGGTCAAATGTAAAGCAAGAGAGGGATAGTGGAATTATGTTGCTTTGCCAGCTTGCACACAGCCAGCTGCTGATATAATAATTTCTTCTTTTCTCTCCATCTGTGGCTTCTGAGGCAGCAGTCTTCTCGTCTAGACAAATTGGAGCAGGTCCAAGGAGGAGTCACCATGATGGTGAAGCAACTGTGTCCTTGGGGGCACAGTTGACAATATTGATGTAATTCTGATCTGGGTTAGAGGCTGGACTAAAAGATCTCTTAAAATCCAGTTCCCTCCTTTGAGATGATATGTTTCAAAACAAAATGTTTACCTTTTGGAACCCAACACACCATGTGAAAACCTAGCCTCCCTGCTCATACAATCAGTTCAGTTTTGTAGCTCAGACATTATGAGATGTGGTCAACAGATAATCAAATTCATGTGAATGACTGAGTTCGGATTGCTTCTCCGAGGTGGTACGGGCGATACAGCTTCTCTTCCTGTGGCAGTGGGGTTTCATTAATGACATTTATCATCTGAGGAACACATTTTAACACACATTTTAAAAAACATAATTTCAGATTGAATATTTCTGGGGGGGGGTGGGAATCTTAGAAACGTCGTAAGTCCTTCCAATATCTGAAATCCTGAATAGGTTACTTAGAAGTTCACTTTTTTTCCCCCTCTTTTGTTACTTCTGGGTTAAATTCACTTTTACAGATACTCTTAGTGACTAATGAGTTAGTACTTTTTCCTGTTATTTTCTTGTAGATTGTTGGTAGCTCTAGCGAATGACCCATTTTTTGCACTAGTATTTATTGGTCTGCTACTAGCCAGAGTACTAACATTGTTCTACTTCAGTACTAGCATGGTGCTACCACTGGAAATCAGAAAAGACCTTGGTCTTATTTACATTACAGTCTAGAAGGTGCAAGCTGTGTGTCATGTACAATGAAAGGGACTTAGGTGCATTATTTATCATCATTTTTGCAGCTTTGGAAAATAAGTTTTGTTTTTTCTAGATAAGAAAACTGAGGCTCAGAAAAATTAAACAGTTTTGCCCAAGGACATATATTTAATAGTGACATAGCAGAGATTCAAATCTAGATCTTTCCTACCCCGAAGTCATTCTTTCTCCTACACTAGTGTCTGTTTTGGTCCTTGGTCGTTGATTTTCACATAGGATAACTTAAAGAACCGTTTCATATGTAACACCAGAGCTCAAGTCTGATTTGTGTTTTTCTAGTCTGTGAATCTATTTTCTGCATGATTTTATCAACAGTACCTGACTCAGGTTCATGGAAGAAACGTTGGTTGAAAGGATGGTTTTTCTTCATCTCCTTAGAATTGAACTTGATTTCTAAAGCCTTCTAGATGCAAATGTTTTTCCCCAAAACTGCTCTGCGGTGGGGTTTTTTTTATATATATTTAAAATCTAAATCACAATTTTACTGTTTATGAGCTGACCTATTTTATATATAGTAGGAACTCTTATTTTTGTTGCTTTGTTTTTCTGCATTGATTAGCCACCAAGTCAGTATTGCTAATTCTCTCCTATTCTTTCAGGTTCGATGGGAACTTTAATACCAATGTATCTAGAACAATTAGCTGTGATCGACTTTCTACTACTGTTAATAGCCGGGCCTTCAATCCAGGACGAGACTTAAATTCAGGTCAGTGACCTCTGAGTTTTATAAAAATAAACGACATTACACCACATTCAAGTATATGAATAAATGTATTGCTTTAGACATTTTCCTTAAGTTTTAAAGAAAAATATGTACTTAAAATAGGATATTTCCTGCTGGAAAGTTGACATTCTGAAGAGGGAAAGGAAGAAGAACACTGAGCTACTAGGTACCGAGCGTTTACTATATCACTTATATGGCACATGCCGCTTACCTTGCTAGGCTCTTCAGCCCGTTATCTCATTGTTAGGAGTTTTACATTTGTTATTTTAAAGGTTATTTTAGAGACCCAGTTATCTTTGCAATAGGAGATGTTGAGTTTCATTTGTATTTTCAATTTTTAATTTGTCTTGGGGGGTGTTTTGGAAAAGTGATGGGGCAGCTTTTCTACTAATAAACAGTGTCACGAGGCTTTATATTGAGTCTAACGTTCTTCCTGGTCTCAGTGGCACTCGGCTTTATGCAGCAGTAGTAACGACTAGGGTACCTGCATGTGTGTGACTCCCAACTGACATGCCGTTTCTACTCCTGCCCTGGAGTTTCAGTTTATGTGTCTCTCCTCTTGTCTTGTTTATACTTGTTGATTCATGGACCTCAGAACCTAAAGGCTTCACCTTTTCAGAGCTGGAAGGGCTTTTAGAAATCACCTCCTAGCCTCAGTTTTCGGTTTTTACCAAGGAAGAGTCAAAGGTTCAGAAGGGTCCTAAGACTTCCTTTATTGCTGGAGAGATGAAAGATTTAATCCTTAAATATGAAGAACTGTGTTTCCCAAATTCTAGGTGTCTTGCAGACATGTAAACCCCAAGAGAAAACCAGAGGACCAGAATAGTTCTTTGTAGAGCTCCATCCGATCTCTGTCCAGGGAAAGCACTGTAGTGTTTGGGAATTGTATACACACACTAAGTAACCTATTAGGTCTGGGAAGATAGAACTATAAGCTTTATGTTGCTTAAAGGTCATAAAACTAGAGCTGCTAGCTGAGTGGTCCAGCCTAAATCAGCGAGGCACATATTGTCTAGACCAGCGTATAATGGATTCAGTCATTTTTTTATTGGTTTGAAAATCTGGAAAACTTCTGGAGAAGATGGGGTTTGCTACTAGAAAGGATGTTAAATGAAGATAATTTTCATAAAAAAACATAAGGAAGTACAGAAAGGCAGAGAATGGGCAGAGAAAATGAAGTATGGAAGAGTCCATAGCTGGCACAGAGCTCAAAGCTGGAATTTGTTCCCAAATTTAGTATTTGCCCTTTTTTCTTCAGATTTATACAGTAACACAAGACATGTTTCTGGGTCTGAAGACTTAAGGTTGAAATAGCAACCTTTGAACAGGATCAGACTTAAATGTGTCCCGAAAATGCACAATTTAATCCAACAATATGTGTAGTTAAAATTTTTACAATACATGTTGGTTTCTTGGCTATTTGAATTAATAAGAAAAAAATCAGTGCATTGCATATACATATATATATATAGGATGTCCCAAAAATGTATACACTTTGAATAATTATATGAATGATCCAGAAGGACTCACTCATAAATGTTAATAGTAATCTTTTTAGTGATGGAACAGTGGGCTATTTTTACTTCCTAATTTTCTTAACTTTCAACTAAGCATGCATTGCTTTATAATCAAAGGGAAAATAAAACAAGAAGGAATTACAAACTACTTTCCAATGTATTTTCGCTCCTTTCTGGTAGACAGTACCCTTAATAGCAAGTTGCTGATACTCTGTCCTGCCTGGTGTTGAGGTTCTAGATCAGGGGTGGGGAACATCCGGCCTGAGGACTGTATATGGCCATGAAATCATTTGGTCTGGCCCTGCCAAGGCAACCACAGGCGGGACTCAAAATTCAATATATCTAGGAGCTTTTTTCATAGCTAATTTCTAAGTTCATGATTTTGTATGGCCCAAGAATGGTGTTACAAATAGCCCAGTGGCCCTTGGCAGAAAAAAGGTTCCCCCACCCGTTTTAGATGAATCTCATTACCTTCCTGGCTGTGTGGTTGGGACAGTAAGAAGGGTAGGCTGGGACAGACTGGGGGGCTGCTCGCTCATGTGGGAGCCATAACAATGCTCTCCTGCCAAGGTCACTCACCTCAGTAGACCTGACCTTGGAGCATCTAGAAGCTGCTGCAGACAGGCCTATATCCTCAGTCCCTTTTATCTATTTCTGATGGTGAGTGCATTGTTGAGATCTATCTCCATCATTAACAGTCATATTATTGTGCCTTTTTCTTAGTGAATACAGAAGCTATTCTTTCTGCCAGGTAATGGCCTCCCACCTGCTAACTAGAATGAATAAGTACAATAAAAATTCATTTAACACCCCTGTCGGTGTGGCTCAGTGGTTGAGCATCTACCTAGGATCCAGGAGATTGAGGTTCGATTCCCCGTCAGGGCACATGCCTGGGTTGTGAGCTCGATCCCCAGTAGGGGGCGTTCAGGAGGCAGCCAATCGATGACTCTCATCATTAATGTTTCTGCTCTCTTCCTCTCCCTTCCTCTCTCTGAAATCAATAAAAATATATTTTTAAAAATTCATTTAACAAATATTTATTAAGCATCTTCTAGGTAGTAGATACTAGGAAGAGGGTGGTGAGGGCGGAGATATATAAAGATCAGATGTTGAATTTGCTATTTTTAAGAGCGCGTCTCAAGTATAATATACTGCCTAACAAGAGCTGTTCTCAACACAGTTGATGTAGATAGATTTACAAGCAGCTTTTGGCAACATGCAGGTATTTGAGAACTAACTTGCTTGCATGTCAAGTTTGTGACATTCCACCAGGCAGTGGCTGCATCCCAAAGTCCACATTCTTGAGCAATCATTTGTAACAGGAGAGGAGTGGTAGATGGCGAAGGGTGACCTCAGAGCTCCTTCCTTTCCTCCTCTGTAGCTCATGCCCCTTTTCAGAGCAGAATTAATGTGCTTCATCGGCTATCGCATGTCTGATATTTACATCTGTAAGATATCCAGCCTTAGGCTCTTTCAGACTGTATATAATCCATCAATGAGTCCCTAATTGATAACACAGTTTCAGGTTGCCTTTTAGACTAGCTGGAAACAGACTCTCATAAATTGTAAACGATTCTTAAGTTCATTTATCTAAAACTAGGTCATGTGTCCATCCATCCAACACACATGTGTGTTCTTAAAACTGCTTCTGCCAGATCTCTACTTTCTAAATTGACTGCTTGTCCCCGATTCCATCCAAATAACTAATGTTTGACAGTGCATGCGTTGTATTATGGTGCCGGTAATGTTTTGTTCAGGTTCTTTCCTGCTTTTATCCCTGGTTTCTCACTCTCTCTTTTTTTTCCTTCAAAGTTCCTGCTGAGCTATTTTCTTGTGCATAGCCTGATCCCTAAAGAGAGTTTATTTGAAGAGTCCAAGGAAAGTTGCCTCTTGCTCTCTTGAGTTATGCAATTGAGGTGAGAGAGGAACTGGGAGTTCGTCTTTCTCACCAAAAGAAAAAGTGTCTGACTTTCTTTATTGTGTTTGATTTAAAGAGCATTTGAAGTTGCACACTTCGATCTTGGTAGCATGGCAGTCTTCACTGAGAAACGGGATTCATGGGGTGTACGGGGCATTGGTAAGTCACGTTCCCACACTAGTGTGCAGGAGGAGAGATGGGCACTGGAGGCTCGAGGCTGTGCTGCTGATTTCAGTGGCTTCATCACTTCCTTCTGTGAATGACAGAGGTTGACCATGTGCTACATAGGTTCTTCTCTTTTCTCTAAAACAGTATGAAAATTATCTGTTAAATATCCTGATACCAATGCAGTGAAAAGCTATGTTCTTCCTAGAAACCTAAAATAAAAATCGACCAAACTCATAATCTCTAGTTTATTTTTATGCCTACGTACCCCAGCTCCATGATTGCATTAATATCATAAAAAAATGTGGCAGTTATTTACATAATATTAAAAACTACTCAGTCATTTAGAAATCCAGATGTCTCAAGGTTGTGTGATTCAGTTTCCATTTGTGTGTGTGTGTGTGAGACATACACACACACATACAAAATTAAGTACACTGAGGGCTGTTTTCTTCACCTTGATTCCCCTTTAAGCTCTATTCCTGTTCTGCAGAGTACTTAGAAGTCTGGTCTTACAGTTTCGTAAAGCAGCCCTATTATACTACTTTCACAAGATTTTTTGCCACATATATTCTCATATGTGTATTCTCTTAACGTATATGATCATAATGGATATAGCTTGTTTTTCTTAAGCTTAGTAAATATACCTGAACATTTTTTTGTTCATATGTAAATAAATATACTTCTATATCATCGTGGTAGTGACTATATAATAGTGTTGAATGAATGAATCTACTCCCCTTCAACATTTAGAATGTCCCAATTTTTCATTATATCATTGCTCCCTTGGAAGAGTTTGTTTTTTCATTTCTCTTTATTGTTGAAAGTATTACAAATGTCCCCCTTTTTCCCCCATTGATCCCTTCCACCCTATACCCTTCCCCTCAGGCCTTCACCTCACTATTGTCTGTGTCCATGGGTTATGCATATATGCATGTAAATTCTTATGTTAATCTCTCCCCACCCACCAACCCACCCCGGCCTTCCCTCTGAGATTCGTCAGTCTGTTCCATGTTTCCATGTCTCTGGATCTACTTTGTTCATCAGTTTATTTTGTTCATTAGATTCCACATATGGGTAAGACCATGTGACACCTGTCCTTCTCTGACTGGCTCATTTCCCTTAGCGTAATACTCTCCAGGTCCCTCCATGCTGTCTCAAAGGGTAAGGGATCCTTTGTTTTTACAGCTGCATAGTGTTCCATTGTGTAAATGTCGAAGAAGATGCTTGATATGATTTCAGTCTTCTTGAACTTGTAGAGACTTGTTTTGTGTCCTCATATGTGGTCTGTCTTTGAGAATGTCCCATGTGCACTTGAAAAAAATGGCTATTCTGCAACTTTGGAGTGGAATGTTCTGTAAATGTCAATTAAATCCATCTGATCTAGTGTATCATTTAGAGTCACTGTTTCCTTACTGAGTTTTGTCTAGAAGATCTATCCAGTAAACTTAGTGGGGTGTTAAAGTCCCCTACTATGACTGTATTGCTATTGATCTCTCCTTTAAAGTCCTCCAGAAGTTTTTTGTTTTGTTTTTTTCCAGGCTGTGTGAGTCTTTTGTTCTGAGATATCTCTTGTAGACAGCATATATTTGGGTCTTGTTTTCTTATCCATTCAGCTACCTTATGTCTTTTGACTGGGATATTTAATCCATTTATATTTAAGGTTATTATTGATAAGTACTTACCTATTGCCATTTTATTTCTTTATGCCTATATTTCTCATTCTCTCTATTTCAACTTATTACAACAGTCTCTTTAACATTTCTTGCAATGCTGGTTTGGTGGTGATAAATTCCTTTAGCCTTTCTTTGTCTGGAAAGCTCTTTATTTCACCATCTACTTTGAATGATAGCCTTGCTGGATAGAGTATTCTTGGTTTCAGATCCTTGTTTTGCATTACCTTGAATACTTTATGCCATTCCCTTCTGGCCTGTAGAGTGTTTGGTGAGAAATGAGCTGACAGCCTTATGGAAGCTCCTTTGTAGGTAACAGCTTGCTTTTTTCTTGATGCCTTTAAGATTCTCTCTTTGTCTTGGATTTTTGGCATTTTAATTATGGTGTGTCTGGGTGTGAGCCTCTGAGTTCTTCTTACTTGGGACTCTCTGTGCCTCCTGAACTTGTGTGATGTTTTCCTTGACCAAGTAAAGGAAGTTTTTTGCCATTATTTCTTCAAACAGGTTCTCTAACCCTTGCTTACTTTCTAGATCTTCTGGAACTTCTATGATGCGAATATTGTTCTGTTTCATGTCCCACAGCTCCCTTAGACTGTCCTCCTGTTTTTTAAATATTTTTTTCCTCTTTGGATCTCTGATTGAGGTGTTTTTTTTTTCCTATCCTGTCTTCTAATTCTCTGATACAATCCTCAGCTTCCCCTAATCTGCTGTTCATTGCTTCCAAATTTATTTTTTTTTTTACTATGTCATTCTTTATTTCCTTCATAGTTTTTATATCTTTTTTCATGCTGTTGAGCATCTTCCTGATCAGCATTTTGAACTCTGTATCTGATAGATTTCTTATCTCCATTTCATTTAGCTCTTCTTCTGGAGAATTCTTTTGTTCCTTCATTTGGGGCTTGTTTTTTTGTCTCCTCATTTTGACTGTTTGAATTTGTTTCTATGTATTAGGTAGATCTGCTAGGACTCCCAGTCTTTTGGATGGTCTCTGGTGCAAGCCAATGTCAGATGCTGTTTGTGACTGGCCTTGAGTACCCTGTTTGAAGTTTTCCATACTCCACAGCCTCTGGTTTCCTCTCCTAGGGCTGAGTGTGTTTGGACAGGACCAAGATGTGCACCAAGGTCTGCTTTTCAAAGCCCTGGGCCCAGAAGCAAATCAAGCAAAGCCTCAAAGCCCCAGGGTTGTTATTTAGTCTCTTAAGGAGCCTCAGGCTGTAGAAACTCCATGGGGTGGGGCCAGAGGCTTTCCAGCAGGGTGAGGCAATTGCTTACCTCTCAGGCAGAAACTGGTTGGAAGGTAATTGTCTGTCTGAGAAAGATGTCCTCTGCACTGTGGGATAATGACTCAGCATCCGGGTCCATGTGGGTGCCCTCTAAGCTCTATTACCTCAGCCAGCCTCCCTAGATTCTCCTCACACTGCTGTAGTCCACTCTGCCCTCCCTCCGCTGGAACCCAAGGTGAGTGGCTGCACACAAAACTTTGTGCGTTGGCCCTTTAAGAGGGTCCCCGCGGTTCTAGCTGTCTCCCCTGAGTCCTTTAGACCCCAGAGTCCTCAGTGGGACCCCCACAGCTGAGATATCCCTCCGGACTTCAGCTGCTGCCTGTGGGAGCCCAGCAGCCCTCTTACACCTCCGCACTTCCTACCAGTCTCTATGGGGTCTCTGCTTTTCGTCCTTGGTTTTGACGGTGCTCTCCAGCTCATCTTCAGTTGCAGTTAATTATTCAGGATGGTTTTTCTATATTTTAGTTGTAATTCCAGTTTGGTACCGGGAGAGTGTCAGTGTAGCTTCCACTCATTCCATCGTCGTCTTGGATCTCCCCTTCCACAATTTTACTTGGCTGCCGTGTGGTGGTTGACATGTAAACTTCTCACTGTCATGCTTTGGTTTCCATTTATCCTCTTACTTCCCTGCTCAGTCCTTTTTCCTTTCCCCTCGAGCTCCTTTTTCGTTGTTCTGTTCCAAAGGGTAGATGTCTCCACTGTCCTCACCTCACTGTTACCTCCCTTAATGCTGCCTGTTTAGCCAGCATCTCAACTCTCCCACCACATGCTGCTGAATTCCAGACCTTTATCTCCATCCATGACCTCTTTCTGAGTTTATTTATTGTGTAACCAACTGCAGGACTCCCATCTCTCTGTGATTATCCTGTAGTTACCTCAGAAATTAAACAGAACACAAACTTTCCTCTAAACTTATTTCCCAGTCCGGTTCACTATCCCAGTTATCGGTACCCCCATCCTGGTTATACTGGGAACTCCTTCTCGCCTTCTCCACCCAGTACTACTCCAGGTTTTACTTAACAGTTTTGACTTAACTCACATCAGTGACCAAAGAAAAGCATGAGTGAATGAATATTTGTGAAGTATTTACCGTGTACGAGATACTTCACAAGGCAATTACCTGCGGAAGCGTTCCTCATCTTGCTTATTACACTGATTTGTGACTTAGGTCTCATTGTCCTCTGTTCATTGAAGGGGAAACTTGGCTCAGATTTTGTAGTTCACAGAATCTCCCTTGTCTTCTCCACTGCAAATGCCACAAACGTAGATCTCTGTTGCCGTTCTAGAAGAAGAATCATGTAGAAACGTCCCAAAAGGTTTCCCTGCTTCTCTTCTTTCTCTTTTTCAGTATATCCCGCACACTAGATATTTTGAAAATAACTGCTCTGTAAGTCCACTTTTCAGAACTCTCTGGTGGCTCCCCTTTACCTCTAAGATAAAGGTGGAGGCCTTTCAACTTCATCTTTTGTTCCTTCTCTTCCTTAAGCCCGCCCTCTGAGCTCTACCCTCAGGGAATCACTTTCATTTCTTCAAATCACCAGTCTCTGTCACTCCTCCATACTTTCCTTCATATTATTGTTTCATCCTGGATGCAATGACTGCCTTCTCTGACTTGTAAAATATTGCTCATTCCTTGGGGCCCAACTTCTTTGCCACCTTCCCTGACTCTTATGGGTAAGAATTCCTTGTCTGGTATAGCTTGGTGGGTTTACCAGGAGGCAGACTCCCAGATGGGGACTGGCAGCCTGTGGGGAAAGGGAAGGAAGCAGGATTGAGCAGTGGGAGAAACGGGCTGAGATACAGTCTCAGTGGAGTCCTTGGCCACCACCAGGAGAGCCTAAAGGCTGTGGTGGCCCTTCGGAGTTCTGTTGGCTCAGCTATGACTCTTCTTTGTTACTTTATTCCATGGCTCATTCTTCGTGTGCCTACTGCTCAATCCGTGCCTTGCCCATAGTAGGTACACAGTAAGTGCTTATTGAATGAATGAAACAAACTAGGATTTTCTTTGTAATTTTGTTACCCCATTTTTATAATGGAATAACCAAGGCCTTTGAAGGACCTTAGTGAAGAAAGAACTGTGGTTGTGATTTGCTGTAAGGTAGCTCTAAGTTTCCTTAGCTTAGCAGCAAATCAGCACACATAAATGTCTCAAGTACACAGTTAGCCTGGAAAAAGGAGGAAACGGGGTAGACTATTAAAGGTCACCCACAGGCCGGAGGGTGGCAGGGAGAGGCCATGGCAGAAGCACAGTGGCCAGGTGAGGAGTGAGTGGGGTGGCCAGAAGTGGAGAATCGGTGCATGCACCGCTCTTCTGAGCTGCTTGGCTGAGAAAGGGAGAAAGGGAGAGCTGGAAGCTGAGGGAGAGGTGAGAGAGGGGAAGGTTTTATTGTTATTGCTGCTGCTAATAGCTTTTTAAGTTAGGAACACTTGGCAGTGCATATATGCTGAAGATGGAGAGACTACATAGAAAGTAACACTAAGGCAGCTAGACAATGAAGTTTAATGCCTTCGTCCAGTTGTTGGAAACCTAAGTGATCATCAGAGTCACCGGGAGTGCTTTGTCCCCCGGCTCAGACCAAGTGAGCCAGGCTGTTGCTTGGTAAAGCTTAGGAATCTGTATGTTTCAAAGCTGATTATGATGACCAGCCAGGCTTGAGAACTCCATTCTTCCGTGAATGTTTGAAGATCACCTGGACCTTTGGGTCCTTTGGGAGAGGTCTACTAGAAAGGAAGAGGGTAGAGCAGGAGATCCTACATCGATTTTGGATTGCCCCAGACGTCTGCTCAGGATTCTGAGCCCATGACCAGGCTGGTTCAACTGCATCAAGAACAGAATGGTTCTTGGTTCTTTTGCATGATAGAATTAGCCTAGAGCAGATGTGACAAGCTCGGAACAGAACCAGAGATTTAAGGATGTCCTCTCTACTTAGTATTATACTGACATAAATACAGTGAGATAGGTGGGTCAGCAGTCATTAATATAACTTTGGCAATGGGCTTTACCCAGTATAATCCATGTGATGGAAGAGTCACTGAGCTCCATGCTCCGTATTATTTTAGCTCAGAGCTCAAGTCATTCCCTTTCTGAGTCAGAATATCCTTGACTCTGCAACAGGAAGAATAGTCTCTCTTTGGTGAACCTCCACATTCTGGCTCCTGCTAGCTGCCTGAATAATAGATAAAACCTACCCCATAGAGTGGTTGTAAAACTTAACTGGGATGATAAATGTGAAAGACTTAGTAAAGTGCTGGGTACATGGTTAAATGCTCAATATGTTTGCCATTTCTGGAGCAGCATAAACAATATCTGGAAAATATAGCCTCTCCTGAAAACATTGTAAAGCAAGACTCGGGATGTGCGTGATGAGGAGGAATTGGAAAGATGTGATCGGGTATAATGCCAGAAACTGTGTTGGAAGTCCTCAGAATGTTCATTTATTTTATTCCCTTCCAAAATGATGGCTTTTTTTTGCACAGACTATGACTGGAGGTGCTATGTAATTTCTGGTCTGTTGGGGAAGCAGGAGTGTTTTTATATGTCTGCAACTCTGTGTGTTTAGGACAGCTCTTGTATTTGGTGTGTGGTAAGCTGTGGGAGGTAGATAGCTTTGGGTGTTTTGCTTGGTGGTGGTGGGCTGGGCATCGGAAAGCCCAGAGCTCCTTGAGGTGGGAGGCAGCAAGCCTTCTGTTACAGAGCATTTTCTTTCCACCCCTACCCCCTGGTGGAGAATACTGTTGAGAAAAACAAAAGTCACAGGCCAGCGACAAGCCCTTTGTAATCCATCTCTTTCTCATCAGCCAGTGACGTAAGCACTAAAGAGGGTAGACAAAAGTTTGGGGGCGTTGTTGGTTTGGGTTCTACTGAAGAGGCCAGAGAGCTTAGAACAAGTCCGATGTAGATGGTGAAATTGGGGGGGAGATACTCAGGGCCCTGGAATCTGGGGCCCATAGGTTTGAATTACCTACAGACAGTTCAGTACACTGTACCCAGGCAGATCTTGAGCCTCGGTAATGGGAGTTGTAAAGAACACCTGAGAAAGGGAAAGGCCTGTTTTTTAGCTGCTTTTCTGATAATGGGTTTTTGTGTGTCGTAGCTGAAGAAAAATAAACCAGTGGGTATTACAGAGTTGTTCGTCTTTGCTTAGGATTAACATAGGAACTGTACGAGAGAGAAACAGTCAATGTGTTGAAGGCTATGCAGAGGCGGGTGGAAGGGGGAGACTTTGCCTTTAAAGAACAAGGAGCCATCCCAGGAAGCTCTTCATTCTTTAAACGCCAGTGTTAAGTTTCTCGGTTGTTCTCAGCATTCTCATCTTGATCCTGTTTGGACATTTTGTTTAGTGTTGGGTCACTATTAGTATCTCATAGTGCTGACCTACAGCTCTTAAGTCCATGGGAAGTAAAGATGCTCTTCCTTTTTTTTATATATATCAACTTGATTAAACCCAAGTTTTTGGAAGTTTTCTCTTTCTCTCTATTTGTAAACCTGTGTACTTCCCTCCTATGGCCTTCATTCTTTGCCCTCTTAACATGTTCTCCTTTGGTTTCTAAAGAGGGTCTTTGGGAAGACCTTGTCCAAATCCATCACTTTACCAATGGGGAAATCGGGGGACATAAGTGAAGAGCCTTGACCAAGATCATCATTCGCTGGTTCACTCAGCAGATATTGCCCAAGCACTTCCTAAAAGCTGGGCGCTTACCAGAAGACCAGAAATGTGATGAACAGGCCTGACCTGGCTCCTGCCTTCATGGAGCTTACAGCTCCTCTGCGCGAGAGAATAGCTTCAAACTTAAATACAACGATCAGGACCCATTTTTTGCCATGAAGGAAAACACTGGGTGCTCTGAGAGAGGATAACAGTTGAGGGAAAGTCTCTGAATGTGAAAAGAGTTACTCTGGACCTAAGGATCACCTTGTGCAAAGAGCTTGGCACATTTGCAGAGCTGAAAGAAATAGCTCTTGATGTGTATACAATGTAGCAAGTTGAAGAGGGGAAAGGTGAGACTGGAGAGTAGGAAGGGGACAGCTGATACAGGGCCTAATCAAGTTTGGGTTTAGTTCTAGTGGGAAACCTTTTGAAGGGTTTTAAGCAAATCTATGGTGGGATTTGATTTCCATTTCAGAAAGATGCCTTTACATGAGAATAAATTTTAGGTCTGTGGGCTTGCCAGTCTTAGAGATGGGACTTCGACCCATGGCTTCTTATTGCCAGTCCATTCTGATTTATCAGGTCTTCCTTCTAGTTCCTAAGTACCAACCTGAATTAAATAGAAAGTGCAAAATAACATTGGGCTTGCATCCAGATGGATTACTTAGGCTTGCTGCAATGAACAGGTAAAAAAAAAGACACCAACAAAGTAAGTAAGAGGTCTCGGCTATATAGTTTCTCAGTTCAATGAAAACTGCTCTATTATTCTAAAATATGTTAGATGCCCCCCAGAATCATGGGTGCTGTAGTTACTGTTGACTCTGCCTTCTAAGCTATAGTTTGTGTCTGTGCCACTTTTCAGTTGAGCCAGCCATGGGGTCAGGGTGAACCCCATGACATCGGACTACCCCATTGGTGTGTGCCATTTTTAGCAATTCAGCAGTTTGTTTTTTCTCACAAGATTAAATGCTACTTTAGCCTGACACCTTATTTCAGTTGTGAAATCATTCCTTTTCAGTGTGTCTCCTTAATTGTATTTATTTTCCTTGTGTATTTACAAACTAATGCAACCAATTATTTTGATTGAGAAACACCATGTTAATATATGTTTATACTGCCTCTCAAGAAATACTCAGTGTGCTTTTTATCTGATGATTGCTAACTCATCTCAGCATGCACTTATTGACATGTAGAAGCACTGTAGTATTCTGGAAACAGCAAGGGCTTTGGACAGACTCACCTACATCAAATCATCCCTCCACGCCGGTGGCTTTGAGCAAGCTCTGCATCTGTAAAATGGGTATAATAAACTCAAAGTAATTATGAAAAGTGGCACACCACATATAAAACTGGTTTACATGATAACTTAATAAATTTTCACTATTTTATTATCACATCAGCTTTACTGGGGTACCATTGACATCCAAGGAACTTACATGTTTAAACTATACAGTTGATACATTTTGATACATAGTCCCATGAAATCTTCAGATGAGCTGGGTTAACTGTCAATTCTATACCTGTTGTTGTGGTGGTGGTGACGGGAGAAAGAAGTGTTGATCATTTAAAAACATATTTAGAGTTACCATTGCTCTATTTTGATTTAGTCACAATATGTAATTTATTTTTAATTGGATTTGGCATTAGAGGAAAGTAAGATTTAGAATTTATCAAACCACAATATCAGAAAACGGTTGAGAAATAGAACCTTGCAGTGGCTCCCCAGCCTGTGTGCTGCAGGTATCACCCCGGCGGTTCTCATCAAGTGGGCGCCTTGATGTGGAAAGAACTGGGGCCTCTGCCCAGAGCTACAGAGTTGACTCAGATCGAGACCTCGCCCTCGAGGATCTTAGAGTCCAGGGTGGACTCTAACAACAATAATAACAATAATAATCCTAACAACAATAATCCTAACTAGAAGGTGGCAAGAGGTGAAATACTGCAGGAATTCAGAGGGTGCGATAGCTTCTGTCTTGGGAATAAGCTTCAGTGAGGAAAAAACCATTTATTGCCTCCTCTGTGTCTGTCTGAGGTAGGTGTGCGGAGCAGGTTTGACAGATGCGGGACCTGCCCGTGGAGAGCTTACAGCTAACGCCGTGCATCACGGCCTGGCTGCTGGGCATCTGCCCAGCTCTTTCCTGGATGGTGTCCAGCATTTCTGAAGAAAGAGTGAGTGTGCAGGACCCCAGCCCAAGTTTTCCAGTGACCAGAACACCTCACTGACTCATATGAATGGAGAAGCCCCCTCTGGGCTGCCTGCGTGGAAAATGGGGCTCATTCACCTCACATCTCGGTCAGCGAGGGGCCCCCCTGGGGTGCGCACCACAATGATAGATTGCTTCTGGGCTCTGGGGTCCTCATTACCATCATATCCATCATCTTCTGCTAGTACCGAATAATGGATGAAATTTAATCAGATGCCAAAGGAGTTCTCAGCGGGAGCATTTGCGGAACCTTGCCTGATTCTTAAGCTCTCGTGCTGCAGTGATTATAGGGAACCGGGATGATGTTTTGTGGTGAGACTAAATGTATCATGCGCTGTATGAATTGTGATTTATTTTTAAAACATTCTTGATCTCAATGGCTCCCCTTTTAATAGTCTCATTGTAGCCTGTTTATTGTTACAGATGTTATTTTTAAATGAGGTCATTGAGCTTTCCTTTACTTCCAAAGGCAATGTTTGCCTTTTTATTGCCGGGTTGGCAGCGCTGCCTGGAGAGCAGCGCTAATATGAGATCAAGGTTGAGGCCTCAGACCCCCAGGAGATGAGGCAGAGGAAATACCTCATCCATGTTAACACACACTCCCATCTGCCATCCATCTCGGGAGAGAGTGTGGTCGCCCGCGTCCCGGTGATGACCTTGAGAAGGTCACCTAGCAGAGTGGAGAGGGGATGGGTGTTGGGGGTCACACACTGGATCGACTCCTATCTTGTCCACTGAAACCTCAAGCAGGTCAAAACCCTCTCTGATCCTGGTTTCTTATCTCTACCTTGGGATGATCATTTTTTTTACTCCTAGGATTTTTGTGAGCATAAAATGTGCGACAGCTCCTTGGTGTGTGGGGAGCAGGGTAACTGCTGAAGGTTTGAGGCACTGAATGTGTTTTCACAAGTCCAGCTTGCCACTGGTGTTGGTAAATAATCCTTGATTGGCACACACTCACATCCATTTACAGATGTCCGTGTCTGCTCTCAAACTGCAGTGGCAGAGTTGCAGCAGAGACCATGTGATTTGCAAAGCCAGAGTTATTGACAGCCTGGCCCTTTACAGAAGTTTGCCAACCCCCGAGCCAGACCAAAGGATGGCCCTGTGGCGTTCAGAGTTTTATATGTGTTTCTCTCAAAGGCATCTCACACTTTCTTTTTGGCTTTGCTCAGATTCCTCCTCTATTGAACTGCCTTCTGCTCCATTTGCCTGCACGTAATTCTTTTAGTATATTGGTTATTACAGTAGGATTTGTTTTGGGGTCATCTTTGTATATTTTGCAGCGGTAAAGCAGTACCCTACACGTAGTAAGTGTATAATATGTTAACCGAGTTAGTGTGGAACAGAGCAGAAGGGCATCAGAGAAGGGAGAGAACTCTGATCCCGAGGAGAGAGGGTAAGACAGACTTCATGGAGGTGTGGGGACAGGGTTGCACAGAGTAACGGGGCTGTCACTCCATCTGCTGATCAGTGACGGGTGCAGTGCACACAGGAGAGGACGCGGTACCACATGACGTAAAGAATATAGGAAGGAGCCTGGAGACCAGGCTTGGATGCCAACTCGACTCTTTACTGATGAAGAGCTTAGACAAATCGCTTAAGCTCTCCACACACATGTTCTCAGCTCCAAAGTGGGGAATGATGATCCTGGGGTTGTTGTATGGATCAAATGAGATAATGTAAAGGAAAGTCTCTACCCGGGGCTGGCACGTTGGAATCATTCCATAAGCTATTATTGAATGATCATGGTTCTGGCCTTTCAAGTACGGTCTGTGCTGTTTCCCTCATTATGGAGTGAGCAAGGTCGAGGTCACACGTCTAGTCCCTCTGGAGACTGGGCCGATTAACATCACTGTTTTCCACAGTTAGAGAATGTACCCCAAGCCAGCGAGTGACGCTGGCCCAGTGAGGGGAGGGATTAGTACCAATGAATCATTCATGCTGGAAAAAAGTAATCCAGGACATAGAGTGTCACCATTCAATGTTAAGATTAATAGCTTCACTTGACTGAAACATTGATTACATTTTCTAATATGTGGCATTTTTTTTTAAGGGACAGAAAGAAAACGTTTAGTAGAAAATTTACAGCCTTCTATCTAGTGGGATTTCTTCATACTACAAGCAGTTTATGCAAAACAGATGCCTGAGGAGTGGTGCCTGTGTGCACCTGTGGGTTCGGTGGTTGTATTTCATGTCCCCCCCCCCCCCCTCCAGTTCTTGCAGACAACCTGAAATCCAACCCTGGAATCAAGTGGCAGTACTTCAGTTCCGAAGAAGGAATTTTCACTGTTTTCCCAGCGCACAAGTTCCGGTGTAAGGGCAGCTATGAGCATCGCAGTAGGTATGTTGACTTACTTGCTGAAGTTTCAATTACCGCCTGAGAGTGATCTGCGTGAAATAGAGGGTCCTCATTCACACACGTGGCTCTGCGTCTAAGCTGCGGTTTTAGAAACTCGTGCTTGTTCTGAAATGATTTCGCCTTTCAACATAGGTTGAATGTCGAAAGGCTGGAGAAAGGCACGTGATAAAGCCCAGAGCTTTTCTAGAACTATAGAACAAGCCAAACAAAACAAGATTTTACTAAAGAAATGAAATTGCTTGAAGCCCCCAAACTGTTCTGAGCTTCAGACATCTTTGGGGAGACATAAATGGTAATACCTTCTCTAGCCCAGCTGGCATGGCTCAGTGGTTGAGTGTTTACCTATGAACTAGAAGGTCACAGTCTGATTCCCAGTCAGGGCACATCCCGGGGTTGTGGGCTCAATCCCCAGTAGGAAACGTGCTGGAGGCAGCCGATCAATGACTCTCTCATCAGTGATGTTTCTCTCTCTCCCTCTCCCTTCCTTTCCCTGAAATCAATAGCATGTCTCAGAGTAGAGGTGGCGATACTCAGCTTTCCTTTCTGTGACATTGTGCTTGGCCGTCCTTTTGAAATTTACGCTCACATCTCAGCTACTAGAAAACATCATTAACGCGGAAATAACTTGAGGTTCTGCCACTTAGACAGGAGGGCAGTGGCGGAGAGATCATTTGTAGGACAAGACTCATCACTTTCCAGAGCCCCTCAGGCAAAGACACCTTTCTTTGGAAAGCGGTTCCCCTTTTGCAGTGTCAGATGTTTGATGCCAGAACTTCTGCCATTAGTGCGAGACACCCACTTTTCTGAGTCTGAATTAACCATCACGGGAGCTTCTCTTCATCTGATTTTCATTTGCTTCTCAGAAGAGAAATTAGATGCATGCTGTTTTTAAGGGACCACCTGTGAGGGGTAGTCCAAAAGGACAAGCAGGACCTTGTCCCAAATCAACACTCACCTACACTGGGAAGGTTTCATGCATCTCGACCGTATATATGTTACTGTTTATATATCCCACTCAGGCAGTTTTTACCAACTTATTGTGACAGTGTGAACACATATGCTGCTTACTATTTATGTGAGTTGAGTTGGAAAGAAGGTGTGTCCTTTTTATTTATTTATTTATTTAAAATATTTCTTTATTGAGTTCAGAGAGAGGAAAGGAGAGGGAGAGAGAGATAGAAACATCAATGATGAGAGAGTCATTGATCGGCTGCCTGGCCCACAACCTGGGCATGTGCCCTGACCGGGAATCGAGCTCCGATCGCCTGGATCCTAGGTTGATGCTCAACAGCTGAGCCACGCCCGGCCGGGCGGTGTGTCCTTTTTAAAAAATCTATTCACCTAGCTTGGAGGACCTAAAAAGTTCCATCTGTAACATGCCTATTCACATTGGGATAGTTAGATTTTTCTTCTCTTCTGTTCCCTCTTTTATTTCTGGAGCCAGGTCTCCTGGATTCTTTTATCCCATTTCCTTCCGGCTCAGTGGTATCAGCTAGTGGTACTTTAGTATTAATGCTGGACTTTAGGCTTGACACAGGGAGTGTCAGGTTGGCCAGATGTGGAGGTTTTTTGGTACTTTGCCTACATTTCTTAATTTGTGCCCAGGTTTTTGTGACCCAGCTGGCATCTAACATTCCCCCCCCCCCAAAAAAAAATCTAGTGTTTTAGGGGTGTCAATAAAGGAGAGCGTTCTCTTGAGGCTGATTTGCTTTCTTAAGCTCCCCCTAATTTGTTCCAGCTTTAACACTGTGAATAGAGGCCTCATTAAACCTCTCCTCACAGCGCTTCCTGTGCTGCACACTAGCAGCAGCCTGCATTGATGGGAGGCGGTTCTCCCCGGGAGCTCCACCCCTCCCCCTTTCTTCATGTTGGCAAACAAAAACCCGGCCAGAAGAGTGGCTATCACAGGCTTGGACAAATTTGATGGCACGGTTTTAAATGCTTAGATAAGGGGCCTTTTGGCGGCTGACCTGTGTGAATTGCCTCAGTGCTGAAAGGAAAGGGCCCTCTTAGCAGAAGCCTTTGTCTTGGGGGAGAGAAACCAAACCTGCTATTCAGAGCTGCTCAGCGTGCTCCCAGATTATAGGCTGCCTGAGTTTTCACAAAGTCCCACTCTTGTCAGGCTGCCAAGGAGGGCCCAGCACCGACGAGCAGGCCTTTCTCCCGCCAAGGCTGTCTCTGCAGCGTGAGGGGGCCACCGTTCCGTTTCCCGGAGCAGGGTGTTGGGTAACGCGGGGCATCACCACCAGCAGCTGAGAGGGCTGACTCTTGAGTAAAGCCGGCCTTCCAAAGGATTTGCTCCTTAAAACCATCTCCCTGTTGCTTTAATCTCTGGAAGACACAGGTTACCAGTCCCTGGTCTGCAGACGCATTGTCGTCTAGAGGTGTTGTTTTCAGGGCCCCAGTATAGCTTCTGTTTCTTCGCTCGTCTCTCCATTCCCATGCCATCCATGGAAAATCGTAGGCACCAGCATGCCTGACACCTGTTCCCAGCTGTGTTAGGCCGAGGCCTTTTACTTAAACCAGGAGTGACTGCAGAGAGCTTCTCCTCCTTCCAGACCCATCTACGTCTCTACAGTCCGGCCGCAGTCAAAGCACATAGTGGTGATCCTGGACCACGGGGCCTCCGTCACCGACACCCAGCTTCAGATCGCCAAGGATGCTGCCCAGGTCATCCTCAGCGCCATCGACGAACACGACAAGGTGACCATGATCCCCGTTCCCCACCTGGCATTGGATCTGCCTCGAGCACCTTTCTTAAAGCACTCTGTGTTTTATGATATACACTTTTTAAGTCCATCTTTAAAATGACTTTGGGAAAAGAGAGTGGTTTAGTTTTCACTCTAGCATTTGAGAAAGCAGCTGCCAACTCTGATTCCAAATCTCTTTTAAAACCACCCCCACCCAGCCGAGGCCTGCACTTCCCTTACGCCTCCTGTTCACTTCTAATTAGCTGTGACTTTCACACTGGAAGTTGTGTTGAGGAGCAACAGGGTGAGGGCTTGGATGTTGATGGATGGCTTACTTTATCTGAAGATCACTGGGAGGGAAGGGAGAGGGAAGGCTACTGGAGGCTTACTAATCTCAGGACACCTCAGAGACAGGTGTGTTTGCAGCCAGTGATAATCTCTTGCCTGTGGACAATTTCTGCTTCATCATTTTCACTTTTCCAGCTCCTAAGGTTTTACTCACTAATATAGTTGTTTAAAACACACACCCCATAGCTTTACCCTCACCCCCACCTCCAGTTGAAAAACCAAGATGGTTAGTACTTGCTAAGACTTTTCTCTGCATGAAGGACTTTTTCTTTTTTAATGTTATATGTGAACACCATACTGCTGACTTCATCTTGGAACAAAAACCAAACTCTAGGGTCCCTCCCTCTTACCAATCCTTAACTAATCCTTTTAAAATTTGATAGATGTGTGCCTCCAGGCATTTATTTTTAAACTCTCATAAATCTGTACGCCTTCTCACTCCTAGGGGTCTTCTGGAATTAAAAAAAAAAAAAAAAGTGGAAGAAGAAAAGAAATAACACCTTCCCATTATAGGGTGACAAGTTTCCTTTCTCCTTCCTCCAGATCTCTGTGTTGACGGTGGCAGACACGGTCAGGACCTGCTCCCTAGACCAGTGCTATAAGACGTTCCTGTCTCCAGCCACCAGCGAGACGAAGAGGAAAATGTCCACCTTCGTCAGCAGCGTCAAGGCTTTGGACAGTCCCACCCAGCACGCCGTGGGGTTTCAGAAGGCATTTCAGCTGATTCGGAGCACAAACAATAACACGAAGTTCCAAGCCAGTAAGTGCATTTTCTCCCAGGGCTGATAAACTGGAGGGTAACAGGTGGCGATAGGAATATGTTACAAATGGATCACACAACCATATCTGTAGGGATTTTTTTTTTTTTTTTTTTAATTTACCTGGGATAAAAATTTCGTGTGTTACCATCATGGTCATGTACTACTAGGATCTTACTAGATTTTCTCTTTTTTTCCAGTGCAAGGTACTCAGTCTGTACAATTTCTTCACTCCAGAGCCTCCTCTTTCTATCCTTTTAAGAAGAACATATCCCATTTATTTCCCAGGGGAATACCCACATCCTTTTTAATGCTAATCATCAGCCTTGCCTCCTCGTTGACTTAGAGTGGCCGACCATATGCACACGAACAGGGCCACAGGAGTCCCTGCCTTGCTCCTTGTGTCCTCTAACCAGTTGTCATTCAGATGAGCATAGCCCTTCCAATGTACAAAGGCCCTCTTAATTTAATTTTCACATATTAAAGAAGATCTAGAATTAGGATGCATGCTAAAGGAAAGAACATTTGAAATACACATGCTTTGACACTACTGAAAGGAATCTGTGTCATTTTTCCTTTTATATTTGAAAATCTATATGTAGGGTGTGTGTTTTTTAAATGAATGTGTCCTCGAGATAAATTTAAAGGATATAGTTTTATTCATTGGATTCTACATATGAGTAAGATCATGTGACACTTGTCTGTCTTTCTCTCATTGGCGTATTTCGCTTAGCATAATACTCTCCAGGTCCCACCATGCTGTCTCAAAGAGTGAGGGATCCTTCATTTTTACAGCTGCATAGTATTCCATTGTGTAAATGTCTGAGAAGACGCTTGATATGATTTCAATCTTCTTGAACGTGTAGAAACAAAATAGATCCAGAGACACAGAAGCATGGAACAGACTGATGAATCTCAGAGGGAAGGCGGGGGTGGGTGAGGAGAAAGTAACATAAGAATTTATATGCATATATGCATAACCCATAGACACAGACAATAGTGGGGTGAAGGCCTAGGAGGACAGGTATGGGGGAGGACATCAATGGGGGGGAAAGGGGACATTTGTAATACTTTCAACGATAAAGGTAAATTTTAAAAATAATAAAATCGAACTATAATTCTAAAATAAAGAATATATTTTTAAGCTCTTTATTGTGTCTGCGTGAAAACTAAGACAGCTTTGGTAAAGGCAGAGCACAGGGACTGGCATATGGTGGGCCCTTGAAAGAAGGAAGCTACTGTAATTATTGCAGCTAATGATGGTAGATGGCATATTAGTTTTTTTTCTGTATATTATTATCTCACAGTGTTCCTGGGTCAGAAGTCCAGGTACAGCTCAGCTGGGTTCTCTGCTTAGTCTTGCACAAGGCTGCAGTCCAGCTGTCAGCCAGGCGTGTGGTCTCTTCGGAGGTTTGCAGTCGTCTTCCAAGCTTAGTTGTTGACATAAGCACTTTCCTTGCAACTGTAAAACTCATGTCCACTTGCTTCTTCAAGGCAGCAGGAGAGCATCCCCGCTTCAAGTCCTAACTTCAGGGAAGGCTTTGAAGGTCTCATCTGATCCAATCAAACCCTTCCTCGTTTTTGATTTAATCAGATTGCCGTCCCTTGTGATCGCTTTATTAAAGGCCTTAATTACATCTGCAGAATTGCTCCATCACCTTTGTTGTAGTCTACTGGTTAGAAGCAAATTACTGGTCATGCCTATGCTCAAGAGGGGAGGGGATCTTGTAAGGGTGTCAGTCATTGGGGTCATCTTAGAATTTTTCTAACTCGCCTTGAAAAGTGACAACTGTTCACAACCAATATTACAGGCTGGCTAAGTGTAAAGTTTCCCATGATTCAATAAGGCCAGTGGACAAGGCTGACCAGGTCTTAAGTATTCAAGAGGATTGGCTGTTTGGTCGATGCCATTTACCCGTAGGTGCCATCTACCTGTCAGCTTTCCCCCATAGAAGCGTTCTTTTTACTTCATTCTTCAGCCATCAAGCCAGCTTTGTAAGTCTAATTTCGATGATCACACTATTTAAATAATGGAGGGAATGTCAGCCTGGCAGTGACCCGGCAGTGCACAGGAGTCGGCGAGCCCGAGGCGAGGTGACGAGCATTGTCTGTAGGGTGTGGGTGGCCTGAGAGAGCATGCGCCTTCAGGAGGGCCGCTGCCCTTCTGTCCAGCTGCGTTGCCAGGCAGGAATTCCTGCCCAGTGTTGCCAGATCTTCTGTTTCAAGAGAAACCAGAAATCGGGATTTTTATGTGAAATCCCTTGATTTTCAAATGTTGACACTTGTTCCAGCTTTAAAATTGCGAGTAGAGACTTCATTAAACCTCTTCTTACCAATCTTCCTGCACCGTACACTAGCAGAAGGCTGCTTTGATGGAAGCATTTGTCTTCCATTTTCTTTGTCCGTTTGTTTTTCTTAATGTTGGCAAACAAAAACACAGCAAAAAGAATGACTGTTACAGACCGGGACAAATGTTGATGGTCCTGGGTTTGTTTGTTTTTTTGCTTTTTGTTTTTTTAATGCTCAGAGGAGTCTTTAACTTGGACAAAGTTTGATGGCGCTGTTTTGTGTGTATGTGGGGTTTTTTTAAATGCTCAGAGGAGTCTTTTTTAGGCCAAGTAACATATTTCCAAGGTTTAGTTCACAGGCCTCCACCTAAAGTTTCTCTTGGCAGTTCAGGAAAAAAAAAAAAAAAAGAACCCGAATGGGTTGCATAAAGAAATAATACTCCAGGAATGAGCATTGTCTAGTTTATAAGGGGCGATCTGAGGTGCTCTCAAGCAATATAGCATAGTGGTTAAGTATGTGAGTTTTGGATTTCAACCAATGTGGTTTCAAATTCCCCCTCTGAAATTTTTCTAACCTTGTGAACTCGTGTAAATTATTTGATCTCTCCAGGCCTGGTTTCCTCATCCACAAACGGGGGGTGATAATAAGATCCAGGATTCCATCATAAATATTAAATAAATGTAGCTGTGGTTGTTATGGTATGCCGTTTCCTCCAGGACTGCCAGCTGACCTAGGGCAGATACCCCAGACATCCTAAGTTGACCTTAAGCCCAAATATGGCCACGGACCACTAGTGGCCTTGGCCACCACACAGTGAGGGGTCTGCACACTCCTCCCAGGAGCTTGCACTGTACATCACCGCCGTTCATTCCACGGACAAGTATTTAGCACCTGCTCTGTGCCTGGCCAGGGAGTGAGGTTATTCTAATGAGTCGGACCTACCCTGTAGGATTGTTGTGAGGATTAATCTGTGCACGAAATTAAAGTGGCTGCCCCCCATTAGTAGCCATGTAAACAGAAGCTACATGTCATAAATTATTGTAGCTTGGATCTTTTTTTGGCCTATGGTAGATCTCTGACTGATACCATCAGTACATCTGGATTGTTTGCTCTGGGTTTGTTATTGGGGCTATTGGTCGGTGGGTCACTTTATAACAGAAGGAGTAAGGTCGTTAGGAGTGGCAATCTACTGACACGGGCAAAGTCCAAATTTGAGTGGCTCTTTCCTGTTTTATATTGACCCTAAGACATGCAGGTGGCTTAGTCAGGGGCTTGCCAAATGGCGAGTCCATTGCATTTTCTTCTACGTACATGCTAGGCCATTGCTCTGCTCCAAGTCCCTATCATTACTCATCCCTAACATGATTAATCACAGCATTTAGAGTGACTAGACAGACTATCCTAATAAGTAAAAAAATAAATCAGACTAAATTTGGCAGGTTTGATATCTAAGAATAGAAAAGTAACTATATTTCGATTGAGGATAGGGCAGGAATGGCATCAGGGATGAGGCCGAGACCATGAAGATGCCCACAAAGTCCTGTGCGTCTTACTGTGGGGAGAGAAAGAAAACACACCGACTGCTAAAGGCATCTGTGGGCTGCAGGCTTGTAGCTTTCCAAATATGGGCCTGTTCCCTAAAACCACCCCTCAGTGGCAGCGTGTTTAACCCAGAATCATAGAGCTGAGTAAGAAACTCAGCGGGTTCTCTTTTAAGTCAGTTTTACAGATGTATCCAGGAATTTATCATGGTACCTTTGCCAGTGGGACAGCGGTTTATCCCCTACTTTAGAACATCCTCATGGTATGTTTATATCCCCACCCACAATATTTTTTTCCAGCCTGAAGCTCTAAGTGAGGTGTTCGCAGGTGTGTATTTACAACTCTGGAGGAGCATTATCACGCAGTTTAAGGCGGGGATATTCCTAAGCGTATGGATTTTTTTGTGTGTGTTTTGCGTCAGCATTCACTTCCTAGTTTCTGATAAATAGTGCAATATAAATTTGCAGTTAGTGTTTATTAGAGAATTATTCAAGCATCAAAATTGACTTTAAGACTTGCTCATATACTAAATCTTAGTAGTAAATAAGAGATAGCAACTTTGAATGGATTGACTTCCTTGATTCAGATTTTCTTCAATCAGTTCATTTGTCTACAACATTGTTGTAGCATACGTTATCTATTCAGTGCAGAAACTTACAAGCTGAAGGAACTTCAAGCATTGTATCCTCAATATTGTGAGGATAATTTTTTAAAAGAGTAACTGTATTCATTATCTGTTGCAGGTTGACAAATTACCCCAACACTCAGTGACTTAAAATAATAAGCATTTATAATCTCATTGACTGTGGGGCAGGAATCTGGGCACAGCATAGCTGGGTACCTGTAGCTAAAAGTGTGTCAGGAGGTTGTAGTCAAACTGTTGGCCAGGGTTGCCATCCTCTCAAAGTTCAGCTCTGGAAGGATTCACTTTCATGTTCACTCAAAGGGGGCTGGTGGGATTTGATTCTCAGGGCCTCAATTCCATTCCTCCCATAGGACAGCTCACAACAGCTCTCTGGCTTCCCTCAGGGTGAGAGAGCATTGAGGTAGAAGCCACCTGGTGACCTTCTTGTGACCTAATCTCTCTCTTGACATCCCACCACCTCTGCTGTAAGTCATTAACTCCAGCCCATGTTCAAGGATGCTACTACCAGGAGGTGGGATCACTGGGGGACCAGCTTAGAGATCGCCTGCCACAGTAACGATAAAACAAATCTCAATTAAATGACAATAAGGACCTGAAGAAATAAGCATATAATGTATAAATATGTCTTTCTCAATAAAATGATAAACGTGTATGCAGAATGTCTTACAAATATCATTGAATCAAAGAATCTCACATTAGACAGAAAATGTAAAAATCCAGTTCTCTTTATTAATTCGCTCCCTCCGTTAAAGCCGTCACTCGGCCCTGTCTCTAACGCAGGAAATCTGCCATTTTTCGTGTTGAGTAAATGCACTTGAAAGGGGTTCTTCATGCTGAACTGAGCTGACTCCTCAGTTTACCCATTAGCCCTCCCTGGAGAGTAGTTTATTCTTGCGTCACAGGTGCTACTTCACACCAGCACGAGAGCTTTGTGTTTGTTTTGTGTTTGTGTGTGTGCTCCGGTTTCCTTCTTTGTCTTTTCCCCTTTGTTGGCCATCCGCCCTTTTGCTTTCACTCTTTACACAAATTTACCTGTTAGTCCTCCTGTGAAGTAAGGACTGTCACCCTCGTGTTAAGGACAAGGAAATGTAGGTGTAGCAAGGTTAAGAAACCTGCCCCTGTCGCCCAGACACAGCTTGTAAGTCGCAGAGCTGGGAGGTGGACACAGGCAGCCTGGCTCCTACGGCCGTGTCTTACTGCTGTTTTGCACTGACAAGTTTTAAAAACAAAAATGTTTTGGAGCTATTTAGTGTAGGGGAAAAGAACTGTACATGTCTCAAGAGCCCCTAGAAGAACCACCATTTTTAAAGCCTAATCCCCACCCCCCAAAAAATGTAAATTCTTGGTGAAGACCCTGAGTCACTGAGTGAAAAGATTAAATCGGGTTCTGAATTCTCATTTTCAGAAGGTGGATGAGCTTTCCGTCTGGGATGGCTAAATTATCTCACCCATGGGTGCCTAAAGGAGGTCTTCTTTTATCTGGTAAATTTATTAGGAGCATCTCTTTACCCGACAGCAGATAAGTGGAGCCTCATTGCCCACAAAGGGGCAGGATGGGCGAGAAGCAGAGGGGGAGAGGAAAGGCCCAGCATCAAGGGGAAGGAGCAGAACAGTGGGCCAGGCAGGTCCTCGAGGCCGGGCAGTCGGGGAAGCGACAAAGAACCTGAGCTGCTGCCTTTAGCCAGCATCCAGTGTAACGATTTGTATGTTTTTGTTTAGATACAGACATGGTCATAATTTACCTGTCCGCTGGCATTACATCAAAGGACTCCTCCGAAGAAGATAAAAAGACGACTCTCCGCATCATCAACGAGGAAAACAGCTTTCTGAACAACTCCGTGATGGTTCTCACCTACGCCCTCATGAATGGTAGGTAGTGTTGCGAGGTTTTTCTTTCAGATGAAAGTTCTCTCTGAGCGTATGCTGCTTTCAGAAAAATCAAAAAAGAACCATCGGGGTGTCCTTAGCTGGAGGGCATAAGCAGAGGGCCCGCCGAGCAGCTCCCCCCCAGGCCCGGCTTTGTCTGCCCGGCGCTGGGGCCCAGGGCCTGCGTTGGAGTCTTCCCCTCGCCTCTCTCCAGTCATGTGGTCTTGCCGAGCATTCCCTGCGACTCCCTCTTCTTCACTTCTCCCCCATATTCTGGGATTTTGACACTGCGTGGAGGTTACGAAGTTTTTTCATTGATTTAAGCTGCAGGATGTCAAGGTACTGACCTAGATTCTTCTGCAAGACCGTGACTGTCATACTTCCCTGCAGAATCACCCCTGAAGCCTCTTTGGTGCCTTTTCCTCCTCAGCTTTCCTAGCTGTGGAATGGAGATCAGCATCCACTGGACGGGCTTGCTGTGAAGATTAGCCCTAATGTAGAGTAAACACCCAGGATGGTGTCTGGCACTGCCAGGTGCTCATTAAGGTTGATTTTATTTGTTTGTTTGTTTGTTTGTTTTTTTATTTTGCTGTTAAATCAGACATTATATGATAGTGTTTAGTCAATTGACAAATTTGAGGTAATCCTTAATATCTTTCCTGCTGCTCTCCAACCCATCCCTCAGTCTGACTGCAGCTCAATTTTCTAGCCTCTCGGCTGTGTCTTGTCTCCCCACCTGTTAGTGCATTGCTGGTCTCCCAAAGCATGTTCTTCTTCAGGCCCCTTGGACTCTCTGTTCAAGGTGGCCATATGCTCTTGTGTTTAAGAGGCCATATCTTGACCCAGCACCCCTTCTCACCTATGGTCTCGTATTTCTCCCATCCACTTCCAGAGCTCCATGTAGAACCACGTGGCTTTAGGGACAATGGTTCTCATATTTTTAATGTCCTAAGGATTACTTGGAGTTGTTTTTGTAAAATGCAAACTCCTAGGGAAGGGAGGGAACGGACAGAAAAGCAAGGGAAGGGGAGGGGAGAGGAGGGGAAATTTTTTGAGCCTTCGGTGTAGCACAGTGCTCTGAGGTTTTAGAGCTTTGTCGTACAAAGTCCCTGTCTTCAAGAAGCTTATAACCTAGTGAAAAAGACACACAGACAAGGCAGATAAATTGAAATGCAATAGTACAGGAGTGAGGAAACATAAAATGAAGGGATCACTTTTTTCCATTAGATTTGAAGGTCCGCTCAGGCAGATGCTGAGTAAGAAGCTTTGTTGTGGTCACCCATCTCTTTACTGGCCCATCTCTTCCCACCAGAGCATCTTATGCACCTGCTGTGCCCCTGACAGTTTCATTCTTCAAAACCTCCGCTTACTTCTCTCTAACCATACCTATTTCCTCTCTTTCTCCCTTTAATCTAGCGAGATGCACATGCTCACTGCCATTTTCTCCAAATGCCGTCTCTGGGCATTGTTCACTGGCACTGACACATTCCCTTACTCTCCAGTCAGGCTTCAACTAGGGAAGCAGAACCACTCTGAGAATTTGGGTATAACGGATTTATCATCAGGATTACAGTGTACAAGATTATGGGGAAAACTCGAGAAGTTAAGAAGAGTTCAAAAAAGAAGAGTTGACAACTCAAAGTTTAGTAACCAGCTCTGGTATGGGTGAACAAGTTAGAACTTCTAGGGATATCTGGAAGCTAGAAACATCGAAGACCATTTAGGAGGTCTGGTCTATGTAGAAGAAGCTCTTAGTGGCTGCTACCCCTGTGAATTCTAAGTGAAGCATCTGGGGTGGGCCTGGGGTTGCCCTTGGTGAGCAAACCAACAGCTGGGGAAAGGAAACTGAATCAGATCAGAGTGAGCAGGGCAAACTGGGACATTCTGGTCCCTCTGTGTCTGACTCTCACCATCTCTCACTTCTCTTGAATCTCACAGCACTTTACTTTTGGCCACCTTTAACCCAGAAGCATAAATGAAGGGGGATTCTGGGAAACGTAGTTTCCAGCTTGACTGTATTGATAATAGAACCATCTGTGTACTTAATCAGTCTGCTACCCCACTTCCAGCCCTACATGACATTTCATGATAGAGTGACATAAAATTTCCAATCTCTGACAGCCTTGCATCCCATACTGTTCTTCTTTAATTAGTAGATGTTCCTGTTTATTACTTTTCTTTTACATTTTGAGAGAACCAAGCAGTATATGACAAAGGAAGGAAATGTATTTATTGCCTTAAGTTGCCTCTTTTTATCATTCACCCCTGGGAGCTTCTGAGCTTCTCAATGGTGTAAGATCAGGGATCAGTCCTGTCTTTTGTGTTGTCTTTTACTTCAGAATGTACCACTCACACCCCTCCCCCACAATCTCAACTTTAAGTCAAGCAAAGAGAACACTAATTTCGTTCTGACTTCCCTTAAGCATTGCATGAGTGGAGCCAAAGCCAAGTTATTAAAACACAATATGTTAAGAAAGAAATGATACCCATTAGATCCAAGGCTAGAACTGTATACACTCCTTATTTCAAAATGATAATGTCACATAAGGTAGGTGAACCACGAACTCTTCAGATTTTTTTTTTTTAATGACTAAATAGTTCAAGAACATGAGGCAAAGCCTTTTTAAAATTCATTGGTAAAATCTCAGTAGTGATTGAAATCATTTGAATTTGTTTACAGTGGTACCCATATGGGATCAGTTACTAATCCTTTTGACTATGTTCCAACAATAGCAAACCAAAATTTTTAAAAGGTTTATTAAATTTATTTTTGTGCTATGGATTACAGATGTTGTAGAACAATACATCCCAGTATGCCTAAATCTTTTACAAAGTTTTAAAACCGCCTAAACAGAAAAAATATACATTAAATAAATCAAGTCCAGTATTATCCTAACAGTATCAAACATGAAAACATTTGTAATTAAAATGAGCTTAAGGATGCAGGGTTTGGAGGCATCCTAAATGCAATCCATAATCCTTTCATTTAGTTGCCTGAGACTTTGGCAAGTGTCTAATAGGCGAGGAGGTAAGAAATGAAATGGTAAACCTCTATCCTTTAAAACTCTTACGACTTCATCTACTAATTTAAATTAAATGCAGACTTCCTAGTCATGACTTCTGCTTTAAAATATTAAACGCAGAAAAATAATTTAGATGTTATAATTAAACTTTTAGGGGAGAACACATCCTTGCTAGACGGAGCTCCTTTGTTTACTCATGTGTTTTCCACCATTGCCTTTTGAAGATCCCCTTTGCCCTCTTGACTGTTTGAGGAAAGGCTGCGCCTCAGGCTCTGTTCCTCAGCAAGAACTGGTATCAGCGTCCTGAGTCCAGATGGTCTCTGCAAAGAGCTCTTTGGCAGAGGGGTCATCAGCTGGGAAGAGGCGTTACCAGAGATGAGCCGGGCCCTTATTCGATGTGAATGGCAAGGTTACTGCAGAAATATGCACCACGCTCTCCGCATTGGCTTCCCTTGGCTTTCCGTTTCAGATGGGGTGACCGGCTTGAAAGAGCTGGCTTTTCTGAGAGACCTGGCTGAACAGAACTCGGGGAAGTACGGGGTGCCCGACCGGACGGCCCTGCCCGTCGTTAAGGGCAGCATGATGGTGCTGAACCAGCTGAGCAACCTGGAGACCACAGTCGGCAGGTTCTACACCAACCTGCCCAACCGGATGATTGATGAGGCTGTCTTCAGCCTCCCCTTTTCCGATGAGATGGGAGATGGTGAGTTTGGAGGACACCTCCTGCTGAAAGATAGGGAGAAGTGGACCGGAGTCCACCGAAAGAGTAATTTGAAGTGTTCGGTGCTCGCATGTGAGCGCTGCAGGCTGCCTGGCCCCCCGGACCCCCAGCCAAGCATTGTGTCGGGCGGCGACGGTAAGGCACACATCCCACCCTCCACAAGTGTTTTAAATCTGATAAGAGAAAGACGGGTCAGTGAGTTTAGTTACTGTCCATCATCTCAAATAGTTATCAGTGTTTTCTTGTAATGAAAACTCTTAAGATCTCTCTTAGCAACTTTCAAATATACAATACAGTACCGTTAACTATGTCACCACGCTGTACAGTATGTCCTCAAAACTTACTTATCTTATACCTGGGCATAACTTTTCACAGCTTTGCAATGTTGTATCCACTCCCTCCTGCCATGCGATGCATGTAATTGGCCTTGACAGTCACAGGAACTGAGTAATAGTTTGCGTGGGCATCGTACACAGTGCTCTGTGTGGAAGCCGGTTCTTTGTAGAAATCTTTAAGGGGATCCAAAGCCCTTTCCTGCGTGTTTATAGAAGGGTGGCTTTCTGGTATGTTGCTAAGGTCTGAACATGCCATGAAACGTAGGAAAGTACATCTTTTTGTTTTGAGTTTTATTTAGAGCTATAGGATTGTAGAATTGTTTGGGGTCCTAGAGATCGCTTTGCCTCAGCTCCCCATTGACACCTGAAGTCTTATTGAGAGAAGTGGAGCAACTTAACCCAACATAGTAAAAGTGGGAGGAAAGTTCCGCTTTCCTGATGCACAGGCCCATGCACTGACACACACACTGTTCACATTCTCTCCTCTTTTCTCTTTCCCTAAGTATCCTATTGTTTTTGTCTAGCCCATGAGCCAAAAAATGGTTTTTATATTTTTAAAGCGTGGTTTATAAAAAAAACACAAAATGTATGTAACAGAGACTATGTAGCCCACAAAGCCTAAAATATTGACTCTCCGCTTCTTTACATAAAAGCTTGTAAATTTCTGGCCCCAATGCCAAGAAATAGATTCCTTTGGAAACTTGGTGTCTGTCTCCTTTAGCTACTCAGTTCCAGGTGGACAAGATTCTGCACCTTTCTAAGTTTTTCTCTCTATCGTCCCAGTTTTGGATAGGACACATTAGAGAAACATAGTCGATTAGAAGCTTTCCTTTATCCACAATGTCTTTTCATCTAACAAACCCTAGAGATCCGTATAGCGGTTATTACTGTGTCCTTCAAACAGACGGGAAAAGCAAGCCTCAGAGAGGTTATGTCCAAGGAAATGTGCATGATACATGAGGGGCACAGCTGGGTAGAACCTAGATTTTTTGGATACCCTGGTCAGTACTCTTTCAAGTTCAGCTGAATTTTCCCTACTCCAGGAAGCAGAATGATGTATTAAGTGCTGCTGATGATTTGCATTGCTCTGGAATGTCATGTCCTTCAAGGTGAAAAATAGTGGGAAATGTACACATTGCCTCAGTGTAACTGAGATATCTGAACCCCCAGCAGACGCTATTTCCCGTGTACTCTCACTCACTCACGCAACCTGGAAAGGCAGAGATTGGTTACTGGGTCACACAGGGAACTTTTCTTCCCAGCAGAACTGGGATGCCTGATATCAGCCTTTATGATTCCCTAGAGCACAGCTCCAGTCTTCATTCTTCTCTGGTATTCTTTGAATTTTTTTTTTTTTAACCCATAGGTTTGATAATGACTGTGAGTAAACCCTGTTACTTTGGAAACCTACTTCTGGGAATTGTAGGTGTGGACGTGAACCTGGCTTACATCCTTGAAGATGTGACGTATTACCAAGACTCTTTGGCTTCTTATACTTTTCTCATAGATGACAAAGGTAATCTGCTAAAACTTAATTATGCGAAAGAGTAATTTCTTTAGCAACCTGAAAAAAATAATCTGTAGCTATTCTGACTCTAACAAAGTAGAAAATGATAGTATTTCTACAAACACAGTGTGACTAGGACTACTGTGTATAGTAGAACACCATAAAGGTGGCAGAATGAATCTAAAAATTATTCATTTATTTCTATGTTGTATTGAGGGGTAGGTAACAGTTATTTGTAACACCAGGAAATTAGACTTAAGGATTGAATGACACATAGAATGTGATCCTTTGGATTTTTTTTGGTCTATATTGTTATCTTTGGATTTACTGGCATTAAGATTTATATGATAGATTAAAGCGTTTCATAAAATGAAGACCAAATGACCAGTGCCTCCAAAATATTCTTGATTAAACAGATGTTTGATAATTTAAGACATCTTTCTGCACTTCAGTTTTATGCAAGAACACATAAAACAAGTTCAGTCTTTATTGGACTGGTGAGTTACATACTGAGAAGCTGAGTGCTGGACAGCCCTCCAGAGTATTTCACGGTTCAAACCTATGATAGCTACTTGATTAGATTCACTACTTCCTACAACATGTCTTTCATAGCCTGTATTTCTGTTTTCTTATTTCAGGGTATACACTTATGCACCCATCCCTGACCAGGCCATATTTACTATCAGAACCCCCTCTTCATACTGACATCATTCATTATGAAAATATCCCAAAATTTGAGTTGGTTCGGCAAAATATTCTAAGGTAAGGGAAAGGTGAGGGTCATAGTATTTTATTTTTCTCTGAAAATAGGATCCTTCGAGGTCAAATATGAGTGTTTATTATAGAATATAAAACAAGTATATAAATTATTTTAATGTTATCAAAAGTATACTCAGTAATTTTTTCCTGAGCATAATAGGCAAAAATATAGTTACTTTGAACAACGGGTAAGGTCTCTTAGAACTATGATTTGGGAGAAATGTCTTGTAAATCAAATTTAGTGTTTACATTGCCTTTAATTGTAAAATCAGGTATATGTTTTCTCATTTAAAAAAGAATACTCCCATTGTACCAAATTGGAAAACGTTGGCAAAATAAAAGGTCAAGTTGAGGACCAGCTCCCCAGCATGCCAAGAAATATCTTGGCAAGGTAGCGTCCATTCCAAGTCAATAGCACCATCACACACAACATTTTCTCTTGAAATAAAGAGCAGATTGGATTTTTTCCAACCATGATACATTATTTTGGCAGATGGTAACCTACGGAGAAACGGGTCTTTGTGCTCATTGGTTGTAAAGTAATAACTGAGCGATTTGACTCAACGTAGTTTCTGGAAAGAATTAGAATTGGGGGGTGGGCGCAGGGGTAGAGAGTCAGGAATGTTTTTAGTGCAGAGCTGACATCATGCTTTGACAGAATTGAAAATCTCACATTATCTCTTTCAAAAGTGATGAGCTTCGTTGCTTTTCAAAATCAGGAGGTGGTCATTGACTCCCAGTTTTTTCCCAGCCTTTAATTAAGTGCTTAATTTTATCTTTCCCCTGAAATATTTCATTCTGTCTGCCAATGCAGCCTCCCCCTGGGCAGCCAGATTATCGCAGTGCCTGTGAACTCGTCCCTGTCCTGGCACATAAACAAGCTGAGAGAAACCGGGAAGGAGGCCTACAACGTCAGCTACGCCTGGAAGATGGTGAGTGAGGGGAGTGCCTTTGCCCAGCAGCTGCGGGTGCAGGAATTCTAGGGACCTTGGGTCAGATGGTGTCATTAATCAGTTTTAAAGTGCTTGGAGAAAGAAGAGTTGCTTCAGATATTTTATAATTTTTCCCTTTTGTATTTATAAAACCAGTTATTATTTATGGTAAATAAATCAAACCATATAAAAGAATATAAAGTAGACAGTAAACTGTGCCCTTCCCTGCCCCCTGGCTTTTACCTTCCATTCCCCAGAAATAATCACTTTGGTCAATTTCCAGAAAATTTGTATCCGCACAGGCATGTATATCAGTGTCTGTGTGCATGTTGACGCGCGTGCACATTTAATGGCTATGTTGTATTATATAGATGAACCCAATTTCTTCAACAGTCCCCTACCAATACAGATTTAGGTTATATCTAGTTAGTTTTTATCATTTTAAACTCAGATGTGGAAGTTGGGAATTTAAAAAAGAGATATGAAAGCATAAGTGCCCTCTGTTAACATATTCCAAGGAAAAGAAACTTCCACGCTAGAATTTGGATAATTCAGATTTACTGCAAGTGCGCTGACTCTTGAGCCATAACTTGTGGTTCCCACTTCAGCTTTTTTTTTTTTACTAGCCTCATTCAGATAGGGGGCTTCAAAGAAATAGAAGCTAACACACACTGTCCGTATGCCTTGTGTTTCAGCCCTTAACTCCCTCTTCCGAGCACACCATAACATACTGTTATGGGGCGCTTGAGACTGTAATTGGTCAAAAGAAGAGTGGACTTCCATTTTTATCGTCAAATTTCATCACTAAATTTCATCCTTGGGATTCCCTTGGATGGACATACCTGGTGTTTAAACTGTTTATTCCAAATGGATACTTAAGTTTCCCTTTAAGAACCTTTTCTTAAACATTTCTTTTGAGCTAAGAAGAATAAGGAAGAATGATAGGCCCTGTGACTTCGAGAGCATCCAGCCTAGTGGTGCGTGCAGACAATTAAACAGCTTCATAGAGGGTCTGTGTCTGGCTTAGGAATCACAAGAATTAGAAATAGCCAACGTGGTTTGGACGTGACTCTCCTCCAACCTTCTCATTTGGTTCTTAAAGCATCATTATGGCAACAGCAATTTCTACAATGGAAACAAAAGCAAACAAAATAATGAAGCTTTTTGAGAAACTTACATTTACAAGCCTAATCTTACCATTATTGTTTGACAGTACAGATTTGAGGAAGGTCAAAGTCTTTTTGAAATTCTCGGAGTCAGCTCATTTTCAGGATTTTTTTTTTTTTTTTTTGAAGATGATTGGACCATCTGCCCTTATTTTTCGTATTAATACAGTTTTTCAAATAAAGATGAATTGTTTAATTTTCACAGCAGAAGAATTGAGCCAGATACCAGACTACTTGACTGAAAAATACTTTCATATTTGAAATTGGTTACCTGCAGTATAACCTGATTGAGAGCAGCTCAGTTACACCCTGGGAAAATATCTGCCTTAATATATGTTTGGCATTGAAAGAGAAACAAGGAGATGCAGGCATTTTCAAGACCTTCTTTGTAGGGTAAATAAACCCAATGTTAACATTTTGGAAAGTGTTATCTCATTAAGATAGGTGTGTTTTTTTCAGTGATACTGGTAAATTCTGGCCACTCTACTCCGCCAAATAGGTATAATCATGAAATCACTTGAGGTAGTTCTCAGAGTCCTGAAATTGTCAAGAACATCACTATTAAGTGAAAACTGAAAGAGGTAATAAATAATGAGATTGGAGTTAAAAAGCCTGGCCTGGTTGCCCAGCAGTAAGAGTAAATATTTTAAAGCTCTGTTGAGTTACTTCAGGGGAAGGGGAGTGGGTGCTTATCTTGTCCTCTGGAATAAAATGGATTCCTCTACTAAATGTAATCCAAATAGACTTCACTTATGCTGAGAATAATTGATTAAACTGCTTAGCATCCGTACATGTAGCAGACATGGATGGATTGTTTCACTGAATTAATTTAAATATAACGAGGGATTATGTGAGGAGCGTTAGGAGATTACCACTCTGTCTCTGGAACCCAAGTCCACCTTCGAGCAGTTGAGGCTGCGTGCTGTGAGGGACGGACGGACGGACGATCAGAAGGCACTCCAGCGTTCCTGTATCACACAGCCCTGCCTCACTTCAAAACAGGAATCCCCTGGGCAGCCAGTGAGGAAAACAGGCCCAGTCCCAGAGAGCCCTTCTGGGTACATTACAGTCCCAAACGCAGAGACGGTCTTTCTCAGATAAGAACACAGTAGAAAGACCTGTCCTGAAATCTGATTCCCTTTCTAGCTAAGAACTATTTATAAACATAAATATTTATAAAGTTTTCTAGGCTAACTTTGTTTTTAATTCTTTTTTAGTTTTTCAACTTCAGTTGACATACGGTATTATATTAGTTTCAGGTGTAACAGCATAGTGATGAGACATGTATATACCTTATGAAGTGATCACCCCAGTAGGTCCAGGACTTGGGGTAATTTCTTATTTTTCTCTTAGAATAGACAGAATGATAAAATTATATGCTGGCCATTCTGATAGTTTTTATTGTTTGGTTCCTTGAAACATGCAGCACAGGAAACAAACTCGAGGGATGACTCAGTGAGAAGGGAAGAGGGGGAATAGAATAGTAAATGCCTCTTTGGAACACCCGGTCATTTTCTAATTTTGTGGGAGGAAGAAGTGGATTAAATTTGCTAATCTAATTGAATATCCTTGGCCGCGGCACTTGAAAGCACTTCCAGGGAGATGCAGATTTCTCCGGTGTTTAAAAAGATCCTGCACCATCCTCCTAAACCCTAAATTACACTTAACTCTAACCTGCCTAGTGAAGAGTTTCTCTGTGGTCATTAAGCAAATCCTTCGAGCTGCTTTAGTTCTGACTTAGCTGCTTATATCACTCTTTTATTTTATTTACAGACTCTCTTTTAAATAGATTCTGTCCATCTCCTAATATAATAGACTTAAGTAGTTTGGCTCTCTTTGTGTTCTTAAGTCAAGGAGCTAGGTCCAAGTAGCTCGACGTGGCTTTTGACACTTTGGTGGACATTTCCCCCACCAAATTTTAGGCAAGCGTTCATTTCTAGGAGCAAAGTGCGTTTGAAAGCACTCCCACATGGCGCCTGCTGGCTGAGGCTGAGCTACGGCACATTGCTTACCCTGGTCTGCAATGACACGCCAGGCAGGCTTTGTGAGGGAGCCTCAGGGTCTGTACTTGTCGTGAGTTGGAGGTCCTGGTCATCTCCAACCAAGAAAAGACAAAGTAGATAATAGAATGAATAAACCAGAATCTGTGTGGGCTGTATGTGTGGAGTCAACATTTGCTTTTAAAATAGGCAGTTTTTGAAACACTCATGCAAAACCAGCTATATATTTCAAAATGCATTTCAAACCCCATCAGAAATAATGGTTGTGTTCTCATGCCTTGTTCCAGCTTAAATAAGCAAAAGAAGGCTGCGGTCACTGTGTCCAAGGGACTAAGTTTTCTAATCCCTTCCTTAGCTCCCTGGTTTTGCGTCAGACTTTAATTTCTCTCTATCAGAAAGGAAAATAGAAAACATAAAATGTAATCTGTCACCCATCTTCATGTCTTTCATTTACTCATCAAATAGTTTTCCATGGGAGATACAAGACAGAGATAGGAGAATATAATGGATTACAAAGTCACTGTTCCCAGGAACCTTCATTTTCTGTATTAGAAATTCTTTATCGATTTTTCCAGGTACAAGACACCTCCTTTATTCTCTGTATTGTGGTGATACAACCAGAAATACCTGTCAGACAACTGAAGAACCTCAACACCGTCCCCAGCAGCAAGCTGCTGTACCACCGGCTGGACCTCCTGGGCCAGCCCAGTGCTTGCCTTCACTTCAAACAGCTGGCCACTCTAGGTAAAGTCTTGCACTGCTCAGCTTCCTTTGTGGTCTCACTCATAGCACAATAAATATCAGTTTGAATTAAAAAAAAAAAAAAAAAAAAAGATGTTGCATGCCTGCAGTGCCAGCTTGGGAATACAGATGTGAAAACAGTTTGAGGCCAGGCCTTGGGTCAGGTTCTGCAGCAGACACTGAGATGAGGGTTTGTGTGTTGATGATTTATTAAGGATGGGCTCTCGAAAGAAACCAGCAACGCAGTACGGGAAACAGAATAGGGAAGGAGGAAAAGGCAAGCAAGAGTTTAATTTTAGGTAAGGTCACAGCCTCAGCCTAATTCTGTAGGGGGGCTTCGGGGTATAAGTTATACTATAGAGTTTGCCCAGACTCAAGAAAGGAGCTGCGCTTTCATATTCCGTAGTCACTTTGAGCTTTCTGCTAATGCTGGCCAAGAGGTTTTAGTAGCCCAAGGACAGTCCATCAAAGAGAGTCGCAGATATGGCCTATTAGAGTCCAGCACCCAGATATGGGGGCCAGGGATACTAGGATTTGTGGGGATACAGGATAGAAGATGGAGAAATAGTAAAAGGAGTTCCCAGGTAGCATACCTGCGTATCTATATAGCATATCTCTATCTACCACAGGCCCCCATCTTCAAAAAAGCTTAGGAAATAGGCAAATAGTTCAAAGAAAGCAAAAGGTAATTTATAATTGTATGTGCCAGGTATTTGGCATTCATCGTCTGACCTATTACAGGTGAGGACTTTTGGTTTTATCAGAAACGCAGAATGTCCCCAAGGGAACACAGGAGGCAGCAGGGCTGAGACATGACTAGTGCCCCTCCTGGGCCTGCTGCCACCTGCTGTGTGGCACGCTGCCCTGCGCCAGGCCCGCGCTAGGCATCTGTGGTGTGTGCCGTCGGTACCACACAGCGTACTCACCGTACTGTGAGACCGGCGTTCTCCTCTTCACTGTTGAAATACTTAAGGTTTAAAAACCATGACTAAGAGTCATTAGACAGCCAGCAACCTGAGTAGAGGGCGCACAGGTGGGAATGGGGTCAAGGAGAGGCCCCCAGCCTCTGGTGTGTGGGTCCCTTGTTTAACTTTCATCCTGTGGAGTTTCTGTCTGGGTATGAGATGAGGGGAGCAGGGCAGGCTAAGTGGTCTCTTCTAGGACACTGTCCAGCAGTGTAGACAACTTGGAGAGGGCCAGAGATGGCCATCAGAAAAGGCTGGAGTTTACAGTTGTTCGTTCGTTTGAATTTAGGCTTTGCCTTTGGTTTTTATACAAGAGAGTATGTACACCCTTCAGTTCACGTTTTATGAAAACGCGCACTGAAACGCTAAGATGTGCGCGATTCTCTCAAGTGCCGTAGGGGCGCCCCGTGCGTGACTGCTGGTGAGTATGAGGTCACCGTTCTGAAATTTGAGAAGTGAAGTGCAGCAGTTTTTCTAGATGAGAAGAAGGCCTAAGCCTAGATTTTTTACGTCCTGTGGATAACCCTCAGAGCAGCACTGTCCGGTATGGTAGCCACTGGCCACGTGTGGCTACTGAGCACGTGACGTGACTATTCCAAGTTGGGATATACTGTAAGAGTAAAATATTTAAGTTTTTATATTGATTACGTGTAAACTGATAATGTTTTGGATATATTGGATTCCATAAAGTATACTAATAAAATTAATTCAACCTGTTTTTGTTTTTTTTTTACTTAATGTGGCTACTGGAAACTTTTATATTACATTTGGGGATTGTGTTGTGTTTCACTCGCCCAGGGCTGCCTAATAGAGATGCTCAGAAACTGTAGAGTTTATTAACTCAAATACTTTACCTAAGACTAATGGTTTGGTCCTACATCCCACAGACAGCCCTGAGGCCACTGTCTGATTCACTGGGCACTCTTACAACCCAACTTCTCCTTGGCAGTAGAAACACCTGCCCCCCCACCCCAGGACAGTGTGGAGGGGTCATCGAGAGCAGTTTACTATCAGTTGGTAATGAAAGTGAAGCAGTGAGATAATTAAAACAATTAAAAGGAAAACGGCAAATAAGTGGTTTCCATCTAATTCCATTGGTGATGGAGATTGTGAGGCAATGTATGAAATATTAGCAAAGCTCCCTTCAGGGGAGCAGAAGGGAGAGACATTGTCTTTCTTGGGACATGAATAAAGCATATATAATGCATTGCAGTTAAATATACATGTGTGTATATGTGCCTTCCGCCTAGACATAAAGCCTCGGGTCCTCTGTCCTGCTTGGCTCTTCCTCTCCCTCAGTCCATCTTACTGCAGCAAGCTTTTCTAAAATGCCCTTTTCTGTCACTGCAAGAAAGGCCCATGCCCCAAGGTGTCTCTCCTCCTCTTACCTCTGGCCCTGCTCTGTTGTCCCTGAAATATTATGTGTTGCCTTTTGACGCTTCTTATTGTGTTGCTCTTATATTACTGCATTATTCTTATTGTTTTCTCTCTCTTTTTTAAGTTCCTTTCTCTCCAGCTGTGTCATAAGCACTCTGAGTTCAGGGACAGTCCTCTTTCTCTGGCACGCCTGGCCCGAAAGGACCCATGAGCGTGATCCCGTGAGTCCACAGCACGCTGCTGGGCAGCCTAACCGTTTTAAGCCTCTGGTTTTCTTCTCCTTGATATGAATATAATAATAATAATCTCCCCGGCTACCCCCTGCCAACATCATGAGAATGAAATGAGACAGCATTACTAGAAGCAACATCTCTGGTCATGGTCGACTACGTAGTTGTGACCCATCTACTGAGGACAACTATAACTGCTAGATGGAAACTCTTTCTCAGAAATCTTCTTGAAAAGCATCAAAGAACTGACATGAGAGTTAGGTACTGGGTCAAAGTCTAGGAGAATCTAAGAACTCAGAGAAGAAAGTCAGCACTTTTAAACCGCTTGTGCAGTGCACATATTCATCAATCCAGAAGAAACAACCGTGAAATTGAACTGTGCTTTAAGTAATTCCTGTGGCTAAGAAGAGGCAGAGATCAAATCCATGGTCCCCAAAAGGTGGAGACTGATAAATATATAAACAACCCCCCCCCCCACACACACACACACACACACGCCTTTAGCAGAGGTCCTATCAGACTACATCTTGAGGGTAAGGGTGACTCGAAACTAAATCAACCCTTGACTTGGGATTCCTGTCATCTGAGTGGCCTAAGGAGCCTCAAACATTAACTAGTCATGGGCCAGTTGAATACCAGAGTCTCACCATGCATCACCCAGGCTGGTCTCCCATCTCCTTGCTGGGACCTGTTTCCACTCCTGCCCTGCCTCCCCTGGGGGTGCGGCACCTGCCAGAATCAAACAGCAGTCCTCTCTGGAGGAAGTTATTCCCACCCTGTGAGCCCTCAGCCATTCTTACTAATTAGTTTTAAGTACAGCGTCCAGCACAGGCAGAGATAACTAGGTCACAAGGAAACAGGACACCGTGAGTGAGAACTCACAAAAGGAATAGAAAATGACCCACAGATTTAAATGAGATGGGCCACGTGATAGTGCTTTCTTAAGCTTTTCAAAATATAATAAGACCGAACAATAGAAAATTTCAAAGCCAAAGATGTAGTGTTCTTGTTTTATAATGTAATTCACTGAGAGGATTTTTGTCTTAAGTAGTGAACTGGGCTTTTCCTCTTAGATAAGATCAACAATTAAATATGTCCAAGTAACTACTGTATTTCTACAAGCTTTGTTTATGTCAAGGTTGGCTGTCCCCTTCTGTGAAAATAATTTTGTAAATTTGATTTTTGCATTGACTCCAATATTCCATTTTTCCTTCTTCCTAGATAATAATACTAGTGTGAGCAATAGTAGTTAACACTTACAGCACTTGCCATGTGCCAACCACTGATCTACATGCTTTACACTTAACTCACTTGCTTTACATAGTATATTAACTAATATAATTCTCCCCGTAACTCTCTAAGGTTGGTGCAACTTCCCCCCCCCACACTTTTCAGGTGATGAAAACATCACATATATTACAACTTGCCCAACACCATGGAGCCAGGAATCCGTGGCGCCCAGCTTCAGCCCAGCCTGGCCCCATGTCACACGCTGTCTCCTCGGTCCTAATAAGCGTATTATGTGTAGGCCTGAGGTATTTTGAACACTTGCCCTTTCAGGTACTTGTATGTATTTGTACGGGTGTCTCTTCTGGTTCCTTCCTTACTAAGCTCCCTGAAGTGAGAGAATGTGGCTTTTTTTCCTTTCCCGCTCCATGTCGAGTTCTTTTGCTTTCCTTATGGAAGACTCCAGGCCACCGCTGCGGACAGGTTGGCAGAGCCTTCGGGACGCTCTGGCCTGAAATGAGGCCCCAGGATTCTCAGGCTGCTTTGTCTGCTCTCTTTCAGAAAGTCCAACCGTCATGCTGTCTGCTGGCAGTTTTTCCTCCCCCTACGAGCACCTCAGCCAGCCGGAGACAAAGCGCATGGTGGAGCACTACACCGCCTACCTCAGTGACAACACCCGCCTCATTGCCAACCCGGGGCTCAAAGTGAGTGCTGGCGTGGGGCCCCACGTCTGGTGGCCCCCTCCCCGGGCCGGGGGAGTGCTGGCTGTGAACCTTTGAAGTGGGAAGGCCAGCCCTGGATCTGTGCCTCTCAGCTGGAGAGCCAGAAAGACAGCGTGTGGCCCCCGGGGAGGTTGGTTGCTGATGACCCTGCTGATGGATTAAGAAGCCCTGGGAGCCGGAGGAATCTCTTTCAGGCCTTCATGCACTAGGGCTTTCTAGGTGGGGGGTGTGATTTAGAGACCAGTGAAACTTGGCCAGACCTGTTTTCCCAGGAGAAAGAAGTAAAGTGCCCCTACCGGCTGCTGAGATAAAGATAATGAATTTTAAGGAGCGGAGATTTAGTGTGTGCGCGCGTGTGTGTGTGTGTGTGTGTGTGTGTGTGTGTGTGTGTGTGTGAGAGAGAGACAGAGAGAGACAGAGACAGAGACAGACAGAGAGAGGGAGAGATGCTTCACTATAGGATCTTTCCTCTTCAACGCAGAGAGCTTCAGTGGGATGACCAGGGGAGTAAATCACAGTCACACATCCACTGACTGTTCCAGTGAGCCCTTGTTTTCCCCAAGTTTGGCTGTGTCCGTCTGCTCGGAAGGGTTTGGAAGAAGTAACTGGGCTTGGCTTCCCTGCCGCCGAGCCTAGGGAAGCGCTGCCAGCAGCCCACTCTCTTTTCATGTGGGTCTTAAAGGATCCCCGCTATGTCCTCCTTTGTTTCCCAGTTCTCTGTCAGAAATGAAGTAATGGCTACCAGCCACGTCACAGATGAATGGATGACACAAATGGAAATGAGTAGCCTGAACACTTACATTGTCCGCCGTTACATAGCAACACCCAATGGCGTCCTCAGAATTTATCCCGGTTCCCTCATGGACAAAGCATTTGATCCCACTAGGAGACAATGGTGAGTTTTCGGGGCTTCCATTATCAAAGATTCCCCCCAAACCCTGGAGAGACATAAGTACATACTATAAAGCAACTTTAGGCGGCCACACTAAGGAAGGTACTTTCATGGCAGTGAGAACATGTTTTTGAATAGTTTCTTTTTAAATGTATTAACAACAGCTTTGTGGGTTTCCTCTGCGTACAATGTTTTTATCTCCTCATTGAAATTTTGAGGCCGAAATGCTTTATGCTGGGCCTTCCCACCTCCTGGTGGCTTGTTGATTTCTGCCTCGTGTGTAGTGTCTGTAGTGGGTATACTTAGTGTCACCGCACATGACTGTGGAGTCAAATGACAGCTCATGTGTGACCTGTGGAAAATGAACATGTATAAATTCAAAAACCTTTTTTTTTACTTCTGGGCTTTCTTTTTACTGATTTTCAAAAACAAATGCCAGTCAGGTAGTATAGCAGGGGAGCATCTTGGGCATAAACACGTGATTTCTAGTCTTAGTTACTAATGAGTCGGCTATTTTTCTTACTGCCTGTTTCCCCACCCTTACCAATCCAGGGTGCATTTTTATGTGACGAATTGTATCAATTGAATTAATCATTCATTAATTTCTTTTTATGTTAGCCTCTAAAACATCCAGACTATAGATCTTATTAAAAGCCCAGATATATCCTGAGTTCTGTATCTTATTTAAAGGAGCATTTTAGATTTTCTTGACCTTTTGTGTTGAGGCTTCGGTCAGACATGAAAGATTTGAACTCTTTTGAATTTTATTGTAACATAGGCATTATTTATAATAAATATTTTTTGACCTTTTAAAAAAATTTTTCAAATTACAGTTTGCATTCAAAATTATTTTGTATTAGTTTCAGGTGTACAGCATAGTGGTTAAACAGTTGTATACTTTATAAAGTGCTCCCCCGATATTTCTAGTACCTACCTGGCACCATACATAGTTATTACAATATTATTGACTATATTTCCTATGCTGTACTTTACATCCCTGGGACTATTTTTTAACTACCCATCTGCACTTCTCAGTCCCTTCACTTTTTTCACACAGTCCCCCAGAAATACTTTTTTTAAGTTACGAGCTCACTTTTCTTTGAAATTTACAGAATTGTTCATACCCTAAAATAACATGACTTTCTTTGGTTTCTATTAGGTATCTCCATGCAGTAGCTAATCCAGGGTTGATTTCCTTGACTGGCCCTTACTTAGATGTTGGAGGAGCTGGCTATGTGGTGACCATAAGTCATACAATTCATTCATCCAGGTAATATTTTAATCAGTTTTTCATCATTTCTTGAACATAGCAAGGGTATTTTGAAAATTTGAATAGATTAATGGCAAAAGTGTGGCCTTTGAAGTGAGGCAAGCTGAGGTTTGAGTGTGTTCTTCAGTCTTGTCATCTTGGATTCCCTGTGCTTGCCCCTGCCATCTGTAAAATGGGGGTAATACCACCTCACAAGGTTGTCGTGGGTGAGTCATAAAAAGCTCTTACCTGTTCTTGTCAGCCATGATGATGCTTCTGAAGAAGAAAAAGAAATGTGTTAGATTCACTAGAGCAGTTTGTAAAATGCCAGCCTTAACCCAATCCAAGAAATACCAATAGGAGCCTGACGATTATCATTCCTTGAGAGTATTTTCCAAAGGAAGGGACCATTTTTAATGAAGGGAACAAAGTATCAAGACATCAAATTTATTACCTTTTGTATTGGGGTCTGACTTTAGAATTATATAGGAGTTTATTATTTTTACTTTGTCCTCGCGCTGCGTCCTGAAAAAAGGCATTTTGAAAATTGATTTTCCAGGAACTATAAAATGTCAGCATCACTGTAAATATATTTACAGTGCTTTATATTTCCTGCTTTTGAAGTTTCCGTATTTAAGCTACAAATGTCAGTGAAATGTTGGGTGAAGAGGCTAGTGAAACACATTAAACCCTTTTAATCCCTTCCTTATACGAAGAGCTGGCTTTCCCTAGTAACCAAGAAAGACCCTGTTTTGACTGGTACCTCTAATGATGCCTTAAAATTTATGGGAGACAGATTTCTCTGCTTAACTTTATGCTTCTCACTGGTGCTCATTAGATACCGAGTGATTGACATTCAGTAGAATTCTTCTAACGCAGGTTCATTGCGAACAAGAGTTTGGAAGCAGTGCTGTGCGGAATTTCAATCATGACCTGTGTCTCTGCGGAAAGCAGGGCCCTGCCGCCAGCCAAGTGCTGATTCCTTTACAGGGCACTGTATCTGTTTGGCTCTCTCAGCTGCTCCCATAATATAATATTTCACATGTAAACAAGGAAACACTCGTTTAGAACAGATTTTTTCGTTGTTTTCATTAACAGACCATCTGCCAGGCATACGCCCACTATTGTCTGAATAACAAGGCCTGTCATCCCTCCCACGCTCATCAGTTGAGAAAAAGTCAACAAAAGTGGTTTCTTTGAGGGGTCAGCAGTCACCTTGGTCTTTGAGGACAGCGGAATAGCTCTTAAAGATAGCATCGGGCAGGTTGAAAACGGACAGGTGTGTTTCTTACGTAGTCTCTGGCCTTCCATCAGGCTTCTCCACCTGGCTGCTCACTATCCAGATCAGACCCGTTAGCTTTTCCTTCTACCTTCTATATAGTATTCTTTTTGTTGGTGGAGTGGGGCTGCCACAGGAAGGTGCAGATTTTTATGCTCGTATACATAGGTACATAGACATGTTTTTGTTGGAATTTCAATGGGTGGAAGAATTTTCGTTGCGTTTATTTATAAGTATTTATGGTGTCAGTCCAAATGGAGCATGATAGAAATGTGATGGCCTTTCCAGTTAGAAATACCTGGGTTCAATTCCCTTATTGGGTTAGTTTTTATAGTGTGCTTAACCTATACAAGTTTAGTTATTTGGGTTTAACAAGAGTTAAGTGGCCATTTAAGTCCTGGATTCTGTCTACCAGTTGCTCAGTGAGAGTGTATTCCAGGAATAAGTACCTGTTCTTGCCTTGATCAGTGTAGTCTTAGGGACATTTTTCTTAGTTCAGCATGTTTTTATTATTTAAAGCCATGTATTTTTCATTCAGCAGAGTTTAGAATGCAAGTCAACCACTCCTTCTGGTTCTCAATCAAAGCATCTGTAGCTTTGATGGATGTGATGTAGATGGTCTCTCTGCAAAGGTAGTTTTTTCAAATAATTGCAAGTGAATTTGGCCTCAAATGCCAGCTTGAGAATCTAACCTCCTCCTAAGATGTGAGTCTGCTCTGAAAAAGTAGATTTACCGTTTACTGTTTATATGACTATAAGCAAGTTCCATTTTCCCTTGGTTTTCTCACCTGTGAAAGAGGGATATTAGGGTCTATTTCAAATGATTCTTTAGTAACTACATTAAATAATATATGTGATGCTCTTAGAACAGTGCCTGGCAAATGGTAAGGACTCAGTAAATGTCAAATACTTAATATTATGTTCCATGACTGCCTGCCTTCATATGTACAACGGAGATAATAATGCCCATGTTGAATGATACGAGAATTAGAGATGATGAATGTAAAATGCTTAGCACTGTACTTGACAATATCGAATCCCAAATAAATGGCAGTTATTTTTATCATCATTCAATTCATGCTTTAAATTTCTGGCATTTTAATAGGTCAGAAGAGGGAACTTATGCTAATGTTCAGTTTATCAGGAGACATTTTCATTCATCCTTGGTCTGTGGAAGTGGTTTGACTGATAGCTTGGGGAGGAGCTTTTCTGACTCAGTGCTCACTTATCAGTTACTCTTAGTAACGGTGCTATGATTCTTCCACAAACATTATTAGCAGTCTGAGAATCGAGGCGTGTGTTCTTTGGAGAATGATAATGCTGATAAAGATGATGAAGCGCAGTCGGTGATTAGGGACTGATCAGATGAGTCTCTGGCAGAGAAAATCTCACAAACAGCATGGTCTATTGTACTTAGAAATGTAGGCTTGGTTTGATTTTTCTATGGAAATTTTTGTGAGTTGCTATGGGAACAGTGTACATTTTTGAAATGCAGGTAAAATATGAAGGTTAGACTTACATGAGCAATATGCATGCTTTTACTTCAGCATGTTGATCATATTGGAACAGATGACAGTCAAATAGAGGATGTCATCTTAACTTGTCACAAAAAAACTGAGTTATTTTTTTTTTCTTTATGGAGGCAGCTGAAGTATTGTAGAAAGAGCAAGATTTCCATACTGGACCATACACCATACATAAAATGTGATCAATTTTGTTTAAGTCTTTTAAGCATTCGAAACCTAATTTCTCATTTATTAAGTAGGAACTATAATTCCTCTTTGACATCTTGGCAGGAAATTAAATAGATCATGTAAAATTGCTTGGAAACTCTTAAGGGGGCAGTGTAACCTCGTGGTTAGGAGCATTATTACTTTGTAATTGAAGACACTGAGTTTAAATTCCTGCTTCTGTTAGTTATTCACTGTGTGACTTTGGCCAAATACTTCATCTTCCCAAGCTTCAGTTTTCTAGAAATGATAGTGCCTCATAGGTTTTCTATGAAGAAATAATTGAAATGATATATTCAGATGTCTACCAGAGTGCCTACAGATTGTGAGTATTCAGTAAATGGAAGCTGTTACTATTATCATAATGATGACTGTTGTTTAGACTCATCACTCTTTCCCAGACAAACAAAAGAGGTTTAAACGTACTTTGACTGACACTTCAGCAAAACATTTGCTACAAAGCACAAATCCCATGTAACGTAATTAAGTCATGAATTTCTTCCATGGTGGAATTTAAGTTACTTCCATAACAGTGGGGCTCTTACTGAGGCAATAGCCTCTCAGAGATAACCCCACAATACAGTCCTCCCCCATCCCATGCCAAACACAGTTTTGACAGCAAAACTCTGATAGAAATTTCTTTATGGGTCATGGTCCCTTTTTCTGGTGGTTATTTGGGGAGGGTGTGTGGAATGGGGATGGGGTTTGGGGTGATATAAGTTAGTATCACTGTTGACAGTAACCCGAAGGGGGCAGTTGTCTACATGGCAAGGCTAATTTCACTCCCAAATTCTGATTTTCCAAAAGGGAGATTTTACTTTGGCAAGTTCCTTCTGAACTTTCCAATTAATATTTATAAGGCTTTTGTCGAAACCATGCCATTTTTCTTTCGGTATTTTCTTTATAAAGAGATCAGTTTGGTGAATAATGATAATTATGGGCTCTTGGAACGTGCCATGTTGGGTAAACTTTAAAAATTCCCAGACACAAAAGTGGCCAAGTAACCAAGCCCTTTCAACTGCTCATGAACATACAGTAAAAAGAACCTAGGTTCCAAGTGAGACGTCAGTGCTTCTGATATATCTAGCAATTTCTCTGAAAGAATGATGAATTCACTCTCTGTCTAGGACTGTGCTTTAAGCCCTATTTAGTTTTCTTTAGAATAACTTTTCCTGAAACACCTTCTTGAGTGTTTTTGGTATGTTTGGCAGCTTGCTCAGCACTGTAAACACACCACCTCATCTAATCCCAATAACAGCTTTATGAAATAGATACTGTTATTATCCCCATTTTCTGATAAGAAAACTGGAGCTTAAAAAGGTTAAGTATTATCCCAGGAGCCACAAAAATAGAAACCAACAGGGCCAGGATTTGATCCCAGATCTACTTGATTCCAAAGCTAAAAGAGTAGCACCATGTCGTAGTGCCCAACTGTATCTTCCTTGGTGCTCCTGTTTTTGAGAGTAGCATTTTAGAATGGTCAAAGAACTGGCCTGTGAACCAGGAGAATCTTATTCTAAAATATGAGCTGTGTTTTGGGTGGAGTCAACATTAGTATTATAGGAAAAAACTAGATATTGTTTCTACTGTTTTTTTGTGACCTTACACTCATCAGTTAACCTTCGGGAGACCTCAGTTTCCCTACCTATAAAATGAAGGAAATAGCCCGGCCGGGCGTGGCTCAGCGGTTGAGCATCAACCTGGGATCCAGGCGATCGGGGTTCGATTCCCGGTCAGGGCACATGCCCAGGTTGCAGGCTCGATCATCATTGATGTTTCTATCTCTCTCTCCCTCTCCTTTCCTTTCTCTGAAGTCAATAAAGATGTCTTTCTAAAAAAAAAAAAAAGAAGGAAATAATTAAGGGGCCGATTCCGGTTCCTTGTCTAAGGTTCCTCGTTGTAAAGACCCATAGCAGCCGTGCGCCCGCCCTCCCCCCGATGCTGCTCCCTCCCACCCCCAGATTCTTGCCGGTCTCGTGTGAACATCCGTAGCCAGGACTGGCCATATTCCACAGCTGCCGGCTCTTTGGCTGGTCTTTTTTTAGAAAGTTCTACTTGAGTCTTACATTGTTCTCTCAGCACATCTCCCTGTGATGCTGGCCCAGTCATTTCGTCGGCCGTTTCTGTGGGGGTGGAACGTGGAGGAAAAGCAGGCGTGCGTTCCTGGGACCGAACGCTGTCCTTGCGACTGAGCGTGGCTTTTACCTTTAAATAACCCGCCTCTCCCTCTCTTGGTCTTTCCCGCATGAAGTACACAGATGTCGTCCGGGCACACGGTGGCCGTGATGGGCATTGACTTCACGCTTCGATACTTCTACAAGGTTCTGATGGACTTACTGCCGGTCTGTAACCAAGACGGCGGCAACAAAATCAGGTAAGTCGTTCGGGGCGCCACGTCCTTCCTAGCGGCGGGACGCGTGGGAATGTCGTCAGGCGTCTCTGCTTGAACGGCAGCTGCGTTGCCGTGGTCGGGGCCAGAAATGGAGTCCGTGGTCTGGGTGTTCTATGAAGAAGGTTTCAGTTTTGTTTTGTTTTTTTAATTTTCTAAGATGCTTGCCAGTTATGATTTAGACAGACAGACTTGGCTCATGACGGAGAGGAACTGTGGCACAGAATTCTCTTACAGCTCTTGTTTCTTTAGAAGTCAGTAATTAGAGGTTTCCTATACTTTGGGTGCTAGAAGCTACCAGAGGGTACTCTTGGGTAGCACTTTTGGTGCTAACTTGGTTATTAAACCAAAGTCCTGTGAGATGTTTCAGATTCTCCTTCCCCAGAAAGAGGCTCATGGAACCAAAAGTCTTTGCCGCCTGAATTTCAAAAGATTGTGTCTGATCAAAGCAAAGGCATTCCCTTGGTTTAATGCAGGCCACTTTTAAAAATAGCTTTCTCATTCCAATCTCATGGCCCGTGCTGCACATCACTGCTAAATTTCACGTTGGCCCTTAATGGGGAGATACAGGACTCACGGCAAATTGTTGGGAAGAATGTAGAGTAAAATAGAGCAGAATGTAGCCTTGGTTAGAGCGGTCCTGGCTTTACTGATTTAGAGTTTCCATCCAATATATTTTTGTATGTCCCCCGAATGTCATATTTTATGTATGTTTATCATCAAAAGGAGAAATTGGATGGTCGACTTCAAGTGTGTGCCTATAAATACTCAAGGTCACTCTTTTCAGAATCTCCCTCCTCAAAATAAAGAATAAACTTCTTGCTGATACATCCTTGCCAAAGATCTTCAAGTCCATCTTCCTTGGACTGGGTGGTCACACTGTGTGAACTGTGTAGGTGCCGTCAGAGGCAGGTGTAACTCTCTCACCTTAAACAGTGTGCCAGTGATCCACCACCTCGAGAATAATGTATCTGTCTACCTGACTGCCAGTCATCCTCCATTTTATCAATGAATGTTTATTGAGAACCTGAGATAAATGCAATTCGTTTCAGAGTTAGCAAGATCAATGCTCTCCGAAGGCACAGAAAAACAGCGCCAATGACAGGGTTGTCACTTGTTTTGGTGCAGGTGCTTCATAATGGAGGACAGGGGTTATCTGGTGGCACATCCGACCCTCATTGACCCCAAGGGACATGCACCTGTGGAACAACAGCACATAACCCACAAGGTATTTGTTGCAAAGCTGGTAGCTCAACTCTCCAGCAGACTGCAGCTCACTAATTACATGGCCTATGTCTTCTGTTTGGCCTTGTTAGGAGCCCCTGGTAGCAAATGACATCCTGAACCACCCCAACTTTGTCAAGAAGAACTTGTGCAACAGCTTCAGTGACAGGACAGTCCAGAGGTTTTATAAGTTCAACACTAGCCTCGTGGTAAGTTGATTCCTTAACACTCTCATGTCCCTTCCACTGTGGAATGTAAAATAGAATAATGGTATCGTTTATTTTACTCTTGGCTGTTCCATTGAGTTAGAATGATAGAAAGATGGACAGGACCTGAGCCCAGCTCCCCAGCATGACAGTTGTGGAATATAAAGCCCAGAGTAGAGAAGCAACTGTTGTAAGTTCTCACACCTGGTGTTTTGTAATAAACATTCTGTCCCACTCTGACGTCCGTCCCACTCTGTCGTGTGAATATATGTGGCACCGTGTTTCTCTCCTCCTGTCTTCTAGACATCACTCTCCTGAAACTCCTAAAGCCACTTAGTTCTTGGTGCTCTAACCGTAACATGAAAGTTCTCATGTGCATCATCCAAAAGTTCTTTCTCTTTTCAGCTTAGAAGACTCTGTACGATCTGAGGCACTGCACACTTACCTGGCTAAAGATCTTAAGGATTTTCTTACTAATTTGTAAATTACCCTAGCTGGGAGAGTACTAAAACAACTAATGTCGGCACCAACATTCAAAACAAAAAGTTATTAAAAAGAAATAAGCTTTTTGCCCCGCCAGTGTGGCTCAGTGTGGCATCAACCCATGAGCCAAGAGGTCACTGGTTTGATTCCCGGTCAGGGCACATGCCTGGGTTGCGGGCTCGATCCCCAGGAGAGGGCGTGCAGGAGGCAGCCGATCAATGATGTTTCTATCTCTCGCTCCCTCTCCCTTCTTCTTTCTCTAAAATCACTAAAAACATACCAAAAAAAAAAAAAAAAAGGTAAGATTTTTATTTGAAATAGATATTTATATCACTAAATGTATCAGTAAAAATTAATTTTAGCCCAGCTGGCATGTCTCAGTGATTGAGCATCGACCTATGATCCAGAAGATCAAGGTTTGATTCCCGGTCAGGGCACATGCCCTGGGTTGCAGGCTCGATCCCCAGCAGGGAGCATGCAGGAAGCAGCCGATCAATGACTCTCTCTTCATTGATGTTTCTCTCTCTCTCTCTCCCTCTCCCTTCCTCTCTCTGAAATCAGTAAAAATATATTTTTTAAAAATTCTTAATTTTAAAGATACTATGGTTAAATGAAAATCCTAAACTTACTCAAAAAAAGCAATTGCAAAAACAATTGTCTAGAGGAATAGACGAATGTTTAAAATGAATACATTAAAAGAATAGTATATTCAAAACAAAGAAGGTCATTATTACTTGGTTCAGACCCCCTATCATTCTGAGAAGCATGTTCTTTAAGGACACTGACAAACTTGGGTGTAATCAGAAAGAGGCTGCCAGGGAAGGTTGTCATATGAAAATCTAAATTACTCTGTGTCTGGCATCATTTGTGCAAAGATTTCCTGAGACAAAGCCAGGATATTCCAGCAGAAATTTTTCAGAGATGTCAACTCTAATAAAATACAGGGGTGGGCAAAAGTAGGTTTACAATTGTTCATATGGAAAATAATACAATAATTAATAATAATATAAGAATAAACACTATTTCCTGACTGTAAATCTACTTTTGCCAACCCCAGCATGAATTAGAATAATGTCTTAAATGGCGTTATTCCAAAAGGGAATTGGAGCATTCCTGGGTGTTGGAGCTAACAGGATGCAAAGCTTATGTTATTGCTTATATTGTAGAGACGGGCATTTCCCAGGCAGTGGAAAATTCATCTGGACCTCTAAGAACCCATTCAGTGCCATGATTCTCACAGTTTGGCTTATTCTCACCCTGCGTATATAGGGGATACTGGCATGGTAACAGTTTAAATAATTGGCCTGCTGCATATGACACACATGGAGAAAGAAATGACCACACTCAGTGTTACAATGCCGCCTTTGAATCTTTGATTTTCTAACATAGTGACAAATTTGGCAATTCACAAAACTGGCTATTGCATTTTCTTGTTATAGAAGGGATAAGAGGGTGCTTGCTTTACTTGGATTGTTTAAATATTCTGGAAGCAGGACACTGGCCTCTTAAAGAGGCTTTGGTTTTAAAATAATTTTATTCTAAAAGAACAGATGTTTGTTCTCAGGGTGGGGGGGTGCAAATGCATGTTTTCTGGTTGTTTAGGTTTGTCTTTAAATAAATTTCAAACTCTTTCTACCAGAAAGTTGTCTTTCATTGCTTCTTGCATTTATTTCCACTTTATGATATATTATTATGTGCTACAAAGGAAAGAACAGATTACAAAAACAGCTATGAAAATTTTATTTTTATCAGCGTAGATAAAAGAGTAAATGATATATACACAACTGTTAAATGAGAATTATCTATGACGGGATTATAAATAATTTTTTAATCTTCCACTTTTTTAACAGTGACTATGTATACTACTTTTGAAATCAGAAATTAAGTGTTATTGTAAGCTATTTTCAGCAGATGGCTGATTGGCTGTTTTCACCATGGTAGGGCTGAGTCTTCGCATTGTTGTTTGTCACTTTTGACTCCTCGGTTGTCTACAGGGGGATTTGACGAACCTCGTGCATGGCAGCCACTGTTCCAAGTACAGACTGGCGAGGATCCCGGGAACCAATGCGTTTGTGGGCATCGTCAACGAGACGTGCGACTCGCTTGCCTTCTGTGCTTGTAGCATGGTGGATCGGCTCTGTCTTAACTGCCACAGGTAAAAATGCCATGGGTCATATTCTCTGTTTACCTTGCTGTTGAATATTTTAACGGATGCCGGTCATTCTGAAGTGGCCCCTGCAAAATAAACGGAAGGTGCTGGGTGCGTCCTGGAGAAGAGGGAAGTCCTGGTTGCAGAAGCATGTGAGCTGTGTTTGCAGCAGCCTTGTCCAAAGAGCAGTGGTTTGAGGCCAGTTGTATCTTTAAACTGTTGGTCGTAAAGTCTTTTTTACTATGCATTTTAACTAGCTCGAGTTTTCTTTGTTTTGCTTCCCCTGGTATGTGTACAATATGTAATGTGTTATTGACCCTCTGCAAGTAACTTTCTCTTTGCTTTTCAGAATGGAGCAAAACGAATGCGAATGTCCCTGTGAGTGCCCTCTAGAGGTCAACGAGTGTACTGGCAACCTCACCAATGCAGAAAACAGGTAAAATATGTATGTATGTACTATATACGTTTGCTTTGAGTCTTGTTCATAGATTTATTTTGGGGTTGGGACATAAGAAGATGATTCATTCTGCTGATGTAACTGTTTGGTGAGCCATATTTCAAGCTCCATAGTGCCTTACAATGAAGTCCACTTCCAGGTTTAAATTTAAATGCTGTGAAAGAATTAACAGTATATGTGCTCTACACAAAAAATATAGAGACTGTTACAGGCATTAACTGAGTGCCTACCATGTGTCAGTTATCTTATGCACATTAAGTCACTTAGTTTTCAAATGAAACCTGTGATAAATACGTAGGTATTTTTCATACACACACGTGCTCACACATAACACAGCATTATTTATATTAGTGACAAATTTTGAGACCAGTTAAATAAATTATGGCAAGTCCCTTCTCTAGAACTTGAAAGAAAGAATGCTGTGTGTATGCATAATAAGACATTTGACCCTCAAACAAAGCAGGGGTTAGGAGCAGCGACCCCCACACACAGTTGAAAATCTGTGTATAACTTTTGACTTCCAAAAAACTTAGTTGTCCCTCAGTATATGTAGGGGATTGGTTCCAGAACCCCTCCATGGATACCAAAATTCACAGACACTCAAGTCCACTCTATAAAGTAGCATAGAACAATGCATAGAGTCATCCCTCTGCATCTGCGGACTCCCAACCACGATCAAAACCAAGACAGGTTATTTACTGAAAAAAATTTGCATATAAGTGGACCCACATAGTTCAAGCCTGTGTTGTTCAAGGATCAACTGTATATACTTATTTAGGCATAGAAAAAACGTCTAGAAAAAAACCCATTAAACTGTTAACAGTGGTAACCTCTGAAAAGTAAGATTTAGAATGGTGAGTGAGGGGAGGTAATATCCATTTCTGATTGTATGTATTTCTATTTTGTTGAATATTTATGACATCCTAATTTTTTTTATATTTCTTTTGTACATTAAAGATGAACATATTAAAGCTTAGCATAGTTAGGTGTTTGGCCCAAGATTTTATATAGCTAAGTGGCAAAGCCAGGATTCAAACCCAGACCTGTCTGACACCGTAGGGGCCAGGGGCATGATGAACTTGGCATGTACATGGTCCTAACCTCCAGACTTGCTCCTGAATAGAAACCCGAGCTGCGAGGTCCACCAGGAGCCAGTGACGTACACGGCTACTGACCCTGGCCTGCAGGACGCTCTTCACCAGTGTGTCAACAGCAGGTGCAGTCAGAGGATGGAGAGCGGGTAAGTGTCCCCAGGGCTTATTTTAAGTCAATGTGATGGTTTGGGGAGCAGAACCTAGTAAACTGTAGTGACCAGCAGCCTCACCGAGCTTTTCCAGCTGATATTTATGATTCCTATTCTTGATGTTTTAAAAAGTAGTGTCTAATTTTCAGATCCCGGACTGATCTCCACAAGCCTTTTATCCACCAGGTTTTCACTTGTTATAGCTACTTGGCATTTGTCCCGTATGTTATGAATGAGTGGGAAACCTCTTCCTGAGATAAAATGTGAAAACAAATGAGTGAGGTGACCTGGCGTGAAGAGGCAAGGGCGAGGGGCAGGAACTCATGGGTCCAGAACCCGAACCCGAACCCGAACCCAGCAGTCAGGCTCTGTGTGATACAGTGGAGCTTATCCGCTTTCTCCCTTAGATAGCAGATATGCTTCCTGGTGGTTTTGAGAACTGAAGACTGCGTGTCCCCTGCTCCCTCTAGGGTGTTCGGGACTAGACATTACGGCCGTAGCGGCTGTGGTAACCCAAAGGGGTGGGAGTGGGGTGATTTCTTTACATATAGCTGCAGGTCCATTTGATGAAACAGTTCGTGGGTAGAAAGGGCAGCCAGCTCTACTTTGGGTGTCGATCTTGGCAGAGGAATGGTAGGGCATCAGATAGACTGAGATGGCATGAGGTAAGCCAAAGTCAATTAAGTTTGAAAAACACTGCGTATATTCCCTTAGAGAGTCATAGTACACTTAACTTATTAAAAACTCTGGCCCTGGCCGATTTGGCTCAGTGGCTAGAGTGTCGGCCTGCTGACTGAAGGGTGCCGGGCTCAATTCAGGCCAAGGACACACACCTCAGTTGCAGGCTCGATCCCTGGCCCTGATCAGGGTGCGTGCAGGGAGCAACCAGTCTATGTGTCTCTCTCCCATTGATGTTTCTCTGTCTCCCTCTTCCCCTCTCTCTGAAAATATCCTTGGGTGAGGATTTAAAAAAAAAAGCTGTAAGAAATTGACAGTAATAAAATTGGTTGAACGTTCCTGCATTTCCCAAAATTATTTGACCATGTTTTCCTTCCTTCCTTCCTTCCTTCCTTCCTTCCTTCCTGCCTTCCTTCCTTCCTTCTTTCCTGCCTTCCTTCCTTCCTGCTTTCCTGCCTTCCTTCCTTCCTTCCTTTTTTTTATATATATATATCTTTATTGATTTCAGAGAGAGGAAAGGAGAGGGAGAGAGAGAGACAGAAACATCAATGATGAGAGAGAGTCATTGATCGAGCCCACAACCCGGGCATGTGCCCCGACCGGGAATCGAACCCCAATCGCCTAGATCCTAGGTCAACACTCAACTGCTGAGCCACGCCCGGCCAGGCTCCTTTTTTTTTTTTTTTTTTTTTTTAATGATCATACACTTGAATGAGGTTAGGCCAAAGTCTAACAAACCTTGGGGCCATTCGGTCTTTTAAGATAATTTTGAATAATCCTGCATTCATCCATGCTGCGTGGATTTCATTGTTTGATTCATAGAGAACAGTTTTATTTCTCTCATTTCTAAGTTGTTGAGGGACATAAAGCAGCTGTCCCCTGGCAGATTATTGCTATTCTCATTTTATGAGGAAAGGAAACTAATGCTCAGGAGTTACAGCACTAGCAAGTAATGGACCTCTGGAGAGCCGCCTGATGCCCGAGCCCACGTGCCCGCCCCTGCCCATCACTGCCTCTGGACACTCAGCCCCGTCTTTCTGGCAGGGACTGTTTTGGTGTGCTGGACTGTGAATGGTGCATGGTGGACAGCGACGGGAAGACTCACCTGGACAAATCCTACTGCGCACCCCAGAAAGAATGCTTTGGGGGGATTGTGGGAGCCAAAAGTCCCTACGTGGATGACATGGGAGCAATAGGTATGTTTGTTGGGAACCCATAATAATTTGATTCTTGAATACACATTTTCCTGTCTGCATACTAGTACAGAAATCTTAAAACGATCTCTGCTTCCCTGATTCCTTTGCCAATAGTTTTTAGTTACAAAACCAAGGCAGATAATTACCTTCAAAGCTGGCTAGATATGCTGTGCAGAATGAAGAGCCGTTGGTCCTGCCACATTTTGCAAGCCTGGAATTCGTTCCCTTAAGGCTCACCTGAGAAATATCAGGCCTGATCTCCACGTGGGTGAACCCTAGAGCTCGTCTGAACGTGAGTCCCAGCTGTCAGAAGCGCAGGGCCGATGATAGGCGGAGTGACCGCTGCTCATCCATTTCCTGCTGCCACTGTCCCTCACGACTTTTGCAGACGTGGAAGTCTTGTGGCTGCAAATGATTATTTAGAGCCTTTGGGTCAACAGAGGCCAGAGCTACCCAATGCAGCTGGAGTGCTTAGGGTGGGCGACAGAGACACTGGAGGGAAGAAGGCGTCTAGAATCAGGCCCCAGGACCTCAAAAATGCTACCTGCATCCCACAGTGAGATCTTCTCAACGTCTTTACGGAGTTAGCACAGACTCCTAAAGCTCAGCTGGCATGTGAGGCAGCTGTTCAAGCCTTTCGTTAAAGCCTGGATTATTGACCTCTCCCCGCATCAGCCTGCCTGTAGAGGAAGCTGCAGTGTGGGGAAGGGTGCTGAGCTCACATGCTAGCCCTGACCCGGGTTAGCACACAGTGGGAGTGACCTCGCTCTGAGAAGTCGCTGTATATGCCCACCTGCAGCTTTCTGTCTAAAAAGTGCATGAAGGGTGCTTCAAAGGAAGCCCATAAGCTTTGAAATGCGATCTTTTTAGCACATACTGATTATTCCTGGTGCCATTTATTTCCGTGAACTCAGTCACATGACCCCAAAGAGGCCCACGTCGCCCTCCCCTCCCTACTTCTCGCCCAAGAGCAGCCCCCGCCCCAGGGAGCTGGGCCTCGGCACTGGCCACCGCACATTTAAGTGGCTCTCGTCTACTCGCTCGTGTTACCCGAGCTTGCTAATCGTGTTCTTGCTCTGTTGGGCAATTAGCATTTCATTTGAGAACCGGGATCTAAATGAAGTCACTGCTGCCACATTCTGGTGGGTTTTCTTTGAGGGATTCAAAGCTCAAACAGCTCATCCTCACCAAACCCCTTCCCGCTCTGCTCCTTCCCATCTCGCCCCACCCCCACCTCCTAACACCACACTTGGGAAATCGTGACAAGGGACGTCTGTCTGTCTGTTTCCATGCAGGTGACGAGGTAGTCACACTGAACATGATTAAAAGTGCCCCGGTGGGCCCCGTGGCCGGAGGCATCATGGGGTGCATCATGGTGCTGGTCCTCGCCGTGTACGCCTACCGCCATCAGATTCACCGCCGGAGCCACCAGCACATGTCTCCTCTGGCCGCCCAAGGTGAGCTCCAGGGGCCGCAGACCGCCTCCGGCGGGCCCAGGGCTGGCAGGGTGGGGCCGATTGCGCGAGCCTCTCGGCAGCTACGAGAACAGCGCTGCACTTCCAGCTTCTCCAGGGTGCATGCAGGGGACCCAAAAGTCTGCTTTCCTCCTTTGGCCCCTTTTGATCCCCTAGGAAATTCCCGGATCCTCTCTCTTCTTACCCAGCACTCGCCCCCACGACCTGCTCTAGAGCAGGCCAGCCAGGGAACCCGAATGCCCACGGGGATTTCTTTCTCACTCAGCTCAGACGTCGCCTTTGCTGTTCCCAGAACACTGGCAAACAGAGGAGCCCCGGGTCACTGTTGGCAAGAACACGGGTCGTTCTATTGCAGCGGTTATTATATAGTTTATTATATATTTTTGTGAATGAACACACATTCTCAGGAATAATCACATCTCTTAGAGCAGGATAGGTGAATGAAGCCAGGTACAAAAGGATTAATCTATAATCCTGGCATCCATGCCAAGAGTTCGATGTGGAATCTGTGTTCCTTTGCAAGGGACAAAACCATTTAATGGCCACACACACACACCCTCCTTCCTAGCCTGAGCTGTCTGGAGATCGGGCTGATCCAGCATTCCTCCTGGGCTAGATCAGGAGCCACTGGGCTTGCCTTGCAGCAGTAAAGACAGGTGACATTGGCATGTGTGTGACCCCAATCCTGATGGAGGGGGATCCTGGGTCAGTGCTGCCTGATTCAGCAACAGGGCTAAGCGCACAGCTCTTTCCGCTCAGTAAGATCCGGTTAGACTGAGGATGGCTGCCCTCCGCTGTGACCATGTGCCTGACCTTCTGTAAGGTGGTGAACCACCACTTACCAGCCGGAGCCTGAGACCCCTTCCTTCTGTTTCGGGTGCTTCAGCAGTGTTGTTAGTCTCTGTCAGCCTCTCCTCTTTCTTCTGAAATCCATGTCAGGTTCGGGTGTTCGCTAGTTCCCCCTCTTGATCTCCTCTGTAAAAAATAATATAACAATAGTAAGATGGGGCATCGGTTTCTTTTTTCCAAGATAGGATCCGTTCTTGACGGAGTGCTGTCACCCAGCCATCAGACGAGCACGCTGCGGGGTGTTAAAGCCGTTGATCTTGTCTGATTAAATAGTCATGTTTCTCTCTTTTTCACGGTGGGTAGAAATGTCAGTGCGTATGTCCAACCTGGAGAACGACCGAGATGACAGAGATGAGGACAGCCACGAAGACAGAGGCATCAGTGAGTGCCGCGGGGGGCGACGGCGGGAGGCTGGTCCAGAATAAATATTCCTTTTCATGTCCTTTTGGCTTGTATTAAAATTTCATAGCCTTTGACAGGATGGGGTCCTTTCGTTAGGAATACGTGTAGGTGTTTGCTTTGTTTTAGAAACTCTCAAAAGGTTTCACAGGATGTTCTTTTTGGATTTCAGTGCTTTGGCCTAAGACCCCTCACACCCTTTCATTTCTTTCTGCCCATCATTGCCCAGGGTAGTGTTCTAGAAAGGGAATCTTCGGGTATGCCTTTTTTTTAAATCCCTAAACTAATGTATACAACCCAGGGGGATGGGGGGAAGGAGCATTTCTTTATCAAAAGAGAGTTCCCTTCCTGTTGAGATACCTTAGGCTTCAAGCACTTAGAGCCCATCTTCTTGATGCCTGCTGGGGGTGGGTAACTAGGGACCGCTCCCTGCCCCAGTTCTAAAACCAACTCCCCTAATCCTCAGGACTTTTTAAAAATTACATACTCTAGCTCTCCACAGAATGACCCCAACACGTAAATGAGCCCACTCAGAGAAAATGCCCTTGACACAGTGAGGACGCAGGCATACAAGTGACTGGCTGTCCTTGCCTTCCGCAGTCAGCAATACCCGGTTTATAGCCGCGGTCATCGAGCGACACGCCCACAGTCCAGAGCGGAGGCGGCGCTACTGGGGCCGATCGGGGACGGAGAGTGACCATGGTAAGACCTGGCTTCCTCCCGGGTGCCAGGGCCCAGGATCCCGGTGGACTCCTGGGCCAGTGCTCGCACCCGCTCTTCTCTCTCTTTCCTGGTCTGTGCTCAAGGAAATGACTTTGACATAGTTTTCAAAAAAGACACATTCCAACACGACACTTTTACAGGAGCCCAAGGGTGGCTTTGCACGTGTCTCAGCACTCCTGCCAGATGGCTTCTGGGCACACAGGTGGCTGCCTAGGTTCCCGCCGTGAGTAAGGATTCAGATTGAATGAAACCTGCTTACCACCCCACGGGATTCCCCACAAACTGGCAGCCTCACAGGTCCTGCTCTCCAGTGTTGTTAGTTGGCAAACACCAGCGTCATCAGGGGCTCTCCCGGGCACGTACTTATGGGACATGCCAAGAGTCCACGCTGTCCTCTGGCATTCCCCACTCCGACCTCCAGCCTTGCCTGGGAGTCTCAGGGAAAGTTTCATTTAAGAGACATTTGCACCCTAGCCAGATTTGCTCAGTGGTTAGAGCATTGGGGTGCATGCAGGTGGCAACCAATAGATGCTTCTCTCTCACATGGATGTCTCTCTCTCTCTCTCCCTTCCACTCTCTCTGAAAAGCAATGGGAAAACTATCCTCAGGATTAAAAAGAAAGAGACAATATTTTCTCTAGGCCTTGAAGGATGAAGAAAGAAAGTGAGGGGCAAAGGGACTAGTGTGTACAGTCACGGAGCTGTATAGAGTAGCTGTGGGGTGCTCAGGAGCGCTCCAGGCTGAGTTGTGAAAAGGCACTGAGCACCAAATGAACTATGAATGATAAAATCCACACCCTGCACCAAAGATGTGGCTGCCGCTTCACTGCTCACCTTCCCTGTGTCCATGGGGCTTGTCGTCACAGAGAACAGCACTTTTTATTTTTCATATAGCTATTTAAGTTTCTGGAAGTATTTATTTTCTTCCCAGAATCAGGGTTCTTTTAATGCATAAATAATGCATTTATTTGACTCTGCTTTCTCCACATCTACCCTGAAAAGAAAACAAAATAAAAACATGTCTTCAAACAGAGTGTTCCCTCCCACACCTGTGCTAAAAAATGCAGGAGCATGTGTTCATCAGAGCAGCCGACGTGGCCTTTTACACGACAGCCAGGTATTCAGACTCCCTTTGGAAAATAGGAGCTCAAGCTCTGGTTGTAAATTGGAGACTGTTAATTTGGGTTTTGAATGGCATTGTCCCCATCAACTAAATAGAAATGTTGCGTTTCTATGGAGAGTCAAAGCAGAACTTAAATTTTTCAGTTTCTTTGACTTTCTGCCTTTTTTCCCTAAAAACCTTTGAACATTCTATAAATGCATTCTGCCAGGCAGTTCTGTGCCTCTTCTCCTTTGAATAATAAAACAGGTTTGAGGCTACTCAAGTTCAACAGAAATAATTTCTTATTCAGCAGAAATACTGAGCTCCCTCTCCCTCTCCCTCTCTCTCCCCCAACAGAAATTACTTCAATACAGAATTGGAATTCTGAGTGACAATGTTCCATTAGCTCTCCCATTGTCTTAGTAAAATGGCAGATTAAGCAACACTTAGATAAAAGGAACAGAACAGTGTCAGTATCTGAAAGCCAAGGAATCTAGTGAAGGGCTTGCTTTCTTTCATTTTTCAGAACAATTGGATCCCTGTTATCCCCCAGGAATAAAAAAATAGTTTCTCGTGCAGACAGAATGCAACACTAAAAGAAGTGGAAGACATTGACATTCCACATAATTCCAGTTGCACTACAAAATCAATAGCATTTAACAGTGTGTTGTCATAGCCCTGAACCCATACAGTGGGTCACTAAAATTGGTGGCACCGAGTTAACATCCCTGTCACGCCTAGAGGATAAGCCTTTTGCCCACATTGAAACAGGGATCTAATCTGATTGTCCTGTCAGCACACTTCTTGCTCATCTGTGAATTCCCCTATGTGGTGACTGTATTGGCATCTGTTATTTGCTAGGCACAGGGGAGGGAGTCAGAGAAGGGGGGGTTGTCATGGTGCAGAAGAGCTTGCTTATAGGAGAAGGTCAGCAAAACTCACTTGGAATCTCCCCTCCCCTCCCCTGTACAAGTTTTGAGACCTTAGCCAAGCTCCTTTGGACCTCAGTTTCCTAATTATTGAAACAGGATTAGAAATTCCTCCCCAGTGAAGTTGTTGTGAGGAGTAAATGAAATAGTGTATGGCAGAGAGGAGCTCAGGTTGACCTCCCCACCTCCACAGCCACTCTGCCCTCGAGGAATTTACAGTCTGGAGGAAACAGTAAATGAATGCATGTATTCATGACTGATAAACTGAATATGACAGCTTCCTTAAAGGAATGACCCAAAGAAGATGATGGGGAGATAGTCGTCTTTTTATCTGCAGGGAAATCGTGGAAGACCCCAGGAGGGGGAAAGTGGCATGTGCTGGCCCTTGAATTTGTAGGATTGCAGGACCAGGGTTCTTTGCTACTCAGTGAACATATTTTCACAAGAGTCTTGGCGTCTGATTCACAAAAGGAACTCAAAAGAATAACATAGATAAATATATAAACACCAAACACACTCGACTTTGTGGTATGGTTCAGACTTGTGAAGTTCCTAGAATTAAAATTAAATGTTACCAGGCTAACCTTGGAAACACTCAGGCTGCATTTCTTATTTAGAAATATTTAGTGTGGCCAACAGAGTTTTGTGTTTCAAAGGAATTTAATTTTAACTTTTTTATCTTAATAAAAAATTCTATTCAAAGTAAGAATGGTTTTTGAAAGGTAGAATTATCTTCGTCAATATCCTAAGCCCACCTAGAGCGATTGTTTTCAGCGTCCAACTTATTACCTGTTACTGTCACAGAGCAGGTTAAAAACAGTTACTATCGTTCTATACTTTTAATTATGTATCTGCTTTGTACATTATTTCTCTTGAAAATATCATCTTCTGTCTAATCATCTGCTGGCTTATTTTTAAATTAAAAACCACCGATCTATGTTTGTGCCTTCTGAATCTATGTTTTGGTTACCATCTCATTAGAAACTTTATGCATATGTATGTGAAGCAACATTGTTTGTCTTTGCAAGAGCGAAATTTTCCCCTAGTGAAGCAAATTCCAAAAGATTCAAAAGGCAAATACTGAACCTTGAAAACCTGGTCAAAAACCGCATAGTGCAGCCGGAGACCATTTTCTAGAGGCGCAGATGTTGTCCTGCAGTTACTCTCTGTGGCCACAAGGTGGCGAGTGAGTCCCCTGAGAGCCCGACATCCCTCACCGTCAGGAGAGGTTTCTTAGAAACCGTCAGCTGAATACACGAGCAGAACACCAAAGAGCAAAGCCTGACTTTGACCCTTCTGTTCTTAATGCACGTATGACTTCCTTCCTGAAGCCTGTTTCTTGATTGAGACCCTCTTTGCAGAGACTTTCTTTCATACACCTTTGGACAGTAAAGACATTTTTCCTTTGAAAGTATTTGTACATGTCCTTTGTGTTTTAAATAGTGCTTCCTCCCTCATGAGTCAGAGGTGGCGTCTGTCTTACTCATTCATCACTGGTCCCAGGGCTCAACAGAATTGCGTGGCACCCAGTATACAATTGTTAAGTGAGAGTATCACCTGCTTCTGCACACTTGCTACTCCCTTCCTCCAGATTTTCATTAATTATTGAGATAAGGGGAGGCCTAGTTTACAGAGGGATTGAGCACATTAAATAGAATGGCCTCACAGCGAGAGGTTCACTTTGGAAGGGTCTCTGCTGGGGTTCTCATCAGAAAGCATCAGGAGAAATGGGGGTGCCCCCAAGTTGCCTCGGGGACAGCTGCAGCATCCCCACCAACCTGGGCCTGTGACTGGTCAGGTCCAGAGCATCCCTGGGCCCTAAGTCAGAATCCCCCGGGCAGGGCCCAGGGAATCCTAGATTGTCTTCATTATTAGGTGAGACTGGTGAATGTCACCACAGATAACTTTTAAAAAATTCATTGATGCCTTTGCTTTGGGAATATGTTATGTGAATTTTTTTAAGTAAGTGCCTGCTTTGTGTGAGTCGTTGCATTGACTATTAGGAGTACAAAGATAAATAAAAGTAAGTTCCTGTGTTTTTTTAGAAAGAACTTGCTAATAGATAAGACAACCTGATATTTTATTATAATATGGTAAAATATAACATAGAGGTGTGCACAGAATATCATTTAAACTCACAGAAGGGACACTGGGCTGAGGGTTGGGGTGTTGGTTGGCAGAGCTTCCCAGAGAAGACCCTCAGACTGAAGCGTGAAGCACAATAGCAAGGTGAGGGAAGGTGGAAAGGTGAACCAGGACCACCATGAATTTTATATCATGAATATGAAGATGAAGATGAATTATCAGTTACTATGGGTGAGTGTAAGTAAGCAGAGACAGGAGGCTGCCTGGGAGTGTTTAGAGGAAAGATGAAGACAACCTAGCGCTAAAGGTTGGCCAAAGATAACACAGACACTGAACTTTCACTAAGACCAGGTTTTCCACTTTAGTCCCTAATATGTAGAGCACATGGTGGCTTAAGCATATGTAGCACTTTGTAACTGAGGTGGTAGGGCCTACCATCCAGTCTTTTATTCTAGACACAGCTGAGAAACTCATTCTGGTCCCTGATCTCTTAGTCTTGGGAGAAGGCATCACAATTTCCCCAGTCCCTAAACCTAGAAACCTTGACCTTTTCTGAGGGTGTCAACTCTCTTGTCCTGTGCACCAGGCAAATCCATTTAGTCGCCAAATCCAGCCCACTCTGCACTTGAAGAGTCCCTTGAAGCCCGTGGCTGCCCCACTGAAGCACTGCAGCTGTCCCGTGTCAGGCCCTCGCCATCTCCTCCGGCTGACGCACCAGCCCCCTGTCGTCTGAGCCTCTGGTCACTCTTTCCTTCTGTCCAGCCTCTTCATTGCCACGAGGGGTCACCTTGACACACGACACGTCTTTGCCCTTTGCCTCCCCTTGCTCATTACCGAATCCTAATGCGTAGCTTCGACCGGCCCTGTTGACCTGGTCTAGTCTCCCCGTCCAGCCGCATCTCCCGTGTCCTCCCGCGTCCTGTGCTCTTCACCGCGGGTCTGTCTGCACGTGCTCCGCTCCCTGTCTCAGGCACCTTTCCTCCGCCTTTCTTTTCCCAATAAACCCTCCTGTCCCAACAGGGCCTCCTTAAGTGTCACCTCCTTAGGTATCCTAGGGCCTTTTCACAATATTGTGTTTTCTCCATTTTCTATGCTTTGGCATGGCCTTGATGATGTGACTGGATCTCACCTTTCCACCTTCCACCTGCTCTGTTCTCTGGCTACCTGCTGGCTCGCATCCTAGCCGCACGGTACAGGAATGTCCTGAGGTTTCCACACCTCTGTAGCTGTGCATCCCCACTTACCAAACTCCTACTCATCCGTCTAAGCCCAACTAAAACTATGAGTGCTTCTGTGACACATTCTCACACCCCCAGCTAGATGCAGTTGCTCCCTGCTCTGGATTTTAACTATACCTCAGTTACAGTGTTTTCCATTGTCTGCATTACAGTAAGCCCAGCTTCACGAATATCTGTCTCATACTTGGTTGTGAAATCCTTAAGGAAAAGAGACGGCTCCTATTCATGTTTTATAGTCTCCCCCTCCCGCCCCATAATGGTCTCCAATAAATGAAGAATGAAATTGAGCTGTGTTTATACTTGTTTTCTTTCTCAAGCTTTTGAGCTCCTTGTATAGGGGCCAGGCTTTCATCTTGGTGTCTCCTGCAGGGGCCAGCGTGGTGTCTTGTACATGGTAGGTGCCCAATAAATATTTGTTGCCTTGGACCGACTTAAGTAATTCTGTCATTTGGGAAAGATTTCATTGAGGTCAGAGAACTGCCGTTATCGTTTTTGCATGGAGCACACGTTTTCAACCACCGACTGTTCCTGCGTGGCTGTGTGCAAGCACGTCAGCTTTGCAGCCACAGATGTGACTAGCACTACCCACGAGTAAGTGCTGACTGATGCTAACTGTAGATGCAGCGGAAATATTAATGAGCTGTCACTTCTCAAAAATTTTAAAGGGGATTTTTGCAATATTTAAAAACATGCCAGAATTCTTGGAATGGAATCCTTTGATCAGCAAGGACATTTTCTTTTGAAACATGTATTACTTAGAATACCAAAAGAAATTAATCTTTAAATACAGGGAGCCGGCTTCCATGGAGAATAGCTGATTCCTTTGCTAGTTGCTGTGGGTGTTGGAGGAGTTGCTCTTTCATTAGGTACTGGAACCTCGGGCAGGTTCACCAACCTCTCTGATCATCGCTTCCCTCACCTGTAAAGTGGATATTAAAATACATGCCTGTTGGTGTGCAGCAGTGACCTGACATCCGTGCCTGCCAGGGAGCAGGTGTGCAGACCGTGATGGCAACTGGATTTGTTCTTACTGTTGTATCCCATTCAGGCATTTTGAAGCCCAGCTTTGCCCACCAGCTCCCAGCTGATCTGAAACCTGTTAAGGCCTTTTTCTTGAAGCTGCCTTTTTTTTCTTTCTTTCTTTAAAATATAGTCTTAATCTTATCTCAGGTAAAAGTGTAGGAGGAGAGTTCCCCAGATGTCACGGGCGGTTATCTATGGCTCAGATGGGACATGAGGAGATTTTGGTTTTTGTTTTGTTGATTTAGGGAAAGGGTTCTCGTATATATATTTCTGATCTGGACTTTCTCAGTTGTCTGAAATGATTAGGTATTGTTTTAAGAAGGAAACGGTCAACAAAAAATCTCTTTAAAAAATAAGTCACTTGGCCCAGCTGGGTGTGGCTCAGCGGTTGAGCGTTGACCTAGGATCCAGGCGATCGGGGTTCAGTTCCCAGTCAGGGCACATGCCCGGGTTGTGGGCTCGATCAATGACTCTCTCATCATTGATGTTTCTATCTCTCTCTCTCCCTCTCCTTTCCTCTCTCTGAAATCAATAAAGATATATTTTTTAAAAAATAGAATAAATAAAATAAAAAAATAAAAAATAAGTCACTTTTCAGCCCTAGCTGGTGTGCTCAGTGGTTAGAGCGTCTGCTCATGCACCCAAGGGCCATGGGTTTGATTCCCGGTCAAAGGCATGTACCTGGGTCGCAGACTCCCCGGGCCCAGTGGGGGTGCCTGTGGGAGGCAGTTGAGCGGTGCGTCTCTCACCTCAATGTCTGTCTCTACACCCCTCTCTCCCTTCCACTTTCTCTTTAAAAAAAAAAAAATCGATGGAAAAAATATCCTCCGGTGAGAACTGACAAAAAATTTTTTCAAAAATAAGTCACTTCACCGCGTGCTGACAGCCCGGCCGCGTTTGCGCCCCTGTAGCGCAAAGATAGGAGGCCTGGTGCGCTGGGGACCCTCAGCGACCCCTCCCCGCGCCTGGGGGCTCCCCGCTTACCTGTCCTGTTCCTCTTCCAGGCTACAGCACGATGAGCCCCCAGGAGGACAGCGAAAACCCCCCCTGCAACAGCGACCCCCTGTCGGCCGGGGTCGACGTGGGGAACCACGACGAGGACTTGGACCTGGACACCCCGCCCCAGACCGCGGCCCTGCTGAGCAGCAAGTTCCACCACTACCGGCTGCACCACCCGGCGCTGCACCACAGCCACCACCTGCAGGCGGCCGTCACCGTGCACTCCGTGGATGCGGAATGCTAACGGCGCCTCCGGGAGGGAGGGCCTGGGGCACCCAGCGCGCCGGGCCACGGGCCGGCCTGCAGCCCACCGAGACGCCCCGTGTCTGGGCTTCGCCAGAGCGGCTGAACTCACGCCCTGCCTGTTCATACGTTTGGAAACGAGGGAAACGACAAAGGGACGCTTGGGAAGGGGCCAGGCTGGCTCTGCGGTGGAGGGGAAGTTAGCCTGCTGCGCGAACCTGCCGCGATCCTGGCGGAACGGAGCAGAAGGCAAACCTCCGAACGCGGAGACGGGGCCTACAAGTGAAACCCTGGGAACCTTCCTGAAGCTGAGCCAGAGGAATGTTCCGAGGGGCCAGGAACACGCGGCTGCCCTCGGGGGGACGAGGGGACAGGGCTCGGCGGGGACCGGGCGCGGCCCCGGGAGGGACTGGGCCCTGAAGGCTCCCCCTTGCTCCTGAGCGGCGCCCGGTGCCACGGTTGCTGTAAGGGACTCCTGCTAAAGCTCTAAATGATGCATCTCAAAGTTTCTAAGTAAAGGATTATTTTTCTACTATTTATTGAACTTTCGAGCATTCTCAAACTCGGGGGGAGAGGAAAGGAAACACGTGAGACGTTTTCAGCGATTATCCCTGGCTGTGTTGTGTGTAATGAAGTGGTTCTTTGACTAAGAAGTTCTGTTTTCTTATTTAACTGATACCATCCCACTGCCCCACTCCGCGAAATGGGAAAATGAAGAAATCTTTCTCTCCGACTTGTTTACACGCGTCTTCTTTAGGACATCGTTTCATGGAAACACGCCTTTATTCGTAATGCAGTCCGGTCTTCTTTCTCTGTGTTTGACAGAGGCGGGGAGGGGCGGAGACACCCAAGATGCTTTTAAAGAAATGTTGTTCCTTTTTAACACATTCCCACTCCCCACACAATGCTTTTCTTAGGTTTCTACAAAACCTAGTGTTACAACCCCAGCCTTTCAGCTAAGGGAGGGTTGTGTTTTTTTCTCTTTGTTTCAGAGACTAGAAATTTGAAAGCATCCCATTTTGATTCTGAGAGTATTGAATGCATACAGGAAGGAGTTTTGAAAATTCAAAATTTGGATTGTGTATTAAAGATTTCTTTTGAAATCATCATTCGAAGCTGCTGCCAGTTATCCAAGAAGTTATCCACCAAGCTGCTTTGTGATGTATTCAGAGATTAATCCGATCCAGCTAACAGAACATGGCATTGTAATTTTAAAGTAGTGTTCTAATTACAGTGATGTATTTTAGATTCACATGTTGTGATTCCAATATGTTATAAAGACATTCTTGCACCGTGTGTGTGGTAAATCTCCGTTTATATGTAGTTGGGAAAAAAAGTCACTGAATAATGTTTTATTGATAGGGTATTATGATATAATGTTTAAAAAAACCCGGTTCTTCGGCAGTACAGGAAGTAAACTATGTGTATCAGGAAACCCCTGATATGGAACCCCGTGTATGAAATCGCAGCCTAGTGGAATAAACTGTATGAACGGACAGTCTCAGTGGTTATAGTGATTTGTCCATGGACCACTGCTCGTGCCTTGAGGCAAATTACGTTCGCTTTGTAACCAAGCCGATCCGTTGCCAGACTGAAAGCAGGCCTCCTTTCTAGGCCGCAGTCAAGTTCAGGGGCTTCCGGACCATCTCGGATATGTGAAGAAATTTAAGAATGTCATGGGATAAAATGAAAAGCCAATATTTTAAAATGTGTGGGACGTAGCTCCCCTTCCTGAACGTCTGAATTCGTGTCATTAATGACGAATAAATGGTGGTTCTCTAACTGCTGGAGAGAATGGATGGTTTTCCTGTCTTCCCGGAAAATTAAACCTCTCCATGGGGTGCTGGGTTTTTTCCTAAAGTGAAGAACCTTTGTGATAAGACACTAGCTTCTTAATTGGGGGGAGGGGGGGGATGGGACTTGGTGTTTCCAAGAAAAGAATCACAAAACCTAGAGTTTAAAAATAAAAAAATGTTCCCGCCTACTCAAATATAGTAACAGAAATGCATTTTGTGTCTTTTGTGATAAGAATCTCCCTTATCCTGAACATGGGGGGGAAACCCGTGAGTTCTTGTACCTGAGTAAGAAAACGACTGTGGTTTCCAGTTCCCGCAGAATGTAGGACATACAGGCCGTGGAGTTTGGGTTGGAGTTTTGATCTTCTAAGTTACCTTTTGTCTTCTTCCCTGAGCGTTGCACGTAATGTTGTTTAAACATGTGTTGTTCGTGTTGTTGTTATTTAAAAGCAAAAATGCGTCTTTGGAAACTTTTTTTCATGGTGACCAGTATCGTTTCCTTTTGCTCCCCCGACACCCTGGCTTCGTTTCACACGCGTCTTCCCCCGAAGGCCTGGAGGGAGCGCCCGCCAGTGGCTTTTCATTCACTGAGGCCTCTGGTGCCCGTAACCAACAGTGCCTGTCGCTGCTGATAAGCACCAAGAGCTGAGGGCGGTCCAGGTCATTTTACATAGCTAGAAAAGGAAATTGCCTGTTTGTGGCCCAAACAACCAGGGTTCAGACCCGTACCAGTTCTCGTGGCCTGTATGTGTCTGCTTTTCAGATAATGTTTGTTTTAGACATTTCGGAAAATGTAGTTTTTCTTCCCCTACTTCTTGATTGAATTTGGATGCTCAACTGAACTTCATTAATATTTTTATTTGAAAGACGTTGTCAGATTTACTCAGACAGGTTTATTTTGCATGTCAGACTGGCTGGTATGCGTGGAAAGAAGTCCTGGAAGATTACTTAAGCTCGCTTCCCTTTGGCAGTGGACTGCTCTAATGATTACAGTTTTTAAAACGTGTATCTGGTAAAATAATCAGACCAGGCCAGCCCAGCCTCGCCTGTGTCCTTCTCGGTCTGTTTCTGAACGAAGGAGCAGTGATTTTCCTGGCTGCGATACAATGCCATATTCAGGATCTTTTTCTAAATTTCCAGGAAAAAAGAATCTAGTTGAAAGCTATATTTCTACGGCTATTAGTTATAACCGTAGAAGATGGGCTGTTTAATAGCTAAGGTGTGTGTCAATATATAGAGATGTATATCCATTTCAGATCCTTCTGTTTTTTTCTCCAGCCTCTCCCCTTCCGTCCTAAACTGCTCATAAGGCAACTTCTCCATCCTTGAATTCAGTGTTTCTTAACCTGTTTTTTAAAAATTCAGTATTGTCCCTCTCCCAAGGAGAAAATTTTGATTTAATTTAAATTCATCCTAACAAGAAATTAAATACTAGGGGATACAATTTTGTTGGAGAGGGTGGAGCTTTGGAGGGCTACAAACCACTGTAATACCAGATTTATTTTCCTCTCCCAAGAATCAGTTTCACGCCTTGGTGGTCAGTATCGCCCCCATTTGAGAATGTGTGCCTCCCAGGTCTGTCCTCAGCCCCTTTTTTAGTGCTCGCCTGGGACAGTCGAGCGCTGAGCTGAAAACGAGGAGGCCGGGAGCTAAAACCAGAGTCTCTGATCCCAGGCTCAGAACCGTCTGGGACTCCCCCCCCTCTCCTGGCACGTCTCACTCGCCCAGTCCAGAGCCTCTGTGTGAACAGTATCGCTTTCCTTTTGGGGGGCTGGTTTTTGGTGTCTCTACCCTCCGTGGAATCAGTGGCCTCCGGCTCGTTCCCAGACTCTTATCGGATCCTTCCCTTACTCAGCAAATGCTCCCTGCGCCCTACAACATGTCAGGCACTGTGCTAGGAGCGGAGTACACAGGGCGAATGAAGCAGAGCGCCCCCTTCTCTCCCCGACTGTGGGCACGTAGGTGGGTGAGGGTTGACTCCCCAGGGTTTCCCCCACTCTTCACGGTGTAGCAGTGAATGTGATCCTGGGAGTCGGCCTCAACGCTAGAGTTGTATTTCCCATTAGTCCTACCACAGCCATCCTAGACGCATCCTGTTTATTTGGTCATAAGCTGGGTCAAGGCGACCACCCTGAGGCATTCCTCCTGATGACAGGGAGAGCCCGGGACCTAATCGGAATCCCACCTACCTCTGCATTCCCACGAGGGAGATGAGAAAAATCCTTATCTGTGTAAGACCTTTTGAGTTGGCATCTTAACACCTGTACTTGATAGCTTCCAACGTAGGCATTAAACAAGCAAGTACAAAATTATAAGTACAATTTCAAATATAGCTGTTTACTGTGAAGGCAAAGGAAGAGTGATGGAAAAAAGAACCAGTAAAGGGGGGGTGTAGGCAAAGAAGAAACCTGCTTTAGATTAGATGCTCATGGAAAGTGTCTGGTGCCCTAGCTGGTTTGGCTCGGTGGTTAGAGATTCAGCCTGCGGACCAAAGGGTCCCGGGTTCGATTCCAGCCAAGGGGCATGTACCTCGGTTGCAGGCTTGGCTAGGGTTGGGGCGTGTGTGGGAGGCATCCAATCGATGTGTCCCTCTCACATCAATGTTTCTCTCCCTCTCTCTTCCCTCAGGTGAGGATTTAAAAAAAAGGAAGTGTCTGAGAAGGGGATGTTAAAGCCGCTACTAGAGGAGGAGCCAGACCACAGGGCAGGGGGACAGGGGGTGTGCTGACCTTTGGGGCGGAGGAAGTAGAGCCTGCGGCGGGCCTGAGATCGGGAGAGCATCACGTCTAGACCGTTGGCCAGCAAAGGGAAGGAGAAATGTAGGAAGGTGGGTCCTGAAAGCCATGGAGAAAAAGTGGGTGAAGTAAGTGGGAAGTCAGTAGGATCTTTAAAGAAAGCAGAGGGTTAGGCTCTATTTTTAAAAGATCATTAGGAGTTGAAAATAGATTGTGGGCTTAGCAAAAATGGAAAAACTATGGATAGGAAACGATGGCCTAAGTCCAGGCAAGCTGCAGGGCGACGCAGGAGAGACGGAGGAAGGCAGAATGGCAGGAAGCCCGTTTTGGAAGCAGGACCATCAGGGTTTGGTTGGTTATGAGACGGGTGAAGAGGGTTCCTGACTTGGACAGTCGCATGGTGGCGTCACTTTCTGTGCTGGGGACCTTGGAGTAGAGGAAGGAATTAAGAGTCAGTGTTCAATGTATTTGGTGCGAGGAGGCCCGAGATCCAGGTCATCCCGCAGAGCTCAGCCCGCTGATGACTTTGACTCGCCATGAGCAGCGGCTCAGTGACAGGCAGTGGGAACTTCTTTTCATCTGCCACCAGCGTGACTGGGCTCTGTTGAGTCTGCACGTGTAGAGCTTTCGCTCAAACCGCCCTGCCTACCCCATCCCCTGGGTGGCGTGTTCCTGAGCTCGAGCTCTGCTTAAATCCGGAGCCTCATCCTGCTCCGCCTTGCACACCGCTGCTGTGTTCCAGCCAGCGGGTCTGCTGACCGAACACCTGGCTTTCCTGACGTCATGCATGTTTCTGTTCGTGTCTCTTGTGTGAGTGATTTTCTTTCCAGCCTTACGGAGGTGTAAAAAAACATATAAAGTTTAAAGTATACATCATGATGATTTGATATATATATTTGTTGTGGAAGAATTCCCCCATTTCATTAACATATCCATTGAGAACAATAAATTTTAGCGAATTTCAATTATATAATAACAGTGTTGTCAACTATAGTTACCATGTTTTACATTAGATCCTCGGAGCTTATTTACGTTCTATACCCTTTACCAACCTCTCCACATTTCCCCACCCCCCAGGCCCTGGCAGCCACTTTTCTACTCTCTTTTTGTGAATTTGGCTTTTTTTTTAAGATTCCACGCGTACGTACGGAATCTACGCAGTATTTGTCTTTCTCCATGTGGCTTATTTCACTTAGCATGATGTCCTCAGGGTCTTTGTAAACGGCAAGATTTCCTTCTTTCTCATGGCTTTTTGTTCACACTTTTTTATCTACTTATATGTTCTCTTCTACTCTTAAGAGATATAACTGCTCCTAACTGAGCAAGCCCCAGTTCAAATACAGCTTCTGTGACCAGGTTCCTGAACCCCCCTTACTCACTTCTGCACCTGATAAAAAGTGAGCTCGGACCCTCAAGTCCTCCAGTGCTCTTCTGCACCCCAGCCATGAGCTTCTAATTCATACTGCCTTGGACTTTGGCTGCACTGTCTTTTGTCTTTTTTTAAATTTTTAAATTTTTTTCAATTACAGCTTATATTAAATATTATTTTGTATTACTTTCAGGGATACAGGATAGTGGTTAAACAATCATATACTTTACAAAGTGTTCCCATTGCATTTTCCTATCAACTCTTATTTTAAAAATAAGATTTTAGAGAGAGGAAAGGAAGAAGGAAGGGAGAGAGAAACATCAATGTGAAAGAAACATTGATCTGCTGCGTCCTGCACGCACCCCGACTAGGGGCCGAACCCACAGCCTGGGCGTGTGCCCTGACTGGGAATCAACCAGCGACCTTTTGGTGCACAGGACCACGCTCAGCCAACTGAGCCCCTCGGCCAGGGCTTCCTATGAACTCTTTTATAGGCTCAACTAGCCTTGAGTTTTCTAGGGGCAAGGACTGTCATTGCTCTTTGTAATGCTCATAGACCATATCCTCTCCTTTGCAGGGCCTTAAATATTTGTTTAAAAAAATACATTTCTAGAGCGTCAACTGCAGCCGTAAGTTAATTACTTGCAACATATAATACTGTACACAGCACTTAAAGTAGTAGATGAAGCACACTGACTTCTCCAAAATACTTGCTTAATTAGTGCAACACTTTTTTTTTTAATTTTGGTATAATTGACATATTCTTTTCAGGCATACAACGTAATGGTTTGTATATTTGTATGTAAATATTCGTATATATTGCAAAATGATCACCACATAAGTCCAGTAAACGTCCATCACCATACATAATTATAATTTTTTTTCTCAAGATGAGAACCTTCAAAATTCATCCTCCTAGGCACGTTCAAATATGCGACACGGTATTTTAACTACAGTCACCATGTTGTCCATTACATCCCCGTGACTTACATGTTTATAACTGGAAATTTGTATCTTTTGAGCCCCTTTACCCATTTCACCCACCCTGTATGCTCCACCTCAGGCAACCACCCATCTGTTCCGTGTATCCATGAGCTCATTCTGTTTGCTTGTCTTTTGAGTACAGTAATTTTTTAGTATATTGTACTAACAATGAAGACAATGTTACATGTTTGAAAGTTTTTTAATACTACCACTGATACAAAAATTCTCAACTTCCTAAAACATAGTTTCAATATATAGACCTTTAAAAGGTTACCTATATTGTATTATAATAATTTATGTGACATATATACACATCAAAGTGAAAAAAATAATTCTTTTTGGCTAATTTAAGTGTATAGTTACTTATCCAACACAGTTTTAAATAGCATTCCTTTTGAAGAAGGAGCTTACATATGGGAAGCTTTCAAACCCTACTTATTTCTTTGTATTTCTCCGTGTTTCTTTAACAGTATTCCCATTCTGTTCTGAGTGCTGCCTGATTAGAGTGTTTTATGTAACAATATACCCACCAGGATTACTGTCTTAGTTCTTACTTTGGCCTAGTGCTTTTAGAAAAAAAAAAATTAAAAAATTACATAACAAAAAGCTTGGCTCCCCTACAAAAGCGTGTTCCTGACTCTCAGGGCTCCTTGGCAGCCCTTTCCCCGACCCAGTCCGCTCTCCGGTGCATTCTCCTCAAAATCCGTTCCCAATCCGGCCGCATTCTCCAGCCGCTGCCGTTCTGCCCTGGCATTGGGGTTGGAGTCCTTGTCTACCTTTTACATCAAAATTGCGCTCTGGCCCCCTCTTCCTCTGTCCGCGGGGGAAGGAATGCGCCCCCGTCCCCCGGAGCCAGCGTGCACAGCCCTGGTGCGGCTGGGAGCAGCGAGCGTGCCTGCCTCGCTCCCATTCCGGCGCCTCCTCTGAGCTGACAGCACTCACTTGTCCCCTGGCCCACAAATACGAACCTCCCTTAACCTGGCTTTCCCTTCAGATTACTGTGAGATGTTCTCTCTCATCCTGGACCAAGGTTTTTAAATTATAAAAATATTTTAGATTTTTTTAATCTAAAATCAGACGCTGGGCCTCCCCCCGCCTCCTCGTGCGGTCTCCTTGCCGCTTGCCCTCCCCTGATGTGCTCCTCCTCTGCTGTGCTGTCCGCTACAAGCTGTAGAAGCACTCCTCCTCCCAAGGCTGCACCCCAACTCTCAGGGTCCCTCCCTTTTTCCTAAAATCCTGATCCCCCATCCTGTTTATACAGGCATTTCCCAGGTAATCCGTAATTTTATGTGCATCATAAAATTGACAATTTTAAAATATACAATTCAGTGGCACTTAATACATTTAAAATGTTATGCAACCATCAGCTCCATCTAGTTTCAAAAGATTTTTGCCGCCCCAGAGGGGAAGCTTTGTACCCATAAAGCAGTCGTTCCCCTTCTACCTACCACCAGTCTACTTTCTCTTTCTATGGATTTGCCTAATCTGAACATTTCATATAAATACAATATGTGACATGTGTCTGGCATCTTCCACTTAGCATCATCCATAGTATAGCCTGAGTCAGTACTGGATTCCTTTTTGTGGCTGCATAATATTCCATTGTTCAGACATACCTCACTTCGTTTATCCTTTCATCATTTGATGGACATTTGGGTTATTGCCACCTTTTGACAATTGTGTATAGTGTTTCTTTGAGCATTTGTTTGAATACCAATTTTTAATTTCTTTGGCTATGTTGCTAGGAGTTGAATTGCTTGGTCATGTGTAATTCTATGTTTAACATTCTGAAGAGCTGCCAAACTCTTTTCTAGAGCAGCTGCACCATTTTGCATTCCCACCAGCAATGGACAAGACTTCCAATTTCTCTATTTTGTTGCCAACACTTATTAACCTTAAAAAAAATTATAGTCATCCTAATGGGTGTGAATTGTATCTGACAGAGCAATGTTTTTTAAAATGTAAAATTAAAGCCCAATACTTGCTTAATGTGCTTAAATACTTTGCCATTGACCTCACTCTTGCTTTGCTCTTAGGATAAAGTCAACCTAACTCCATTTTACCCCTAGCCTCTCCATTCCTGCTTGCTTGCTTTCCCTTTCTTTCTTTCTTTCTTTCTTTCTTTCTTTCTTTCTTTCTTTCTTTCTTTCTTTCTTTCTTTCTTTCTTTCTTTCTTTCTTTCTTCCTTTCTTTCTTAAATGTCTTTATTGATTTCAGAGAGAGGAAGGGAGGGAGAGAGAGAGATAGAAACATCAATGATGAGAGAGTCATTGATCAGCTGCCTCCTGCACGCCCCCTACTGGGGTTGGAGCCCACAACCCGGGCATGTGTCCTGACCAGGAATCAAACTGTGATCTCATGGACCATAGGTTGATGCTCAACCCCTGAGCCATGCCAGCCGGGCTTCTCTTAAGTTTTTGAATAAGCCTTTCTCTCGTCCACCTCAGGGCCTTTGCACGTGCTGCTCACGCCGCCTGGAGTCCTTCCTCTCCAGGCCCACGCCTCCCAGCCGCATCCCTCCCATGGATGGCTCCTAGTAGTTCCTCCTTGGCTCTCAGCGTCAATGCCACATCCTCAGTGACTACCCACATGGTATTAGCTTCATTCTTCTCTTGGGAAAAGTTATTTAAACCCAAGACTGACTGGCTACTGCTGCCGGCCAGCAGAGAGGGTAGCATAATCCTTGATGGGAAAATTCATCTTACACTTACAGAGGGAAAACAAAGGCTGAAACTCTGGGTCCTCCGCCAGTTATTCTGTGCTGAGAGGGGAGGAGACTCTATTCTGTGACATTGAATTGCATAATAAACAGGTAAATGGAGCTTCTAAAGGAACTAGGAAAGCAAGAAGCTGAGAGAGATGTGGGGAGTCTTGAGACAGAAAGAAGACACCCGACGTAAAGGCTCTGGTCCCGCAGAGAAAGGTGGCCGGTGAAAGCCCTGTGAGGCACCAGGTGGCGAGGAGGCGAGAGGGGCATCGGGTTTCAGTCTGTCTGCCAGCTGCATGTACAGCCCCCTCCCCCGACAGCTTCACTGGAGTTTCAGAAACAGAAGCCTTGAGTGGGTGGCTTCCGGGGAGATTGAGGACAGTGAACCAAGTCCTGACAGGACAGAGCACAGAGCAGAGGACAGTCGCAGGACTGAGAGACAAATGAAACGAGTGAAGCCAAACTCAGAGCCAGAGGTCACAGGAACCCTGCCAGAGGTCACAGAAGCCCTGAGGGATGCACAGAAATCTTGGGCAGGACATTGCATTTCCCACAGGACATGGGACAAGAGCTCCAAGCGAATTTTATTTACATCTCCAGGACAGTTTGACCCCCGCCGGCCCAGCTGACATCGCAGCACCCGAAGTGAGGAGTCCCCTCGCTTGCTGTCATCACACCACGGTTACTTGTCTGCCTGCCTTCCCGCCAGACTAAGCGCACAGTCGGGGCCTCTCTTACCTCCTACCGTGTCCTGGCGCCCCCCTCGAGCAGGCACACACGGATATTTGCTGAGTGAATAGACTCGTTTTCTGACCAGAACCGAAGGTGGATTAAAAAAGGAACAACCCCCACCCCAAACTGGAAACAGTTGAAAACTCAAGATGCCTAAAGTAAAAGGAATAAGTTTACTTGTTAAAAGATAGAAAGAGATTGGCATTGCCTTATCAGAATGTCCCATAAGCACGTCAGAATCAACCTGTCCACTGTAAAAATACCAGAAGGAAATACAACCCTGTGCTCATGACCTTGGAGGAAGGAAGACCTTCAACAGGACCCAAGAAGGCAAGAGTCATAACTCAAAGATTGGTGTAATTTAAAATCTCTGTACTACAAAAATAACCAGCAAAAATAGAACAAAGGCTTGACACTGCCAATAATAATACATATTAAAACTAAGCTATTAATAGTAATAGCCTAATAAAACTATTAAGTAAAGGAGGAATTACTCAATAAGAAAACCAGGCCAAGAGTTTCCCTTCAGTGAAAAGAAAGCAACAAATAGACAGTAAGCATATGAAAAATGTTCACCCTTTCTAGAATTAATGAAGTACAAAATAAAATGCGGTAAGCTGTTTCCCCCCATAGTTTCATAACACTCTAAGCGTGAGTGGGTGGGGGCATGTAAATTAGTATAGATATTTAGGCAAATCTATGGAAATTTAAATGCCCAGCACTCTCTGACTCAGAAGTTCCATCTCTCCACGTGTATCCTGCAGAAACGCCTGTGTGCACAAGGAAACATGACAATTATGGTTATGAAGCAGAGTTGAAATGGAAAGTTTAGATACCATCTCAGTAATGACTAAATAAAATGTAGAATATCTATGGGATGAAACACTGTGCAGAGGCTCTAAAAAGAAGGTGGGTCTCTGTGCACAAACATGGTCGTATCTGCAAAGACATATTGTTGAGTTTGAAAAGTCAGTTGCCGAGAGATACAGATAATGGGATACCTGCAATAGGCATGGATGTGAGTGTGCAGGGGGAAAAGACAAAAAACCCGCACCAACAGATCCCAGTAACTGTCCCCAGGAAGTGAGAAGAAACGGCAGCCGTGGCCAAAGGAGAGTGGACTTCTGCCCTGGCTGGTGTTTCCAGTGGTTAGAGCATCGGCCTGTGCACCATTGTCCCAGGTTCGACTCCGGGTCAAGGGCACACACCTGGTCGGGCCCAGTGCGGGAGGCAACCAGTCATTGTGTCTCTCACATCCGTGTCTCTCTCTCTCTCAATCCCTCCCTCTCTGTCTCCCCCTCCTCCCTCCTTTCCACTTTCTCTGAAAAGCAATGGTAAAAATATCCTCAGATAATGAATTAACAAAAAAAAGGGAGAAGCCAAAATGTCTCAGGACAAAAAAATAAAGGACAGTAGACTTCTGACGTATAATGTTTAACATCTTTGCAAATGTAACCATATACTGGTTGTATCCTTAAAATAATTTAAAATTAGATGCACCACAGTAAGACTCTACTCAGCAATGCAAAGAACTGAACTACTGATACACAGAACATCCTGGGTGAATCTCACAGACAGACGCCAGGCTAAGCAAAAGGAGGCAGACACAAGGCTGCATTCTGAGCAAGTCCACTGCGATAAAGTCTAGAACGGGCAAAACTAACCTATATCCAAAAAAATCAAAGCTGTGGCTGCTTCTGAGGGTGGGGAGACTGACGGGTGAGGGGCACTAGAGTAGTGGAGAGGCGGGTCATGTGGACGAATCCATCCATTAACACGACAGTCGTGATGTGTGCGTTTCAATGTATGTAAAGTTGGCCTCAAAAATTGAACAAAATTAAGTGTCTAGTTTTCTGTCCTGGTACAATGTTTAAATGTTCGTTTTGCCCCCATTAGTCAGCCCGTCCTCAAACATGCCCATCGCCTGCTTCTCCTCCGCCATCCTCTCCCTGATCATGTCACCCGAGCTCGGCAAAGCTCCCACACTCCCCTGGCGAGGCAGCTGCAGCCTCACGCGGGAGCGGGCGCGGGCGCGCGGAGGGGAGGAAGGTGTTACACGGATTAACTGGGCGGTTGGCAGGTGTTTTCGTCCGCGGAGAATGTGCGCTGCGAGGGTTGCGTGGTCGGTCCCAAAGCGGGGCCGGGGAGAGGAACTGTGAATCTTTTCCTGGCTGACGGGCCAGCCTGCGTTTCGTGTTCGGGAATCAGCTTACAGAGGTGGGACGCGGCCTCGACGAGCAGGCAGACGACACCGGCGCAGCCTTTTAATTATGGAAAAGTTGGAAAGGGCAAGGAAACAGAGTAAATGGGCATCGGCCCTGCAGGCAAAGAGGCAGACTTAGAGCTGTTGATTCTTGGCCTCCAAAGGGCCCTGGCCTTTCACGTTAAGCCCTTTCTTTATATTTTATGGGAACTGGGATGCTAATGTGCCATTTCAGCAAAGGTGGGACCTACGCTGGGCGCGTGGGGAGAGGGTCGGGGCGGATACCCTCCTCCCAGGCTGATGCCTGGGATTCCTAAGCGGAGATGCCAACTTCCAACCAAATGAATGACAAGATTTAAAATGTAAAATACTTGGGAGTTGGTATGAGGATTAACTGAATTGTTATATTAGAAAAAAGCTCTGGCATTAAACAGCAGTCATAAATGTTACCTACTTGTGGTAGCAGCAACCGGAGCAGCAATACTATGAAGCAAACTAAAATTCAGACTATTTTGGCTTTTTGCAAACATTTCTCAGTTAACTGTAGGTTGCAGGTTATAACCCAGCCGGAAGGAAAGGCAAAGAGAAAAGAGGACAGTTGTACAGTTTGGCCCAGATTGATAGGGGATGCGGTAGTTTCCTCCGCTGGGTCAGAGGCGGGTGGCGTAGACGGCCTGACGACCCCAGCAGCCCCCGAGGGGAGCGGACAGCCAGGTAGCATCCGGACGAGAGAGCTGAGGGGAGCGTGGCTGCTACAGCTCCTTTGCACCAGAGCCGGCCACGTTTGAGGCCTAAGCTGCACTGTGGGCTCCTCTCTGCTCGCCTCGCTGTCTTATAAAACTCAGCCATTAAGGAACCGACCGGCTGATCCTCAGTGTTGGAGGGCTGGGCCCAAATCTCCGTGGATACTTTTCCTCTTTAAATAAAAAATATTTTATGATAAAATACATGTAGCAGAAAATTTGCGACCTTAACCATTCGTAAGTGTACAATTCAGCGACATTAAGAACGTCAGCAATGCTGCGCAGCCATCACAACTCTTTCCGAAACTCGTCACCACCCCAAATATGTTGGTAATTTTTACCTCCCCTGCGTTGCAAAATGGCAATCCCATAATTTAATATTAGAGCTGGAGGGACCTTGGAGATTATCTCCCATCACCTCATTTGTACAGAAAAGGAAATTGATGCTCATAAAAGTTTTATTCCAGGCGATGAGGCAAGATGATGGTAGAGCTGGGACTCAAATCCAGACTTCTTGGCTCTTAATCAAGAGCTCAGTGACCCGGGAATTGCGTCTATCGTAAACTCTATTTTGTTTTAGCTATTCCTACCTACCTAGATTAATTAGTCTAGTGCACAGGTCATAATGTCAAAGGTCATAATGTCAAAGACAGACAGTTAATAGGTGTTCCTTGCATATGCAAATTAATTAATCTGACAACCTGAAAAGGCAAATAAATGCCCCCATCTAAACAAGGGCAGCCAGCTTCAACATTATTGCCATATAGATTGCCAGGTTTTTTTTTAAAAAGCCTAAAATTTAGATTTGTATGTGAAATGTTTTCATGTTAAATATTATATGGGAGGGAGGTTTGGAGGTTGTAGTCATTATTCAGAGCTCTGTACCTGCCAAAAGCCAGGCGTGCTATGTACAAATCAGCAGAGAAATATGAGCCTCCAACAGCACGCAATAGACACGGTATATGGTCACGGACAAGTGAATGAACACATCACGAGTTCACTCCATCCCATGTTCTCCACAGGCTAGAACACTGGAGGCATTCCAGAAAAGCCTGTAAAGAAGATCCTTGTGTTCACTGGCAAGTTAGGAAATTAACCAACCAAGTCATTTATTTACTTATTTACTCATTGATTTATTGACTCACAAATCCATTGATCATTTACCGTGTACTGGGCTCTGTGCTAGATATTGGATATACAAAGGACAGAACTACACAGCCCTTGCCCTCCAGGAACTCGCAGGCTCACCTAAACAGCAATCACAGTGTCACAACTGTCATCAGAAGGAGAATGCCCCGTGCAGGCATAAGGCAAGGGCACAGGTGGGAGTGTTGAGGGGCTCAGGAGAAAGAGAGGAGGGCTGGAAAAAACTTACCAGTGACAGGCTACAAATGGAGGTTGGGGAAAAAGAGGTGATTGGATAGACGGTGATTATTACTCTACAATTCTACGTTCCTCTTATCTGTGTTAGGAATGCTGCCAACGAGTGGTGGTGAGCATACCTGTTCAATTGACCTTTTAATGCACTTCCCCGAGACTATAGATCTCCTTAACCCTTAGGTTCTTGTCCCCTTTTTAATGACTAAAAGTGATAGCTATAGAAGTATATCAAGATTTACTTACACAAATATTTCTTACATCATTTTTAACAGTTAAAAAAATCAGAAATGAGAAACCAGAGAATTGGTTAAAAATTATGCAATGGAATACCTTGCAGTCATTTATAATTGTTTTAAAGAACATATGATTACATGGGGAAATGTGCACACTGTAATGTTGAGTTTTGACAAGAATACAAAATTCTATGCTTAATACCAGATTTAAATATGTGTGTGTGTGTGTGTGTGTGTATATATATATATATATATATATATATAAAATATATACAGAAAGAGATTCATTTGCATAGAAAAAACAGTTAAAGCAAATATACTAAAATGTTAATGGTGGATTTTTAATGTCATAATTGCAAATGTTTACATTGTTTCTTTATTTTTCCAAATTTTTCACAATGACTATTACTTTTATGTTTTTTACAAAAAGTTAACTTACAGTGTTATTTTGGACACATAAGTTATTTGTCCAGCTAGACAACTTGTCTGGGACATGTCCCCAAACTCCCGCTCTAAGTCCAGAAGATCATGGACCCACACATACAAAATTACCCTGTCCCCTTGCCAACAGTCAGTGGGCCCACAGGTGGGCATCCGACGCAAGCAAGGTGACTCAGATTACATTTCCTGAAAATTTGGAAATTAAAATGTTTCTCAAACCAAGTGTCTTTTTGAATGGAAAAGATATGAACCCCAGTGCTCGAGGGTGATCATTTTTTGGCTTTATGGACCAAGGAGGAGAGAAAAGTAGGCCTCAAAGAAGAAAAACATGTTGCCACTGTGCAGAGAGAGGGGCAGGTAGCAGCCGAATGTCGCCAGACTCCCCTGACAAAGGCTACCCCGTTTCCCATCCTTCCTAAGGTCCTCGGTGCTCTCCTTGTTCCGTAACGCAATCATATGCCTTATGAGAACTTTCCCTTTTATGCTTAATCCGAATGGACTTGGCTTCTGTTGCTTGAAACCAAAAGGCCTCTCTAATACAAATATCTTTGGTAGCATAAGGAGTGAAGCCAAGCTTATTAACAGCTTCAAAATGATACTAGACTGTGAGGACAAGGACTGTATTTCTCAACTCAGGTTTCCGTCACGGGGCCCAGGCTGGGCATATGGTCGGTATTTGACACATGCTTACTTTAGTCTGACAGCCTGGGGAATGCATGATGTATTGCTAGGCTTTTACCTTGCTTGCTCTACCTTCTCATTTAAAAATTGTGTGAGGCGTCGTGAAAAGGACATTTCCGAGCCCCTCTCCCTTCCTTGTACAGGAAAATACTCCATATATCTGGCCTGGGAAAGGAGATCTTTTGTTAAATTCCACTTTTTTGGCTCTCAGATTCACTTGTAAATTAAAGGTTAGGCATAGCTGAACACCCCTCCTGAACTGCTTGGGACAAAGAGCTTCATTTGGAAAATGTAGAAAGTTTCTCATCCAAGGGGAAGGATGTAAGCTGGTGTACAAATGTAATCAAATGGCACTTTCTACAATTTATCATTATTCCTTTCTCAGGCGGTCAAGAGCAGCCACTATGGGCACCTTACTGCCAGCCCATTCTCTATTTTAAACATCATGGTGAGTTACAGGGAGGAAGCACAGAATCACTTGAATTGGGTCTTTTCTCCCAAGGGAATAGGGCAAGATATGTATGGTACATAAATAGGGTAACATAAAAGTTTGGGGTTTTTTGAAATGATGAAACTAGGTCAAATTTCTGAAGTTTCTGGCAACTGCAGAATCTTACTTTGGAAATCGGAGCATATGTTTCAAAGTTGAGAACCCACTTTCATTAACAGCATTGGTGAGTGTTGTGAACGGTGTGAAATCTTTAAGAAGTTATCTGACCTACTAAATTTAAATTGGACGCTTAAAGGCTCTGGAAATTGTGTAATGTGCTACCTTCAAATCACAATGTCAGGCTATTAATTGATAAAGTCAACTGCTAATTTAAAACTCTTCTAACACACCAGTTATATAAGCCTGGAGGGAGACGTTGGTAAGGGCCAAGAGCAACAAGCGAAAGAAAACTGTGCTTCACAGCCGTCCAAGTATTTTAAATGCATTAGCTTTAACTCCGGGAAATAGACGTGTTGTTTTCACTCAAACAGAGCCTGGAAATTTGCGGGTTAATACTTGTGTTAAGTTTCTCTCTAGAATCATGCAGATGCTCCCCGAGCCTTCACCACATGCCAGGCACTGAGCTATGCGCTGGTGATACGTTGATGAATGAGAAGGTCAAGTTCTGCTCTAGTGCGGCCATCCTGCTAAATGACCTTCAGGTTAGGGTCTGAAGGATGAGTAATAGTCAAGCGAGCGAGGAGAGGGGAGGCGTTTCAGGCGAGGGAAGAGCATGTTAGAAGGCCCGAGTAAAACAGAGCTTCTTGAGTTATAGTTTTCAACATGTACCTATATTAATCAGGTTTTTTATTTTCTGTATTTTCTGATGCTATGACACCTTGGGGCCTTTTGCCCTGAGACAGAGAGCCTGTGCTCTCAGGGTCTTTACACAGGTTGGTCCCTCTGCCGAACCTTTTCCTCCTGATGCCCTGCAATGTCATCCCTCTCATCCCTCTCATCCCTCTCATGCCTTTGCTCACATGTCACCTTCTCAATGAAACTGGTCCGGTCCTCCTGAACTCTAAATTCTCTATATCCTGCTCTATGTTTTTCACCAAATACTTATCATATTCTAACATCAGATGTAATTTACACGCTTATTTATTTTTCATCTGCTCCTACCAGAAAGTAAGCTCCACGAGGGCAGAGATTTTTACTTTTGTTCACTGATGTACTCTGGGTGCCTGCAACAATGCCAGCTTATAGTGATTACTGTTGAATTACCCCATTTTATCCAGGCCCTGTGGCAGCCCATCAGTTACATGCTGAGCCTTGTTCTTCTGGTACACTAGGAAGGAGATGATAGCCCTCAGGTAAGTTAGGACAGTAATAACAGCTAAGATTTACTGAGTGCCCACTCCAGGCTACACAGTATTCGGAGGGCATCACAGGCAGTAGATCATTAAATTCTCACAATAACCCTATGGGGTGGGTGCTATCATTGCCTTCATTATAGAGAAGGAAGCTGAGGCACAGAGAGGTTAAGGATGATGACTGCTATCACACAGCCTCCGAGAGGCAGAGGCAGCATTTGAACCCAGGCAATCTAGAACCAGGATCCATGGTCTTCATGACTACTCTCTACACCTCTCAGGAGCACATGCTTTCCAGGAACAAAACCCCTCCATGGCTGTAGATGGTAGACGTAGCATGACCAATATTTGCCAAAGGTGGAAATGGCCTCCTCTTGGAATCATCATCATCAATATATTAAAAAATTAGTTAGGAATGTTTTCATTTGTGGAATTTTAAAAGATCAAGTCAGTAAAGATTTGTTTCGCTATTTTAACATTTCTTTGCTTTTTCTTATTGGGGAGGAGGGGAGAAAACCCTATTTTTCTCAGCATTTATGGATCATTCATGTATTTCCCTCAGTGACTTACTTTCTCAAATCAAATTCTTGCTTTAGTTTAATCATTTTTGCATTAATGGAAAAATGATTTTTAAGGGAAAATTAATATGCCTTGGAAGTACTTTTTGACTAGGAAAAAAAGTGGTGCAATGTACCCAGCAAATCTTATTTCTACAAAATGGAAGTCAGTTAAATTGGTCTTTCCAGCACTATTTGGATATTTTTATTGCTGCATTAGTGGGAAAATTTATAAAGCTCTTTCCTTCTGTGTTCATCTTCCACGATGATTAAAAATTTAAATCAGCTTGCCAGCAGGCCTGTTTGGCAGCTGTTGGGCCCATTAAATAGAGTGCATCTTTAGAGCATTCCATTCACCGCTGAGTGGAAAGGATTTTAAAGAAACCAACCTAAGCGCCTGGGGAGTGAAGAAGTTGCACATAATTCAAGCAAAAGTAATAGTGGATTCGTTGTGAATAGATCATATTGTCATAGGCAAGAACTTCAAGTCTAATTATAACTTTGTGATTCAAACGTCTTTATCTGTGGAGAATCCAACTATGATAGCAGTTGACACACCCATCTTTCTGTCTCTCCAAATTCGGAATTCACCATGGGCTCGTTTAAAGTGAAAAACTCCATTACCTCGGTACCTGGTCCATGTGCAGTGCCTAAATGGCACAGACTAGGTTACTGCTTGATGCTTTTGATGGCATGTGAATGAGAGGATATGACCTCTTTATAATCTATTTTTATACCTATCAGAGGAGTAAGAAATGCTGTTCCTTCTTTAGAGGGGCACTGTAAATACACGTAGAAATTGTCTAGAGTGCTTCTATATTTGAGCTCCTCAGGTGTATAAGTAGTATTTAATTACTACTAAGTAAAATTATAATATATATTATCATATATAGCTAGTATTTTTATTTATCACTAACATTTGAGATACCATATAAGGAAACTTTATTCTTAAAGTGGGGGCTAGCCTGGCTAGATAAGCATCACCCAGACTTTTTGTAAAAGACAGAGTCCTGGGGCCCACTCTCAAACATTCTGATTCCACAGGCTGGGGTGGGGCCTAGAAATCTTAATTGCTAAAAGTGTGCCCAGCTGGCTCTGGTGTATAACCATGTATAAGTACCGTGTACAAAGACACTCATACAGTCCTATTATGGACTTCCAGTCCCTAACCGCTGCTAAGGTTGTGAGCAACTTGAGAAAAAGGCTTATCTTACCGATCATTGTATCTCCTTCAGTGCCCAGCACATAAAGATTTGCAGACTTTATTTGAGTTGAATTGCTTTGACAAGGAAGCCATGCCTAGACATGAACACACAAACACTGGAAAGCTTCATCCTTTCTGCAAATTAACTGGCCTTTGGCACAAAGCATCATTAGGTGAGTCAGAGAGTCCCCAGCTTTATGACCCCCTTGGGAAAGAGCCTGGACTTGCAAGTCAGGCAGCCCTGGGTATGAGTGTTGATCCTGCCCTTGACCACATGTACACCATGTACCTACTGCCTCTGTCATCCCGTGTCCTCACCTGTTAAGTGGGGATAACACTAAAAACATAGAATAGTTGTAAGGATTAAGTAAGAAAAGGTATGCTGGGTGCTTGCCATGGGAGGTGCTAGATGAATGTAATGGCTTACACTGTATCTCCATTTTCTTCTGTGCAGAGCTGACAGTCATGGTTCTGTGATGAGAATAGTGAGAGGCCAGATTCACTGCCAAAGTGAAAGCCACCCTGGCTCTGGATTACCCCAGGTATTATAATTTAAATGAAATACTGCCATTGTTATTATAGCTATACTCTGATAGCCCTCAAGTTCAATAATAGCTCCAAGCAATATTTAACTAGCAGTACTAGTTTCCTGAGTCTGCTGTTACAAACGTGGTGTCTTGAAACAACAGGAATGTATTCTCTCGCAGCCTGGAGGCCAGACGTCTGAAATAAAGGTGTTGGCAGGGCCACCCACCCTCTGAAAGTGCTGGGGGAGGATATTTTCCCGACTTTTCCAGCTTCTGATGGCTTCTGGTGTTCCTTGGCTTCTCCTGAGAAGCCTGTCTGCACATGCCTTTCTGCCCTGTGCCTGTGTCTTCTCCTCTCATGATAAGGACAGCAGTCAGTGTATTTGGGGCCCATCCTAAATTCAGGATAATTCCATCCCTGAGTCCTTAACTAATTACACCTGCAAAGACTATATTTCCCAGCAAGGTCACATTGGGAGGTTCAGAATGGTGGACAAATTTTGGAGGGACACTAACCATCTGTGATATAGGTTGCTAAATACAGAGCTGTCCAGGATGTTTCCTAGTCCCATGGCTGAACGTGTGATTGTGGGACCAAGTTCTGGTTCATCAGAAGTGTGGTGTGAATCCTTAAAAGAAGGAACATGCTCTTCTTTGCCCTTCCTTTCTCTTTGTTTCCTGAATGTAGACATGGTGGCTTGACTTGAGCACCCATTCTGGACTATAACATTGAAGACACATGTCGACCGTAAGAGCCTGGGTCCCTGCCAACTTAATGAAAATGCTCTACCCTGGACTGTCTCCTATCGAGCATTTGAGTAACAGAGAAAGAAATGTCTGTCTTGCACAAGTCATTGTTGTTTGGGATTATTCTGTTACAGATAGCTGGACCTAATCCTAGCAAGTACACCACCTGTCCTCTCTTATATGATAGGTTTGAGGTTTAAAACCTCAGAATAAAAAGTCAGAACTGTATTAAGCATTTTAATAAAAATTTTGGTAGTTCCAAATAATCTGCCTTCCCTTTCAGGGCCTTATTATCATTAGAACTATATTAATCTAATTAATAATTTACTGAAACGTTATGTTATGGTTGTTGGTTTTGTTTACTTCCTAACTTTCTTCTAATGTGGGCAAGCAAATAAGCTAGTTTTCCTGCTGTGTCTCTAGCACTCTGCCCAGCTGGGTCTTGGCATTGCCCGAACCCAGAGTATCATTCACAGTAGTCTCCTCAGGGCATCTCTTCAATGTGAATAGTGCCCCCTGGAGGTGTGCAGTGTGCTGGGTTCCATGTATATGGGGGAAATAAAAGAGGCAGAAGGTGGCTCCCCTCATTTAAGGAGTAATAATGATCTTACAAGCTTAGCGGTGTTTAGTTTTTAAATTGTCTGTCACTGTCGTATTCCTGGAAGTAACGGCTCTGGGCTCAATTGCAGACAACAGAATTCACTCAAGATAGTTTAAGAAGAAAGGGTTGACTTACTGGGTCAACAGGAAGGCCTGGGCTGTGTTGCAGTAACCCACAGCCCCCAAACCTCGTTGTTATAAAACAACAAAGGCTCACTTCTCATCATGGCCCGTGAACATCACGGGTTGACTAGGGGTTTTATTCTAGGCACCATCGTTCCAAGCTAATGGAGGGCCCACGGTCTGGAACATTGCTCTTCGCCACGGTAGGAAGGGAGAGGCGATGGTTGCTCTCACTTCATTGGCTTAAGCAGTCACATGGCCGAACCCACCCCAAGGGGGGGGCAGTCCTTCCAGACGGTCAGAAGCACTAATTGCCTACCCCGCCGTGGGAAGGACTGGAGGGGGGTAGAGGCTGGTCTTCCTGCGTGGCTCTGAGCTGGCCAGTCGGGGTGCTGCTGCCCCCGACGTGAGTGGGTCTAGGACCACACCGCCTCAGCCACACTGATTTTGAAACACTCCCTTTCTTAGGCTTTCAAGGAACATTATCAATTTCCAAACACCCTCAGAGTTAGGGACTAGATACTAGAGCCTCGGCTACCACTGCCCAAGAGAAATCAGAAGGCTCCAGAGGGAACTGGCATCACATGCTTTTCCATCTCACAGTGGACCCCTCTCTCACGGTTTCACTTCGACCCCCCTGCCCGGTGGAAGTGAGATGAAGCAGGGGGCTTTGAGCGTTCCAGCCTTGACGGCCCAGGCAAGCGCGTTACAAGGGGTGAGGCTTTCTACGTCACCTTCCGCACGTGCACCATTCATTTATTCTTCCATACAGTCCTGCGTCCATCTTTCCACCTGACCCTGATTAAACCCCTACCATTTCTAGGCACAGTGATTAGACGATTGTCGTGGAGGGAAGCTGGAGGGTATGTCAGGGGCTGAGATGAAAATACTAACCTGGTTTTCTATTATGATCTCTGACTATTTCAGGATCAAAGTGAGCAATCCACATAACTAAGTTTGAAATGGAGCTGTGGAAACACTTTTTTTTTTTAACACATAACACAAGTGGTTTTTTTAAAAAAATTATCCCAAATTAAATCATTTAAAATATGCGGACATCAAAAAGTTCACACATCTGGAAGGGAGAGATGGCTGTTGCTGCAACAAAGCACTGGAGTGGGAGTTGGGAAACAAAAGCCACTTAGCAGATTAGTTCCTTACAAATGCTCACTGGTGCCTTGAAGTGGTTTTCCTACGATAAGCAATAAAAATAAATCAAAATTTACTTTAATGAGCTGGGTAAACAGCACCAGGGGAGCAAGTTAAGATTCTTATTTACCACCAAGAAAATTAAAAAGTATGCACTTGAGGAGTCAGAGGTTTATAAGTTTTTAGAGCTCTATGAACATACCTGTTGTGTTGAGTGAAAACCACAGCTGTCCAGCACCACTGTCATTCACCCAGAGACTGTATTCCAGGCCTTCCCATTACCCTCCAACACAGGGACTGCACCCCACTCCTGTCAGCCCCTCTGCAGAGAATGTGTGCCTTCGGGGGTGAAAAGTTACTGAATGAAAACCATGCACTCTCTCATTCTCAACTGGTTCCTTTTTCATTAGCACTTAAACATGATCCAGCCTTTCATTTGAAAAAATAAACCTTCCTCTTACCCCCGGGCCTCCCCCAAGCACCGCCTGAGCCCTCTTCCCGTCACAGCCACGCGTCTCGGGGTGTGCTTGCTGGGACGGCTGTCCCCACCTCCTCACCTCCCTGTCGCTCCTCAGCCCCTGCTGCGTGTCTCCTTCCCCACCTCAGTGAGGTCACCATCTTTCCTTCCAAATCCAATGGACACTTTAATGTCCTTCTTTTTCTTGGTCTCCCAACAGCTTCAAAAGTTGTAGCTCACGTCTTGTCTTTCTGAAACACTCTTTGGCTCCGGGGCTGCATGTTCTCCTGGTTTCCTTTCTACTTCTTTGGGAGTTTGTCCCTCGCCCACTTAGCGGATGGAATAAAATGGCAAACGGGACTTTCCCTGATGTCTCAGATTTGAGCTGAAACCCCAAGCTGAAAGCAGATGACACGCAGCCCTGCATTCAAAAGAGAAGCGCTCTGACTTGCTGAGAGGGGACAGATCTTGTCCTGTGCCCCTCGACTCATCTAGGGACTCACTAGAGGAAGAAGATTTCTCAGAAGACAGCTGCTGACCAAGCTGGGGGTGCTGAGGCTTTTTTTTCCCCTCCCACAGAGAAGATTGGGGGCACGCTACCTCTTCTCAAGCCAAGCGAGGGAGGCAGTAAGTGAGCCCTCCGAGAAATTCAGGGCGAGTGCTTTCCAGAATGAACGCGGCTCCTTACTCCCAGCTGCATGCTCCCTGACATGCGAAATGCCTTGTTCCACTTCCAGCTGGTGCCAGAGCCAAGCAGTTTTTGGAGAGCCTGACGTGGGCTTCAAAGAGTTTAATGGTCTGTGTGATAAAGACAGAAGCTGGCTGGAAAGGCTGTGTCAGCAGAGGCACTGGGGAGGGTGGGAGGGGACAGTGGGAGCAGCCTCTACTACCAAAGTTTGGAATGGTTCCTGCAGGCCAGCCGTTGCTTAAAAATATTCCAGTTCTTCTCTTTATCTGAGCGTGCGATTGTGCTTCTTCATGCTCCTTCAGGTTAGAGTTGGGAATGTCCCCTGCTTTGGCTCAGAAAGGTGAGCGGAAGGGAGGTGTCACTTCTGGGTAGGAGCTTGCAGGATCCGTACAGAATTCACTATGTTTTCCCCCCACTTGCCACGGTGAACAGAGAAACCTGAGGGAGGACCTGTGAGACCAGGCTCCTGAAAGACTCTGACGAGCAGAGTCCCTGCTAACCCACATTGGACACAGAGCCTGAGTAGATTTCAGTCAGTATTTAGGAGCTGTTAGAGCGTCGCTTAGCCTACCCTGATTAATACAGGTAGTCAGCATGGCCTTGCAAGGATCCAACTCAAGAAGTGGGCTGTGTGGGAGTTGGTTACTCCAACAGAGAGAAAAAATAAATGGAGCCCTGGCCTGGTGGCTCAGTTGGGTAGAGCGTTGTCACGATACGCCAAGGTTGCAGGTCTGATCCCGGTCAGGGCACACGCAAGAATCAACCAATGAATGCCTGAATAAGTGAAAGAACAACTCTCTCTCTCTCTCTCTCTCAAATAAATAAATATGATGGAGGTTGATGGAAATATGAGAGGTCAGTAGATACTGGGTTTTCTGAGTTAAGGAAGAATATACTGTAGAACTCCCCAGATGTTTAGGGAAAAGATGAAGGATAAGTAATTGCCCTTAGAAGAGCATTTTAACATCTGTCACGGGAAAGGGATTTGACAGCCAACCAAAAAAGAAATACTTTGGCCACATTTTCTTTTATCCCACCTTCCTACATTAGCCTGGAAGAAACCAAGAGCCAGAGGAGGAATGGGGTAAATATGGCCCATAAAGAGTGAGAAAACAGACCACACCCTTCCTCCACTCCATGTCTGGGAACCCGAGTCAGGCTGGAGCCGCAGGAAGAAAACTGAGGCTGGTGGAAGCTTTTAGATTGAAGTTTTTCATTTAGATTGGCCGGAACATTTTAGTGTATAAAAATAAGACTATTTGAATATCGAAAAGTTAACAAAAATTAACAGAATGTGCTCATGATATTGTCCATGGTGGACGGTGGAAGGCAGTCATGGGAGAGAAATGAAGCCATTCTCTCTCTCTGCCAAGCCCAACCAATTCAGTAAACAAGTTCTGACTCCTCGAAAAAGAAAATCTTAAATGTGGGTAATCCTCAGGGTTCCACCTTAAGCTCTTCTCTTGCATGCTGCTTTCACATGTTTACGTGGCTGAATGTTTCTATGGCTATGCTTTTTCCCATATGGCTGTTTTTTTCAAACACAGGCCACTCTTCTGAGTTACAGAGTTGGATATAGGATATGTAATTGCTTACTGGGCATAGCTCATGGGAACTCACGCCAACTGGACTCGTTAGCATTCACCCTGTGCCTGCCTGGCCCACTCCTCCTCAGGGCTCCCCTTTCCATCCCATTGCCCAAGGTGAAAAGCGTGGTTTTCCTCCCGCCCTGCTCCTTACATCCAATCAATCTCCAGGTCCTTTCTACGTTGCCTTCTAAAGATGTCTCAGATCTGTTCGTTTCTCTCCTTCCCCTCTGTGATTACATTGGTCTGAATCACCCCCTCTCATTTGAAAAACTGCAGTGGTCTCCATCTGGAGTCTCTGCTTCTAGTCTCACTGAATTCCAATCTGTTCTTTTCATTGCAGCTACAAGTAATTCTTATAAAATGAGTCATTCACTCAACAAATAGATATATTGCCTGCCTAAGGTGTGCCAGGACCTGTGCTAAGGTTTGGGGATCGGAGGACCACACAAAACAAAGTCCTTGCCCTCGTGGAGTTTACATTTTAATGGGAAGAAGGAAATTTTAAACAAGTGGAAAGATCTATAACAGTGGTCAAAAGGATTTTAAAAACTGTAATTATGTAGTTCAGTATACTTGGAACTTTGTGTATTATCTGTGTGTTCCATTGACAGAACACAATGTATTAACTTAGCAAATTTAGTAGAATTAATTTAGTAGGTTTGTGCTAATGAAGAAAGACACAGACAAGATTAAAGTAGACTATGAATTATTTACATTTTTGTTACCGCACAATTGAGATAAACTAAGAGTGGGAATTTGACAACGCAGATCAGGAGGCCCTGCTAAGGCTCTGCTACCTAATCCAGTACTCTCTTTGTTCAGGAATCCTTTCCTTGCCAACACTTGCCAATTCCCAGGTAAGATGTTGCTTTGATGTGCTTCCACAGTCCCTTTATGTCCTCTGTCATACCAACATTTGTACATTATTTTACTTCTTGGTTAACTGTTGTCTTGCCTTATTAGATCTCTACCCACCCCCAACCCCACCCCACTCCACCCTTTTTCTAAAACACACTTGCTTACTCCTACTTATCCTATAGGTCTTAACTCAAACCATTCTTAATAGTAATGGGGGGAAATATGTGAACCCCTGGTACTCATAGGTTTCCTCCTTACAAAATTCTTTGGTAAAGGAATTAGGCATATAGTACCAGAATTTAGGGGAAGAGAGAGCCAGAGGAGCCCAATATGTCTTGCTTGTTGTCTAAAACTAAAGATGTTGCCCTGGCCAGTGTTGCTCAGTGGTTAGAGCATCAGTCCATGCACCAAAGGATCGCAGGCTCAACTCCTGGTCAAGGACATGTACCTGGTTTGCAGGTTCAATCCCCGGCCCCAGTCAGGGCATGTGCAGGAGACAACCAATTAGTTTCTCTCTCTCTCTCTCTCTCTCTCTCTCTCTCTTCCTCTCTTTCTCTCTCCCCCCCCCCCTCGTTCCATTCTCTCTCTCTAAAACAAAAATAAAAATCAATGGAAAAAATATACTTGGGTAAGGATTAACAAAAACAAAACTAAACTAAAAGCGTTTTTATAAATGCCTAAAATGTTAGAGACAGCACAGACAGGAAAGGTTAGTCACTGGGCAAAAGGTGACAATTTTGGTATTTAAAGTGATCACAATAATTGGAAGACACTGAGTCTGTCAACGAGTCAAAAAGCCATGAGCACATGGACATTTTCAAAAGGTGGAAGTGATTTTTAAAACTGCTAAAAGGATTTGAGTTTAATAAATATAAAAGGTTTGAGTTTAATACATTTTATTTAATGAATGAATAAGATTTTGATAGAAATATGGTCATTTACATAAAAATGTCTATTATAGGAAATAAACAGTTGCAACTTGGGGGATATGTTTGCTCACTGTGTTCAAAAAACATAATAAAAATTTTTTAATCTCTATATCGGACTTATAAGAAAAAAAATGGATTTGAGCTATAACAGAGGGATTTGTATATTCAAAGAAGAAATTCCTCTCTGCTCACTGTTAAACCCTAGAGTGAGGTGGTTGACTCTCTCTTGAGCAGCCTTCCCTCCTGTCTGGGTTGTATTATGAACAATTCTGCCCGAAGGCAGGAAGATAGAGCAGAGCTGGTCTCCTAAGCCGCCTTCGGGCCCATGACCTCTAAGGTGGTCGTTATGAGACAGTTCTAGATATGCTTGTACCGTGTGAGACTCGATTCAGTGAAAACTCGGGTGAACTTTGCGAGTGGACATTCTATAAGTGAAATATCTGTAGATGCATTAAATGTGCATTTGCATCAAAGATATAGGTTCCTGTAATGATGGCCGCCTGGGGAACTTCAGCAGTACACGTGGAATTAGCACTAACCTACTTTGCTGAGGTTTTCTTTGCCATGCCCTATCCTGGAATCTTTTTTTTTCTGTGTTAGAAATAAGTTCACCAGCTGAAAAATATATTAGGAAAAAGACCTGTGCTCATGTGAAAACTATTCCAGGATAGTCCAACTTCAAAGGTTTGGTTTCCCTTACTGGATGAATAAAAGCAAGAGGCTGCCCGTAAGTGGAAGACTGAATGCAAAAGCAGAAGGGGTGATGGAATAAAAAAGTGAAATGGAAGAGCTGGCAAGAGACCTGGAATGGAGCAAAATGGAGGGATGTAAAATTAGCTGAAAACAGAGGCAGCTGAAAACAGAGGAACGCTCCTTTCGAGTGGGCGGCTCAAATGCTAATGATTCTATAAGAAATTCAGACTTTAACTGGAGAATCCTAGGCACTTAGACCCGGCAGGATGTTTGGGAAGGGATGGGAAGAATTAACTAGAAAAACCCCCACCTCGGCTGGCTCAGAAAGGAGCTGGAAATGTAGAATCTGTGAAGGGAAGTTTAATGTGTGGGTGTGTTTTTTTTAAACTGCCTGCTAAATTAGACCAGATAATTTATGCATTGACAACGCCGAGCACCTGTTAGCTTGGCTTCAAAAGCAATACTTGTCCAAGGGCTGCAGTCCATTACTAATCAATGATAAGACTGTTGTCAGGACTGAACTACTTAGACGTGGTCTTAAAAGTGTGCTTGAAATGCCAGATCCCAGTAGAGATGGACAAACACAGCGTGGAAATATGCAAAAAGGCCGAAGGCTAAAGGGACAGGACCAAGGTGGATTATATGAGATGGCAGAGGAATAGAACAGAAGCACAAGCAGAGGTCAGATTTTGTAAGGAGCCCTAAATATCAAAATTGAACAATTTGCCCCAGTTCAGGACCTCTGAGAAGCCAGACATCCAGACAGAGTGAGATGGGCAGGAGATGTATTGAAGGAAATGCCTTTGAAGGATACAGGGGGTGGGAGCAGGAATAGGTGGCCTGAGCTCTCTGATCACAGTAGAGGCCTGACCCTGCGGAAAGGGAGAGGAAAGAAAGGAGGGTCTTGTAGAAAGAGCCTCTGGCCCCAGTGCAGCAAGGCCGACGGCAAGGGCCCTACCGAAGGCTGCTGGAGCTGTCATGCCTTGGGGGGCACCGGCCCAGCTCTAGGAAACCCCATTGTGTTTAGTGATTAGCTAAGAGCAGCCTGGGGGCGGGGACGGGGGAGAGCCGGGCCTCAGTATGGACGTTGTGCCAGGTCCCGAAATGCAGCCGCTGAAGGTGGTGAGCCACCTACGCTCTTCGTGGCAAGTTCCCTGGAAGGCAGATCTGAGCGGCCCACCGCGCTGTGCCTTCAGGTACCCTTAGCCACGTACGTTTGGGGAGCAGCTCTTCCACGGTTCCTGTGAGCCTCTCATCCTGAGAGGAAGCTGCAAAGAGGAAGCGTAGTGGGAGGAGCTGTACCCCCAGATGTGGCAGCTGGTCTCAGAACTGTAACTGGTTGATATTCGCTGTCTCCCCCCTCCTCTGTCCTCGCCCTCAGCCGTCACCTCGGTCCTTCCCGGGGGCTTACCCAGTGGTGAGGCTCAGACTCATTCCTGAGGAACCCGGTTCCTTGGCAGTCAGTACCTTCTCAGGCCCTCCTGGCTACGCGAGCCCATTCGTGGTTATAACTGGTCAAGGGGGGAAAGGAGGCACCCGAATGGATCACCTCGTGGAAGTGCAGCCTTACTTCCCTCTGCTCTTCTAGGTCTGCTGCCCTCAGGAAGACGGTGCCTTCTCTCCTTCTTGCCACTGGTTCCCGGATACAAGAAGTCCAAGTGCTCATGCAGCAGCTTTAATTTATATTTAAATAGGACCTTTGCCGTCCCCCTAGTAAGAATATGCTCCTTTGGGGGATGAGAGCCTCACCCTCTCTGAGCTCAGGGTTGTAGCACAAGGAAGCATAATGTCCTCCAGCTGGTCACTGGGAGGGATGGTCAGGGGGCACCACTGTGTCTCCCCTCGGCTTCCCGCGTCCATATATCCTTTTATTCGGACACCCAGTGCCTTATAGAGCTCTCTGATTTACTGCATGTGCTGTATCCTAGATACCACCCTATTTCAGAGTATTGCCTCTGAGCTGGCTTCTCAGCCGTGCCTTCATATGCTGTTCCAACATCCTCTCGGGCTGGCTGCTTTGGGATGGTGAGGACCACTGGATTCCATGGTCAAGGGCCTACCTACCCCTGCACTTGCTTCACTGTGAAGTGGGGGACCTGTCGGATGCTTTGCAATAGGGAACTCCATGAGTCAAGCCGCATATAAACTCTTGGGTAGTGATGCTAACTGAGGCTCTTGAGGCAGAAAAGACAGACCCAGACCTAGAATAGGTACCTGTCACTGTGAGGATGACCTGCTGGCCCTTCCAGGACAGAAAAGCTTAAGACACCAAGTGGCTGTCGGTCTCCTTGAGGCATGGGGCCACATCAGGTGCCAGTGCTGGTCTCTGGTGCTGGTAGGTTGGCTGTTCTGAGGCAGCAATAGTTCGATTGGCTTTAGGGACACATAAAGCTAACGATCACAGGGGTACCCATCCCTGCTGTCATTTCTGGGACGCAGTGTTATTTTTGAGTCTCTCTCATGACTTGGGAAAGGGGTTGTTTTGGAGGCTTCTCCAAAACTTTCACTGCTAGTCAAGGAGCAAAGTAAGCCAAACTTCAATGAAGGATAATCCTATTTTTTATTAAGGATGGGCAACATGACCACCAATGGGTTTACGGGCCCAGTGGACCCACTCCAAGCTAGATTTCAGCCAGACTGCATCTATTACTGGGTCCCAAAGCCCCAGCTCTGATGGGGGGTTGTGATGACTTTAGGTTTTCCCCTATCAATCACAGCTCTGAAAGTGTGTCCAAAAGTCTGCAATGTGTGTGGTTTTTCTCTTCCTTCCAGTGCAGTCACCTGCGTGACTGTAGGTGCCTTTGGGGCAGGACTGGGGAAATCATTAGTTAGTATTTGTCACGGTAAGGCAGGTTCTTCCTCATTGGGACACGGCCGACTCTCAGCCACTGCTTTCTAGTCTGCAAATTGTCTCAGGTCCAGGAACTGAGCAGTGAATCAAACATTTGTACTGGGACAACCACCCTTACCCTCCTGCTTCTCGGCTCTTGCCTGTCTCTGAGCGTAGATGCTCAGTGGCGCTCTCGCTGGTGGCCTTCTACTTTGCCTGTAGGGACACCAGATTCTATTAACTGTTTCCACCGCTTGCTGTGGTTCATGCCTCCTTGTCAGCTTTCCAACCTTGCTGGCAGTGACAGTAACAGTGGCCTCCTGGCTTCTGGCAGTTAAGCTTTGTTACACGGCTTCTAGTATTTTGTTAGATGGCTTCATCCCCATTGCTATGAACGAACCCAAATCTGCCACAGCTCATTCCTGACCCGCGAGGAGAGCCGCCACTCGATGTTTTAGTCATGCTGGTGCCCATGGGTCCTGGCATTCGGGAGAACGGAGCGCTCTCTGGGCCCTGCTGTGGGACATAATCCTCTGGCGGGCCCCCCGGCCTCGCATTAGGAGTTTTTTGCAGCACACCCCTTCCCACAGCCCTTTATTCCCTCCGGCAGCTGCCGTGGGAGCTCAGGCATTTCCACTTCAGCGTGGGCCATCACCTTTTCCAGGCTTCTGAGAGCCACCCCACCTTGCGTTTGCCCCAGTCCCTGGGGGGGGGGTCCTTTCAAGGGTGTCAAACCCCATTTTTCAAGGAAGTGCTCCAAGTCACACAGGCTCCCTGTCCCTCACACCGTGCCTTTTACTGTTTCCGTCCTTCTCAGCTTCTCATAGTCCTTCTGCAGGGCACCAGGGGCCCTTGCACACGACCAGCCAGCGCTGCTCTAACTGAAAGCATCATATCCCCATGTCGTTCAAGCACCTAACCCTTCAAGCTGGCAACGCTGCTCCGTCTACCAGGATGCATGCCCAGCTCACCACCATGAACTCTTCAGCAGTTGTAGGACTACCTCGCGCCCAGGGCTACCGGTCCCCTACATTCCACTCAGGATGAGGTCTACCTGCCGGCCAAGCCCAAGTGAACCTAATTTGACTGCCTGCTTTCTTGGACCTTTTTTTTTTTTTTTTTTTAACCAGTTGTGTCAGTGGAGGTCCTTTGGGTAACAGGCACCAAGCAAAAATTAGGGGTGCATATGATGTATTAAGAAAACACCTGTGAAGTATAAAGGGGAGATGGAGCAGGAGTAAGTGGGGAGAGCAGAGCCTTCAAACCATAAAGCGGGTCAGGCGCTTGTGAAGGAGAGCGAAGAAGAGCGGGTTGGGAGGAAGAGCCCCAGGCTGCAGTGCAGCCCTGAGACAGTCTTGTCCAGGTAGGGGGTCCCCGAGCAAAGACTGCGCACAGGGGACCCTCGTGGGTGGGACTGAGAAGGCCAGCAGGAGTACCCCACTGTGCTTAGCTGTTGGCTGGGAGCCTCCTGGAGGGAGAGCGGCCTCAGTGTGAATGCTGCGATCTGCAGGCACAGCAGTGAGCTGGGGGCTGTCAGCCAGCTTCACTTCCCACGCCTCTTGAAGGGAGAGCTGAGTGGCATGCCGTCACAGTTAAGTCTTAAGTGGCAGGAGCAGGGAGAAAAGAAGCCGAGGCCAGGAGGCCAGGTGGAAACGGAATGCCAGCCTGCCAGGGAACACGTGTATCATAAGCATGGGCATGTGCAAATTTTACCTTATTTACCTGTGTTTGGGTTTGACGGGCTGGTTTAATGTTACAACAGGCCTGAGTGAGTCTGTGCAAATGCATGGGCTGCCATGAGATATGAGCATCGACAAGGAAGGAGACCAAATAATCTATAAAAAACAGACACAAGAATTAAGAAGGCATAGCTTTAGGAAGCCATGTAATGTAGGAGAAAATCATCCTATAATCCTCAATATACCCAGAGGACAATGTTCTATTATTGCATTCATCACTAAAAGATAATTCAGTTTTATGAAGTAAATACATACTTTAAAAAGATTTTCAACAAAATGATTTTTAAATGTCACTTGCTTAAATGGTAAGTCCCTTCATTCTGTATAAAAACTTTATCATTTAAAAAGATGTATTTCCCTGCTCTATAGCTGGGTTATACTTTATTATCTTTAAAATATTCATGCTGCCCACTCCATGGCTTTTTCTATAATTTTATAGCTACCACTTTTGAAAGTTACATTGTTATAGAAAGTATACTAACTTTCTTAGACTCCTGTAATTCAGGAAGCAGGGCCCTGAGAGACTCTAAATGTCAATGGCAAAGAGTAAAATTCTTTTTGTATTATACAATTCAAGGTTCAAGGGAAATGTTTGTAGTTTACATATTTACAACTTCCAAATTGTCTTTCATGACTTTAGAAATAAAAATAAATCTGAATTATTAAGAACTTATATTTTAAAGATATGTTTAGAATACAACAAAGTCTATAAATGATGCTTTGTAGCTAAGTGGAAACTAAGAAAAGTCACTTGTATTAAGCAACATCGTTTAGTTGTAGGTGCTCATAGGCACTCTGTGTTGTGGCATAAAATTAGATACGAGGCGATTACTTGCGGTTAAATTGTAACCAGCAGTAGCATTCATCCCTTTGTTACCACCAGCACCGCCATCATCTGATTCATTGTGCTCATCATTATTAGCACTCTGATACACTTAAATAAAAATAATATTTTTAATACTACCTCTGTTACTGCTACATCAATACCTTACATTCCCCTTGGTGGCTGTTCTAAATCTGGGTGGAGAGAGAGACAGAGAGAGAGAATGAGAATGAATGAATTTGGGGACAGGCTTGGGTCTGAGTTCTGAATTGCTGCCTGCTAGCTGCATGGCTTCCTTCGGTCGGTTGCCTAACATAGAACACAGCAATAGCCACGCCACGCCAGCAGCTGGTTGTGAGAATTAAATATATATGAATCGACTATGTGGACTACAAATTTTAACCCCCTGCTAAAATCAATCAGAGGATGATCTTTCTGCTTCACGGAGAAAACCAGAAGGCCTAAAGTGTATCTCACCAGGCAACTTTTAAAAATTGTTTCTGTCCCCACCACTCTCTTCAAGTTGCTCTCATTCCAAGACCCTGGAGCTCCCTAGCTGCCAACTCCAGTCCCCCTTTCCGCCCTCATTCTGTTTGTCCCCTTGGCTGTGTCGACCAGCTGACCATTCTCTTTCACGAAACATTTTGCTTCCTTGGCGTCTCAGAAGCCACTCTTTCTGGTTCATTTCCAGTCTTTGATTTCTTCTTTCTGATTTCGGCTTCTTTTACAGCTGGTGTGTCCTGGAATGCAAGTCGGTAGTAGCAGGAAGCAGCGAGTGGTTAGTAGGCTCAGCTTATGATCCAAAAAGGAAGTGAAAAAACAAAACAAAAAACAACCAGAGTCAATACTGCGAAGACACCGAAGCCAAGGAGGGGATGTGCCAGAACCAACAACAGAGCAGGAAACAAGGCCTGGGAGCTGGAGAAGGCCGCCGAGGCGACGGCAGATAAGAACACAGGGCACGATACCTACCATAACCCAGCCCTGTTGGCAGACCCCGTTTCATTTTCCCTGGCGCCCTTTCCCGGCTGGGCACACAGCAGGAGAAGCGGCGCCTTAACGGGACGGCCAGGACCCTTCCACGGCTCCTCCTCGCCGGCCCTTCAGCGTTGTCCTCTGCGATCCTATGTCCTGGACTTCTCCTTCCGCCTGCACGCTCCGTCCGAGTGAGCTCATCCAGTCTCATTTTTTAACTACCTGGCTCTCTAACAAGTTTCAGACCGTCTGCTGGCTGTTTTTGTCTAGTTGTCCCACTTGGAAGCTCGGGAGCCGAGACTGAGCTTGGTGTCTCCGTTCCTAAACTGTCCCCTCTTCAAGCCGCAGCATCACCGCCCCTCTCGCCTCTCGTGTTGGGAACCACGATACTGCTCCTCACTTCTTTCTCTGTGTGTCGTCCAACAAGTCACCAAGATTTTTAAAAATAACAAGTATTTTTATGATTACTATTAGTATTATGATGACTGCCTGTTTAGCTAGCCCTTGAGCTAATAAGCACTCTACCAAAGCCCTTTACATGCATTACCTCACCTGATCCTCGTAAGGGCCTTTAATGACAGCCTTCTGGGGACTGTTCCCATCTCTCTTTGGGAGATGAGGGGTCCGAGGCTCAGCGTAATCGCGCCCTTCTCTCAGGGCGCTAAATCGCTTGCTTCAGTTGCACGGAGCTGAATCCAGGTGTTTTAACTCCCTGCCCTGCTCTCTCCATCACTGCCTTCTGCTTCCACTCTGCTCTGCTGGTGTCTTTCAGACAAATCCAGCCCCTCCTCCAGCCGGAGTTACACAGGTTCGCATACCTGGGCTCCAAAGCCAGATGGATCCGCCCTGGGATCCAGAGGCCCCTGCCTGCTGTGTGACTGGACAAGCTACCCTCTCGGCCTTGACCGCTCATTGTTAAATAGGTAGGTACTAGTTACATCACAGGTTGATTATAGGGTTTAAAATTAAATAATATAAACAGACAAACAAAAAAGAAAGAATAAAAGCTTAGATAACCCATGTAAAGCCCTGTACACTTAATACAATAGGCTACTTACGTAACCTGTGTAAAGTTTGATGCACTTACTATTCTACTCCGAGACCTCAGATGTTTTCATGTTATTTCAAAAGGTTTCTGATTTGTCTCCCTGATATCAGACCTGCTAAATTCATTCTCATAGACATGCCACCCTTTTGGATGATGCCTTTGGCCCCTCCCTCTTCCCTGTTTCAGTACGTGTTCCTTATCATCTAGAAAACTGCTTCTCCTTCAAGACCCACCTCCTCGTGGGTACCTTCCCCAAAGTAACAATCAAGCATCCCTCTGGGCTGTTATGAGCACCTTAGCCCTGGCTGGTGTGGCTCAGTGGGCTGGAGCGTTCTCCCTCACACCAAAAGGTGGTGGGTTTGGTTCCAGGTCACGGCACATAACCAGGCTGTGGGTTCGATCCCTGGGAGGTTGTGACTTGTTTGGGTGGCCACAGATCGATGTTTCTCTCTCACATTGATATTTCTCTCTTTCTCTCTCTCTCTCTCTCCCTTCTTCTCTCTAAAGTCAAGAATAAAAAATAATTTTAAAAAGAATACTTTATTCATAGCATTTATCATGCCAAATTTGAAATTACTGAATTGCAATTATTTTCTCCAGGGCAAGTACCATTTCTGATTAGAAATCAATCAAATTTGGTGTGTTATACAGTACCTGGTACATGGCAGGCACTCAGTATATACCCTTGAATGAACAAACAATAACTAAAAGTATCATTCTTATAATTTACAAGGTCTTTTTCATGTACTTGTTTCCATCACATTCTCGTAATATGTAAGCATAAGAGTGTTTGGGTACAAGAGGCTCTATTTTTATAAACTGAGACTTATTAAACTTCTCTAACATGTTACCCAATTGCAGAGCTTTAAAAATACACAAAATAACCACCAATATATATATATTTTTAAGTAAAGGCGTAAGAGAGCACGTGGCTCATGTTTTAAGAACAAGGTAATTATATAGATCATGATAATTACCTGTGGGTATCAGTAAATACGCTGCAGCTTGACAGCTGTACTCCAGGTTCGGGCTAGAATGTGTCTTTAATTTGCCACAGAAGCTGCTATTTAGAGCATCAGGCTAAAACCTGGAGGAACTCTTCGGAATTATAGTAGCATTTCCAAGTCTTCAGTTTCCATCCATTTCTTTCATGTAGCAATAATAATGAATTCAGTTAAGTAATTTTAAATCAGTAGATTCTGTTGTCTCCCTGAATTCCTTGAAAACAGTTGAGCCAAAGTAATAAGGAAAGATAGTTGATTTGAAACCTAGAGCAGTGTTTACCAAAACATAATAACTTATGAGTGGCACATGAAATCAATTTAGTGTCACGCCAGCAATTTAAAAAAAGGAATAGAATAGATTTTTAAAAATATACTAGAGTGTGCTATATCAGGTAAGGGTATGTTGTTTTGTGAAATCTTTGTTTCAACTGTATGTGTATGTGTTTACTAGGTTGTAATGTAAAATTATATATTTTATTTCCCACTGGATTGGGTCAAAAGTTTGAAAGCCACCACCCTACAGGGCACAGCAATGTTGTTCGAGGAGTGGGATCAAGTTGAAGAAGCCACTTAATAAAATTGCTTTAATAGCTTGATAACAGTGTGATCATGTCCCACTTGGGGCCCCAAACCCCAGTTACATAATCATAATCCCAAAAGCATAATCAGCACCTGATTCATTCACCAGACTTGGCTTTAAATGACATTTAATTATTTCCAAAAGTGAAACCTGTCTCTAAGAGATGCACATTCACTACCACAGAAACTCTGCAGAAGAATTGGCTGTAGAGTCTGAAGTCAATAACAAAAAAGCAACTTGAAAATTATTCTCAGCAAAAGCAATCACTAAAATTGGACTCAGATCACTATTTTCCAGGGATGCTCCTGGCATTTCTGTTCACATACTTACCACATTTGCTTATAATTATTATATAGTTTTCTCTCAGTGAAACTGAGCCCCTATCATACAGAAATCTCATTTTATTATTTCTGTATAATCAGTGCCTTTACATATATTGTCTAGCACATAGAGACATTTAATAAATGTTTGTCGAGAAGACAGTACTCATTTGGATAAATACATGTTCTGAAACTTAATGAGTGACTCCAGGTCAGCGCACATGCTAAGGCTATTCATGCTTCCTGCCCACTTGAAAGAATATACTTCTCAAAGTCTTTCAGCCTATAAAACAGAACTTTATTGGAATTTAAAAGTCATAACCTTTTAAATCAAAGCAAAATTTAAAACAAAATGAGATGTTATTTTGACACCAAATTATCATGGATGCAAGCAGGAAAACAAGCACTGTCGGACAATGTGTGTGATAGAGAAAACTGAAGACCATCGTTTGGAAACACCTATCAAAAATCTTTAAATATACTTATTCTTTCATGAAGAAATTTTGCCTCTAGTTTTTTATTCTATGGAAAAATTAAGACCGCAAATACAGATACAAGGATATTAATTTCAGTGCTGTTTACAATAGATAAAAATGTCTAATACTAGAAGATTAAGGATGGAAATTATGGTAATTCTCACAATAGAATAGTATGCAGTCGTGAACAATAATGATGTTCAATTATATTGGCTTAGAAAATATCCTTCAAAAGGCAGGCAACGAAGCTGTAAACTGCAGACTATCACCTAAAAATTTCTGTGAGGTGAAATTCACATAACATAACCATTGAAGTGAATAGTGCAGTGGCTAGTTAGTACATTCAGTTTATTGGTTAACTGCCATCTCTGTCTAGTTCCAAAACATTTTCATGAGCCCAAAAGGAAACCTGTACACATTAAGCAGTTGCTTTCCATTCCCTTCTTCCCCATCTGTGTTCTGTCTCTGTGATTTACTTATTCAGGATATTTCATATAAATGGAATCATACAATACGGTATGGGGCCTTTTGTGTCTGCCTTCTTTCCCTTAGCATAATGCTTTGAAGGTTCATTTGCTTTGTAGCAGTACTTTATTCCTTTTTATGGCTGAATAATATTCCATTGTATGTATATGCAACAATTTATCTGTTCACCGGTAGATGGACATTTGGGTTGTTTCCGCTCTCTGGCTATTGGGAATGGTGCTGCTGTGAACATAGGTGTGCTGCAGAATCATTTTAATGATACAAGTATCTACTGGCAGAGAATAAATTCAGGAATATCGGCAGTCGTTATTTTGGGGTTACAGATGAATCTTTTTATATCATTAAGAGCTTTGAGCTTTAGAATTAAGCAGACCAAACTCCGTTTTTTCATATGTAAAGTTAGAAAAATAGAACATTAAATGAAACTGGATTATTGTAAAGAGTAAATGAAATATATATAAAGTACTTAGAAAAACTCGAGGGGGCACAGTGCGAGTACTGGATACATAGTATGTTTTTAATACGTTATATATTTTTGTTACATTTATTTAAAAGTGTTCCTAGCGGAATAATATTGGTGTTGAGCAAGCTTTTTTTGCGCATGGGTTTGCATGAAGCAAGCTTGTTTTGCGTGTGTATTTGCATGCTACACGCTTAAGATGCCTGTTCCTCTTTGCTGATAACCAGCCGGGCTGGTGCCACAGGCTGCCCGACTGTTTGACCTGATAGCATCACTAGACTAAGGCTAGTTCTACAAGGCGAACTCTCCCCCCAAGTTTTAATTAAAATGATAAACCACTTGCGCACTCTCCAGCCCTGGGCTGGAGCCCTTCTTCCATTTTAGTCTTTGTTTCGGCGCCGCTTCCTCGGCTGCACATGCAGCCGCCCAGGTGGTTCTTCTTCGGGGCTTATGTGCAGCAGGGCGCAGGGGTGGGTGCGGGGCACCGGCTTTCTCACGCACAGCCCGGAAATTCTTTGCGATGAGGGGTTTCCAAAAAACATACAATTTCCTCCGGAGTCTCTCCTTGTACTCCCTAGAAAATCTCACATTTTATTTTTCATTGTGAACTAAACTACGACTTTTTCGCCAACTACGCACAGCAGAAGGCTTACGGTCCGGAGCCCGCGGGCGCCTTCCCGGGCTTGGGGCAGCCCCAGCGCGGGACCTTCGCTGGGAGCCCGGGGACAGCGCTGTCCCGCGGGGAGGCCGCGCGGGGCCGGCGCCTGGAATTCGAGTCCCCCCCGGGAAGCTGCGGGCGAGGGGGCGCATCCCCAGGAGCCCAGCCTGGGAGCGCACGGGGGCCCCGCAGGGAGCCGGGGCGCGCCTGCCCGCCCGCGCCCGCGCAGGTGTCCCGGCCCCGGCCCGGCCCGGGGGCGGGCGGCCGAGAGGGGAGGGCGCGCGGGGCCGGGGGCCCGAGGGGAGGATCCCGCGAGGTGGTGCTCGGCTCCTCCTCGGCGCTCAGGTTTCCTCTCCGGGCCGCCGGCTGCCGCTGCGGCGCCGCCTCCCCGCCCCCTCCCCGCGCTGGGCCCATCCGCGGCCTCTGCCCGCCTCGCCCCCGCCCGGGCCTCCTCCCGCTTTCTCTCTCCGCTGCGCCTCCAGCCTCCCGAGGAGCCCGGGGCCGCGGGGCCGGGAAGATGGCGACGGCGGGAGGCGGCGGCGAGGGGGGCGCGGGCCTGGGCGGCGCGGCGGGGTCGGGGCCGGGGCGGCGCGGGCCGGGCCCCTCGGCGGAGACGGGCGAGGACGCCCGCGGCCCCGCGCCCCCCGCGCTGCACCCGGAGGAGGTCGCCGCGCGGCTGCAGCGGATGCGCCGGGAGCTGAGTAACCGCAGGAAAATCCTGGTGAAAAACCTGCCCCAGGACAGCAGCTGCCAGGTACCGGGACGGGGCTGGGTGGCGACGCGCCCCGGGGGCAGCGGGCAGGACTCCAGCGAGAAGCTGCCCCGAGGTGCCCCTGCGGGTGCCCCGCGCCTCGCAGCGCCAGGGGAGGAGGGGTCGGCGCCGAGGTGCGGGGACGGCGCGTCGTTTTTGCCCCCCCACCCCCACCCCGTGGTTTCCGGACCTGTGGTCACCCTGCGGGGGCGGCAGATTAGGAAACTGAGGCTCCTAGAGGTGAAAAGGGTGGTCCAAGGTCACGGGAATCGGGGGCGTCTGCCTCCAAGTCCGGCCGCCTTTCTCCCTACCCTGCGGCCCCTTGGGTGTGTGCGGGGGGAGGGGAACAAGTAGTTGAAGGAGAGTGGAGGTGAGCTGTGGGGCTCCGTTTCGGGGTGCGAAGTCTTCGGGAGCACCTCGAGAGGGGCCGAGGGTCCCGCCTGCGTCCTCGGGACCTGGGTGTGCCCCGGGGGCGCGCTCCGGGGGGATCTGGGACTGAGTTTTCCTGTTGCAGAAGCACTTGGCCAACTTTGCGTGGAACAGCTCTGTCCCTGGAGTTTAAGGCCGTGGAATAGGGGGGCTGTCCCTGCGCCCGGGGGCGCCTCCTTCAGGGACTCGGAGGAAGCCCGCAGAGGCTACTTTGTGTCTTTTCGTCCAGATTAACTGTTGCCTTAAGATGAGAAGCTCTGCGTGTGTTTAACTACCCCCGGCCTTGATTGCAGAGGCTACACACTCGTCCTAGGAAAGCGAGAAAATACAGAGAAGCGAAAAGTGGGGAAATTGAAATCACCCCTGTTTCTGATACTTAAAGAGAACCCTTGCTAGCGGGGGTATTACTTTTTTCCCTTTTCCTGTGCGTACGTATATCTATGTATTTTTGTTTTACCAAAAAAAAAAAAACATATCTTTGATTCTTTAGGGTTTCTTGTCTATTTCACATATAAGTTGAATTTATATAGTTTGTGTGGATGGGGAGGGTGGACCGTCCGGGTGGTTGCAGAATTGGGCCAGTTCGTGTAGTTCCACCTGTAACCGGGAGCCTGGGATTGCAAGTGGGAGGACTATCGATAATTGCAGGACAGCTCTTCCATGATCTATAAAGTACTGAGACGGGTGCCTCATCGGTAGGTGATTGGGCCTTACGTAGCCACTCACAATAAATGCGAGCATAGAACCTTATAGCCCGTTTGCACGAGGGGCCATTTTGTTCCAAGAAGCAAAGTGAAAAAGTCTGTGTCAGTATCTCATAGCCTCTTTCAAATCTGTCATTGTCCACTTTCCATCAGGCAGGTCGTGCTCTGTGAGGCTACCTTGAAGGACACCTGTAATGGACGGACGTCACAGAAGCAACTTTCCCCTCCCCACGAGAATAGAGGAGCGCCAGGGAGCTCAGAAAGAGGGGGGCTTGGAAGAGGCAGATGGCATTTTTTAAAAAGCAAATTGAAGAAATAGCAGCTGTGTGTGTAGATAATCCTGGAGAGAGACGGAGAAGTGTCTTGATTTCCTTTGTAGAATGTCATCTATTTCTGTCACATTTCCTTGCATTCTGAAGATATTTAGACCCCAAATTTTAGACAGTTCTATCTAGGCTTGCTTTGTTGTCGGTATCTTTCTCATTTCCCTTCTCAGGAGACATGGGGGAAAAAAAAATAGATCAAAGGGTCTAATAAAAGAAACAGTTTTAATTACCTTGTGTCCATGATGAAGAGAGGTTTTATGAGAATTACACTGATTTGTATTTTTGAGATATTTGTTCTCTGTTATGAACTTAGGTTTAGCCTAAATCTTAGGATTTTCTCTAAGGTATCAGGCATAAACTATGGAATAAAATTGGTGTAAGATCTGTATGTCTAGACGAGTCTTTTACTGCCAACTAAAGTATCTTAAATTCTTATGCCTTTTTTCCCCCAAGAGCTGAAGTTTCATCTAAAAGCAGAAAAAAAAAAAGATTTTTGGACCTAGAAACTTGTCCAGACTTGTCCTAGCATTTTTTCCCTGTAATTATTTTAATATTCCTGATACGTAGTTTTAAACTTTAAACAGATCAATGTTTGGTTACAAATAATATTTTTGAGAAGTGTTCATTTTTCCCCCATCCTGTTTCATACTTGTACCTTTCCTAGTTTTCTCATCACAGCCATAATATAACCATCAGTTCTCTGTGTTGCGTAAATAAGGAGAATAGACCAGAATATTCTAGTTTCTAAAAGCAATTAAAACAGTCTTTTCTTTAGATTCGGAATGACTATTTTTATTGATCCAGTAAAGTTACTATTTACTTCATGTGCTTTTCCTCAAGTTGTGAAATTTTCATGAGCATAGCCTGCAAGGGGCTTGGTATTTTATCTTTTAACAATGCTAATGTCTCTTTTTTCTTTGTGGCCGCATTTTACTGTCAACTTACTGATGAAGGTTTAACTTTAATTTTACTTTGTGCCTTTTAGCCAGTATCACCTGACTAAACTATGTATTTACTTCTTACAAAAGGACTACTATAGTTTTGAAAACGTTACTACTTTTCATGTAGTTATTAAGTAATCAGATATTTTAAATACTCAAATTCTCATTCTTCTGTGGAAGAGTCTGGGTTCCTTCGTTCATTTATTCTAGAATATCACTTGAAGGATTAAAGCCATTCCTAACTCTAGTTCTCATACTGTTCTGTCTCAGAAAAGCTACAATGGTAACTGATTCGTGGGAGCCCAATATGTTTTTTTGTAACTTTGAAAACATGGGCATTATCTTTATTAAACGTAGTTTTTATAAATGCTACTCAAATTTTGTTTGATTTTCGGTATGACAGGTTTACAGTAGCATCTCAGAACTTTACACTTCCTGTGATTAGAAGGCACAATGCGAGTATTATTTTTAAATGGGAGCTTTTAAAGATACGTGGATCAGATACCCCGCAGAGCACCGGCCCTAGAGGAAATGAACACCTTGATCCAGCAAGTCCCCAGAAGCCGTCTCACTGGCCGGTGCCCGCGGTCGGCGCCGTCGGCCAGCCTCCCCGCTCTCTCCAGGCCTCCTAGCCCTCTGCCTTTTTGTAGCCTCGGCTTTGGTTCATGTCCTTTTCATCTTTCACGCAGACTATGACAATTGTCTGTGTGTCATCCGCCCTCATTATTGCCCTGCCTCTTAGGTTTTAGCCCCTCCTGCTTACGGCTGCCCTTGAGAAAGCTGCTCAAAGCACACATCTGCCGTCAGGCTCCCACTTTAAAAAACAAACAGACAAATCCTTTGACTCCACGTTTCTGGCACGGCCTCGCAAACATCCCCTCAACGTGTTCATCAGTCTGTCTCTTTTGCTCAAATTGTAAGGAATAGTGAACCTGAGTTAGCCTTCTGCAAGAATGAGATTGCTTTGAAGATTCATGTTCTGTCTGAGAAAACACACACACAGCTTTTATATTCTAGTAAAATTGGATTCAATATAAAGACAGTGACTTGTTTAACTCCCCTCCAAATTTATTTTTTCCACAAACTGGACGCTTATGGAAGATGCACCATATTTATCCTATTTTTATCATTATTTATTTTAGAGAGAGGAAGGGAGAGAGAAACGTTGATGTGAGAGAGAAACATTGGTTGGTTGTCTCTTGCACGTGCCCAGACCAGGGAATGAACCGCCACCTTTCGGGGTGCGGGTCAACGCTCCAGCCAGCTGGGCCACAGGGGCAGGACCTGGGGTTTTTAATACTCCTGTAGTCCCATGAAGTATTCAGAACTCACTTTGAAAAGCATGCCATGATAGGCTAGAAGGCATTTTGTGACTTGGCCCCTGCCTACATTTTTAGTCTCATTTATTAGTCCTGCATTGGATTCTACTGTAGTTTTATCAAGATAACTAGATCCCCAAGTCTTTCATACCACTGTGATTTGGATATTTATAGTTATGTCTTTGAATGTTAGTGTTTTGGAATGTAATTATAGTGATTAGTTTATTGTGAATAATATTTGTAATTATTATAATTACAGTGAATATCAATGTTGTGAACACTGATTCTTGTTCAGAACAGCTATTGTGTATGTGTCTGAGTAGTCCTCTGCAACTCTGAATTTAGAATTTTGGTTGGTTAAGGGAATGCCTTAATATGTGGCTTTTATTGCATTTCTATAAATTGTTTATTTTTTTTATGGTTAACCTTGTGTTTCAATAGCATTGTTATTGGGATTTCAAAATGGAGAAAACAGTGGTATTTTATTTCCTATATCACTTGAGTTCACTCAGTTTTTTCCTTACACACTGCATATGTGTACATGTGTTTTGTTTTTATTGTGTTTATTTTAAAACCTAAAAGATTTGATTGCACAATTAGAAAAAAATGTGAAATGCTTAGGGCTAACAGCCAAGATCAGTAATAGAAGAAACATTCTAGTGTCTCACTCTGTGTATTTCTAACTTTCATTGCGGGGTACTCTATTATGGGAGTTAATTGAGAAGCTTGGTGATCAGCTCACAGAGGGGTATTTGAAAGCATAGTGTTCTCAACCAACCACCTTTTAAAATAGCCAACCACCAAATGTAGGGTTGATTGTCTTCTTAAAAGCTACTTATTCCCATTTTTCTTTCCTATTGGTCAAAGAGCAATAGCATTTTCTCACATGCTTTGTGTTCCTTAACTGTGATTTAAAAATGTACCTTATTTGTTTTGTCTGACAATGCATTCAGTAATTATTGCCCTTTTTTTTTTTTTTTAAAAAGGAGCGCTATTATTTACCACTTTTTCTAACAATACTGGGATGTCTTCACACTGGAATTACAGTATTCTTTTCATCGAGAATGTCATTTTGCTTACTTCTAAAAGTTACTTTTCTTAGTGGAGTTTATACTACAGAAAAGTTACGTACTGTATTTTCTTTTTTAATGTAGTTAATCAAAATTGAATATGGGTTCTACTTCTCTTCTTTGTATTTTATTACCCTATTTCCAATGTGACAAGGACATTGAAAGCTGCTAGGAACTATACTTCTAGATTTCTGGAACGCCACTGGCTCTGTAATTTTTTAGTCTTGGCAGAAATTCCTGAAGTGTTTCAGCCATTCTTGCTCTCTGCTCTGAAGACATTCCAGGAGACCGGTACTTTGTGGTTAGCATCTCAACGCTAGGTGTTAACACGCAGTCTAAAGAAGTCTCAGGTGATTTATAGACCGTTTCCTAATGCTTACAAGTTATTTTTAGACGTGCAACACTTTTCCCTATAGAAAGACTATGGTACGTGGCATTTATTTTGGCCAGCTAGCATTTAATGTCTGTTTAAACTGTGACGCTTCTGAAGTGTAAGAAAGATGACTGTAAATAGTGCAAGATTCAGAAGGTCAGGAAAGCATTCAATCAATCAACTCTGATGGAAGGCTGTTTTGCAAAAGGGGTTCCTATCACTAACCCCCTGAATTTTGTCTCTTAATTCTTATTTTCCCTACCTTGTACCTAGTGACCCTTATGGGCTTCCACAGTTTATTTCTTATCTGTGGGCAGAAGCTTTATTGCTTAGCTACACTTAGCTAGCTGAAGCAGTCAAATGAAAAAATGTAAAGAAAGAAAACAAAATTACCTAAATTTAAGGATTGTAAAATTGCTTACCAGGGACCCTGGCTCTGCTGATAGCCTGTTTGCAGTTGCCTTACTCTCTAAGGGGCCCGGGTGCACTGAGAGGCGCACTGAGTGAGAAGTGGGACGATTAGACCCCCTGGGACGCTTGTCTAGACGATGGATTTTGCCTCATGGTTACCTGCAGTGGTCATCCTTGGTTGCTGTGCCGGATGTCTCTCGTTCGTTCCTCCAGGTCTGGCTCCCCCCTGCTCACCCGTCCTCTGTCCTGGGAGGCTCGCCTGTACTGGGACTGCACTAACGAGGCTCTCTGGTCCTCCGGTTTCTGGTTGCATTTGGCCAGAGCGACTGGTGGGAGATCAAAGGGCGGAGTGGAGAGAACGCAGCATTCACTCACCCGCCCGCTCTCTGCTAGGTACTGGGACTTGGCTCTGTCCCGTTTCAGAAGGCACCCAAGGTTTTCTTCCAGCGGCGCTTTCCGTGCCACTAAGCTCTCGGCTTGTAATCGTTTCCCTTGTCTCCTTAGACCTAGGGGGTTGGGGGGACTGTTGCTAGTAATAGGATTTCTTTAAACCTTTGTAGATAGTCTCTAAAAAATCCTCTCCAGTTGCACAGGCTTCGAGTGGGCCACCTGGCCTTGCTGGGACTGATGCTGTGGCCTACCCAGTCTCCAGTCGTCCTCTCGTTTTCCTAACAGCGCCCAGCTTTTCCTTTGAGGGCCTACCCCTCATTTAGCAACTCAGTGCTTTGTGTGGGTTTGAGCTCTCTCCCCATCTGTAGGGGTGACATAAATGAACAAACAAGAGTTTTTTCCTTCTGCCTTGGAGTTGGTTAAAAGTTGGGCAGTAGGGTGGAGCTGAGCCAGGGAATGCGTGGTAGTCCCTTGGCCATACTGTTTGTTGAGCCTGGTATAACAGGGAGGCCTAGGATTTTTGTTTGGCTGTTAGGGTAAGTGATTCTCTTTCTTCCCGCTGGAAATGAGTGCAGAGACATGTTGTCCTGGTTGCAGCTGACAGTCTGAGGACAGAGTGGACGTCCAATGGAGGGCTGACCTGGGGGGAGGAGGGTAGGAAAAGTAGGGAAGCTGAGGTGGAGCCTTGATCCAGCTGTATCTGAAGCTTACCCTGCCTCTGGATTTCTTAGTTATGCAAGCCACTGAATTCCCTTGATTGTTTCATTAATTTCAAGTTGGGTCTTATATTACCACCCACCAATAGTATCCTCACTAGTATAGACTTTTAATTAAAAAATAAATATCACTATTGGAAGCGATGGTAGAAGACATCTGTTTTCTTAACACTTTTCTGACCGGTCACAAGTATACACGTGTTTCTGCGTCTGAACGTTGCTGACTGGTCATGAGATAATTCGTGTCTGCACTTACATTAATTTAAGTAATTTTAAACACCTTGCTGACCAAAGTAGCCGGCCGCATGGGCGAGTTCTGGCTCGAAATAGCTGGTCAGCAAGGTTTCACATATGAATCCAATTTACAGAATCCTCAACATGTGAATTCTAGCACATTTTAACTCCTTTAGTTTCAAAGAAGTCACTGATTTGTAAGGTATCCCACTGCATCTTCAGACACCTGTCTTTGTTATAAATTTCTTATTTATATTAACTATGTAAAACTTATTTCCCTGAAATTTTGATTTTTTAATTCATTTTCTCCCCTCCAGTAATACAGAGAATTTATAGTAATTTCTTTTTTGACTTAAAACTTTAGTTCCCTCAAACCACTAGTTTTTAGGACTTGAGTCCAAATTTCCTCACCATCTTATTTGCAGGGGGATGGAGCAAAAGTAGGTTTATAGTTGTGAGTACGCAAAACAGATGATTTTTATATCATTTTTAATTATTGTGTTATTTTCCATATAAACAACTGTAAACCTACTTTGCCCACCCTGAATTTTTCTCTGAACACACACCACTATCACTTTGTCATTGTATCTCTTAAAATGTGGCACCCGGATTGGACATGGTTGTCCCGTTGAGATCTCCCAGTAACCCCTCAGCAGAACAGATTTCTTCCCTCTGGATGGCTATAATAAAAAGAACGACCTTTGTTTATTGGGTGCCTGCTGTTGCCAGGCACTGTACGTCGTATTTTGCTTACATTATATTTAATCTTCATTTCAAGGCTGTGAGATCAGGACTTTATTTCTATTTTATTGATAGAGAAACAGATGCAAAATTAATGTCAAGCTATTTGTCCAAGTATTTGTGTTTCAAAGGACAGTGATTATATAATGTTTACCTTTGTATCACCAGTGTTAAACCTAGAACCTGACACATTGTTCCAAGGGAAATTTAAAACAGAAGGGGGTGCTCATCTTGTTCTAAAACGCTGTACTACTTCTGTTAGTTTTGTCTGACACATGGCAAGCTCTGAGGATTGCTCGGTAAAATGAACACCTTTTGCATTATAAGACTCTGTTGTGTTTTGGCAACGAAGTTACTCCGTTCACTTATAATTAGTCAAATGTGTATGGCTTATGCGTAAGTTGAAAACAATAAACCTAAACCCTCTCTCCAAAAACCAAAATGCTAATATGCATAGGCATACAAAATTTTGCTTGTGCCCCGGGCGGTGGGCTCAGTGGTTAGAGCGTGGGCCTGTGCGCACCTGAGGGTCTCAGGTTCGATTCCCGGTCAAGGGCATGTGTGGGAGGCAGCCAGTCTGTCTGTCTCTCTGCCCCTCCCACCCTTCCACTTTCTCTGAGAAGCAATGGGAAAAATATCCTCGTGTGAGGATTAACAAAATATATATAAATATAATTTCAAGAGGTCATGGACCTCGTGGAATTCACCCCGATCTCGCGGGATCGTAGGCCAGGTTGAGAAGCGCATCCCAGGCCAATGGGAGTTTTATCCTGTCTGTGGGACTTCCCTGTGCGTGAGCCGCTTGAGCAGACGCGAGGCTGCTTCTCGAGAAGCTTTATCAAAAACCGCTGTGGGCGTTTTTAGGCATCAGTGGGTTGATCTCCACCTAGGCAAGAATATCAATCAGGCTCCTTAACTTTCCTTCTGCAAAGTCAGCTGTGCCGCTTCACGTTTGATGTAAAAGCTCCTTTTCTCTGGTCACCCGGCCTGGCACAGGCAGCTGACAGGTGGGTACTGTGCCTGGAACAAAACAGATGCCCAAAGAAGTTTTTCCTAAGAGCTTTCAAAGAAATTATGTTTACTATTTCCTCCTTAACAAAAGGCAAAGATTGATGCAACGAATGTTACTTGTTACAGTGTGTCAAGACTACTATTCATTGTGTTGTTCAGTGTTCTTCACAATAAGTATTTATTGCTAAGAAAAAAAGTAGTTTCTCTCTTTTGTTAGATTTGTGAGTCCCTAACTCTTCGAGTCCCTAAACTTGTTTTCTAGGCATTCGGTGCTTAATTTACTATCATTATCTTTCGATTTGTGAATTTATTTCCTTCTTCCCTATGCTTGTACATTTCTTGGTGTGTTTGAAGCTTTCTGTTAGATGTTTGTTACCACCTGAATGCCAAAATAGTGTTAGAATTCACTGAATTTGTTTTAGCCTGTATTTGCAGGCAGGGTTTGGCCTCTCTCCCTGCCACCTGCTCCCACCCTGCCCCACTCCATCCCACCCCTCTGCCCCAGCTATTCCGTTTTTCTGTCTTTCCTCGCCCACTACAGTGATTATCTGCTCTTCGTTCCCAGCTTGCCTTTACCTCCTGGACTGTGGATCTTTTATAACCTGCAAGTTTAACTGCTTGCTTTTGATTCCAGATTAGTCTCTTGTTCTCTGACTTTATCCCTTGCGGGGTTTTTGCCACCTGCTCTGGAGTTGAAGTAACAGCAATAAACAAGAACATGCAAATCTGGGAAGTTTTATGTTTTGAAATAATCTAAGCTTACAGGAAAGTTGTAAGTACAGTCAGGCGCCACTTAATGGTGAGGATCCTTCTGAGAAATGGGTCATTAGGCGATTTCACCATTGCGGAGCATCACAGAGGGCACTTGCACAAACCTAGATGGTAAGGCCCACTGCACACCTAGACTAGACGGTGTAGCCTACTGCTTCTAGGCTGCAAACCTGTATAGCATGTTACTCTCCAAAACAACGTAAGATTAAATCAAGCACAAGAGAGAGCGATACAATCAGGAACATAATAAACATGAGATGTATGAGGCTGCTGCAGGTATAGCACAATACAAGCACAATACACTCTTTTTTTTTTTTTAAATATATCTTTATTGATCTCAGAGAGAGGAAAGGAGAGGGAGAGAGAGACAGAAACATCAATGATGAGAGAGTCATTGATCGAGCCTGCAACCGGGCATGTGCCCTGACTGGGAATCGAACCCGATCGCCTGGATCCTAGGTCGACGCTCAGCCACTGAGCCAGGCCCGGCCGGGCAACAGCAAACTTTATAGGTAAGAAAGAGTACTCTCTAAAATAATGACGAAAGGTATAGTGTAATAAGCACATAAACCAGTAACAGTCATTTATTATTGATATCAAGTACTGTGTACTGTACACAGTTGTATGTGCAATGCTTTTATATGACTGGCATTGCACTGTTTGTTTGCACCAGCATCTCTGCAAACAGGAGTAGCGCTAACACTGTGATGTTAGGATGGCTACATCATCATTAGGTGATAGGAATTTTTTAGTTCCTCTATAATCTTAGGGGATCACCGCCATGTATGTGGTCTGTCGTTGACTGAAATGTCGTTAGGTGGTACAGGCCAGACAGTACAAAGAACTTTTTTCCCTGAACTGTTTGAGAGTGGACACCGACTTGATGGTCTACCTCCCTGAGTATTTATTGTGTCTTTCCTATGAATTTAGACATTCTCCAACATAACCTACTTTACTACCATCAAAGTAAAAATACTTCAGTCTAACCCTCAGGTTGTGTTTAAGTTTTGCCAGTTGTCCCGTTAATATCTTTCATAGTGAAAGGAACCAGCTCAGAATGACGTGTTGCACTTTGTTACCATGTCTCTTTAGTCATCTTCAGTCTGGGATAACTCGTCCGTCTTTCCTTGACTTTTATGACCTTGACCCTTTTGAAGATTACCCACCATTTAATTTATAGAACGTCCTTTAGTTTGGGATTGTCTGCTGTTTCTTCACGATTAGATTCAAGTTGTATATCCTGGGCAGGAATATCACTGGAGGGTGCATGCTTAAGATTTGTCTCATTGTTGATAAAGTTAACTTTGATCGTTTCGATTTACTTTTATTAAAGTAGAATCTGCCAGGCTTCTCCATGCAAAATTCTTCCCCTTGTAAATAACAAAGCTTTTGAGAGGAGATACTTTAAATAAGACTGTAAATATTCTATTACCCTTCAGATGTTCAATAAATTTATTTATATCAAAAATAGGCTCATGGTTTCCCATGTTCTGTGGGTTATACTCCATTATTATGAGTATTTTGATGCCTGAATTGTTTTACATTTGGGCAGTGGGAGCTTCTTCAGGGCTCCTGGATCCTCTTCTTAAACTTGTTTCTGACACAACAAGATGTTGTAGCTTATTTTGTACTTTCCACGCTTCAGCCTTAGAATTAGCCATTTCATGAAGGCACCTGTTATAAACTAAACACAAATTCATATGTTAAAGCTCTGTCTCCCAGTGTGGCTACATTTGGAGATGGGGACTCTGTGGAAGTAATTAAATGAGGTTATAAAAGTAGAGCCCTGATCAGATAGAATTAGTGTCCTTACAAGAAGAGGCACCAGAGAACTCTCTCTCTCTCTCTGCTGTGTGCCTTATCTCCCCCTCATCTCCATGTGCACAGGCACTCAACAAAGGCCATGCTAGGACATGGTGAGAAGGTGGCTGTCTGCAAGCCAGGAAGAGAGACCTCACCAGAAACCAAATCAACTAGAACTTTGATCTTGGAATTCTAGCTTACAGAACTGTGAGAAAATAAGTCTGTGTTGTTTAACCCATCCAGTCTACAGTATTTTGTTACGGCAGCTTGAGCTGACTAATATAGTGCCTACTTTCTTTCAGAGGAAAATACTATTAAGAAGCCAGAATCTGGGAGCTTGATGTACTCATTACCATTGAGATTTCACTGCTCTCAGGTCCTCTTAGTGGACAGTGCTAGAGAATATGTAACTGTATACACATCTATCTATCAATCAAAAGTAACAAGTTCACACTGATACATCAGATTGCAATCTAACACTTTAGAGTTCATTCTAGTTTTCTCCCATTCCGAATTTGTTACTCCTTTTTCTGACAGTGAGTAACCTGGTATTTGTTATCCTTGGTATATTTACTTATTCGAACAATCCCCCTTTATGTAATAAATCTCCCATCACCACTGCAGATGTCTGCCCCCTCCCCATGCAGGTGCCTACCTCATGCAACATTGGCTCCATCCCCCTGTACTGAGCTGCGCCACTGGCCAGAAGGCCCGCACATTGCCTGTGTTCTGACACTCTGTGCGGGGTTTGTCTCCTGTGCATCATGTTCTTCTCACTTTGCTTCAGCTCTGAAAGCTGAGATATTAAATATGATATTTTGTGTAAAGCGTGCGTAAGTGTGCACTAAATGATACCTGTTATCAGTGATAGCTGTGGTAGGCAGAATTTTAAAAATGCCTCCAAGATTTCTAATCCGTGGAATTGTGAATGTGACAAGGTCTCACATGTGTAATTGTTACGTTACATGACAAAAAGGGATTTTTTTGCAGATGCAAGTAAGGTTACTAATCAGTTGACTTTGGGTTACTGAAAGAGGGATTCCAGAGGTGAGCCCATTCTAATCTTATGAGACCTTTAAAAAAAGAGTTTTCTCAGGCTGGCAGCAGAAAGAGAAATCAGATGGTCTAAAGCACAAGAGGACTTGGATGCACTGTTGCTGGGTCTGAAGATAAAGTGGGCCACGTGCAAAGACTTGAGGGCAGTCTCTGTGAGCTGAGAGTGGCCCCCAGCTGACAGGCAGCAAGAGAGCAGGAACTTACAAGCGTAAGGAATTCTGCATAATGCCTTAATGAATGGAAATGTGTTCATCCTTTGAGCCTCTAGATAAGGGTGCAGCCTGCCTGACACCTTGGCTTTGACCTTGAGAGATCCTGCACAGGCAGAGAACCCATTTGAGCCCGCCTGGACTTTTGACCTATAGAACTAGATAATAAATGGGTATGGTTTAAAGCAGTTTAGTTTGCGGTAATTTGTTGCACAGGAATAGAAAACTAATAATGTAGTACAGCTAGGTGATAGTTAAAGAAATAAAAAACATTTTGTGCATCAGAGAAGACAAGGTTGTGATTTATATGATTTTTTTTTGGGAGCGACAGTTATTAAATGTATCTCCTGGAGATTGAAGTGCTCTTCCTGGGGACATCTGCAGGCAAAAGGTGCCCCAGGAGAACTTCTTATTGCTAGATGTGTAATATTAATTACTTAGAAGCATGTAAATACTTTCTTTTTAGAAAGTGAGCTGTGTATTATGTTAGTGTAAAGAAAGTATATTTTCAGTTTTTTGAGCACTTTACACATATGTTGGTTTATGTTAAGATTGTAAAATAATCCCAGAAAAAAAATACACCGCATTGGAGTTGATAAAGGCAATCTGTGGAAACAAACATTCGTGCATTTAACAAATATCGAAGGTCTGCTTTTCACTAGGTGTTGTGCTAGATTGGGGAGACCTGTGCATGAACAAGACAGCTATGTGGTATTTGCTATTGCTAAGCCTACAATCTAATGAAGATAAGAGGTATATAAGCAGTTAAAATATGCGTCATAGTTGCTGTAAGTGTTGTGATGGGGAAAGTAAAAAGTGCTATTGAAGCACAAGGGAAACATATCTAATCCATACTTGAGAGATTCAAAAAGGCTCCTTAGAGAAACTCATATAAGCTGAGTCCCGGGGAGAGAAGGTAGCTAGGGGAAGGGAGGGAAATAGAAAAGTCTAGAACATTGGTGGCAGTAGTAACAAGACGTACCGAGCCCTAAAGACAAGAAAAAGCATGGCCAAAAACGCTTTCATTGTGGCTGCAGCGTAGAGCTTGAGAGGGATGGTGGTTTGATATAAGGCTGGCACAGGAGCAGGATCGGATGATTCTAAGTTTGTAAGACATATTAAGGAGTTTGGATTTCCTTTTAGGGGAAATGAGGAATCATTGAAGTTTAAAGAAGGGAGTGATGCAATCAGATATCTATCTGTCAAAATTAAAATATGTTGTTTTTGTTTTTATCTCCCAAACTTTTTTTCTCTGATACCCATTCTAAGGTTAGGAGGTCAAGCGGCGCAGTCAGCTTTAGGAATGTGATGAGAGTGGACATTTCATAGATTTTATTTTTGTTTGGGTGATGCTTAAGATACGGTATGGTGCAGTAGTTCATTGCGTTTGCTCCAGAGTCCGTTGATCAGGGTTTGAATCCCAGACCCATTACGTACTGTGCAAGTCACTTAACTTCCCTAGTCCTCAATGTCCTCATCTTTAAAATCTGGATATTAAAATTTAGCTTTAAAATCCAGCTCATCAGGTTGTTAGGATTAAGTGGGATAATGTGTATAAAGTGCCTGGGATAAAGTAAGCACTTAGTAAGTTATTATTATACTGCTAATAAAAAAGCTGAAAGTTTATTAATTTTTTTTTATGCCAAGTTGGAATGTTCCTCTGCCAAAAAGTTGGTATTCAAATGAACTTTCCAGCAAAATAGCTGCATTGAGAGCTGTTAAAAATTTAGCCAAGTTAAAATTGACGCCACATTTACTCAGCTAATATCCTGAAAAGTATTATATGATAGGCCCTCTGTTGGGTCCTGTCTGGTGTGGAACATCCAAGTGCAGTTCCGAGCAAGTAACAGCATGTGTAGGTGTGACGGTGGGAGTCATTGACTAACTGCTTTGAAAGCTATTGATCCTCTGTCCAGGAGACATTTCATATGTGCAAAATTTTACATTTAATTCCAGGGAGTGATAGTGAATCTGGTCTGGAAATAGGTTACTAGAACTATCTAGTATTATCAATTTCGGTGAACTCTTTTTACTGTAAGAAGTTTGTAAGTGATATTGCTGGTTAGAGGGCAAAGTGCTTTCATCAAAGGTGCTACTTTGTTCCTTAAAATTAGCTTGTAAGTTAATAGAAATGTAATAACACTGGGTTAGTATAGGGAGATATAATTTTAGTCCTTTTAGTTCTGTGTGGTGGGGCATGGTAGAATTTTGGCAAATGGTTGTTAGGACTCTCCGGTTTTAAGTTTTTAATTTGGCCAACTTACCGAGGATCAAATTGAGGCGTGACCCACTTTTGCCCGGGTCAAAACAATCAGGGCATGGAAAATAATAATCGTTTTTTTCTTTGCAGGAAACTTTGTAAGGTTTCCAAGTTGGCAAAATCTACATCCCACATCTGAGTCACATTAAAAGCCATGACTAGAAATATAGGCATTTGAAAAATAAAACTTCTAAGTTGCAAAATGCATCTTTGAATACTTGAGATCTCTTTCAGGTAAATCTCTCAGCTGAATTAGTAACAGAGCATGTCATTTGTTTACGGGTACTTGATAATGTGAAGAGCCGTATCATGTTTTCTGTATCTGGCATTTGACAGCTGTTAACTAGTGAAATGAGAGATTAGCCTGTGCAACTAAAAGCATACACTGGATCCTTTCAAACAAAACCATGTCACTCTCTCCATAAAGTATTGAATTAGCTTGTTGGCAGGATGTGTACATAATGCTACTGAAAGACTTATGTTTTCTTAATGAAGAATACAGAATATGTTATTTTTAAATTACAGTTTACATTCAATATTGTTCTGTATCAGTTTCAGATGTACAACACAGTGGTTAGACGATCATGTGGTCCCCCCGATATTTCAAGTACCCGGCTGGCCCTGTCCATTGACTATATTCCCTGTGCTGTAATCTACATCTCTGTGACTATTCTGCCCCCCAGCCTCCTTCCCCTGTGTCAGCCGTAAGTCTGTTCTCTGTATCTAGGAATCGGATTCTGTTTTGATTGTTGATTTATTTTTCTCTTTAGATTCCACATATAAGTGGAATCCTATGGTATTTGTCTTTCTCTGACTGACTTATTTCCCTTAGCATAATGCCCTCTAGTCCATCCATGCTTTTACAAAAGATAAGATTTCACTCTCTTTCATGGCCAAATGGTATTCCATTGTGTATATGTACCATAGCGTTTTTACCCACTTGTCTGTTGATGGGCACTTGGGTTACTTCCATTTCTTGGCTACTGTAAATAACACTGCCATTAACATGGGGGTGCATAAATTCTTTCAAATTAGTGCTTCAGGTTTCTTAGGATATATTCCCAGAAGTGAAATTACTGGGTCATAGGCAGCTCCACTTTTAATTTTTTGAGGAACCTCTGTACTGTTCTCCGCAGTGGCTGCCCCGGTCTGCATTCCCACCAGCAGTGTACGTGGGCTCCCTTCTCTCCACACCCTCGCCAGCACTTGTTGTTTGTTGGTTTGTTGATGGCAGCCATCCTGACAGGTGTGAGGTGATACCTCATTGCAGTTTTGATTTGCATCTCTCTTATGATGAGTGACATTGAGCAACTTTCCATATGTCTATTGACCATCTGTATGTCTTCCTGGGAGAAGTGTCTCTTCAGGTCTTCTGCCCACTTTTTAATTGGATTGTTTGTTTTTCTACTGTTAAATTATATGAGTTCTTTATAAATTTTGGATATTAACCCATTACCATTGTATCATTGTGAATAGCCTCCGCCATTCAGTAGGGTTTCTTTTCACTTTGTTGATGGTTTCCTTTGCTGTGCAAAAACTTTTTCGTTTGATGTAGTCTCATTTGTTTATTTTTTCTTTTGTTTCCCTTACACAAGGAGATGTATCAGAAAAAAATATTGCTACGAAAATGTCACAGCTTTTACTGCCTATGTTTTCTTCTTAGGAGTTTTGTTTTTGAGTCTGACATTTACACCTTTAATCCGTTTTGAGTTTATTCTTATGCATGGTGTAAGAAGGTGGTCTAGTTTCTTTTTTTTTTTTTTTTGTAAACATGTATCTGTTCAATTTTCCCAGCACCATTTATTGAATACACTATCTTTACCCCATTGTATGTTCTTGCCTCCTTTGTCAGATATTGACCGTAAAGGCATGGGTTTATTTCTAGGTATTCTATTTCATTGATCTATATGTCTGTTTTTATGCCAGTACCATGCTGTTTTGATTACTATAACCTTATATTTTGAAATCAGGTAGCATGATACGTCCAACTTTGGTCGTATTTCTTGATATTGCTGAGGCTATTGGGGCGGTCTTTTGTGGTTCCATATAAATTTTTGGATTATTTGTTTTAGTTCTGTGAAATACACCATTGGTATTTTGCTAGGAATTACATTGAATCTATAGATTGATTTGGGTAGTATGGACATTTTAACTATATTAATTCTTCCTATCCATGAACATGGTATATGTTTCCACTTACTTGTATCCTTTTCAGTTTCCTCCTTCAGCATTTTATAATTTTCCAAGTACAGGTCTTTTATCTCCTTGCTTAAATATATTCCTAGGTATTTTATTTTGATGCAATTGTAAATGGGAAAGTTTTCTTAAATTCACTTTCTGATAGTTCATTATTGGTGTATAGAAATGCAAGTGATTTCTGAGTGTTAATTTTTCATCCTGCTACTTTACTGATTTCATTGATCAGATCTAGTAGTTTTTTGGTGTAATCTTTAGGGTTCTTTATATACAGTATCAAGTCATATGCAAATATTGACAATTTTACTTCTTTCTTTCTGATTTGGATGCCTTCTATTTCTTCTTGTCTGACTGCTGTGGCTAGGACTTCTAGTACTGTGTTGAATAAGAGTGGTGAAAGTAGACATCCCTGTCTTGTTCCTCATCTTAAGGGAAACACTTTTAGTTTTTGCCCATTGATTGATGATGTTGGCTGTGTGTTTGTCTTATATGGCCTTTATTATGTTGAAGTATGTTCCTTTTAGTCCCACTTTGCTAAGAGCTTTTAATCATAAAAGGGTGCTGGGTTTTTTCAAATGCTTTTTCTGCATCTATTGATATGCTCATATGATTTTTATTTTTCATTTTGTTTATGTGGTGCATCACGTTAATTGATTTGCTGGTATTGTACCAACCTTGCATCCCAGGAATAAATCCCACTTAATTATGGTGTATGATCTTTTTAATGTATAGCTGGACTCGGTTCACTCACATTTTGTTGAGGATTTTTGCATATATGTTAATCAGGGAGATTGGCCTATATATATTTTTTTCTTTGTAGTGTCTTTATCTGGTTTTGTGATCAGGAAATGCTGGCCTCTAAAATGAGCATGGAATTCTTCACTCCTCTTGAATTTTTTGGAATAGTTTAAAGGGATAGGTGTTCTTTGACTGTTTGGTGAAATTCACCTGTGAAACCATCCAGTCCAGGACTTTCGTTTGCTGGGAGTTTTTTGATTACTGCTTCAATTTCATTAGTTGTAGTTGGTCTGTTCATATTTTCTGTTTCTTCTTGATTCGGTTTTGGAAGACTGTATGTTTCTAGGAATTTATCCATTTCTTCCAGATTTTCCAATTTGTTGGCATATAGTTGTTTGTAATATATTCTTATAATCTTTTGTATTTCTTTGATTTCAGTTGTCAGTTGTTAATTTTCCTCTTTAATTTCTGATTTTATTTATTTGGGTCCTCTCTCTCTTGTTCTTGGGTCTGGTTAAAGTTTATCAATCTTATCTTTTCAAAGAACCAGCTCTTGGTTCCATTGACTTTGTTTTTTTGTGTGTTTTTTTTTAGACTATTTTGTTTATATTCGCCTTTCCTCTGTCTTTTCCAATGCTATATGGAATTAATTTATTGACCACTTTAAAAAATAATAACTGCATCTGTTGTGTATTATGAGCAAAATTTTTCAAGGCCAAATATCAGTTCAGTGTCAAAATAATTAAATTATATTCACTTTAATGTATATTTGAGTGCCCAGCATATGCAAAGCAATACAGGTGTTTTACAAATATATGGAATATAGTTCCTGTACTCAAGTATTATCAATTTAACAGCAAGGATTAGGAATTGAAATCTACTTTTTCAATCCCCCAGGTCGATGGAAGTTATGATATCAGAAGGCACAGTTTCAGGCTGGATTAATAATAGAGTCAGAATGAACCAGAAGGCCAGTTTAAACATTTTGGGGAAATAAACTGAACTGTGTACCATACCTTGGTGGTGGTTGCTTGTTTTCATACCCAGGGATCTCTAAGTTAGGTTTGCAGTCTACATTTATTTATTCTCCATGCTGGTACTACAAGCATCTACAGTTTTATTACTTGTTACAAACTTAGTAGGTAGTACACAAATAGAAATGTTTAATATTTTTTCTATAAGAGAGGCATAAATAAAGTATGACCATTGTTAGCATAGATGTAGGAGAGATCATATCCTGTGGAAAACAGTTGGGAAAAGATTCATGGAAGAATCTTCGACCTGGGATTTCAAAGGATGCATGTAATTTCAGGTAAAGTTTGGGAGCTTTAGTGGTATGTTTGCCCTATGCCAAGTCAGGGTATCAGAGTAAACAAACTCAGAGTAAGAACTGTACATGGTGTACTGGCAAGGCAGTGAGCAGCCCTTTGAGCAGGAATATGGGAATGTGCAGGGGTTGTTTTGGGGGTATATTGGGAGAGGTAGGTTGGTGCCATGCTGGTAAGCCTTGAATGCCTTTAATTTAAATAAGTAATGGAGATTTATGAGTGCTTTTTACATGGGAGAGGGTGGTGGTAAAGTGGTAGGCTAGTACAGCTGGATTATCCCCTAACTGCGTTTGTGTACTAACTGAATTCATGTCTTGTCTCTTTCAGGAAGTTCACGATTTATTACAAGACTATGAGTTAAAGTATTGTTATGTGGACAGAAATAAGCGCACAGGTAAGATTTGAGTTCTAAGGATCTAATTTCATTTTGATTGTACATATAGTCATAAAACAAAAAGGCATAGTATGTTTTCATTCTTAAGCTAATCATTTAGATTCTTAAGCATTAATCATGTAAATGTTACTCATAAAATTTATTTTTTGAAGATAATATACTAAATTTTAATCACATAAATCGATATGTTACTAAAGCCTTATGAATTTTTATGATGACTATTCTGATGCTATAGGTTTTAATGTTGTAGTGAATATTCTTTATAAGCTCTGTGTTCTTCAGTTTTAATAATTTATTACTGGACCTGGTGAATAAAGAAGTGTATTATTTGACTTTCACTGGCAAATTGGGAAAATTGCTTAATTTTTCCATTAACTATGATGGGCAAAGCCTCCTTCCTTCCTTTCTTCCTTTCAGCAAGGGATATGCAGCATGAACAATAACCAAAAAAACCCTTTTGTTTTGTTAAGCCATTGAAATTGTGGAGCTGTTTGTTACCAGAGTCCCTTCACTAGTACCTATAATTTTACTATATGGATAATTAACAGTGTTGTTCTCAGTGGTTTTAAAAACTTTACGTAAGTGGTATTCTATAGGTTTCATTTAGTAACTTGCTTTTATTTTTTTTAACTCAGCCTTAGTTTCAGATTTTTCCACGTTGATACATAGAGCTTTATTTCATTGATTTAAACTACTACATACTATTCTGTCCTGTGAATTAGTCACCACTGATAAATCCATTCATTACTGGTAGGCATTTAGGAAGCTTTAACCTTTCCAGTATTTCAAATAATGCTGTAATGAATATCCTTTTCTTTGTCTTCTGATATACACTGTAATTGTTTCTCCATGAGCAAATTGCTGGGTCATATGTTATGTACAATTTCAGTGTTACTAAATATTGACAAAGGGATTAGAGGTAACTGTCTCACAGCTCACATAGGGCCAGGAATAGTGCTGTTCCCGTCAGCTAGGTGATAAAACCTTATAATCCATGGTGCATCCCGAGGAGTGTGCAGGTGGGTCTTGTCTCAAGAGTCAAGAAAATTAACTCTGGTCTTACCTAACAAAATTTAAAAATGAGACCTGAAAGGATCAAGCTGATTCCTAGTAGCTAAACCACATCCTAGAACAAAACTTAAGAATATTTATATAAAGACAAAAACATCCAGCCCCCAACAAGGTAACATTTACAGTGTCTGGCATGAAATAAAAAATTACTAGACATGGCAAAGAAGCAAGAAAATACAACCCATAATAAAGAGAAAAATCAAACAAAACTTGGAATTGAAACAAAAGAATTGGTAAAATGGACTTTAAAACAGTTTTTATAACAATGTTGCATCGGTACAAGAAATTATAATAAAGATTGAATATATTAAGTGGAGCTATGGAAGATACTGAAAAAATACCAAGTCAAATTTCTAGAGAGGAAAACTACAACGTCTGAGATTAACATAAGTAAGTAAGTAACGGTAGATGGGATTAACAGCAGAGTAGACACTGGGGGTGGGGAGGATTACTGAACATGAATACATAGAGATAAAAACTATCTGAAAAGAAACAGAGAGAGAAAGCCTATGTGACATGGACAGAGTACCAGTGAGCTGTTGGACAACTCCAGGAGTCCTGTTACAGTAATTGGAGTCTCTGAACAGAGGATGGGAGGAGTGCGTCATATTTTTAATTTGAGTTACTGTCATGATATTAGTTTAGTGGGTGTGTCAGCATTAGAAAGCACAGTGAAATAGAAAATATTAGAGCACTTTGAATATGGTAAGAGTATTACTCCCTGATATTTTTGTTTCAGAAATATATATGTATATGTGTACTCAGTTGCAGACATAAAATGTATTTTTTACTGTGAGTCATAGCCAAAAAGGTTTGAAAACACAGGCTTAGAAAACTCTTTTATTTTATCTTCCAGCATTTGTTACCTTGTTGAATGGGGAACAAGCCCAGAATGCAATTCAGATGTTTCATCAATATTCTTTTCGAGGAAAAGACTTAATAGTCCAGCTCCAGCCAACAGATGCTTTGCTGTGTATTACCAACTTGCCCACTTCCTTTACATTAGAAGAGTTTGAAGAACTCGTTCGAGCTTATGGGAACATTGAGAGATGTTTTCTGGTCTACAGTGAAGTTACTGGCCATTCCAAAGGCTATGGATTTGTGGAATACATGAAAAAGGACTTTGCTGCAAAGGCTAGACTGGAGCTGTTGGGCAAACAGCTGGGGGCTTCAGCTCTCTTTGCACAGTGGATGGATGTTAATCTATTGGCCGCAGAGCTCATTCATTCTAAGTGCCTTTGTATAGATAAACTCCCTACTGACTACAGGGATTCAGAGGAGCTGTTGCAGTTTTTTTCCACTATCCATAAACCTGTGTTTTGCCAGGTATGTATTCTTAAGATGGCATTAGAAATACTTTAAAATATCTGCTTTGTGTCTGTTCTGCATGCACTCACAAATTTATGATACCTGTGTGAATATCACAATGGTTAACCTCATTCTATTTTAGTCTACAATGAAGATTTTAATGTCACGGTAAATTTTTAATCAAGCCCTTTTGTTGATGGACCAGACTACATTGTTATATAGTTAAATATGTCTTAGCATGTCCATCACTTAATCACCTCATTTCATTCATTCATTACACCGTTCACCCATTGATCCATTCCTCCATCTACGTTTTATCTATCACCTTCTCTGTGCCAGACACTATATTGCTAAATACCAGGAATATAGATATCAGAAAGATACTCTCTCAGTAACCTCACAATTTTGTAGACAAGACTGACAGGTAATCTAATAATTGGAAATCTTGTATGAAAAGTGATATAATAGAAGATAGAAAAGTATAATGAGGCTTAAAGAGAACATACAATTTTGTCTTAATGGGGTCATGGTAAGTGAACCATTTAGAAAAGATCCTGAAAACTGACAACACTGGTAAAAATTTTCAACCTCTTTATCATAGTAAAATTAAATATATTGACTAAATAGACAAAAATGCTGCTATCTATAACTTCTTTCCTTACAGAGGTAAGATAGCAACTGATGAACTTGCTGTCTTCCCTGCCTTTCTTACCCCCCCTTTTCTTTAATCATATATTTGTTGACTCTCCATAATTGCAGTAGGAAGTTTAGAGTCATAGTGTAATCATATATCTACATAAATACACATATACACAATACAGATGTATATATACATGTATATGAATAATGCTACCATCTTCCTTTTCTCAAATTTCCACCCCTCCAATCCCAATATAATAAGCATCAAAGAAACCACCCAAGAGCTTTATAAAATTTTGTAACAAATTTTAATCA